>NW_026000101.1:7894887-7929797 GCF_001458135.2 Marmota marmota marmota | reverse complement strand
TACAATTTTTCCAAAAGGAGCCGTCAATTGGCTTGGTGTATCTTCCTCCCTTCTGCTTGTCATGATTGTCCAGCTAAAATTTGGGGGCCAACAGAGGTGAGGCAAAGAACCTCAACCCCCCGATGGTACAAAGACCTCTCCACAGGTGTGGCTGTATACTGGACCGGTAGTCAGTGACGGGTAAGATCCAATTGCAATGGTACCAACCTAAGGACCATATGTACTATTGGACAACCTAAGGCAGGCATGGTCCCTAAGCCACATGCTTGTTGTTTAAACAGAGAGGGGGAGATGTTGAGAGCCACAGCCGAAGGGGCCCCAGCAAACTTCCAGCTGCCAGCAAACTGGATTTCTCCTTATTAAATAAGTTCTGGCTTAAACCTGGAAAATGGGTTGAGAGATAATTTTCCTTTTGACAATTGTAGTTGATCTTGCTCAACAGCTCTTGATTTTTCTCTTTTCTCATTATGGAAGTGAAACAATACCATAAGCATTGTTTATCTATCTTTGCCTCTAAGGCTTAAGTGCCTCTAACTTCAAGGAGTCCCATCAGACCAACTGATTACAGGGATCCCTATCTGTGGCAGCATCTCCCTCTAACCTCAGGCCATGGAGGACCCTCATCTCTCAGCCTTTTGACAGTGCCAATGATCCACTTGCAATGCCTTAGGTGATACAGGTATCTCTGGGCCCTGAGGGAGAACATAATCTGCTGGTAGTCCTACATAATAACTCCCTTCTAACACACCCACCTTCTTAGAACTTCTGGCACTTTTCTTAGTTCTTTGCCAAGGAAGTTTGAGCTTCCCCACGTCATTTATTATGTGCTGTCTTCATTTAGAAGCCACTCCAGCAGGGTAATGAAGTCAGCTCCAGTTGTCCCTGGTAGGATATTAATCACCAAGTCATGAGACAGTGCTCCCACATCAACAAATTCTCCAGCTACCCTTATATTCTACTTCCCTGATGCAATATTCCCCAAGACCCTTTCCATAGAGGTCATGCTGGCTCTAGTTAACCAGCTCCTGCAGCTCTTTTGTAAGCACATTATTTCCTCATGAAGAAAGGATTATTTTTCCATTTGGGACTGGGTGCAGCTTGTCCCTAGTTTGAGGGCTAAGGACAATGACCACCAGAAGGAGCAGATCTTAAGAAGTGCAGGTATCATCATGCACGGGACTTGTCTATGGAAAAAATTTTGCCAGGCTCCAATCAAAGGGAGATTGCTTTCTTCTAAAAAGGGTAAAGAGGCTGCTTCTGTTACCTTCAGTGTTGATAGGAAGCTGGAAATGCAAGATTCTTAGTCCAATACCCCATATATTCCCTCCAAGGTGTTGCTTCTTACTCCCTTCCTATCAGAACTCCTATCCGTGAGGAGTTCACTATGTTCACTATGCGTGAACATAGGGAAGCTAGCTTTACATTCTGTCTTTTCTGTAGCTCTGCCACTCTTGAATCCTGGGTCTGATTTTCACTACAGTCTGATCTGAGGCTATAGGAGTTGAGGTTTTCCCTAATGCCCCTTTGACTTTCGTAATGTATTTCAACTTGATTGTTAGCTGACCAAAGTCTATCATTTGCTTTCTTCAGAGTTTCTTTAAAAAGGCAAATCCAACTCCACAATCCTTATAATAAGAAAAAACAGTCCTATTACCCCCATGCCATTCAGAGTCTCAGCTAGCTAATAATCCAATGTTTTACCTTCTGCATGTACCTCCTCCTAATCTACCACTAATCTACTACTAGTGAAAGTTTCAGCAATTGTGAGGCCCCAGAATGCCAGGATTACCACCATCATACCTACTACCAGCTAAGGATGATTGGCAAGTGAACCAGTTCTGGAATCCAGCCTGAGAGTCAGCTTTCTGGAGTCACTCCTGTCTCAGCCTGGGCTCCCTCTCCAAAGCAGAGCCTGCAATAAGAGCTCTCAGCAACAGTAAAGAACTACAGGGAAAGAAACAGAGTTTAAACCTACCAGGACCTTTTGAAGAGGCATATAGACAGCAACCCGGAATTATCTGCAAGGGCATAGAGGGAGGCAGGGAGGCTTTCATCCATCACTCCCATTCTTCACTGTCAAGGGTTGCCCTCTAGGCTGTTAAGGAATTCACATCTCTATGCTGCACATGTGTGAGTGTCAAGTGGACTTCCATGGAGGCAGGCAGGGGGAAGAAAGCAAGGGATGTTTAGTACATCTGAGGCCAGATGCTGTCAGATTACACCTGTGTAGAGCTGGTTGTCAAATCAATGGCATACATGGTGGGCCAAGTCTGCAAACTTTCTCTGAAAAAAGGTCAGATAGTAAATATTTTAAATTTTGCAGGCTACATATGGTCTCTGTCATACTTCTTTATTATTTGAAAATCCTTTACAAATGGGGGAATATGTTCCTAGTTGGTGGCCTTGAAAAGACAGACCTCTGCCAGATTTGTCTGGTGGGCTGCACTTTTCATGGAAGGATGGAGACCTCTCCTGTGCAGAAGCCCTCCCTGACCACTTTATTAATAAATGCACCTGCCCTTCATAGCTCCCAATCTCCCTTTTCCTGTCTCTCTTTAGCATTTATCACTTTCTAAATATTATATAATTTACATATTTATTTAGTTTATTGTCTGGATATTTCAATAGAATGTCAGCTCTGTACAGGAAAGGATTTGTCATCTGGTTCATTCATTGCCTATTACTGCATGGAGAGAGTGCATAACCTATAGAAACCTTTTGATATATTTTTGTTAAACAAATTAAAATTACACAATAGTGTGCTTTGCATTTAGCTCTTTACAAATGCCATGTATATTTGACACGCATTTTAATATTCATTTTTTGTTATATCTAACAATCACCTTTTTCAGGTAGGCAAAGCAGGTGCTTGCATAAACAGCATACTCTCTCTGTAATCAGTTCCTTATCAGTGAAATGGATATAATAATATTTGCTTTATAGGGCAATGTGAAGATTAAATGAAGCAATATACTGGCAGAGGTGATAGTAGAATCCAGTACAGAGGTTGTCAATTGGCAGCCTTTAGGGAGAGTGTGGGAAGGGGTTGGAGCACAGTGCTTATCTCTTTGGGTTCCATTCCATAAGAAAGTGGTGAAACAGCCACATCAATGTTTATTGCAGCACAATTCACAATAGCTAAAATGTGGATCCAACCTAGATCCAACCATCCGTTATAAGGATGCTGATTGATAATGGAATGGTGGGGAGCATGGGAGGAATAGACGAATTTTAGATAGGGCAAAGGGGAGGGAGGAGAAGGTGGGGTATGGGGGTAGGAAAGATGGCAGAATGAGACAGACATCATTACCCTAAGTACGTGTATGAAAACACGAGTGGTATGACTCTACTTTGTGTTCAACCAGAAACATGAAAAATTATGCTCATTTGTGTAATATGAATTGAATTTCATTCTGCTGTCATATATAACTAATTAGAATAAATAAAATTTTAAAAATTAAATAAAAGAAAGTGGTGAAAACCCCAGTCTTTGCAAATTCTAGCCCCACTAATAAGAAGAAAAGGCAGAACCCCATCTGTACCATCCACAGGCACCATTCACACCATCTACAATACCGCCTTCAGTCTGGGTTTTGTTTTAACCCCATGCATGTTCAAAGGTAGTTTTTAAGGTAGGTGTTCTGCTTAGTTGCAATATAAAATGCTTCTTGCCAGTTGTGTTTAGTTTGACACATTTATTAGTCTTCTCTGAACTGTAGACATGTTGAGTAATGTGCCCCTGGCTTAGAGATAAAAGGTTTTGGTAGAAGTCAGGCCTAGGTTTGAATCTACTACTAACTGAAACATTGTGAACCTTGTTTTATTCATTTATATGAAACTGGGATACTTTTGCCTCCTTAATTGCCATGTGTTCCAAGGTGTAACACTTAAGACCCCAGATTTACATGTCTCCCAGGTCAGTCCCTTTTCTGATTTTCCAAAAGGACTTCAACCTGCAGAAATGTGGATGAAAGGAAGAATCACTTGTTTGTTCTCAAGACTATTGTCTTATCTACACTAGAAACTCTATATTCCAAAGAGATGCCTCCAATCCTTGTTGCTGCTTCTACTGATGCCAAAATAATCACCCTAAGCTCAGGATGGTTGTTAGTCTCTAAACATGGTCTCCCAACAATCCTTGGTTCTAGATATTCACTCCCTCTCCTTAAATTTAGGCACACCTAGACTAACTTTAGACGAATAAATGTGGCCAAAGTGATACTGTATGACTTGCACAGTTAGGTTAGAATAAATGATGCAACTTCCATCTGGAAAATGAATTTGAGAGGAATCTAGACTTCGTGTTAGAATTCCAATTACTCTATGAAGTCCAAGATACAGAATTATTCCCTATGGAAGAAAATCAAGCCCCTGATTAATAGCTTCAGTTCTGTTTCTATTTAATAGCCAGCACCAACTTGGGCTTCCATTGTTACAATTCCCTCAAACCAGTCCTTCAAACACTTTTCCGGGCCATAAGCCTGGCACAAAGATGGCTGGGTTAGGACAGATTCTAGAGTCCACTGTCAAAGAGATGTATCAATAAGGATCACAATAGGAAAGAGATGGTGCTTTCAGATTAGAATAATTTGAGATCTTAATAAAGAACTTTTTATAAGGAATGGGTAAAGGATAGTGAAGTAACTTGAGCCTACTAAGTGAATGTTACTACCTTTATGCTTACAACCATGAGAGAAAGGACAGCTACGGAAAACTTACAGAGACAGTCGAACAGATAATACTATCTTAAAAGGAACTATGCCCTACAGACTAGCAACATATTCAATCCTAGGTAACACCGCAGGAATGAGCAAGAGAAATAAATGTCCAGACCTCCTTTCCATGTCCTTCCTCTTATTTCCTGCTGGAGCTTTTCATTTGCCAAAATCAAGGAGAAGTGAGAAGCAAGAAAGCCTGCTGAGGTCTTATATTTTTTTCAGACAGATAAATCTCCTGGGGTTGAGGTCAGGGTTGTCAAAGGGCAAATGAAAAATATCTGTCACATAGACTCAGAGCCTCATTACTTACCACAATCAGCCCCCAAATCCATCTCTTTCTCTCCTGATGGAGATTTCATCCTGTGAGTGTTGATGTCCTTCCCTGTCAATCAGGTGCAACCAAATTGATTTCAACAATTTTAACTTTGAATAGGTCTTGAGGCATTTTGAGAGAACAGGGCTGGAAGGTGGGCTGCATCTCAGAGCTACCAGAGCAGTTAACAGCATAGGGTCAAGAGAGCGCACAATGGATGGGGTACAGTAGGGATGACAGGAAATGTCATCCATGTGTGTATTCTTGGAACAGCAAGGTAACAGGTATCAGACTGGGGAGCAGGCAGTCTCCAGATATGGGGCAGTCAGATAAGCAGGGAAGCAAAAACCAAAGTGAAGGAGTCATGGCTTCAGGGGTATCATAGGCTCCCAGGAAGATCATGGACACCTTCAGATCTGAAAGAGAAAAACCAAGCTTCCTCTCTCTTGTTCAGACTGGCCTGGACAAGCTGAGCCTTCAAATATAATGATGAATGACAAGCTGTAAGAAGCCGAGAATGAAATGGAAGCTCAAACACCAGGTCTCTAGTCATGCTTCTCCGGAACACCTCACTATTACCACTGCCCATATCTTTCCCATATTTATAAGCTAGTTCCTAGCCTCTCTAACGGAAAGCCAATGGAACATGATTTACTTCTCTTCTAAACCTCCAATTATCCTGCCCTGTACTTCCCAGGGAACATGTCACATTATACCTTTCATTTGCAGTCATGATTTTTGCCTCTATGTTATAGGTATCTAGGGGACAGTGATTACTAACATTTTAATGGATTTTCATCCCATATCTGCAAAGAGCTACATAAAGCTCAACAGCTCCTTAGCCTTTTGGAACCCAGTTCCTCATCTGTAAATAAGCCCAGCAAAACCTATCTGCCACTCTACATAGAGCCAAGGAGTGGGAGGGAAGAGAGGGGGCATGGGGGTAGGAAAGACGGTGGAATGAGATGGACATCATTACCCTAAGTACATGTATGAAGACACAAATGGTGTGAATGTACTTTGTGCACAACCAGAGATATGAAAAATCGTTCTCTATATGTGTAATATGAATTGTAGTGCATTCTGCTGTCATGTATAACAAAGTAGAATAAAAAATTTTTTAAAAAACAGATATTATTGGTTAGGCATCAAGAATGCAAAGATACAGAAAAGTGAAGAAAATTAAAGAGTAAAATCAAAATGCAAAAATAAAAATGAACACTAAATAGTAGATAGCCAAGACTATTAATTCTTAATCAGTTATTTTGATGTTACCTGGTAAACCAGCAAAGATAGATTTCTATTCACTTTCATTGAAGAACATATAATTTAGGCTTTTTGTAAAATTCAAGGAGGAACATAGAAAAGAATTGTTACTCATAAGTGGGGTAATATCAGAGGGAAAAATGGAATATGAGCTATGAAAATCAAATAATTCCTGATATATAGTTATTCGCAGGGAAAATAGTTTGTTTTTCGCCTTTATTGTATTTTCCTCATTTTATAAATTAAAAAATAATGGCTTAATATTCTTTTAAGTGAGAAGTTAAAGGTAATACCTTATATTATGTCAACTTCAAGTTAATAACTTACTAAAGTTAAAGGAAAAAGAAAAACCCACCCTGCCTATTCCTCTCAAGACTGTTCTGCAGAGCCACCAAAGCCAAACTTACTAATATACTTTATAAATGTTGACGTGTTCAGCAAATATGACAACAGAGGGGAACACTGAGACTCCAAAAATGTTTAACGAATTTCTTTACTAGGTCTTGAGAAAATCATGGCAGGATTACAGTGAGACTACCCATCTTACTCCCACCTCTGCTTCTCTAAAGAACAAAATAAAGAACATGGACTCAAGAGCGCTGCACTCCTTATAAGCTCAGCGAACCTGGACAAGTTATTGAGCTCTTCCTCCAGTACTATTTACTATTCACTTTTATATCTCCAGGTGCATAATTGGCATCCAGTGTTAAGGGGCCAGAGCAATGTCTGAAGAAGCAGAGGGCAGTCAACTATCAGCTGCTATCATGGGCATGACACCTAATCTCTCTAGGAGACTTCCCTGAGTTACACCTCAAAGCCTTGAGTTAGATTAGCTGCTTTCAAATTCTCCTATGTAATACTTTAAATTTCTTTTAATAAATCATTCTTAAAGATCTGTTTTATTCTTTATACTGGAGACTATAATTTCGGTTTTTAAAAATGAATTTAGGGCGTGTTAAGTATGTTTGAAGAGCAAAAATCTTGCTTGGCCTCTTACTAGCTTCATGAACTTGACCAAACATTAAACTCTCAAGTTCAATTTACTCCTTGGTAGCTTTGTCATAGAACTGTCATGAGGATTAAATATTTAAAGCACCTAATACAGTTAATAGCACATGATAAATGCCTAATAAATTAAAGCCACAGAGCCAAACAATAATTACAATTTAGCTCTAAAAATTACCTTTAAAAATAGATTTTTAAAAGCTTGAAATCAGTCTTCATAGACAAAACAGGTTGAAATGCCAGTCATTCACATTTACATTACCAGCCACCAAGAATTTACCACTCACTAGGGATCCATTCCTCTTTAACTCTTTGTGTTTCTCTTTCCTATGGAATAACTTTCCTATCCTCCCCACCTAATGAATTCCTGTTCTTCCTTTAATACCCAGATAAAATGTCACTTGTTCCAGTGTGTTCCCCACTCTCCTGGATAAGTAGAAATTCCCAGTAACCCCACATTTCTATGACAACAGCCATCATTTATCATGTGAAATGCCATATCTATTTATTTATTTATTTTTATGTGGTGCTGAGGATCTAACCCAGGGCCTCACACATGCTAGGCAAGTGCTCTACCACTGAGCTCAGCCCCAGCCCCAAATGCCATATATCTTAATGGCCACGTGCTCTACTAGACCATGACTTTCTCAAGGATAAGGCTAAGCATAGGGCCTGGCACACAGTTGACACTCAATACTTAATATGTTTTTACTGTTTGAATGAATTAAAGCAAAAAAAATTGTTGCTTTTAGCTGATATTTAATAAATTTAGTCATTACTTATAAGAAGAAAGAGCGGATTGAAGGCCTGGTAGTAACTAGAGGTTCAGGTGCAAGCTAAAAAAAAAGAACTAATCAGAGCTTTTAGAAATTCAGTCTCACACAGATATGGGAATGAGTCCAGTGATTGTTACTCACTGCCTCACAACCAGAAAAATCCTAAAATAGACACTTTCTGTGCTGCTTTATTGAAAGCACCAGAAAAGCTTCCAAACTCTTGGGAATCACATGGCTCATCTTTTCAAGTCAAAGCAAAGGTGAGCACAAATAAATCCAGGATTTAGCACACTATAACTACTGCCCCCGACAGGATTTAAGTTTCAACAACTTTGGTGGAAAACCATGCTTCAGTCATTTTTTTTTTCCCAAAGAAAATTATAACTCTTGCTTTCAATTATGGACATTGAAATCTCAAGCTGAATCACACACTTTTATATTTTGGGACCTATTTACCCAATATGTGAGGAGTTCAGTTCAGATAGAGCAGGTTTATAACTATCACTAATTACCATGGAAAATTAGTATAAATTACTTTATCTTTCTGGATATTAGTTTTATTCATTGAAAAAAAAGAGAACATTGGAATAAATAATTTTCAACATCTATATGACTTTCAGCAAAGTTGCAGAAAAGAAGAAGCAAATGGGTGTCATTTGGAATAAGCAGAATTGGCATCTGCTGATATAATATTTTTTTTAAAGAAGGAAGAACCTCCATCCAAAAATATCTCTGGCACAGTAGCTGAGGACCAAACCCCACAAATAAAGTGGTAGCAAACCTTGCAAGACACAGACATTTTGGAATCAGCTACATCTCCAATCACATTCTAACACTAACTTTCTGTCAGCAAACAGATCTTTCTGAGCCTTGGTTTTCTCCCCTGGAAAGTAGCCATGTTCAGGGTTATTTAGGGTGCATCAGTGGCAGTGAAAGTGCAGCTGAGGTCTGAGAAAGGCAGGCCTCCCTCCCAGCTTGCAGTAAAGAAGGAAGGAGCTCAGATCACCATGCTCTGCTCCAACAAGGGATAGGATGAGAAGGAACCACTCACTGTCTCTGAGCTTCCCTGGATGTATGATCTTATTCTGGCCTCACCCAAACCCCAGCCTCACTGAAAAATGAACCCTTCCAACTCTAGTCCACCCTACAATTACAGTTAATCCTCTCCAAATCATGGAGAGTTGACTCTAATATTTGTTTTAACTGTAGTTTGAGGTTTTCTGAACCTGACATTTCCATCCTTACCTGCTAACATCCCTGCTGAATTGAAAGTTGATGACTACAGTATATACGAAGAGGTGATTTTATGGATTATTTTCTTTTTTGTTCAATGAATGACACAGAAATCACCTTACTACTTTTTTGGAGCCTGGGAGACTAAAGCCCAGTTTTCAAGTAGCAATTTTAGAGTGGTAGAGGGATTCCGACAAGCAGAAGATCTACTCTGCCCCAAAGCATCTGGGGAAATGTGCCAGGTGGGGAGAAAATGGAAACACAGCGGTGCCATCCTTCCCACATATGATTTTGGACAGGATAAAATGAGAGAATTTTTGCAACACATCTCATGTGACATCTCTTAGCTTTAGGAGCAACATCAAGTGGCAGTTGCCATTATTAATCACAGCTGATCTGTGTGGCTCCTGAACCCACCGATGTTCTGCTGTGCATATTGCCTCTCTACCCTAAATGATGCTCTCCAGAGTTTGGGGATAATATATCACCATGATTTTTTTTTTAGATTCAGTATACATACTCCAATCTATACATATCTATTTATATAATATACATGTGCTATTTTACATGTTAAAATTCACACAAGGAAACATTTACATAGCAAGAAAGTAAGAAATAAGTAAAACCTTTAAATTATCCTTGTTCTATTAATTTCTTGAACAACAAAAAGCCTTTGAACAATATGTTTAAATATGTTTTATCATTCTTTTTAGAATCTTGGTTTAAAGATTAGTGACACAGCAATTTGAAGGTCTGCCGTCTAAATTTAGTTCACAGCAACACTTAATGGTTGACTAGAAAAAGAACCTCACCCAGAGGCTTCAAAAGGAACCCAGTGGAAGAAGTTGCTTACTTGGTTGCTCTGCTAAATCATAATACCCCTTTTTAAAAACTCTGTCCTTGGTTTAGAGTTTTTGGTTGAAGTTTGGCTAATAAATTTCCATCTTTGTGGGGTGGGTGTGGGGTACATACTGGAGATTGAACTCAGGGGAACACTGAGCCACATCCCCAGCCCTATTTTGTATTTTATTTAGAGACAGGGTCTCACTGAGTTGCTTAGGGCCTTGCTTTTGCTGAGGCTGGCTTTGAACTCACCATCCTCCTGCCTCAGCCTCCCTAACTGCTGGGATTACAGGCGTGAGCCACCGTGCCTAGCATTTCCATGATTTTTGTTGCTAAAAATGTTACCACTACAAATTAGAAGGGAATGTATACTTATATTTTTTAACCAATAAAATCAAAACCCACTAGTATTCTTTGGGAGATTATTAAATATATTAGAAAATTCTTTTTTCACAATTATTAAGTATAATGGTAACAAACATATATAATTTCTACAACTAAGCACTGTAATAATGGACACATTCTCCCAGAGCCATTTTTTTTAGAATGCCCTCTGGGTTTCTTTTAAAAAGCAGTTGGTTTCTCACCATTGTCACTTTCACTTTAAAGAAATAAGCTATTTAATCTGTGTGTGTGTGTTTTGTTTTGTTTTTTTATCTTCAAGGTGGCATACTACTGACAACTACTTGTCATCATATGAAGGATCAATAAATTGCAAATTTGTCCTTGACTTCAACAATCTTTTAAAATTCTTTGATAAAATATAAACAGTAAACCTCTGTGTTTATGGTGACCCTTATCTCATTAATAAAAGGGTCAGCAAACTATGGCCCTTGAATTAAATCTATTATACCTCTAATAAAAACAGGAGTAGAATGAATTTGATTCAAGGGCCGAAGTTTTGGGGGTTTGTTTTTGTTTTTGTTTTGAACACTGACACATTTATTTCCATATTTCCTGTGGTTGTTTTCACCTAACAACAGAAGAGTGGAACAGTTGTGATAGAGACCACGTGACCTACAAATTCTAAAATATTAACTCTCTTTCTCTGTTACAGTTTAGATATGAGGTATTCCCCCAAAAGCTCATGTGTGAGAAAAGACAAGAAAATTTACAGGTGAAACAACTGGGTTCTGAGAGCTTTAATCTAATTAGTGCATTAATTCATTTGAATGGATTAACTGGGTGGTAACTGTAGGCAGGCAGGGTATGGCTGGAGGAAGTAGTGGGTTATGGGGTGGGGGGGTGCATGTCTTTGGAGTGTGTTTTGTCCCTGTTGAGTGGAGCAGTCTGTTTCCTGATTCTCATGTCCTGAGCTGCTTTCCTCTGCTGCACCCTTCCGCCATAATGTTCTGCCTCATTTCAGGCACCCAGTAATGGAGTTGACCATCGATGGACCGAGACCTCTGTAACCATGAGATCCAAATAAACTTTTCCTCCTCTGAAAGTATTCTCGTCAGGTCTTTGGTCACAGCAGCAAAAAAAAAGCTGACTAAAACATCCTCTTTATAGAGAATGTCTTCCAATCCTTGCCATAAATCATTAGAATATTAAAAATTAAAGACTTTTTTCACAAATTTCACCATATCTATATTCTGGGAATTTTAACTCCCTATAGCTTTGAACTTTTTCTTTCAATAGCTGCCTATGAATGATGTAGTCATTAAATTTCACTGTGCTTCAGTTCCTCTTGCCTTACCCCTTATTTTATTTAGGAAATCATTAATACATTTATAATTAATCTAGCCCTTCCCAGATGTATTTTCCTTATTTGAAGTTAGTTGAAGGAAACAGAAAGAATTCTTTTTCAGGTATTTCATTGTTGAAAAAAATAATCTAGCATACATCATAAACTGAGACAAGTTAGACACATCTGTACTTTCATCCAACCCTGTGGGAACCTTCCCACAATGTCAACTCTAACCTGCTTCAGACATGGCAAACCATCCATCCAACTTGAATTAGTTCAGATAGATTGGTCATTATCATGGAAGAAAAAAAAATATTTTTTACTTCCCAGAGCTTATTCTCTTGTGCTAATAGTATTCCAATTTCCTTTTGAGTAACTATCTCTCCCCCATTTTGAGATAAGGAACCAAGGGGAAACTACAGGGTCAAAGGCACCATCAATCAGGGCAAATGTAGCCTCTGCAGAGAAAAGAAAAATCCAAATAGAAACCAAGATAAAAGAAGAAAAGCTCTTATAAAAATAACAGCCTTATTTCTTTATTTTCTCTTTTACATTCTCTCTTAGGCTCAAATGTACTTCATGTCTTCTATCTCAATGTCTACAGCATTGTCTCATTGTACAGGATATTGGTTGTTGTAGCAATACAAATAAACATGCCATCTTACTTGTGCTAATTCAAGGGACTTTCCTTTCTAGCAACTAAACAGTTCAAATGGAGAACACTTTGAGCCCAGAAAGAGGAGTTGCAAACAAGGAACACTCAGAGAAAATCAGGAATGATGGCTACAGCAGAACTGTGATGCTCTCCTCCCTCCCTATACTACCCTCGCCTTAGAGGGGAAGCTGGAGTAGAGAACCAGGTGTTTAAACTTTTACTTCGAGTCTCCAACTCTGTGCAACCTTAACCAAAGAGTAGAAACAAAACTCAGTTCCAGATTGCCTGGCTTGAAACAGATTGGCAATAAAGAGAACATCTGGGGACACATCCATTCATTCATATCCCAGTTTGGCAGCCTGGAGGGCTTAGTAAGCTCATTTAAGTACAGGTACAGAAATTCATGCCCATTATTTCTTTGACAGCCTAGGGATTGCCTTTATGAAAACAATTCTGGTAGAAACACTCACAGGTACTTAACCACTGGCAGAAGCAGTCTTATGGTATATGGTAGGCATTATTTCTGCTGGAAAGGAAACTGCTGAGGACAATGGATATATAATGAGCAAGGTTCCATGAAGATGAACACTAGCTCTTCAGATGCCCTAGGAAGAGGGAATGTAAGGTTTTCAATCCTATGAAAACTGCATAGTCATCAAACAAGGTTTCAGGCCCAATATGACTCCAGGGCACAAAGACAAGGCTCCTAACAGAGGTTCTGTCAATTCACTTTGTCTAGGTTTTCAGGTGGTGGCCCCAACCTTGAAGCCACTTCAATGGCCCTTCTTACTTTATTACTAGGTTCCTTTCATTCCTTCTCTTCATCCTCAAAGTGTTCAATGGATGGGCCCAGAAACTTCAGAAAAAAAATTTTGATGGATATTAAAAAATCAAAGCAGTGTTAAGAAAGGCAAACAACCAAGATCAAATGTCACCCTTTACTCAAGAGCATGAGCGAGCTTTTGAAAATAATAGTATTTAAAATACTATGGCCTAAATTTCCACCTCCTGTACAGGAAGGGAGATTAAATAGATAACTAATTGATTGATAGGTTTGTAGGTAGACAAATGGAGAGAGAGAGAGAGAGAGAGAGAGAGAGAGAGAGAGATACTCTTGTGCATTTTGTATTGCTGTAATAAAATGCCCAAGACTGGATAATTTATAAACAACAGAAAATTACTTTCTCACCATTCTGAAGGCTAAAGAGTCTGAGATAAAGGCTAGTGGGTTCAATTGTGTGGTGAAGGCTTCTTTTCACTTCCAAGATTAGGTCTTATTGATGCATCCTCTGAAGGGAAGGAACCCTGTGTCCTTACATGGAGAAAGGCAGAAGGACAAGTGAACCAAAAACTATGTGAAGCTCCTTGTACAAGGTTCATAATCCTATTCATGGAGGGAAATACTCTCATAACCTAATCGTCTCTTGAAGATCCCACATTGGCCATTGAGTTTTAAAACCTGAATTTTAAAGAGGACATATTCAAAATACAGCATAGATTTTATTCTGGATACGAGCCACTAAAATGAGTTAAATGATCTTTCCAACTTAAAATAGTAATAAGACAGTCTGGGTTTCCATTCTAGTACAAATTAAACATTAAACCAAAAAATTACAACTCTGTCATTGCAAAGCCCTTTCTGCCTGCAGATCGTGTGTTAAGTGCCCCTGGTAAGAAGGCCTCTGTTGAAAAGGACTGGGGGTCTAGGTTTTGGAATGAGGGTACCTGAAAGAAAGCAGAGGGCCTAAGAGCTTGACCCCTAGGCCATTCACAAGGACATCACTTTGACAAGATTCTTTCAAGTGGGGAGAACCCGAGGCTGCTGAACTCTGAGTCTACGAAATTTAATCAATCTTTCACCAAAGAAGTGATTCTTTGCAATCCCTGTTTAGCAGGAGGTAATGTTTATGATAGAAAAATTCCAACTGTATGTTTTGCTGTGTTTCCTTTTTTCTCTTTGAAATTGAAGTTTTTCACTGTGAATATTATATTCCTTAATTAGACAAGAGTTAGTGAACAAAGAGAAGCCACACTCAAAATAGTTTAAGAAGGAGAAAGACCCTGCTCCCCCAATTTTACCCTCATTTGGTAAAGATTTCAAATGGTTTTGCTTTGGGAAGGGGTCCATATATTTTAGGTCTCTGTATGATGGCTGGGCTCTTTTAGCCTGGAACTTTCTTGGGATACTATTTATGGGGGAATTTTGTTAGACTAGGCAGTCAAGGGGCAGGCTCTAGTAGGTATGGTAATTTATATTTCCTTCCAGGAAGCTTTCACAAATCTCTTCTATTAAGAAATTCCATTACCCTGGCCACATATGGGGCAGATGATCCACATCTGACCATTTCTCCTGGCAATAGCAGTGGTTCCAGCTACTTCATGGGACGTAATCAGAAGCAATCAGGATCCTTCATCAGGACTGAAATAGAGACTTAGGGGGAAAAGATTTTTTTTTCCTTCTCCCTGGGTTTCCTCAGCTAGTACAGCCCACAGCCAGGTCCCTATGGAGAAATAGGAGAGAAGGACACCAACATGAAAAAGGGAGTAAATATGAACAGAGATGATAATGAGAGCCAGAGAAAGTGTGTCCTGGAGTTCTGGCCTCTGAGGCCCTGGTTCTCCCTCCAGTTCTGTGAACTGCTCCTTCCCTGCTTAGTAAGCCACCCATCTCTTGTCTTTGTGATCCAGTGAGCCACCCCCACCTCATGCTGCCCCTTGTCTGTAGACACCTGTTTACATTGAGTTCCCATCACTAAGGAGCCCTGGTAATACACACCATTATGGTGGGGGACTCAGAGATAATTAAACAAAGTTTATACTACAGAGCAATAGTAACAAAAACAGCATGGTACTGGTACCAAAACAGGCGGGTGGACCAATGGTACAGAATAGAGGACACAGAAACCAATCCACAAAACTACAACTACCTTATATTTGATAAAGGGGCTAAAAACATGCAATGGAGGAAGGATAGCATCTTCAACAAATGGTGCTGGGAAAACTGGAAATCCATATGCAACAAAATGAAACTGAATCCCTTTCTCTTGCCATGCACAAAAGTGAATTCAAAATGGATCAAGGAGCTTGATATCAAATCAGAGACACGCCGTCTGATAGAAGAAAAAGTTGGCTATGATCTACATACTGTGGGGTCGGGCTCCAAATTCCTCAATAGGACACCCATAGCACAAAAGTTAATAACTAGAATCAACAAATGGGACTTACTCAAACTAAAAAGTTTTTTCTCAGCAAAAGAAACAATAAGAGAGGTAAACAGAGAGCCTACATCCTGGGAACAAATCTTTACTCCTCACACTTCAGATAGAGCCCTAATATCCAGAGTATACAATGAACCTAAAAAATTAGACAATAAGAGAACAAACAACCCAATCAACAAATGGGCCAAGGACCTGAACAGACACTTCTCAGAGGAGGACATACAGTCAATCAACAAGTACATGAAAAAATGCTCACCATCTCTAGCTGTCAGAGAAATGCAAATCAAAACCACCCTAAGATACCATCTCACTCCAGTAAGATTGGCAGCCATTATGAAGTCAAACAACAACAAGTGCTGGCGAGGATGTGGGGAAAAGGGTACACTTGTACATTGCTGGTGGGACTGCAAATTGGTGCAGCCAATTTGGAAAGCAGTATGGAGATTTCTTGGAAAGCTGGGAATGGAGCCACCATTTGACCCAGCTATTCCCCTTCTTGGTCTATTCCCTAAAGACCTAAAAAGAGCATGCTACAGGGACACTGCTACATCGATGTTCATAGCAGCACAATTCACAATAGCAAGACTGTGGAACCAACCTAGATGCCCTTCAATAGACGAATGGATAAAAAAAATGTGGCATTTATACACAATGGAGTATTACTCTGCATTAAAAAATGACAAAATCATAGAATTTACAGGGAAATGGATGGCATTAGAGCAGATTATGCTAAGTGAAGCTAGCCAATCCCTAAAAAACAAATGCCAAATGTCTTCTTTGATATAAGGAGAGTAACTAAGAACAGAGTAGGGACGAAGAGCATGAGAAGAAGATTAACATTAAACAGGGATGAGAGGTGGGAGGGAAAGGGAGAGAGAAGGGAAATTGCATGGAAATGGAAGGAGACCCTCAGGGTTATACAAAAGTACATACAAGAGGAAGTGAGGGGAAAGGGAAAAATAATACAAGGGGGACAAATGAATGACAGTAGAGGGGGCAGAGAGAGAAGAGGGGAGGGGAGGGGAGGGGAGGGGGGATAGTAGAGGATAGGAAAGGCAGCAGAACACAACAGACACTAGTATGGCAATATGTAAATCAATGGATGTGTAACTGATGTGATTCTGCAATCTGTATATGGGGTAAAAATGGGAGCTCATAACCCACTTGAATCAAAGTGTGAAATATGATATATCAAGAACTATGTAATGTTTTGAACAGCCAACAATAAAAAAATTAAAAAAAAATAAAAATAAACAAAAGTTTAAGGGGGGTTGTTATTGTTGTTTTAGGCTATAATACATGCCTAGGGCAAAAATTTGAACAGCACACAGAGGAATATTATGTAATTATAAAATAAGTCTTCCTCGTACCATCCCCAGAAGCCCTCTGCGTAGAAAGCAAAAACAAAAACAAAGAATTGTTAACAGCTTCTTCTATATCCTTTTAGGAGTTTTCTTGAATTAACTTTATAGCACTCTAAAGGAACAAAAAGAGAATGAGCCTGGTGAGATGTATTATTCTCAGATCTAGCTCAGCAAAACAGGAGTGTATCAATATTACACCAATCTTTCCCCTTTTAAAATTATACTGGGTTTAAATTCGCAGTTGTAAGATTGCCTTACCATGAACTTCTACATTTCATATTTTATAAAGTGAAATCCCAACAGGGAAGCACTCGCTAATGAGTTTTGTTTTGTCATCATGTAGGATTTTTACAGCATACTTTAAGACATCCAACATCTTGAAACAATTAGCAAAACCATTGAAATTTTTTTTAAGGTTTACAAACATAGAGGGATTTATTTTTAACTTCATGTCTAGGCTGGCTTGTTTGAAATTTCATTTCTGCAAAGTACTCAGAGGTTAGACAATGTATTCTGTCACTGTGTGTGCTCTCTCTCTGTGTCTCTCTCTCTCTCTCTCTCTCTCTCTCTGTGTCTTTAAACTTAAGGGGCAAAGGAAATCACTGAAGACTATATCTAAATGATACAACTGATGTAGATGTATTTTGGAAGCATCTACACAATGTGTAAATAAATGACCAAAAACAGATGCTATACAACACCGTAAATGTACTAAATGTTTCACTTTAAAATGGTTAATTTTCTGTTAAATGAATCTCACCTCAGTAATATTTTTAAAGGTGGCATTTAAGATAGTTCTACCTCTTGCAAAGCAAATCTACATTAAAAATATTGTTGAAAAAAACAACAATAAATCTTTGTTAACAATCTAATTCAGGAAGGACACTGGGCTGAAAGTTTTCTAATAAATAGCAGACACATTAAGTAAATCATTATAATATGTTAAAAGGTGAGAATTAATATAACAAATGAAGTAGAATAAAATGAGAAGGATCAGAAGAAACAGTAAGGAGGAAGTAGAATTTAAAATGATGGCTCTGGTTGGCCTCATTGAGAAGGTAACACTTAAGAACAGATCATAAGCATAAAAGAGAGTTGGTTAAGCTCAGGAATGTCAGATTCCTGAGGGAAGAAATCTAGAAGAGGGAAGAAGGAAGAAGGTTCAAAGGCCCTGAGGCACAGTCATCCTACATGTTTAAGGAATAGCAAGGCCAGCATGGTTAGAATGGAGTAAACAAAGAATGATGAGATCTGGTGAGTAACTTGGAGCGGGAAGCTGTTGAAGGCCATAACCAGGGTTTTGCCTTTATTCTGAGTAAATTGGGGAGCCATAGCAGACGTTGGGACTCATGGCCATAGCAGAAGACTGTACTGAGAATAAAATGGAAGGAGGAAAGAGAAGAGGCGTCAACGGTAAACACAGAGAGACCTATCAGGAGGCTGTTTCCACACCTTTAGTAAAAGATAAGGATAGTGATAATCAGGGAAATAACCACGCAGATGGTGGGGAATGGTCAGCTTCTCAGTGTGTTTTGAACATGGAGCTCACAGAATGTCTGACAGATAGGATCTCAGGTGTGAAAGAAACAGAAGAGCCACAGAGTGGCTTAAGGTCTGGGCTTGAGCAACTGCAAGGAGAGAGCTGGCACACACAGAAGTGAAGATGGCTTTGAGTGAAGCAGGTTGGAGAGAGGAAAGGGGAGAGAGGAGACTGCGGTGATGATCCGAAGTTCAGTTCTGTGGACGACTTGAGATGTCTATTAGAAAACCTCCTGCAGATACCTCACAGGACTGAGGTGGTTTTGGAGGTGTTGAGCCATCCAGCTCATGGAGTGGAGGTGAGTTTGAGCTATCCAGCCTCTTGGCCTCCCTAAGCAATAATGTCAAGCCCAGTAGTGATACTCGTCAAGCTCAGTGCTTCCTTGTTCCCTGAAGTGTGGCGTCCTTACCTTGACCCATTGTCAAGTTATAACAGTGTTCCTCTATACCTCCCCTTGCACCCTCACCTGTTTTCTAGATGGGAATGTTATTTTACTTCAGCCAATGTGCTATTAAAAAAAAAGATGCTGTTATTTTAAGAAATCTACTGTTATTTTAAGAAAGCTGTAACAAAATACTTTCTAACAATTATATTGAACCCACAAATGGTGACGGTCAAGATGCATTTTCCCAGACCAGTGTGACACCTCTCAAAAGGAACCTGGGCCCTTCTGCCACAATATACCTGAGATAGATGATAGATAGATAGATAGATAGATAGATAGATAGATAGATAGACAGACAACCTGTATCCATTTCCTAGGGCTGACATAACAAAAAATCAACAGAAAATTATTCCTTCACAGTTCTGGAAACTATAAGTCTGAAATCAAGATCTCATCAGGGGTATGTTCACATTCATCTCCTCCCCCCCCCATCTCTCTCTCTCCTCTCTCTCCTCTCTCTCTCTCTCTCTCTCTCTCTCTCTCCTGTATCTCCATGTCTTCACATGGAATTCTTCTCCTGTATGACTGTATCCAAATTTCCCTCATCTTACAAGAGCACTATCACTGGATTTGGGACCCACCCTAATCCAGCCCAACTTCATTTTAACCTCCTTACATCTACAAAGATCCTATTTCCAAAAAAAGGTCACATTCACAGGTACCAGGAATTAAGATGTCAACCCATCTTTGGGAATTGGGGGACAATTCAACCCAAAACAACACTGAATATCAATTATTCATTCATTCGTTCATTCATTCATTCACTGGGAACCTTCCCTGTGCTTGGTACACTTATAGGCTCTGGGGATACAGGAACAAACAAGATAACACAGTCTTTGTCTTCAAAGAGATGATGGTCTGTGGGAGACAAATACTTTAGTACAGTTTCGCAAAAGAAAACTAAGTAACATGGGAATTTGAAGAGGCACTTAGACTGGAACATCAGAGAAATGCTACTTGGAACAAGTGACATCCAAACCAAAACCTAGATGATAGAATGGGAAAGAGGATCCCAGCTGAAGGACAGTCTTTGTCCAATTCCAGGTGTCAAAGAAATCATGCTTCTCTCTGGGACCCTTGTAGTGCTGAGTGGTGATAGTGGTCACAGGAAATAAGGATGGACATATACACAGTGGTTGGTCATGACGTCCTCTGTACACATACTAAGGTTGGGACTTTGTCCTTCAGTGTGATCCCCAAAGAGTATCCTATCCCTCTGAGGTCATTTGTCACTACAGCAGTAAAGCACTTTTGCCAGTAGTCTGTTTCTTATGTAAGTTAGATCAGATTCTATGATGCACCTACATTTCCCATCATTTCCCTTCACTTGTTTTACAATGGTGAAGAAAAGGAGGGGATGTTTCAACCTTCATGCAGGAAATGTGCATAGTGTGGTGTGCCCGTGATTTGTTCTGAACTTGAATATCCTCCTTCAGATATGGGCCACAGTGTCAAGGAGGTTGTGAATGACATCGCTAGGCAATGGGACATTACCGAGAGACATCTGATGGAGGGGTGCCGTGATCAGATCATTCAAGTGGCCTTTTGAACTATGGTTTGGAGAAAGTGGGGTTTAGAGAGCAAATGAAGGACTATGGTAATGACCCAGGTAAGAAGTAATGGTGGCCTAAACAAAAGTACTAGAGAGACACAAATGGATTTTAAGGTATTAAGAAGGCAATATTCATAATACAATTAAATATGGGAAGAAAAACTAGTCATGGGAGGGACAGAATAAATCAATAAAAATTCTCCCATCCATCAGTCCTTTTTTATCCAATTAGTGTCAAACTTTCACACCAAACCTCTTAAAGAGCATGTTAAGATGAAACCAAATGGATTTCTAGCTTTGGCATGCACACAACACTACAGGCATCTCCCAGCCACGCAGAGCAGACAGAGACCACAAAACAAATCCTGGCCTTGTATGTACACAGCCAAGCCTTTAGCAAAAGGAATAAGCTCAGCTGTGAAGGCAAATATCAGAATGGTAGCCAGATGGGTGAGGCAAAATGGCCAAAGGACACAGTAAGCCCAGGGGTGATTGAAGGAACTGGTCCAATCAAATGTGTGGAACGCAGTGGAGAGGAATCCAAGTGTCCTGTCTGCCCTCCCCACCCAGGCAGGCAGGCCATCAGGCAGGCAGGCAGGAGGTTATTTGTAGACAAATTGTCCAGGGGCCACAATGGCCTGGTATAAAGATCCAGGTTCCTGTCCCAGGGAGAAGGCTTGGTGACAGCTGCATAATGTCAGGGCCTGATCTCAAGCTGAGTTCATGGTCTGTGTCTAGTCCTAAAAGGAGACTATGCCTTTAGGGGTGATTGAAAGCCAGAGATCAAATAGAAGCCAGATTTGTGGGTTAGACCAACAATGGTCAAGAGAAAAGACAGATGTCACTTGAGGAAATGTGAGTATCAGACTATGTTGATAGATCATCAAACCCCAGTTCAAGTGGATGACTGGCCATTAAGTCCCAGCAGAGGCACTGAGGTGGTCAATCTACTTCTTGCCTGAATTGGTTTGGGCTCAGAAACATCAGAAAGTCAAGGAGACAGCTGAGAGTGAGGTATATCCTCAGACCAAAGTGGGGCAACTGGGCAACATAAAGGCATGGAAATTGAGGCAAGAGGCCAACAGGTTTAAGTTTATTCTGCGTGATGGCATGATGCCCACCCTCTGATGGATGTACTCATGGGAAAGAAATGGCTACCACTGAATTACCCACTTGGAAGTCTAAAGGGGTGGCATTAAGAAGGTTGTCTTAATTACACCAACATTAATTGAGCACCTATCATATTCACTCCACTTTAAGACATGCGAAGATGCCAAAGACATGGTCTCTGCCTCCAAGTATCTTACTATAAAGCAAGCATGATAAGAGATTCACAAGTAATAGTGGGAGAAGTCCTGGTCAAATGCTGTGGAGTGTGATGGACAAATGAAGAACAGCAAAAATAACAGGAGTCTGTAAGCCTCTTGAGAAGAGACCGTGGCTATTTTTGCCTGAAGGAGGAAACTCTAGCCATTGTTCCATCAGAGATTCCCACACCTCTCAGTGCTACCAGCTGCCTCTAACTCCAAGTGTGAAATCACAGCCATTGTTATTTTATCCATGTTTCCCTCAACTATCTAAGTCTTATAGGAGAGGGGAGCACCTAGTATTCTTATTTCCAGGACTGGAAATCTCTAGCTCTGTTCTTACTGAACAATTAGCCATCTCTGCATTTCCTAACCTCCAGGAACTTCAGTTCCCAGACAATGAGAACAAAGACATGCTTGCTTCAAAGAGGTGTTGCAAAGATTAAGTAAAGTAATCCACATGAATGGGTCTTGTAAACTTTAGAGAACTGAAAATACATTTATTATTTCAGTGGTGCCCTAACTTGAGCCTCAACTGGATTTCAGCCATTCCTGGGTGGGTTTGATGAACTGGCACTTGGGGCATCAGGGAGGATGGGGAAGTGGTTTTGCTTATATAACAAGAGAAAAAGACCCATAGGCAGCCAGTGGGAGGCTTCAGATATCCATGCCCAGCTCAGCCCCACCGCTAGGAGTCAGAATTCAAAAAAAGGAGCTACATGTAAGAGCTGGAGGAGCTTCTTTACCAAGGGGACATTACCACTGCCACCTTAGGACCTATTGACAAACCAAGATGCAGAAAGGGGTGAATGGGGTGCTCTTTCCAGCATAGGGCAAACTTCAGAGCAAAGATGCTATTTAATCACTCAGTTTCTTTATAGGGAAAAGTGTTTTGATCTAGATACCATAAAGGCATCTGCTACCCCTCACCCTCAAACTGCCTGGGGACCTACAGACATTGTCAGCATAGGAGGAGAGAAGGAGAATGAGAGGAAAATCTGTGAGTGGCCATGAAATGTGCCTGGGGTTGACAAGAGTCAGCAAAAATAGGAAATTTCCTCACATCTGATCCCAAGAGTGATACTCACAGGTGGGTGAGCCCTGAGAAACTCAAGTCACAATTAAGTCAGGATGAGTGTTAGATGCCACATGAGTCCAGGTACCACAGCTGCTGTTTCTAGTCATTTCAATTGCTTCATTTTTTTTTCCTAGGGGACTGTGGAAAAAGATGTGTTACCCAGCAAAACCAGAAGCCCCTCTGATGAAGACCACCCAGTAGTTTTTGCCAAGGTATCAGAAAGCATCTGCCTGTGCTCTCTGCAAATGTTGTTCAGAATCAGCGGCTGTGTCCAGTAAACAACTTCTTTTGGATTTCATCTCCGGTGTTTTCCAAGTCTGGGAGAAAAGGGAAGGGCAAGGGGAAGGATGTGTAAGATTATAACATGGGAACTGCAGGGTGAGGTGGGAAAGGCGGAGAGAGGAACAGCAACTGTACAACAAGAAATTGCAAAACATCCCTTTTAAGTGGAAATGGGGCAAAGGTGGGCCAGAGACAGCAGAATGCCCCCTCTCCTCTAAAAAAGGATAGGAAGTCTGGCCTGAGGTGGGAACATTGGAATTTTTTTTTTCTCTCTTTCCCTGCATCCCACCACCATTAAATCAAGAATTTTCACCCAAGTGTCTTGAGAGGAGCTTCAGACATGTCCAGTATTACCACACAGAGGCCTGCATTCCCTCAACAAGGAGAGAGCAAATAATTCACCCACGGTCTGCCAAGACAGCTCTCTGGCTCCATAATGCTCTCTGAGGTTGAAGGTCGGTGCATGCCAGACAAGGCGGAGCCCAGCAAACAACAGGGGTCTCCTTAGCAGTTTGGAACTTTCACACAGATGCCAGCTTGCAGGCGACTCTGACCCGTTCAGCAGTGGCCCAGGCCCCTGCAGTAAGCCTCAGTTCAGCTTCATCCAGCAAATCCTGCCTCTGACAGAATCTGATGCCTATTTCCCCATCCCATACTGGGTGGCAACCATGATTCTGAGTCAACAAGACCTGGCCCCTGACTGCCACGGAGAAGCTCAGACTTAAGATGGACGGGGTAGGAGGGTAGTTGACCCCTAGATCCCAAAATGGATAGTGAGCAGCTGATTGGTGAGTGGGCTGGTGTGGGTTTGGGGAGTGTGGCTTTTCCAAGATGTGGAGTTATTTCAGCACAGTTTTAAATAGTAAGTAGGAGTTTCCTAGGCCAGACCAGAAGGGAAGAGGAATAGCTAATTTTGTTAGAGCTCAGTGTGTGCCAGGCAGAGTGTAAAGTATATTTCGGGGAGAAAGAACAACAGCAGATCCGAAGTCTCAGCAATGTGAAAGTGCTTGATATCTGTATCCAAGGCAAATTCTGTGTGGAGAAAGTGTAGCGCACTGCAGGAGTCATCAAATTATAAGTCTAGAAAGGTAAGACACCACTAGGCCTTGAAATCTAATATATGTATATTAGATTTCTATACACATGCACACACAAATGCCTAGCCAGGTATCTAATATAGATGTATATCTAATAAATATTATATATGTATAGATGGATATTTGTGTGTGTGCATGTATTAGATATAGTGATGAAGATTCTGATGTATTTCTATTTTATACTTTGTGTATCTATATTTTCTTTCTTCCCACCAACAGAAAGAAAAGAGGCTGAGATGAACACCATTTGGAAAGCGTATGCTTCATTCAGCACATACTGAGGAGCCACTGACAATTCTTAAGCAGAAGATTCAGGTAGCCAAGTGTGAGCCAGGGAGAACTGCTTAGGTAGGAGGCCCTCCCTCGGTGACTCCCTTCCTTTCTGTTTCTCCAAGATCATCTTCCTGGTGCCACCTGCAGACCCAGAAGTCAAGCTTGTGGGATTAGACCTCTCAGTCCATGGGATGGGAAGCTGCCAGCCGTGAGCAGAGAGGCATGGCCAATGAGTACATTTCTCTGCCCACTCGGAGCCCCCAGAACTTGACAGCAGGCACAAAACAACCTGGCTCTGCCCCAACCACAAACACAGGGGGGAAAGGACAGGTGGCGAAGCACTTACAAAAGCTGGAAAAGAAGGCAGATTTTTTTTCCCCCTACAATGTAGGAGCTTTTATTACTAGAAAAATAAAATCCTGTCTGAGCAAATGCCAGGAAAACGATTAAGGGCTCAATTCAGATCGGGAGGTTCGGCTGGGCACTGCTGAGCAGGGAGCTAAACAATGTCAGCCCCTCTCTCAGTGCACATCACGTTTGGGGTGAGCGGCCCAAGCCCCAGCCAGGCCTCTTGCCGCCAGTTTTGCAGAATCACAGTTAAGCTTTGGCCACTGGGTTTCAGTTGAAAGAATTGTGTGGAGGAAGGAATAAAAGGTTCTTGCATGCACACCAGCTCTTGCCTCCAAGGACTAAGAAGAAATGCAGCGGGGACGGTGCCAGGCCCTACAGAAACGCTTCTTCCTTATGGTTCTCAGGCTCCCCAACCTGACCCAGGAAGGGCATGAGATGGTAGAGGAGCAGGGCTGGCTTGGGAGCCCCTTTATACTGCTTGTGGGGGCTTTAGGCACGATTTTAATTTCTCTGAGTCTCAGTGTCTTCATCTATTAAGTGGAGATAATAATGCACAGGGTTATTATGGGGATAAAATGACATAATATATGTAGAGTACCTATAAAGTACACATTTAGTAATTGGTAACTTCTTCCTTTTCATTATTATTATTATTATTATTATTATTATTATTATTATTATTATTTGCCAGGGCCTCCTAAATCAAAGAATTGTGGCACAGACGTATATGATTAGATATTAGGAAACTAATGCTTCAGTCCTGATTCAGCTACTAATGAGCTGTGCAATCGTAAGTGAGTCACTCAGTCTTTCTGGGCTTCACTTTCCCCACTGAAAAATGGGGATATTGGGGTAAATAATCTCTAAGGGCCCCTTGTATCTCTGACTTTCAATATTAATTATAATTACCCCTATGAAGCAGATGTTTATGTGTCAGGATGCCCAGCAATGGACATGTGTTACCTATTCAAGTATTACTATCCTTCATTATTATACTTCATTTTACAAGTGAAGAAAATAAAGTTTACAGAAGCTTAGAAACATGTCCCTGATTGCATTACTAGTAACAGCATGTTAGGAAGTTTTTGCCCTGACTTTTTTTTTTTTTTTTTTAACAAATTAGTCTTTGCTCCAGGGTTCCAAGGCATTATTCTAAACAGGTAATAAAATTAAGCCATTCTACAAGTTCTAGGTCAGGTTTAAACAGCTATCAGTTCTTGAAACTAAAATTGGAGTTTCAAGCCTGAGAGATACTGATCCCACTTTAGCAGTGTGAAATGGGCCCCACAGAGGAGAAAATCTTTCATCAGGAGGTAGGACAAATTCACTAGAAATGACCATTCCTGGGGCTTTCAATCCTGGCAGACACAGAGCATTGTGCTTGGACCCAGGGAGCCAGGCAGACAGTCCACAGCAAGGGGGTCAGCACAAGGATGCTAGAACAGGCCTCTCCTTGGGGCTACACCACTGTGGAGGAGATGCAGAAGAGAAAGAACTGTGACTTGGCAGAGAGTTGCTACCTCTAGGGATACAGGCCTGAGTCTGACTAACAACAAGGAGACACAGGAAGAAATATCAAAGCCCAGTTCTCATGGCCATAGAGCCCTGGAATGGGAAAGTCAATGGTTGCTAAGCCTTATATCAACTGTCTATTGTTCTATGACAAACAATTATTCAATTGTTTAAAACAACAAAGATGCATTATTTTACACAATTTTTAGTTGGCTGAGCTCAATTTGGGCAGTTATTCAGCTCCATTTGATATCAACTGGATTTGTTTCTGTGGCTGCATTCAGCTAGGAGCTCCACTGAGCTAGAACATGAAGATGGCTTTTCTCATATGTCTGGCAGTTGGTACATACTACCAGCTGGGACACATCAGTTGTCTGCCACATGGACTTTCATCTTCCAGGGCCTCTCTCCACATGGTCTCTCCACCTGCCTATCCTGGACATGTCAACATAGCAGGTGGCTTCCAAGAAGGAAAAGTCAGAATCAGGTCAATAGACAAATAATTAACTGTATTTCTTTATACTAGCTATGAACAATGTGAAATTGAAGTTT
Source organism: Marmota marmota marmota (assembly GCF_001458135.2). NCBI lineage: Eukaryota > Metazoa > Chordata > Mammalia > Rodentia > Sciuridae > Marmota > Marmota marmota. Next base: position 7,902,727 of record NW_026000101.1, on the reverse strand, counting down.
GAAAAAGAAAAACAGTGCCATTGACAATTCCAAAGCATTAAACACTTGGGTATTAACTAAAACTACAAAATATAGATAAAAGAAATTTTTAAATAATAAAATAAATGGAAGGACATACCATGTTCATGGATTGGAAGACTCCATATTGTTAGCACACCACTTCTCCCCAAATTTATCTGTAGATTTATGACAATCTAAACATCCCAATCAGTAGAGTGACTTTTATAGATATTTACAAACTGATTTTTAAAAAGGCAAAGGAACAGAATAACCAAACCAACTTTTATAAGGAACAGGAAATGAGTGGTTAAACAAACTCTGGTACATCCATACAATGAAATAGTAGTAAGCAATAAAACTGAACAAAATATTGAAGTACACAATGACTTAGATAAATCTTCAAAGTATTCATTATTCTTTCCAAAGCATTCATTACTCTAAGTGAAAGAGGCTAGACTCAAATTTTATATACTGTATGACACCATTTACAGCTCATTCTGGATTAGGCAAATATAGGGACTTACTCAAGAAAATGTAATATTGGGTATAAGACAGATAAATAGGTCAATGAAAGAGAATAAGGAGACCAGAAACAGACCTGCACACATATGATCAATTGATTATTTGACATAGGTGCGAAGGCAATTAAATAGAATAAGGATAGACTTTTTGGCAAAGGTTTCTGGAACATTGGATGCCCACATACAAAAATTTGAATTTTGACCTACAACTCACACCTTGTACAAAATTTAATAAAATGGATTAAAGACCTAAGAGTAAAGAGTAAAATTAGAAAAAATTTAGAAAAAAACAGGAGATCCAGGTTCAGAGATACAAGCCTATAATTCCAGCAGCTCAGGAGTCTGAGACAGGAGGATTGCAAGTTCAAAGCCAGTTTCAACAGCTTAGGAGGCCCTAAGCAACTTAGCAAGGCTCTTTCTCTGAATAAAATAAAAAATAGGGCTGTGGATGTGGTTCAGTGGTTAAATGCCCCTGGGTTCAATCCCTGGTACCAAGAAAGAAAGAGAAAAAGGGGGGGGGGCGTGAAGGAAGGTTAGGGAGGAAGGGGGGAGAAAATTCATGATCTTGGATTAGGAAAAGAGTTTTTAGTACAACAATAAAAGCACAGTACACTTAAGAAAAATACTGATAAATTTTATTTAATTTCTTTTTCCATTAAAATACATATCATTCTAGAAAATACAAAAATATAAGGACATAGACTACATCAGTGGTTACCAGGGACCAAATGTTGGTAGAGGGTTTGACTACAAAGAGGGAATTTGAGGGACCTTTTATATTCTGATTTTATCAGTGGTTACACAATTCTATGTTTATGTCAAAAAGCACAACACTATACAATGAATACAAATTTCACTGTACTAAAATTTAAAAATAAATAACAAAATCCATCCCCCCAAATAGCAAGCTAGTTAATTAATATTCCTTCAGACCCACTTTGGAGAAGACACCATATATTCTCCCCGTGGCAAACCAACAAATATTTTTAAAATCATCAACCTTCCCATAAATAAAAAATAAACATTTAATCAAAGAAATGTCATTTTTGCCTCTCTCCTGTATTTATAAAAACTTTTAATACTATCTAGTAATGGCAATGGTTTGACAAAGCGGGCAAAATCAACAGCAGTGAGTGTACATGTGTATCAGCACAACTTTTTTGGAAAGCAATATGGCAATATGTGTCAGTCAAAAGCCTTCAGAGTTCTTACCCCTTGGAAAAATAAACCCACTTCTAGGAGTCAATACTCAGGAAATAATCAGAGATTCTGACGAAGATCATTAGCTTTTCTACATTGAAATGCTGTCTTCCTATCACAGAGACAGACGTGCAATGAGTCCAAACAAATGTTGCTGACTCTCTGGATGCTGACTGACTTCCATAAAACATCTGCTTCCAGCCAGGAACCTGGTGGAAAGAGAAGACTTCTACCTCTTGGGACCATTTAGTCAGGATGCTGCCTTCTGTGTAACAGTGTTCAATGACTGTCTACACTTGCTGTGGCTGACGAAAGTGATGGATGTATTCCCAGGGAGTTAGCAAGTGTACCCCTTGCCATGCACATAGAGACCGCAGGGGTTCCCCATCCAGACTGCTGACTTCATGAGAGGCAAACCTAGGAGACCAGATGGAAGGCAATCAAAGAGGCAAGAGAGTCAGCTTAGTAGACACTGAGGACTGCTGAAAAAGCCAGGGAATTCTGGGCAGTTGCTGCTCCTCCTAAGCTCAGGCTACATCAGCAGATTTAGACAAGAGCTGACATCTAGGGTGGCCAGAGAATTCAAGAAAACATCTCAGCTTGGCTCAGCATTCAACAGAGAAAAGAAACATCTTGTTCATCATCCAGAGAGAAGAGTCTCAGCTGAGAAATGTCAGGCACTGGCTTGTGAACCATGAACTATTCTCTTGATCTCAGCTAATGTTCCATTTATCCCTTGCTCTGCATTATTATTTGGATGCTGCAATGCCATTTCCCAGCCCTCGCTGTTAATACAGCTGCCTCTGCTCTGGACTTGGTGCTCCAGAGACCCTTTCAGTCCTGATACCAGAGCCCACTCCTCTACCCCAGGTTCCTCCAGCCCCCACCCCACCTGCCATCTGCACGGTGTGTGTGCGCGAGCGCGCGCGCACACACACACACACACACACACATACATATACACACATACCTACACTATGAGAGGTTACAGCAGACACTGTGTGGGCTTAGTTGATGGGACCAAGTTATTAAGGAAGCAAGAAATCATTCCATAATGGTGTATTTTTAAATTCGAGGACACATAATTCAGTAATGTTAAGTAATGTTTCCAGGACAATGGGGCTAATAAGCTAACCAAAGACATAACTTTGAACTCATCCATTTACCAAGTGCTGTATTTATGAGTACCTGTCATGTGCCACTCATTATTACGCAAGATGCAAACATTAGTCTACAGTGGGGAACAAGACAGACTCAGTCTCTGCCCTCAAGAAAACCACTGTCTATCTGGGGAAAAATACAGGCTCTGTAGCCACCCCAACTGGCCACAGAAACAAGATTAAACTTGTGTTTCCTACACCAAGCTCAGAGCCACAGCACTGTCTGCTTCTTACTAGAAGCAGCCCCTCTGTAGGAAGAACAAAGTCTTAGAAGTTCTCTGGGAGAAGTCAAGCTGCATACCTGTGTGACCAGGTATGAATATTGAGCAGATGCTGGCTGGAGATGTTGATGCTTTGAACCAAATTACTGGACTCATCAACCCTTTTCAAGACTGTTCCCAGGACACATTCTCAATAAGGACACTCTGACCATTTGCCTCCTATCTGCAGGGTCAAACTTCTGTCCCTACAAACTCTTTTTCATCCTGCTTATGACCTTCCTGAATGGCATATTGTTTATTTACTATGCCTATTGTTTAGCGTACATATCTTCACATACTAAGTTTCCCCAAGGGCAGGGAATCCTTATGTGTTTTGTTCATTGATGTGTTCCCAGTACCTGGACAACCTGGTACACAAAAGTACTCAGTAATTATTTTTTTGTGAAAAATTAATGAACGTAAAGATTACGTATTGGGTTAAGCAGACAGATGGTTCTAATCAGATAGGAGTAGAGGACAGAAAAGGGGGAACTGAGCTGGGAACTAAGTTCCCAGTCAGTAGGATAGGGGTTAACTCTTAACAGCCAAGAGAAGTGTGCTGTGAGAACTAGAAGGGGGTGGCCAAGCAGGTCACAGCCTAGAAAACAGAAGACTCTGCAGGAGGCAGAGTGTCTATTCTTTTCTGTGCTCAGAAGCATGTCAGATATCTGACAGCCAGGAAGCCAGGGTGGGTCAGGAAGCGTACGGCCATCTGTGTTCTGCAAGGTCCAGGGAGTCCAGGGGTGAGATGAGAGTCAGGGGTTGGGGATCAAAGCCAGGAAAGGCTGAAATTCAGGAAGTCTGAGAGAACAAGATAATGGTACCCATGCACCACAACACTGAGAAAGCCCAGTCCTGAGACAGGAATAGTGGGAACCAAGATTTCTTTCAAGCTTCTCCAAGAGGTGTGTGGTCCCTGAGGCTGCAGGAGTGAGCAGGGCAGAGGGTGTGGTTTAGAGGTCTCCTCCCTACCCCAAGTGTGGTGGCTTTGTGTTTGTAGCTTGAAATTGGCCATGGCAAACATATTTACTGCATGGAAACAGGAAAATGCTATAAATCAGGGATCATTGGCTTGTTTGTTGGGCAACTGGTTGTTAAACATTTAACAACACATCCCTGGCAGAGTTAATTATAAAACTGGGACTGTGGGGAGATCCTGTTCTTGGCTAAAACAACGGGCTGGAATTAGAGGTAGGCCCTCAGTATAGTGAAGTATATCCCATGGAAAGATCCTATGCCCTTGAGTAACACAGATAAAGCAGAACAAGATTTATGGAATCCTTCACTAGGAGTCTTCTCTTCACTACAGAATCTACATAGGGATTCTGTCTTTTAAATTGGTAATCCAGAGACTGATTGAATCCTTTTATCCATTCACTCATTCAACAAGTACTAAGAGAAGATCTATCCTGGCCAGCCTAGCAGCTAGAACACAGGTGACGAAAGACTCATTCCTGCCTTCCTGGAATTTTGACCTAATACAGGTTTCCACAAATTATGGCCTGAGTACCAAACGTAGCACCTGACCTCTTTTAGTTCAACCCTCAAGTTAAGGATGGTTTTTACAAATTTAAAGGCTTGTAAAGATGAATAAAGAAGAAAGAGGGAAAGAAGAAGCAAGAAGGGATGACAGAGCCGGGTACGGTGGCACATGCCTGTGACCCTAGCAGCTCAGGAGGCTGACACAGGAGAATTGCGAGTTCAAAGCCAGCCTCAGCAATGGCAAGGTGCTAAGCAACTCAGTGAGAGCCTGTCTCTAAATAAAATACAAAATAGGGCTGGGGATGTGGCTCAGTGGTTGAGTGTCCCAGAAGAAGGAGAAGGAGGAGAAGGAGAAGTCCCTGTGTAGCTGGCAAATCCTAAAATATTTACTCTCTGGGTCTTTACAGAAAACGTTTGCTTGGTCTAGCAAAGCAGATGAACCTTGCTCCTTTACAGCCACCCTGACTGACTATTAAAAGGGAAAGGTTTGGGTTAAGACTGGGCCTGAGGAAAGAACCAGAAGCAGGCAAGGTGATTCTTACAGATCATGAGGCTGGGAGTTTCTGGGCTACAGTTGAGTTACTAGTTAGAAATGTGTTATTTGCAATTCTTTGGCTGAGTGCCAGAGGATGACACTGAGGACTAAACACTGAGTGCAAGGAGAGGGCAGGTCAGGGGTTAGCCCAGGAATGCAAGAGGCAACAAAGTCAGAGGACACTTGCTGGAGTAAATAGTGAAGGTGGAGAACAAGAACCTCGTCAAAGTCCTCTAGAATGCCAGCACTGCACCCACACATCTAAGGAAACTGGTCCTATTGTTATTCCCACTTGACAGATGAGGAAGTGAGACACAGAACAGTAAAATAATTTACCAATAATCACACAGCTAGTGAGTAGAGAAGTCAGGACTTTAAACCAGATAGGCTGATTTTAGGATCCATACCCTTAACCACTACTCATCTGGTAGGCGAAGAAAGGAAGGCAGATGGAAAAGAAGGACAGAAAAGAACGTGGAGATCCAGTTGTATCCGAACCCAAGGGGTGAGCAGAGGAAAGCAGGACTTGGGCCCCAGTCAGTCAACAGAGAATGTCCCCCAACCCCCTGACAAATGTGTCTGAGCCTTCTCTGTGCCAAGTTCTCTGCTTGATGCTTCAGGTTAGGAAATAAATGGACTACACTCTGTCTAGAGGGGATTAAACAGGCAATACCAATATGGTCTAGATTAGGATCTGTAGAGACCATTAGGGTTCATGGAGAAAACAGCTCCACTCCGAAGGCAGCCTACCTATAAGTTTGGAGTCAGGTGCGAGGGAGGGATGTGGAGCTTGGGCTGCTTGGCGTCACCTGGATGAACTACCTTCTGGTTTAGGTAACAGAAAAGGCTCAAAGGACAATTCAAGGAGCCAACAAACATCAATGTGCAGAAGAGAGATGCCAAAGCACACATCCTGACGAAAGGCCAAGCAGCTGGTAGAAAGAGAGGGATGCCCTTAGGAAGTTCAGGTCACCTGGCAGATCACCTGGCAGAAGGTGGTGCAAACAGAAATGGAGCAAGGGATCAAGACACATTTTTCAGGTCTTTGTCACACCACCATCCGTACCTCACAGTTTTTTTGCTTCCTCTTCTGTCCTAAAAGCCAACTCTCCCTCTACTTTATGATCTTGCAAATTACTGTCATTAGCGCCCCCTAGTGCTGGGGAAGACCTGGGTGGCGCTGGGCACTTGATGCTCAAGCTCCTCCTGCCCTCCTCCCCAGCCAACTGACCTTCCCAGGATGAGCTCAGGGCCTTCCTCTAAAATAGTGTCAGACTCCTTTTCTTAAATTTCTCCCCATAAACATTCCAAGCACAGCATTAGGTTGCTGGGAACCTGTGCTGGCACTGGTGACTTCACCTTTCTCCCTCTGGGAAATGAAGCCACTCTGTAGTCACTAAGGCCATGGTAACAGTGCAAGTCATCAGCAGTTCTCGGCAGAGCAGAGAAATGTCAAGGTTGTTGGATGTCTGAACGGAGCTGGAGGTCCTAGGGTTAATGTAGCCGAAAAAAAATGACAGTGTTCAGAGTCACAGGCTATTCCAACAATTGTCAAGTCCTCAGGAACCACTCTCATTAAAAAAAAAAAAAGACTCTTTGTCTGACAACAGGGAGGGCGGTACACTAGGCTACAGTTCTTTTCTGGTTTTTAACGTATAGATTGATGTGCCTGTGATGAGCATTACCGTGGGCACAGTTGCTGCTGGGCCACCATATTGGACAATCATGGGACTGTTGACCCAGAATTCCCTCCACCTAAGAATTACTCACCCCAACCCCATTCATGTGACTGGGTGTTTTTGTGGCCTTGTCATTCCTGCCGTGCTTGATCCAGCACTTAACCAACATGGGCCAATCAGGGCTCTTGCTTGGGTTTCTCTCTTCTGGAATTAGAGGTTCAGTCTCTTTGGTGGTAGAAGTTGGACGATGCAAGCTTCAGGAACTTTGAGTAGCTGCATATACAGCCACATGAAGGAAGACTGTCTACAGTGGGAGAAGATGCAAATGAAGATATCAAGCAGAGATCAGTGAGGTGAAAAAGAGCCTTGACAGCATACAAGTCTGGGGATCCAGTTGTTCCTGAGGCCAACTTGCAATCATGTCACCTGCAATTTGGCAGTCCATTGTTCCCTGGATTCCATAAGCAGGGAAATCGATGTATTTTTCCTGCTCTGCTTCCAGCTTGAGTTTCTTTTCCTTGGTTATAAACAGCATCTGAATCCTCCTGTACGTCTAGTGACGCTGACTGTACAGTGACATGGGAAAAAGTAAGAGTTCTTGGGAATGTCCTTGCTTTGCTCTCACAGTTGGGGTTCCAGTGTGCAATGACCGTCAGCCCCTAGCCCAGGGGAACACACAAGTCCAACAGCCACACCTCCCGTGTTTGCCCACACCTCACTGCACCCTGCCTGCTTTAGATTCTATCTAGTTCTCATTTGCCCCGTCCCTCCAACCCAGGCCGTCTTGGTCCATCTCCCTGGACTTGAGCCCACTGCTTCATTCCTGGCTATTTCTTCTCTTTCAGCATGAGAGGTATTCAAACCCTCCAGCCCGCAACCTAAGTTTGCCTTGATCATTCAGTATCGAGGGCCAAACCCACACAAGCACAGTGAATCACTTAATGTTAAAATGGGATGGTATAGACCAGAATGTTCATAAGAGGCCAGAAAGGGGGGGGGGGGG
>NW_026000101.1:7835621-7894868 GCF_001458135.2 Marmota marmota marmota | reverse complement strand
GAAAGGGGGGGGGGGGGCGAATGAGTATGGAAAACAAATTGCCTCAATTTGGAGCAACAGAAAGATATTTCAACCTGGAAAAAATATAGAGAGAGACAAAGGCATTGAAACAGAAAAGAGCTTAGGGGACAAGAGCACTACAAACAAGAAATAAGCCAGGCTAGAATACAGTGTTCTCAGAAAGGGACCAGCATTAGGTAAATCTGAGAGGAAAATAAAGTCAGATTACATAGGGTCTTAATAATCAAGTAGAGGAGGTTAGTCTTAATATGCATGAATGCATTACGGTAAGTTTTTGTTCAAAGAAATGTCATGCGGAAAATGATATTTTAACTATGTCTTTTTCACAGAAGACAAGAAAGAGAAGATATCCCTGATTTACACCAAAGATATGAGAAAAGATAATGCTTATTCCCATATTCCCACTGCCAAAACTATTCTTCGCTTTCTTAAAGGTCTCATTTTTGGTTTAGGAGTGCTTTTTATCTTTAGGAGTGTTATTTTAAAAGTTGAATGTGTTCGATAAAAATTTTTGAAAATACAGACAAGCAAATGTTAAAAAAAAAAAAAAGAAAGAAAGATTTGCCCCCAAAATTCACACACAAAATAAGCATTAAGATGTTTGTTTACATCATCCTATAATGATTTATAATAGACCAAAAATTATTTGTCTTATAAAATTCTTTCTCTCAGATTTAGCAATCTGTTTTCCATTGGTTGCTTTTGAGCTAATGAATTCATCCTGTTATAATTAAAATATTATTTGATTCATAAAAATTAAAATTACATTTACCTTTTCTTGAAAAATTTTTTAGTTGCCGATAAACGTTTATTTAATTCATTAATTATTTATATGTGGTGCTGAGAATTGAACTCAGTGCCTCATACGACAGGCGAGTGCCCTACCACTGAGCCACAACCCCAGCCTATACGCTTACCTTTTTTAGAATTCTAACCCGTAGCTCGAATAAACATTTTCCTACATTTGTTCTGTGAGAGAATTAGAGTTAACAAGATATTCAGCCCCAAATAAGGGGGTTAGGTTTAGGAAAGGTCGCATTCTTTGTAGATATTGAAGATTTCTAGATGTTCTAGAATTAATTGATCAAACCTAAGTGAAATTTGCTCCGAGAAATGCCTTTTCAATGAAAATTCATTAATTTTAGAATTGTATAATTCTAATTGAAATAAATATATTCCAAAACAAAGAGCTGAAAACACGATCCTGGTCCAAATGTCCTACACCCCTGGAATTTATGGAACAAAGCCCCATTCCATAGGACAGTCGTGATCTCCTGTCCCCCAGTGAGTTCAGCAGTGGCCACGTGGCCACTTTAAGAGGGCATGGAGACTAGAATCCAAGCATCTGCTTGAGGTTGGATGCATAATTGTTAAGATCTCTTTCAACCCTGAGAACCTAAATTTTAATTGAGAGCATTTAATTAAAAAAAAAATTCCCATTTCAGATTCAATCACTCATTTGCCAGCCTGGAGCAAGCCATATCCCCTCTAGATCTCTGTTTTTTCATCCATGAAATAAAAGGACTTTTTTTTTTTGGATGAGGCCAGAGCTGTCATCTGACACTAAGCCATAATCTCTACATTTCCTCAGGGTCCTTTCCAACGGGACATACTCACGTCCCTGCTCCCTTGACTTCCAGGGCCTCACGGAACCCCTCGGTTCTTCCTCAACATAGAGGAAGAAATGGTGTAAGCAAACAAAATCATCAAGGGTTGCTCCCTTGTGCACACAAAGCACGCACCCAACAGCTGGAAAACAAAGAAAGTAGGTGAAAGGTGAAGTTGTTTGGCTGAATGGGTGTCAGAGGTTGGCTCACAAATCCACAGGGAAGCCTGGAGCTCTACTAATGCCAGACTTGCTGTGAAAAGTCTTTATATCCTAGCAGCCCAGCATCTAGTTCCCTCCCAGGCTTCTTCTGAAAGACCTAGAAGCAAGGAAAGCCTTCTTTGGAGGGGGTGGTGGCTGTTTTGTTTTGTTGATTTCTCAGAAAAATAAATAGAATTTTTTTTTTTTTAAGGCTGAGGTTCAATCAGAGACCCTTCCTCTTCCTAAGGGAAAAAAAAACAAACCTTCCACTGTTTCAGCACAGCCGCAGAGCCCCTCATGATTTGGCTTCTCTGACCCCTAGGAGAAGTCTTGTTGTTTTGTGAGCTTCTCTGAGTCCAAAGAAAACCAGTTCCAGGCCTCTTTTTTCTTCTTGGTGTTGAACAAGAACAAGGGGAAGATAAAGAGTATTTATTTCATCTGGGATACTTTGCAACTGGGAATGAAATATCTTTGAGTTGTGGTCACTTATGGAGATGAACTTCTACCTATCCTCCAAGCAAAATATCACAAAGACCAACAAATCCTGAATCTAATTAAGTCTGAGAAAGGCACAGAGTCTGATTCCCTGGCTGAACCCAACACTCCTGAGATAAGCACTCTGATTTAAAATCCTTGGGGCTCCTCCCTGGATGCAGAAGTGTTACCAGTCTTTCAGTTATACCACTCTTCGTGTTACCAGCTCACCCCTGGGTGCTTTTGCTCATCTTGAGATAAAATCCAAAAAATGCAAGCAAGCAATACCATCTAACAGGGCTCTGCTAGGGTTTATGCTCAAGCATAAGGGAAACACTGCATGGGTGAGTGATCCCCAGACTGGTTCTCCAAGGATGTGAGGAGTAAAGCATAAAAAGACAAAAAAGCAATCTGGTACAGATGCACAGTAGCTGTTGCACATGGCCCCAGGACTTTTGCACACATCTTGTCACTTCTTGCTTTGGGCACTAGGATTTGCACTTAATGTGGTGACCTGCTCAAGCACATTGAGTCTTGATGTGCCCCATTCACAAAAGATGATGGAGACTCTCCTCAACATGTATCAGTCAAGTTCAGGCATATTGTACATGTGGAAGGCACTGGAAAGCTTAGGGGGATATCATTCCTGAATCTGGTCAATGGTGGAAACAATTTTTGAAAGCAGCTTGTGTTAAGCAGGAAAGGAATCAGGGCTTTCCCTCCCTGCTCTGTCTCAGAACCAAGCCCCTTGTTTGTGTCTGCATGCAGTATATACATTCAATAAGCAGTCTAATATTTTTGGTGCAGTGCCCAAGGTCTAGTGTTCCCTTGGTCCTGTGTCTCTATCCTTAGAGGCTGTCATCTGAATTTCCTTCAAGGTTGGTTGGTCCTGTGTTCATAATCACCTGTGTTCACTTTAGAGAGAACTTATCATGCTTGGTTATTTATGCCTAAGACAGAGAAGGGGGTCTTCCCCAAAGCCTCAAGAACCAGATGGAGGACTGTCCTGTTGTCCTCAAGAACCTGCTGGCTCATTCATAACTTCAGCAGAATTTTGTCAGGACGTCACTTGATACAAAGGTTGTAAGCAAGGGGACATACACCAGAGGTAGGGTCCCCAGGACTTTTCCAGTTTTAGCACTGAAGGTCCCATGTCCCGGGAAGCTCGATAACATCAGGCAAACTGGAAAGCTGGCCATCTTCATATCTACCAAAAGAATCTAACCACTGCCAAGTATCAAATCAGCTGGAGTCAGTACCAGACATCTCATGACCCTTTTACAGACTTAACTTTCCAACAAGGAGCAAAGGAAAGATGGGATCTAGAGTTTTCTACTCAAAGTATGGTCCACAGATCAAGAGGATCCATATCGCCCAGGAGGTTGTTAGAAATGTAAGAACTCAGGCCCCATCTCAGACCACTGAATCCAAGTCTGCAGTTTAACAGGGCCTCAAAGTGAGTCTCAGCACAAGGGCTCCAAGCGCATTGAGGTGCCAGGACCTAGAGAAAGATATCTCACTGAGTAAATGACAGCTGGATCCTGAAGTCAGTGGGAGTCAGTAGGCGGAGAGGGGTGGGAGGAAGCACAGGGAATTGGAAAACAAGGGCAGAAAGGCGAAGAAAATAACAATGTGTTCATTAACCCTGAGTCATTTGTTGTTTCTGGGTGTGAGAGATGGAAAATAACTTGGGAAGACAGGTGGGAAAGATGGTGGAAGTCCTGGACCATCCCACTGGACTATGGCTCGGTATCTTCCCTGCTGTCCCAAGGTTCAGTGAGCTACAAATAGTTTTATGTTCTGAAAACTAGAGCCCATCCCTTCCCCTGACCCAGATGGGCAGCTGCTGGATTCCTAAAGTGCCAGCAGAGAAGGTCACAACAGGCCCAGGAGCTGCGTTCAGGTTTAGGGTCTTCTCTCCAGGGTCCTTTGAAGGTCAGAGCCCTGAGTTCCTTAGGGAACTGACTCCCTAGCTGACCATTAAAGGCATGCAAACCCAAGCCCTCCATTTCCAAATGAAAAGTTAACAAAATGAAGAAAAATGACAAGTCTTGAGTAACGTCTCTTTTATTCTGACACATAATATGGAGTAACGATTGCTAGCTACTTTGTTTCCGTTTCTTAAATCACAAAAAAGAATAACGCTTGGGCTAACCTCGTGAGTTAAGTTTCACTGAATTATGCATGCAAAGTTTTTAGAACAATACCTATGTAGGTCCTACTAGGAGCTCCCTAGAAAGCAAGTCCCCAATTAAATCATTGCCTTTATCATAGCAGAAATTTAGAGACATGGCTTTTTGAGTGGGGGGACTCTGGGGGCGACAGCCAGCCTCCAAGTTGAACACCAATCATCCCCTTCTGCTGGTATTCATACCCTTGTGTAGTCCACTCCCACATTGTTCCAGAGTTGGCCTGTGGGACCAATAGCACTTGACAAAACTGATAATATAGCACTTCTGAGATTAGGTCATAAAAGACTGTGGATTCCAACCTGGTCTCTCTCAGATCACTCACTTTCAGCGAAGCCAGCCACCGTGTTGTAAGCTGCTCTGTGGAGAAGCCCACATAATGAGAAATCCAGAGAAACTCCAGCCAACAGCCAGTGAGAAACTGAGGTCTCCAAAAAACCAGGTGAGTGAACTGAGAAATAAATTCTCCGGACCACATCCAGCCTTGACATGACTACAATCCAAACCAATAGCTCAACAGCAACCTCAGGAGAGATCTTAGCCAGGATCACTCAGCTAAACCTCTCCCACATGCTTGACCCACAGAAAATGTATATAATAATAAATGCTTGTTGTTTTAAGCTGATTAGCTTAGGGATAATTATTGTGCAGCGATAAATAATTAAAGCATCAGGCTTGATGAAATATATGCACATCACCATTGAGAAGAGACTAAGGAAATTAGCCCAAATATGCCAGGGCTTACTCCAGAGGGACCGCCAGGAAGTCCAGAATCTGTCTGAAAACAGCAGTCTTGAACAAAATTCAAGAAGTGGACAATTTGCTCAACACAGTTCTCACCAGGTGGCCAATGGTCAGGTATGGACACTCCAACCTAGGATCAATACTCAGAATCCAGGAAAGGAACCATTGACAAACCAAAAGAACTTTCCAGAGTGACTGTTCTAGTTCTAGAATTAAGTCTGGCCCAATTGTGCAAGGTAGTGGAGTTCTGGTCTGTGCACTGAGGCCCAGTCCAAGATTTCTACCTTAAACCTGGAAATAAAGCACAGTGACCAAGGGATAGATGAGTTCTGCAGGCTGAGCCAAGCCAGGTGGCCACCAAAGTTAGGATAAACATTTACATTAAACAAATCAAATCTTTCAACATCAAAATAAAATTCAGCATGCCACAATTATTAACAATATATTTTTTAAGATCTATTTTTAAATTAATTTATAGTGTATTGTTGCTAGAATAATAAGAACTTGTGCAATGGAACTCGAGTTTATAGTTGGATAATGAATGCCATCTTCTTAGCCTCTGTCTCTTTGTGTATAACCGCAATTGGAAATAACACCAAATGTCTAAATTTAAGGTCTTCTATGAAGAAGAATCCACCACCACCATCTAATAATCTCTGGGAAGGAGAGCTAGAAAAGATGCCTCTGGGCTATGTGATATTGAGAAAAGGAGTATGTTAGATTAAAAAAAAAAAGAGTTGGATTCATAGCAAAGGAAATGCAGAGACAATGTAGAAGCCCAGTTATTAGGACTGATTCTGAGCATGTCACCCAGTTCTAAGTCCTTAATTGAGGGATGTTAAGTTCAGAACTAGGCACCTCCCAGGGAGAGAGATGTCAGGCAGAGATCAAAGATCCAAGAAGGTGACTGACAATTGGTAAAGAAGGAACCTAGCTATAGATGGTTGTATTTAAACTCTTCCAGAAACTTCACATACCCTATTGTCCCCCCACCCCATGATGGAAAGAGGTTTAAAACTCTGGACTCTGAATTTCCATGGGAGTGAGTTTCCAGAGGTTTCCCAGGTCCTGAGCAGCCCAGGTCTTCTGACTCCAAGATGGTCAATTGGGTCAACCTCATGTTACAGTGGCTCTCGGGGCTCCAGGTCCTCCATGACATTTCCCATTCCATAGGCTAGTCTCTTCACTCCACCAGCACTTCTCCTAACACTGCTCATTGGGGTAGGAAAACAGAGCAGAACTTCAGCTTCAATGCTGAACCTCAAGTGCCGATCAACCCCTCTGACACATCTGGGGCTGCTCCCTCCCAGTCATGTAAGTAATCTTCTTCACCCACCCTTCCTTCCACTGCAGGAAGAAGAAAGAGTGGCACAGTGCCAAGTAAAAACTGGGGTCAGGGTACCCACACCATTGGGAATGGCTTCCTCAAACCACAGGAAACTTTAGTACATCCCTCTTTGCCTAGTCCCTCTGTCCCCTTTGAAATAACAATATTAATAGTAGTAATAATAATAATAATAATGAAAGCTAGTTGCTCAAAAAATTAAAGATAGAATGGCCATATGACCCAGCACCTCCACTTCTGGGTATACACCCAAAGGAATTGAAAGCTGAGGCTCAGTCAGATATTTCCACACTTTCATAGCAGTATTATTCACGTTAGTCATAAGACTGAGCAATTCAAGTGTCCATGGATGAAGAAAAGGATAATGAAAACAGGGCACAGACACACAATGAAATATTATTCAGCTTCAAAAAGGAATGAAATCCTAACACATGCCACAACATGAATGAGCCTTATTAAAGACGTTATGCTAAGGGGTGGGGATCTAGCTCTGTGGCAGGCCTTATCTGGCCAGCATGAAGCCCTGGTGCCTCAGATTCCATCCCCAGGAGAAAAAAAGTAAAATAAAAGATATGGTAAGTAAAATAAGCTAGAACAAAAGAGTAAATACCATATGATTCCATTTATGAGGTTCCTTGAGTATATAAACTCATAGAGACAGAAAGAATGGTGGTTTTCAGAGGCTTGTGGTGGGAAAAGGAGAAAATGAGGAGATCCTATTTAATAGGTACAGAGTTTCAGTTTGGAAAGATGAAAGTTCTAGAAGGGGAGGGATGGTGATGATGGTAACACAACAATGTGAATGTGTACTTAATACCACGAACTGTAGCCTTATTGGTTAAAGTGGCAATTTCCATGTTGTATGTATTTTACAATTTAAAAAATGGAAGCTTATTGAGTGCTCACAGCGTACTGGGAAATATGCTAAGGTGATACACATTGTGTCATGCAATCCTCACAGCAACACTTATGAGAGCAGTATGACCGGCACCAATGTCCTTTATAGCCCAATAGAGCTCTGAGGAGTCATCAGGTGCTAATGGAGGGGAAGGACAAATGGGGAGAGGATCATTTCCCCAGTCCCAAGTCCTATTTGTCACTAATGTTTCTCAGATGTGCATCCTCCAAACCCTTCAGGACCCCTGGCTTTCCAGAGTGTCCTGGGATTTGGTTCAGATGCGGCTGGCTCGTGAAAAGAGGGGAGAATAAAAAAATGGGGTGATACCTCCAGGAAAAGCAATACTAGAACTTGCCCCTCGAAAGCTTCCCAGAGCCACCTCTGTAGACACTGGCATTTGCAAATTCATTATTGTTTGCTACTTAACGTGGTCAAACATGGAATGGTACTCAATCAAACACAGGGTGACCTGCGACCAACCATGTGTACCAGTCAGGGATCCATCGGAGAAACAGAGCTCCGAGGAGCGATGCAGAAAAAAGGATTAGACCTTAAATTAGATGGAAATAGTAGAAAGCCACCACACTGTGTACCCCTAGCACAGATCAGCCACTTTGAGAATCTCACCCGAAAAAAAACCCCTCTTATTCCTTGTACTAACGTCTTTCCAGAGAGCCTTTGCTTTGGTCCCTTGCTCTTGGGATGCAGTCATCTGTGCACATCTGTAATAGAACCAGTATTACTATTACTGGTGTCCACCTCCTCCTGGACTCTATAAGCTCCTTCAAACCAGAAACTATGTTTCATCTCTGCATCTCCTGCTCCTGGCATGATGCCTGTCGTATATTGGATGGAGTTTGTGAAATTGCTACTCTTTTTTCATCTTTAGTCCACAAAAAAAGAGGAGGTAAAAAAGCTATTTCATAAATTTCAGGGTAATGGAAAACTTTGGGCAAATGTTTGCTAAATAAATGAACATAGGACAATCAAAAACACCCACAAATTCTGGTCAAACATCAAAGAAAGAAGGCACTTCACTGTATCCTTGGCCTCCTCCTCACATGCCTCAGTTATCTCTGTGCTCTTCAGTGTGGAGGTGCCATGAGTGATCCCACACAGTGTTTGTACCCTTTTCCTGTTTTGGAGGCTGGCTGTGTCTCCACACAGAAGACAAGCAGCCCAACAGGTCAGATGCATGGTCCCTTGCCCTGTTTTCAAGTTCTGAGAGGCTGGCAGCATCTCCACACGGCTGAGAAGTGGCAGACTCAGATGGATGGGATGAACGTCTGAGATGGCAAACGTCCAGGCTGACTCAGAAACAGCTGCCAAACTCAGCTGACTTTCAGGCCCAGCATCACAGGGCGGCAAGGAGCCGCAGAGGTCACGGATCTCAATCATCTATCACTTGGAACTGAAAATGAGCAAAATCATTTTTTAAAAAAAATCAAGATGTGTCAGTAAAGGCGATATTTAAAACAAAAAGAAAATGAATAGGGAAGGAGGCAGCTGGTGACAGACTGTTTAGTAGCAGGCTGAGGCACCTGCCAGATGCAGCCCTGGGCTTCACTCTACCTGGCCCGCACTGTACGAGGTCTAAAGTGAAGTAGAGGTGTGTCAGGCTCCACCAGCCAAATAGACCCAGGAGCCACCATTTGAGTGCTGGAAAGACCTGAGTGAGTGGAAGGAAAGTCGTTCTGAAACTTCAAAATTAATTAATTAATTAATTAATTTACAGTTCCAGAGAAATTCTATCCAGATAGACATGCATCTGTCTTGCCCAGCCCTGCAGTCCCCTGGGTTCTGGTCCCTCTCCCTTCCCATCCTGCTCACTGGTCCCAAGTTCCCTGACCTTCCCATTCCTTTGCCTGATGACCCATCCCTGCACCTCCACTCTGGGCCCTGCCTCTCAATCCCACCAGGGGGATGTTTAAACAAGGAAAATGAGATAAGAAGAGCTGGCTGCTTTGTATATGCTACCTCACTTCATTTCACTCCTACAGTGCTGTGAGGCAGGAATTATTAACCTTCTTTTAAAGATGAGGAAACAGCCAA
Source organism: Marmota marmota marmota (assembly GCF_001458135.2). Classification (NCBI taxonomy): domain Eukaryota; kingdom Metazoa; phylum Chordata; class Mammalia; order Rodentia; family Sciuridae; genus Marmota; species Marmota marmota. Next base: position 7,885,338 of record NW_026000101.1, on the reverse strand, counting down.
TCAGGGAACTTAGGTAACTTGCCTGATGCCACAGACTTGCTAAGGAATCAAAACGCAGGTATGTCACACTCCAAAGAGCACACTCTCCAGCAGGCTACCCTGCCTCTCCAGGCTTCCTTTCCTCCTTCTCTGAGGCTCACTTGCATATCCCCCATCCCTAACATGATTCATTCCTTCACCTTCAGCAACTCCCCTTCTTCCTGGACTCTGCCCAACTCAAAATGTCTTCTAAAATAGAAGAGCTGCCCACTATTTGTAACCCAAAAATGAAATGAGGGTACCCCTGATCTCACCTCGCCGGCCCTCCATGAGTCTTCCCTGCTCTAGGCAAGAATTCAAAGATCCCAGCATGACATAAATGTCATCTCCAATGTGACCTTTTCAGTTCCCTCTGGTCTCACCTCTCACCTGGCCCTTCTCTCTTCTTTTTTCACCAGATTTCAACCACACTAAATTTCCTACCTGAATAAGCCTACCACAAAACTAAGCAGCCAGCATTTTGGTCTACAGTGTTTATTGTAGTAACATGGAGAGCTTTGTGTTACCTTGGCATCTGTTGCTAGAATTTCTCTTTGGGCAGAAACATGTTACTGGGAAATTTTTTGAGAACCTCCATTGCTGCCGTAAGTTAAGGCCATAAGGGTTCCAAGTGCGGGTAGTTTGCAGGTCATGTCTCCAGAAATGGGTTCGAGGCATTTGTTGTTGCTATGTTTTATTTTGCAGTGCTGGGGATCAAACTCAGGGCCTCGCCATACTTTGGGTAGCAATCTACCAAGAGCTATACCCCCAGCCCCAAGATGTTTATTATTAACCCAAGAGTCTATCAACCGGTAGATGGATAAACAAAATTAGAATCTGAATATATATCACATTTTGGAATATTATTCATTCATAAAAAGGAATGAAGTACTTGTTAGGTGCAGGACAGGCTGAACTAAGTTGTCTGCAGGGCAGGCTGAATGAATGTTAGCTGCAGGATAACCCACGCACTCAAACTCCCCTCTGTCCTTTATCACCTGTTTGCATCAAGTCTGAACACTCAACCCCACTCAAGCTGAACACTTGACCCCCACCGGAATGGTGCAACAGAAACCCACATCTGACCCCTGCCCCATCTACCTGAAGGCAGAAGATGACACCCTTAGCAACTACTGTATGATCCAATCACTGTACGCCAACAAGGCAGCTTGCAGACCCAGAGACCTCATTAGATTTAGGCTATAAAAACTCCCTCCTGCCGGGCCCCTTTCTCTTGCTGTCTCTGCTCCCTCTCTTGCTTTCGTTCTCCCTTGCTCTGTCTTTCTTCTCTCTCTCTCTCTCTCTCTCTCTCTCTCTCTCTCTCTATATATATATATATATATATATATATATATATATATCTTCTCCTCTTTTGCACTGCTGCAATAAAGATCTCTTGGTTGCTCCGAGTGTTGTGGTCACTTTCCTTTCGGTATTGATATATGCTACAATATGGATAAACCTTGAAACCATTATGGTAAGTGAAAGAAGCAGGCCACATATTATATGATTTCATTCATAAGAAACATCCAGAATAGACAAATCTATAGGGATAGAAAGCAGATTAATGGCTTTCAAGGGCTAAGAGAGGAGGGAATGGGGTATGACTGCTAATGGGTATGGAGTTTCTAAGAGTCACGAAAATGTTTTGGAATTAGTGGTGACAATGACACAACTTTGTAAACATTAACATCACTAAGTTGCTCTTTAACAGAGAGAGTTTTATGGCATATAAATTTTATGATGTACAAATCTCAATAAAGCTGTTATTTTTAAATGCTTTTTTAAAATGTATTTATTAGAGATTAGTATCTATAAAAGAAAAAAAGAGGAAGCAAGATTAGGCAGAAGAAGAATGTGACCGGTTATACTGTCCCAAAGAAGCCTCCACTAGCCCTGCTGGGAACAACCAAGAACGTGGCACCCATCAGAGTATCTCACATCAGGAGGAAACAGTGCAGCCTCTCCACCCCCACCCTGCCCAGTCACCCCGAGGTGAGATGGGACAGACCCTGAAGGAGCTGACGGTGGGTGTGGGCTGACTCACTGCCTGGTAATGGGCAGCAAGTTCTTCTTAGAAGAGAGTCTGGGATTAGACATCCTGCAGGCCACCAGGGAAGGAATGTGACAGTGTTCCAGAAAGGAAAGGAAAGAGAAGAGAAAAGTCAGTGAGTAGGGCAGAGCAAGGGAGATGCCAGGAAACTGCACCCTACGCAGTGAGATCCCACTTTAAAATACCTCGTCTTCAGTAAAGTATAAAACAGACTCTCGGCATTTTGTCAAATAATAATTCAATTCTAATGCTCTAGAATACTCTTACGCTCTCATTTCTTCTAGCATCTCAAAGAGCAGGAGCCTGTATTCAGTGAAATTTCTTTAAGTTTTGCGGGGTAAATGAAGTCCTCTTTTCTTTCTCCCTTGTCTTCACAAACATGTTAAGAGAGAGTAACATAAAAGTGTGTTTTATGAATTAGGGCTCATATTATGCTTAAGTCCTATATGGTGAATAAGAAGAGTGGTGAAGGGGAAAATGAGAGGAATTAAACCAACGAAATCAAGTGGGTTTGGAATCAGGTGTTTGGTCTCTGAGTTTTTTATAAAAAGCACATCTTCATGTTGCAGGAAAAGACCAAATTTCATACACTACACCTGGTCAAGGCAAAAGCAGTAGGGAAACCAGTGGGGAAAACTGAAAATTCAGAGATCTAATAGTGATATTTTGCAAAAGTATTTTCCATACATCATCCAAGTTGGGCCTTCCAACAACTCCATAAAGTAGAGAAGACAAAATTATCATAATCTTCATTTTGTAGTTGAGTCAGCTGACATTCAGAATCTAAGTGGTTGGCTTAAGGTGACATAGCAACTAAGCATTTGAGCAGAACTTGTACCCAGACCTCGTGACTTCCAATGCCATGATCCCTCCATGACTACACCAAGCCCAAATGGTACCACCTACCAACTCTCTGTGGCCAGAGAGGTAACCACAAGTGAACAGAGAAGAATCTGTTCAGCAATCCAAATACATTTCCCATGAGGTAATGGCCCTCTGAGAATTAACTTTTTAGAGGAAATATTTCATCAGCAAGTATGGCTTTCAGCCAACAAATAGAATGAATGAAATTACCTAAAATATACCCCAGAGAGGAGAGAACTCAGTTGGGTATAGTCCTTGGGAAGATTAAAGAGGAAAGCTCCACACAACGACCATTTTTAACCACAGTTCTGACAGCAAGAGGGATTTCAGAAGGCAAGATAGAGGGGAAAATTATTAAATGAAGGACCTTCATAGGACAAAGTAGCATGCAGCCCCAGAGTTTCTCTTCTCAAAAAAGGTCGCTACAACACCATTTTGTAATCAAAGACACTCATAAAATAAAGAGTGACTGGGGACATTTTTACAGAACTGGAGCAAAGCATTGATGTCATTTAGGGTTGGGGACCAGATCCCATTTGTCATTGTTTCTTCAGCCCCTAGCACAGCATTTGGTGAACCAATAAGTTAACACCCAAATCACATGGCTTCTACACAGTCCAGTCTATGTAGGTGTGTTTGTGTGTATATCTGTGTGTATAATTCCATGTAACTATTCCCTAGTATGTACTTGGTTTCTTTTTCAGCTATTTTTTTTCTATCTTTATAATGTCCCCAGTGAAGAATCTCATCCATGGTTCACATGGATTTTAAAAGGACCAGGAGGGGCTGGTGTGGTAACTCAGCAGTACAGTACTTGCCTAGCATGTGTGTGGCACTGGGTTCAATCCTCAACACCACATTAACAAGTAGATCAATAAAATAAAGGTATTATGTCATCTATAACTAAAAATAAAATTAAAAATAAATAAAAGGACCAGGAACTACAGAGAATAACACAAACGAACCTTGATTTGAATCTGGGCCCTAAAATTTGCTATATAGCCTTGGGAAAATGACTTAATCTCTCCAAGGCTCAGGATCCACATTTCTAAAGACAGGATAATATCTTCCTTGTAGTGTTGTGCTATGATTTGAATGTTTGTATCACCCCAAAATTCATTACATTCAAACTCAATCTTCAATGTGATGGTTTTAAGAGTGGGGTTTTGAGAAGTGATTAGGCCACCTCCCAGATGGATTAATGTCCTTATTAAAGAACCCACAGGAAGGTTGATGGCCATTCCACCATGTGAGGACACATAGCAAGTGCCATCATCCTTTAAGTCCTCATCAAGGGACCAGTCCTATCACCCAGTAAGCATAATATAAAAACTTTAAAATTTAAAACAGTATAGTATAGGCGCCTGGACAGACAGACCAATAGAACAGAATAGAATGTCCAAAAGAAATTTTAGTATGTGATAAAGTTGCATAATTTTGTGCATGAAGTGCCTGATGAAGTTTATTACATGATAAAGTCACAAGATTTTGAAAGCATCACATACAGATATAGCAACTAAGGCACAGAGAGGTTAAATAACTTGCCAAGTGCACACTACATTACTTACACTACATTACAGATCTGGGATTTGAATGCAGACATTCTGATTCCATAGTCTATTTTATCAATCAGTAAATGATAATATTAGGTTTAAAGGAAAAAAAAAAACAGAGTACACACCAGTAAGTATAATATGCTACCTTTAGGAAGAAAAAAGTTATTTATGTTTACACAGGTATGCATGCAAATTCTGTAAGAACACACAAGAAACTAATAGCAGCTATCTTTGGAGAGCATATGGATTGGAGAAAATATATATTTTATGAATTATGTATAATTTATAAAATTGAACGTATGTATAACCTGATTCAAAATTAAAATACATACAGACACAGAAAGCAAATGCCCTTCCTGGGCAAACCTTTTCTGCCTACCCCTCACACAATAAGCCCATCATCCCTCTTCAGTGTTCCCATATTGCCTATGCTTGCACTTTTCTGGCCCATATGTTGTACCACCCTCATTTATGTTCTCCTCCCCAACTCACCTAGGATCACAGGCACCCTCTGAGCTCGTCAAAGGCAGAGTTCGGTCTCTTTCATTCTTGTACACCCAGCCCCTGACAATGCATCCAGGACATGGGGAAGCAGAGTGGGGAAAGAGAAGAAGCAGTTGGGCCCACCAGCCCACTCTGTGGTATTTGCATTCTAGAAAGGGGAATTGATTGGGACCTTCATATAACAGTGGGAGTCTGAGGAGGAAGTCAGAAGAGAGAACAATACAGCAGCACTTCCAACCCAGCTAAGGAAAGGATGGAAGGGGTTCGTGGCCAGTGCTAATCAGGGGGAAATGAGAAAGGCCAGCACCCAGCCAAGGAAATGAGCACTGACCCTGGCTCTGGAAGGGTGAGAAATGGAGCATGAAACTAAGACCCCAAAAGAGAGGGCTCCCGGCACAGAAGGCTCAACTGTGTACTCTGCACCTCTCTGATGACTGAAAATGGAGTAGAGGTTGTGGGAAAGATGGGCATTGAAGGAGATTCTTGGCTTGCCTCTGCCATCCACATGGTTGGTCTGTTACTTTCTGTTCATGGAAACTTTTTGTATACAGTCATCTGAGGACAGAAGGGAAACCCACACTTGGTCAGTGACACACTTTGCCCAACTGAATAAATTTCAGATTCTATAGGCAGGAAATCTGGTCAGACCATCCACCACACACACACAAACACTCATACACACAATGCTGTGCTTCTGTGGGAAATCGTGCATATATCCTCACTATGATGCACAGAAATCAGCAATTTCAAGATGTTCTACTATTTTATTATGTTGATCATGAAAACTGCACAGTAGTTCTTAGAGATTCACACTGGAATAGCTATAAGTGAAGTGGAAAAATATTGGATTTGTTTCAAAATAACCTAGACCAGCCTGGAGAAGGGATGGCATACATTGATGAAATAAGATTGGTCGTGTATTGATAGTTTTTAAAACTAGATGTGGGTATCAGGTTTGATATGAAGTTCTCTCCACTTTTTTGCATATGCTTGAATTTTGCTATAATAAAATATTAATTAAAAAAAGCCTGCATCATAAGCACTGACCTAAGGCTTCAAGTAGCCAAGGATTATATTTTATGGGGCATATATTTATCTATGTGGGTTTTAAGAATTTTGCATCATCAACTTGATAAGAGTATACCTCCTTTTAATTGATCTGTCTGGATAATGGGATTTCTGTCTATTTTTTCTTCTTTATACATTTCTGTATTTTCAGAATGTTTCAAATGAGTACCTATTTTCTTCATAATTAAGGAGATCAATAAAGCTGTTTATCATCCATATGAATTCATGGATTTTTATTTTATGAAATGAATTATCACATTATGTATTATAATAAGATTATCTGAAATTTTACAGATGACAGGAGGCTATTTATTTCTGTCCTCCAAAGAATAACAAAATCATATGTAAAAATAAGAAGATTGGGTTGTCCAAACAGTGGTCATTAGGAAGAAAATGTGCTGTGTATTAAGGATGTTTCCTTCTAAGAGGCAGGCCAGTTAAATAAAAAAGTAAAATCCTGGATAAATATAGGAAGTGTTTGCAGAAGAAAATTTTTATTTCCTTGCCTCAGCCCCAAATGGCATTAGCAAATATTGCAAAGTAATGAAAGAGGTCATTAAGAAGGATCTAGAAATGACTTCCAATGTTATGAAAGAAATGCTGACATCTTAATTATATTCTGCCACCTAGTGACAAAGGGAGATTAACATACTTGTTTAGCCAGGTTGCAGCAGCAGAGAGGACTGTCCTCCACCATCCGGATACCAAAGTTCTGGCCTGACCACTCTGCAATAAGCCTGATCCTGCAAGCACTGGGGACACAGCCTTCAGTTGCTGCTACAATTATATGGATGTTGCACATAAGGGTCAAAAGCTACAGAAGCTGTTCAATCTGTGGTTGGGCTCATGGAGCAAGGTCCCCCCTCTCCCACCTGCACGGCACATAGCCCACACGCTACCATTTCTCCTTGCTAAAGGCTTCCAGGAGAAACAAACCGCAAGGTTAAAAGGGCATGGCTCACGGTGAACATGTCAATTCTGAAGTTCCACTGGAAGAACAAAGAGCAAATACGGTGATACCCTTCTTATCCAGTGGAATCCATTTTATTCACATGTCTTTGAGATCTCACAAGATTAGGGGCACAAACTCCTACTTACTCCCCAATATAAATAGAAGAAGTGGATGTTTTCCAATCCATGCCGGGGCAGTGACACAGTGCCTGTGTTGACTTCCTGGAGGGAGGCAGGGGACTACAGGGCCTTGCAATGAGGTCGGTTGATGGGACAGAGCCAGGGCTGGAATTGGGAGGTGGTCGGTCTGACCTCTGGGGACCTGAGGTTTCTGTGCAATAACCACAGAATCATCATGCTTCGTCACAGGCTTTTTGGGTTCTCCTTTGTCATTCAGTTCACAGTTTCAGCCCATTTGTAAAGGAACTGTGGTGTTTCAGCAGTAGCATTTTAAAAAGAACTGGATCCTGTGCAGAAACTTCATGGATGAGACCAAAGAATACAAATCCGAGAGAATGGCATCTGGAGGATCTTTTGATACTGGCCAGAGTATCAGCAAAAGCTTGGAAAGGAGCTTTTTGAACTTAAGTAGGTGTATGATGGCATCAGAATAAAGCCTTGTCCATCCGAGACAGCGTCTGGGATGGGTCCAAGTCTGCAAATTTATCACCCCACTTTGGAAATAAAGTTTTATTGGACTGAAGACATGCTCGTTCCAGCAAGTATTGTCTGTGGATGTCCACACACATTAACAGCAGAGATTAGTAGTTGCAACAGAGACCAAAATATTTACTCTCCTACCCCTTACAGAAAAAGTTTGCCAACCCATAATCTATCTGAATCTCTCAGGATAGAATATTGCTCTCAGTCTTTCAAGAACATCAATTCTCCCAGCTGACTCCTAATAAGAATTAGAAATTATACAGTGCTGAGGTGTTAAAAATTCACTCTGGGGGTTAGTGGCTAATAAACCGGCACTCAATAAAAGGGAGGGCAGCAGGCCGGCCAGGCTTATAATGTCTGCCAACTTCTAAAGTCTAAGTCAGGATTTCTCAACCTTGACATTATTTTGCTGTTGGGGGGTTGGGAGAGGTCACTGTCCTTTGCATTGGAGGATATTAAGTAGCATCCCTGGCTTCTTCCCACTAGATGTCAGCAGCCACACCCCAGCTCCGATCACAAAATATGTTCCCTTGGGAGCAAAAATGTCCCTCACTGAGAATCACTGGTATAAATACTCCCTCAATGACCAATTTCAAGCTACCAGTTCAACAACACTAAACACAGATATATGTGGGAAAATGGGTAGCACATCACTGCATCAGAACATACTTGCACACCTAGTAATGGTGTTGCCCTATTTTAAAATTGAGGCACCTAACGACGATCCACATAGAGATGAACCCACCCGCAAAGCTTATTTTTTATTCAGGAAGTGGCCTGGATCCCTCCACACGAAGCTATGCACCACAAAGCCCGGTTGATATTATTCTGAACTAGAAAATATCCAAAGCAGATGTTAGCAGTAACCTCCATGGTTATTAAAAACAGTCAATAATATATCAGTGAATCACAAAGCTTTCCACTGGGTTTGACAGGATGAATTCATCCCCAGAAAACTGAATGGCTGTACTTGGCACATGGATTTGCATTCTGTTTTATTGGGATTGTTAATTTGGTTTTGTTTTGTTATTTATTAAAATCAGTTGAATTTGGGGAAATGTCTGACTACCATAACATTAGCTTTGGAGTACTTTTCATTAAAAGCACTGACAATGGTTAATTACTCAGAACCAATTACTGAGGCCATTCTTGGACCTTGACATTAAAACCACTTCCTCAGCTCTCAGGAGGATAGTTGCCCTCCTGGAACAGCCATCTATTTTTATCTACAGTTTCAGATCATTAGGACACAAGACTATTTCTATCAATCCTGAATACTTGAAGCCTATTAAAATGCAAGTTTTGCAAGAACATCGATAATGTAGTATCTATATTGAGCTCATGCTACATAGAGTCGCAGGCCAATAGAAGGTCAATAAAGGCTATGGTCCTCTCATTCTTGCCCAATTTCTGCACAAGATCATTCTGCACAATGATCAATAGTGTGACCACTTCTGGGATATCCTTACCCTAACTAGCTGTGACCTCTCTGAGTTCCTTGGAGAATGAACCCAAAGAAAGCCTGGCTTATAGAATCATAAGAATTTTATCAACTTTTCTCAACAGTGGCTCATGCTTGTAGTCTCAGCTACTTCAGAGGCTGAAGCAGGAGTATCATTTGAGTCCAGGAATTGAAGACTAGTGTGGGAAAGACATTGTCTCAAAATAAAAAAAACTTATCTTTTTAGCCTTCAGTATTGTGATTGACAACATAACCTCTCCAGCTGGGCACTCAAGTCAATTTGAGATGTATACACACATACTGAATTACAGACAAATTTGAGCTTCACCTCCCAGCTAGAGCCATTAGTTTTCCAGGATCTTGTTTGTTTGCTTCATCTTCTTATAGGATCCTTTTGTCTTGTGACAAATTGTTAACACCTGCTCACAAGCATTTCAAAAGTGCTCAGGTGAATCATGCTTCCAACATCCTGGCATCAAGATATACTTAAATATATCTTGTAAATCAATGGTAGAACATGTGTTTAGTACACATGAAGCCCTGGGTTTCATCCCCAGTACCAGAAAATTCTCTCCCAGTAATAAATAAGATAAATACCAAAATCTGTATGTCAAATTTGAGGAAATTGAAGAATCCCAACTTGAATTACCTAGACAGTCCAACTACTAGAAACAGGGAAATCGTACTTATTCTAAGGTGACTCTATGAAGTGATTTTTACATACACACATGTAGGATATAAAAGTTATGGATGCCCTGTACATCAGGATATTATTGCAGATATTTGCCTCTCATGCTGGGTGAACACAATTGCCCCCAACTCCATTGTAAATGTGTGTGTGTGTGTGTGTGTGTGTGTAACTGGGGATTGAACCCAGAAGCTCTACCTCTGAGCTACATCCCCAGCAATTTTTATTTTATTTTTTTATTTTGAGACAGGGCCTTGACCAGACTGGCCTCAAACTTGCAAACCTTCTGCCTCAGCTTCCCAGGTAACTGAGATTACAGGTGTATGTGCCACTGCACCTGGATTCATGGGAAATCTTATTTGTGTAGTTCACCTCCAACAAATAGTGTAGTAAATATACCTAAAGCCCATTTGCTCTGCAAGTAAAATTCTGGCCTAAAAATCCAGATAAGCAGTTTCTTAAGAATGAGGCTGGCATAGAGATCGAAGAAAAATACAGCAAACCACCGCAAATAAAAATGTAGTTTTGAGAACTGGGAGATTTCTCTTAATGAAAATCTAGTGTCCTGTGTTTTGAATGTGTCCAAATTTAATTGTACTTGAAAAAAGTTTCATAAGGATCAGAGGTCATCAACAATAATAGGCTTTGAAAAAATGAACCAAAATAAGATATTATTGAAGGTTTTAAAATGGACTTGAAAGGAGTAATAAATACTAATTAAGTAATGCAAGGTCTATAAAATCTAAAGTAGTTGGGAGAATGATTCTTCTACACATCAGTTGATCTCTTTATTTCCATACTCCCCATCATTATAGATTCACAAGTACAAAAATTGAAGCCTTCCAGAACTTAAAATACATTTTTTTTAAATTTTGGTGGTTGTATAAATCAGGATAGGACAGACTTCGTGGTGATAACAAGCAACTCCCCAATTTTAGTGACTTAACAAATATTTATTTCTCACCCACATCACCAAAGTGGGTTGGCGGTGGGTCTCTGAGCCTATTGTCATGAAAGTGACAGAAGCTTCATCTCAACAGGTGCTTCCGCCATCTCCAGGGCAACAAGAATGGAACATGCAAATTGCACACTAGATCTCAAAGGTTCTGTCCAGAAGAAGCTTGTTTCACTTCCACTAGCATTCTGTTTGTCAAAGCAAGTCATATGACTATGTCCAGTGTCAAGGAGAAAGGTGACAGGAGTAATGGCAAGCAGCTCTCATGACTACCACAGTGACACTTAAGACATACATTGAGTTTGATAACACCTTGAGTCACCTCCCATTCCTTCCCCTTCAGCTAGGTAGCATTCTATGTGTAAAACCGAGACTGGAAATTCTAAATTCCATAAAATGACATCTACCTCCCCAGTCCAGTGATTCCAGTGTGCTGCCAGCAAAGACAAAATGTCACATGGCCTAGGGACTCCAACACTGAAGAAGAGGGTATTATTCAGGATTCTTTCCGTTCCCAGTGAAAGAAATCCAGCTTAAACTAGCATGGGCAAAAACATAACCAAGTTCAAAAAGAGCTGTGGCCAACCAGGCTTCAAAGTGAGACTGGATTTAGGGATTTAAATGCTATCAGCCCTCTTTTCCGTCATCTCTTTCCTGCCCCTCTGTTGTGCATCTTCGCTGCTCTCTGCTTTGTCAGCATCTCCCTCTCAAGCCAGCCTCTTCCAGCAGGGGAACAAAAAGAAAATATGACCCCAGAGAGCCCTAGACTTGCAATCAAAAAGGAACTGAGGGCTTTCTTTCACCCATTTGTCTTACAAAGATCATAGGAAAGGTACTAAAGTTGCAACACGACCAGATTTGTGTTTTTAAAAGAACTCCCTTGCTGCTGTTTGGAGAATAGATTGGACAGAGGGAAAAGTGGAATCCTCACTTGACCCCGTTGGCCAGTTCCTTAACAAAATCTTCTCCTCTCTTGCTTTCTGTTACACAGAAATATTACAGGGTCTGGGAGAGGCTAAAAAGCCCTGTAGGCTCATTTCTATGGTTACAGAACATTTGTTGGGTACTTCATGAGCTACAAACCCTGGGACAGGAATCTAGAGGGCACTATTCTGAACCCCAGGCTGGAACTCAAGAGGAGAATTTGTTCAGACTGACCCTAGGTATCTCTCCTTTTCATATGTAAATCCAAACCACACTATACCAACCTACTTTTCTCCTGAGCCTGTGGTCAATCCTTGGCTCAGATACATCCATGGCTTCTCAAGTTCATTAACTTAAATATAAGCTTCTCAGGTTCTCCACAGTTTTGCTTTGACTTACTTTTCCAAGCAGTTTCTCCATTTTGATTACCCAAATATAGAAGACTCAAATTCCAAAGCATACAGAGGAAAGAAAAGGTGGAAGCTCTCCTTTGGCTCTCCCCATTTCTTTCTCCAGAAGTGACCACTCATCACACTTTGGCAAGTATCTTTCTAGTCTTCTTTCAATACATATGCATGTGTGAAAATGTTTATAAATCTCTTCATAAATGTAAACAGATCATGTAATAGGTATTATTTGGTAGACTGTCAAGAATCATTACATATATGGTTCATTACTTAGTATCATGCCTTATTTTTCCCTTTCAGTATGTATAGATCTATCTCATTCTTTTTAAAGACAAACTAATGTTTGTAAAGTTGATGTATTATAGTAGACACTCACCATCCTTTATATGCAATTCCAGGATCCAAAATACTTTGAAACTGAAAGTGTCTGGGAAGTTTACACCAACATTAGTAGACAGGAAAAACTGACCTGAACTCAAATGAAACTTTCTAGAATATTTATTTATTCCACTTAGTGAATATTCATAATGGGTTAGTGCAAAAATTATAATGTGTTTGGTGAGTGAGGTTTGCTCCAGACATCACTAGTATTGCTATATAATATACAGCTAAACATTCTGAATTATGAAACACGTTTTCCCTAAGGGTTTCAAATAAATGACTGGGAACCTATAGTGTAGTGTCTTGTGGTATGTGTTTGTGTGTTTACCATTTCTTAAGAAAAGTTCACGAAATGTGGAAGATTCACCACTAATAATAATAACTAACACTTATCAAATGCTTATTACATACAATATTGTTCTAATCTTTTCATAAACCAATTAGTGCAATCTTCACAGCAATACTATGAATTAAATATCACTATGATCAACATTTTGCAGATAAGAAAAACTGAGTCATGGGGAGACTAAGTTGTATGGTTTCTGCAGTTGATAATTCAAACAACCAAAATTGGTCTAAACCAGAATATGTGCAATCAGCCCATCACACCATTTTTGCCTTTATGTCCTCTGGGAATAATACAAAAAGCACCAAGTAAGATCTTGTTATTTTGCCCCTTTTTCTTGACATCTTTAAAAAATAAAATAAAACCTTACAAATATAGTAGAAATCCGTATGTGTCCCAATCCAGTCTCTTTTTCTTTCTTTCCCAGGGGTAATCACTCTGATAGCAGAGTGTGAAAGCTTTGCTGGCTTAAAGTATCTGAGAATTACTTTTGTCCAATTCATCAGCCAAACTGCTAAACTACACAAGCATTGGGGAGATCACTAGGGATCCCGACTTTAAAAAACTGAACAGAGACATCAATGACTAAATTCTCTGGGGAGATGTATTCCACAGTTTAAGTCCAGGAAGGTTAATTTCCTACCCCCAAATAACCCCAAAACACTCAGAAAAACTAGGTTATCTAAAAATGTACTGTCTACAATATTGGTTTTCAAACAACAATGACTAGACATGCAAGAAACAAGAAAATGTGACCCACCTGCAGGAAAAATATAAATAGAAATTGACTTACAGTGAACCCAAATTTAGGAGACAAGGAGTTCAACATAGTTGTTATAAATATGTTTAAAGTATTAAGGGAAAATATGATTGAGGAACTAATTGAAAATGTGCTCATTATGAGCAAATAGAGAACTTCAACAGATAAAAGGAAACTATTTTAAAAGGAACCAAATGTGAAGTATAAAGCTGAAAAGATTCACTAGATGGGATCAATAGCAGATTTGAAATGGCACAATTAATGAACTTAAAGAAAGATCAATCAAGTTGCAATGGCCTGAAAGTTGATGTCACTGAAAAAAATCATCTGATAAAATTGTCATCTCTAAGGTAATAATAGTAGGAGATGGGGCCCTTGGAAGTGATTAGGGCATGGGAACAGAGCCTTCATGAATGAGATGAGTGCCCTTATAAAAGAGGCCCAAGAGACACCCATTACCTCTTCTACCATGTAAGGTGAGAGTGACAAGGTGGGCCCCTGTCACTTTCTATGAGAAAGACACTAGATCTGCTGGTTTCTTAATCTTGGATTCCTAGCCTCCAGAATTGTGACAAATAAATTTCTGTTGTTGATAAGTCACCTAGTTTGTATATTTTGTTAATAGCAGCCTGGCTGGACTAAGACAGAAATTATCCGATCCAAATAACAGAAAGAAAAAAAAATAAAGAAAACTTGATCAAAGTCTCTGAAATTTGTGGGACAATGCCAAATATTTCAATATGCCTATAAGTAGAGTCCCAGAAAGTGAGGAAAGAAAGAAAGGGGCATATGATGGTCAATTTTATGTGTCAACTCAGCTGGGTTATTGTACTCAGTTATTCAATCCAGGTGTTACTATAAAGGTATTCTGTAGATGTAATTAGCATTTTTGTTTGCTTGTTTTGCAGGACTGGGGATTGAACCCAAGGCTTAGCACATGCTAGGTACACACTCTACATTGAGTTCTGTCCCTGGCCCATAATTATCATTTACAATAAGTTGACTTATTCACAATAAATTGACTTCACATACATTATTTTGGATAATCTGGAAGGTCTTTTATCTAATTTGTAGAAAGGGCTTCAGAACAGAACTCATCCTTTCCTAGAGGAAGAAGATATTTCACCTGTGGACTACAGCATCAGTTCCTGCCCAAGATTTTTTAGTCTGCCCTTCTAGACAGCTGGCTCTATGGATTTCAGACTTGCCTAGCCAACCCCCCACAATGATGTGAGCCAAATCCTTGAAATAAATCTTTTTACACACACATGCACACACATGTCATCTATCCTAATCACCTCCAAGGGCCCCATCTCCCATGACCATTACCTTAGAGGTGACGATTTTATCAGATGATTTTTTTCAGTGACATCAACTTTCAGAACATTGCAACTTTTATGGATCTTTCTTTAAGTTCATTAATTGTGCCATCTCAAATCTGCTACTGATCCCTTCTAGTGAATCTTTTTGTTACAGTTACCATACTTTTCAGCTTCATACTTCACATTTGGTTCCTTTTTAAAATAATTTCCTTTTATCTGTTGAAGTTCTGTATTTGCTCATAATATCATCTATTCTGGTCCTCTGATGGATACAGGAAAGAAAGAAAACTATTTGAAGATAATATCCCAAAACATTCTGAAATTTGGTGGAAAACATTGTTTTACAGATCCATGATTCTTTTTTTTTAATTTTTTTAGTTTTAGGTGGACACAATATCTTTATTTTATTTTTATGTGGTGCTGAAAATCAAACCCAGTGCCTCATGCATGCTAGGTGAGCATGCTACCACTTGAGACACATCCCCAGCTCCCAGATCCATGATTCTTAATAAAACCAAAATAGGATAGACACAAGGAATACCATATTAACAGTGTTTTAAAACAAAAATAAAGAAACACTTTGGCGAATCACATTGATGAGACAGATAGAAAAGTATCACCCTTGGAGTGAGTGCATCTTCAACTGTTCTTTAGGATCTGGAGTGGCAAGCCCACTGGAGAGTCTTGCAGAAAACACACAGTATTGGTCTAATTTAAGTGATCTAAACTTAAAGAGGTAATTGGATCTAGGAGTAAGTTCATCAGGGATAAAGTGGTAGGTTCAACTTAAAAAAAAAAATGGAAAAAAAGATCTAGACAGCGAAAGTTTAAAGAATGAAACATGTTTAAGGCAGGATCAACAGTAGGAACTGGTACTTAGTGCTCTGGCCAGTACTTTTCCACAGACCCTACTCACCCAGGCAGAGAGAGAGAGAGCTGGACAACCACAGCTCTTCTCTGTCCCACCCCACCCACAGGTTTACTTTGTGAGGAAGACTGGAGGATCATGCACTCCCCATGGTCTACATACAGTTCAGGGAGAGAAGCCAAAAGGTGCTGAGCCACTTTGTTCAATCCATTTTTCCAAGCGCCATCATTTAAGTTACTCCTCCTCTCTTGGGAAAAATGAGAAAATAAACAAAGAAACGTTCTATCTTGGTTTTGTAGGATAGAAATGTCTTCCCCAGTATAGAAACATGGAGGGTAAGGAGTAAATTGGTCTGATCTCCCAAGTAGCTTTTACATTTCTTAAAAGTCAGTAAACTGGAGCTGGGGATATAGCTCAGTTGGTAGAGTGCTTGCGTCATATGCACTACCCCTCACCAAAAAAAGAGTCAATAAACTGTGGCTTATATAATCTTCTACATCAATCACAGTCCTAAGCAAAAAGCTAGGCATAAAATAGACAGTGAGCCAATATGTATCCAAATGTCTATCAATCATTTGTATTAATAAGGGTCCTCCAAAGAGACAGAACCCATGAGATAGATAGATAAATTACTTTTTAAAAATGGCTACACAGTTAAACAGTCTGAGAAGTCCCAAGAGCTGCAGTTGGAAAGCTGAATACCCAGGAGAACTAATGATATGGTTCCAGACTAAGTCTGAAGGACTGAAGGAGAGAGCCAATGGTCAAAATTCTAGTTCAAAAGCCAGTAGGCTCCATACCTAAGAAGAGCCAATTGTTTAGTTTGAGTAGAAAGGCAGGGAAAGACTTCATCCCAGCTCAGTCAGGCAGGGGGAGTTCCCTCTCATTTTGCCATTTTGTTCCATTCAGGTCTCGTGAAGTTTGCAGACAATCTTCTTTACTCAATCTACCAATTCAGTGTTCATCTCATCTATTACACTCTCACAGACACATTCAGAATAATGTTTGACCAAATTTCTAGGCATCCATGGCCCAATCAAACTGACACATAAAATTAACTATCACATCATTCTATACTGTGTATGTGCATGCACGCACATGCCTGTGTGCTATAATGACTAAAAGTAATTTTAATATATTCTAATTATACCTGACATTTGAGCAGTGCTTTGCAGCATATAAAACTCTTCCCTCTGCATTATCTCATTCAGTCTCCACAACAACAAATATTATGAGTGAGGAAAACGTGGCTCAGAGGGTGACATAACTTACTCAAAGACACACAGCTAATAAGCAGAATGAAGACCCAAATCCACTTGACCTGACTCAGATCCAATTTCGTCTTCATCATCCTGTGGCTTCTTTATTATTGCTATTTGTTTGTTAAGCATTTTGACCTTCTTTAAGAATAAACGGCTGTTACACACGAAGTCTGGGGCAGCAGCTGTATCCCCAGCTGTCTGAAAAGCCTCCACCAGGTTTGGCAACAGCTGTCTCAGTTTGACATCTCACTGGGTTCCTGTCAGAGCCCCACCTTAGGGAATGACAAGTTTAATGAAGAAAAATCCAACCTTCCACCTGCACTCCCAGCTTTGCAAACACAACTGACATCTGACAGGTTTTGAGGCTCTCGCTGCAGGGAATGGGGTGACCCCAGCCTCTCTGCTCATAGATTATATGTTTGGCAGCCTTAACTGCAATTGGCTGGCAACATTTGTGCCCTCTCTGGATTTTACTCTCTAGTCCCAATGCTAATTTAGATGCAATTCAAACAAACACTATTTCCTATGTGCCAGGCACTGGAGATATATAAAAAGATGAGTAACATAACATTTCTGCCTTGGGGGCACTCAAAGTCCTACAGAAGGGTTAGAAACTTTCCACTGCCAGTATTTCTATGGAGACAATGCTCACTGCTATGGCAAATGGGCCCCTTTTGAACAGAGAAACTCTAATGAGATTGCTCAAAAAATTAAATACCATGTTGACTATTTCCTTTGGCAGCAACAATGAATTCAAAATGCCTACAAGAATCTCAGAAGGGCGCAGGAGATTCAAGCTGTGGAAGGGACACTTTAAAACTTGTATTTGAGAACCAGAACCTGGCACTTTTTTAAAATCTAAAAAAAAAAAATACAAGATAGTAATCAATATGTCAAAAGGCTACAGTGGGGAACCAATTGGCAGGGCGGTCCATACATTTTGGAGAAGAGAGTACTAGGAGGGCACTGCCAGGAGGTGAGATTAGAAGGGAAAATAGTGAAAGGGCTTCAGCATCACATCAGAATGTTCAGAATATATTCTGAATGGAGCCAGGGAAGATTTATAAATTGGGCTGAAGTTAGCATGATTAGATGTAATTTAGAAAAATGATGCCAGTACTTAGGAGAGGAAACAGCACTAAGAGACTGGCCAGAAAGAATATTAGAATATCCCAGGTAAGAGATGCTGAGGGTCGAAACCTAGAAGGTCAAAATGGAAACAAAAAGAATGGACTCGAAAGATCATTCCAGAGCAGAATATTTAGATCTGGATCAAAGAGAGGCATAAGATCTGTAGTTATCCAACTGGGCAGTGAGGAATGTACGGACTGAGATGGAGAACCCAGAAAAAGAGAAGATTTAAGGAGAAGTCACTGCGTTTTGTTTGGGCTGGAAGAGCATGCAAACCTGTAAGCACAGACATTTGCTGAGCAGATGGAAAGGAAAGGGAAGTGGAGATGCTCACAGGTTATGACATGGGAATGGAAGGAGTCCCAGGAAGACAGCACAGAGAGTAGGAAAATGCAGGAAGGACAAGGTCCGCAGGGACACTGACATTTAGAAGCCAGGTTGGGAATCCAAATGGCACAGTCACAAGAGATAAAAGGAGAAGCAGAAGACAGCAATGGCTAAGAAGGAAGAGTGAGCAATAGAAACAAATGCTACCGAAAGATCACAGAAGATTACAGGACAATGGAACCTCTGGATTCCTCTGGAAATTGAAAGGTCATTAGGTTTAGAGAGAGACAGGAAAGAAAAGAAACAGGAGTGGTATGTGGGCCTCTGCTTTCAGCTGTTATCCACTGAGTGTGACTCTTCTTTGCAGGTCAAGCTCTGGTCTGTTCACATGTGTTCCTTCTGAGGCAGAGACTGAAGAGGCACCGTTGCCCAGAGATTCCAGAGGCACACAGATGATGTAACAGAAGATGTGATACTTCTTAAGATCTGGGCTTGAAACTGGCATAGATGATTGGGTACCCTCACAGTTCTTGACCAAAGCAAGTCATAGAACCAAGCCCAAGGGCAGAGGGCAGTACACCTCTCCTTTTATAAGAGCAACTGCGAACTCACATTCAGGTAAAAAGCATACAATAGCAAAGAAATAGAGCTGACTATTAAATCTCCAGCACACTTTGGAAGCAACAGGAAGGAACCCATAGCAGAATCCAGAGTCACAAGGACAGGACCCCTTGAGAGAAGCTCTGGTCTTCCATCTGATAGAACCTGATGAGATCCCACAGGGAGGACATCAGGGAAATAAATGTTCTCACCTCCCGCACATCTTCTGCCTGAGATGCTCACTGGCTGACCCCAACCAGAAACCAGGACGCAAAGGAGCACTTTCCTTTGCTGGGGTCCAAAAAGGTCAACCTTTCGGGGCAGATAGAAGTATGGGGGAAAGTGAAATTGAGTCTGCAGGGACAAAAAGAGCATCTGGACTCAGTATTGGTCAGTTCCTAGAGGAGGATACAGTGAAGGGGAGGGCAGGCTCATCAGAGAGGCTCAGCACATGAACAAGACACTCAGCTAGGTGGGGTGGGCACACCTGTAATCTCAGCAGCTCAGGGGGTGAGTCAGGAGGATTGTGAGTTCAAAGCCAGCCTCAGCAACTTAGTGAGGCCCTAAACAACTTCATGAGACCCTGTCTCAAATTTTAAAAATAAAAAGGGTGGGGAATGTGGCTCTATTGGTCAGGGTTCTCTAGAGGAACAGAATCAACAGGAAGTATAATTATTAAAAGAGGACTTATTAGGTTGGCTTGTGCCACCAGAAGCTGGATAGTCCACAATGGCCATCTACAGGCTGGAGAGGTGGGAGAACAAGAAGCTGTGCTGTCCAAGAGGCTGAAGCCCCAGAACAAGAGGGCTCAATAGTGCTACCCTAGTATGAGACCAAAGGCTTCTGGAGAATCACAAGCAGAGTCTGCTTTGGAAGAGTGAAAAAGTGAGAATCCGATACTCTCAGAGGATGGCAGCAGCAATCAAGAACCCATTCAAGAAGAATCGAGCCTGAATCTGCAGGTGCTTTCTTGTTCTTCCAACTTTTATTCCATCCACGGCATCATCCGGCATCATCCTATGAAATGGTGCTGCTCCATCTCAATTGGCTATCTCACATGCCAATCATTCCTAAACACACCCTCACTGAGACATCCATAATCCTTTAATCCTCATCATCTATTAATCCAATCAAGTTGACAATTCAAATTGACTGTTTCAGTGGCTCAGTAGTTAAGTGTCCAGGGTTCAATCCCTGGTACCAAAATAATAATAACTAAAACAAAACCAAAATAAAAAAAAAAACCCTCATCTTCCAACAGGCTCATCCCAGGAAAATGGAGAACCTCTAAGATCAGAAGTTACAGAAGACCCTATACATGGCCTGCGCTGCCATCCTGGGCATCTAATCCAGTCGGGCACCAAAAGGCTTTCCCTCACACACAGAAGAATCACAGCTGGAGGTGGAAAACTGCAATTAAGTCTGATTGTCTGACTCAGCAGTAAAATGAGGCTGCAACAGCTATTGATAGTCAAGAGCAGGCAAGTTGCTGGTAAGAGCAGGGCAGGCAATCAGTGCAGAGATTGACGCTTGAGAGGACTGGGGAGTAGTTTCCGTGTCCAAGGGCTCTAGGGAGTCACTTCCCAAAAGGAAATCTTTTGTTGAGATCCTCCAACATTTTCCTGATAGAATATAAGAAACTATTAACATTTGTTCTGATTGTGTTTCGGGGATAAATTAATATCAAATTATCCAATGTAATAATATCAGCAGCAATTTTAAAAACAATCAATTGTTCTATAAGCAAAGAATTATTCCTATGAGGGTGGGGGAAATGAGCCCCTAAAACTAAGTTCTAAGTATTGTATGTCCAGAGCCTATATTCAAAGCTCACTTGCTTTAGTGGACCCCTAAAGTTGAAGTAGTCCTCCAATCAGGCATTAGAAAGGTGAGGGTTATACTGTAGTCTTCAAGAACATTGGATACTGAGCTGGATTCAAATTTCAGCAAATCTGCTTACACTGTGTGAGCTCAGGCAAACTCCTTAACTCTATATCCTTGGTTTCCCCACCTGGAAAATGGAGGTGACGTACAGCCTAGACTTGTGAATGTGGTGAGTTAATGGATATGAGCCCTTCCAAGGCTGTTGGGCATGTAGTAATGATATTTGAAGGTTAGCTCTCATCATCATTGGCCCCACCAAGCAGATTCAGGGGCAATCCCTGCCCCATCCAGACGAGTGAGTTCCAGTCCACTCACCAGTTGAGCCTAGTTATCCTTGCTCTCAGTCCAGCCCAGAGCACTTGGGGGCATGGAATGGGATTTCCTTTCCCAGTGAGGGCTCTGGCCATCTCATCCAGCACTGACTCAAGGCAGATGAGAACAGTCACGGAACTATGAAGAGGTATTAGCCACAAAAGGAAATTGTCATTTTCCTGAATGACATAACAGAACTACCAGAAGGACTTCAGTCCAAGGTAAACGACGGGTCTTCCAAAGTGTAGTTCTGTACACAGTGCTTTAAGAGCTGCTGAGTGTCCCTGTCCTCTGAAGCTTTCTGTCCCTCTGTTTTCACAGTAAAGACTCTCTCACCTCTCTCCTCCCTGTCTCTCCCTCTTGCTCTCACTCACGTTCTTTCTTCTTCTTCACTTTTCCTCTATCCAGTCTAAGCTTCCACTCTCTGTCTTTGTAAGCCTGTTTCGTGTCAGTGTTTGCATGTATTCTACCCTTGGTTTTCCGTGCATCCAAGTTCTCAGTACCCACAAATATTATTTTTCTTTCAATCAGAATACCCAGGGTCTATTTCACTAGCTCTTTCACTAACCCACTGTAGGATGGTCAGCAATAATAATAGCAATTAGTAAGTTACAATTAGTGTGTGTCACTCACACTTCTAAGTGCTTTAGCATATGGTTAGCTCATTTAGTTGTCATGGCAACCTATAAGGTAGGGACTTTTACTATCATTGTCATCACCTGTGGTAAACTAGATTGCTATTAATCTAGTACTTAATCAGTACTTCTGCCTGTAAGTGGTTTAAACATCCCCACCACGTTGAATTCAGGAGTGAGTTCATGACTTTCTTTGACCAATGAAGGTCAGAAAGGGTTATTTGCAGGAAAAAAAAAAAAACTTTAAAAATCAATGTGTGCTTTGCTATTGCTATGATTTGGATCTTAATGTTCCCCCAAAGTCTCACATGTTAAAGGTTTGTTTCCCAGCTGATGGTACCATTGGGAGCTGGTGGAACATTTAAAAGGTGGAGACTGGTAGAAGGAAGTCAGGTCACTGGGGCTGAACTCCTGAAGGTAATATTGGAACGTTGGCCCCTGGTCCCCTTTCTCTCTCTCTCCTTCTCTCTACTTCCCAGCCACACCATGAGGTGAGCAGCTTTACTTTACCATGTGCTCCTCACCGAGATGTTCTTCCTCACCACAGGCCCAAAGTGACAGTGCTAAGCATCCATGCCCTGAAACCTCTGAAACTGAACCAAAATAAAATATGTCTTCCCTTTAAGTCAGTTTCCTCAGGTGTTTTTTCCCCCCCAGCAATGGAAAGCTGACTAACATAGTCATTTTCTTGTTCTACTGTGCCATGATGACTAGTAGTGCTCCGGAGAGTGGCGGCCTTGTCCACTGGGATCTGAGGCTGAAGCAGAGCCATAGCCAATTCATGGAGGACAATAGGTATGAACAAGAAGTAAACATCTTGGGGAGGGGGTAATCAACTCTTTTTGTTTTTTTGTTTTTCCACAATGTCAGAATTTATTGAACAATAATTAATTAACAGGCTGTACCACTTTAATTTCTTATTGCAGCATAACTTAGCCTATCCTGACTAAACCCCCACTTTCAGGTAAGAAATCTGAAGCACATTCAGAGAGTGTCTAGCTCCAGAATCTGAGCTCCTGGTCACTGCTCTGTGTTACATCTATGAGCCTCAGTTCCTGGTATGTGAAGTTAAGTCATCTATACCCTAGTGGAAGTCAGTGAATGCTTTGGGTCTTTCAGTCCAACCCTTCTGATTCTCACTTTTTTCTCTGCCTGCTTTCTTTGTAGTTTTAAATATGCCAGGCAGGTTTTATTTTACAGCTGATGCTGGTTAGTCTCAAGGAGACTGACCTGTTCCTGCCTATGGATACTCCCAACAATTTCCCAGCTCAGGACACCATAAAGAAAAGAATTCCCAAACAATCACTTCTCCCTTCCAGGCCTCCTATCTTTGGTATTTTTAGAGAGATGCTATCATTTATCAAGGATCTGCTCTGTTTCAACAAGTTTGCAAATATTATTCTTTATTCTTAAGGTCTTACTACAAAGCAGGTATTTTTTGCATTCTCCTTGATGAGGAAACTGAGACCCAATAACACTAAATAATATGTGGAAAGCACACATCTAGCATGCCTGGGCTCCAGGTTTCATTTCAGAACCATTCAGCACTAAAGCCTGTGTTCTTTACACCAGACTGCTTGCTGTAGAAAGCCAATATTGTTCCCACTCATCTTCTGGTACAGTCGTTTTTATTATTTGTGACCTTGGAGGTATCTGAGTTTTTCAGGATATTCTATGTCAAATAATGTTAAAATGCTCCAAGGGATATAAAGAAGAGTTTTCTGAAGAAGAAAGCAGAGGAACAGAGAGGCAGAGAGGTAGATCTAGGTGAATTAAAAAAAAAAAAAAAGCCTTTATGTAACAGAAAAACGGAGAGGCTGGAAAAAGAAACAGACTTAAGTAGTAAGTGGTTCTTATTTAAATGAGAAGGCCAAGAACAGCGCTGAGGAGTCTCACTCAAAGCTTCCTGAGTTCTCAACCAAGCATTAATGAATCAAACTTCCAAGGGAGTATCCCAATTAGCCCTGTTTTCCAGATGATCAGTCCAGGACCCTGAAGCCCGATTCCTGTCCCTGGTCCTCATCTTGGAACAAAATTATCCCTGTTGAGAAGCTATGCACCAAATAACTGCCTGATTTTCACAACAGGCTTACATCTTAGGACTCCTTTGCTGCCACTTTAGGATAATGAGCCTATTGATCACTGCTGTGTTTCGATAAATATTTTTTTCCTGATAATGAACCAATTTATAATCTAAAGTCAGACAATGTCAGCCTTTGGATTTTCTTTTTTTTTTAAACATATCATCATAATTGTTATTATTTGGTATTACCATTTGGGTTACATCTTAAAAAATAAAAGGCCTTTCTATGCTTATGAAAGCTACTTCTTCTGGGGTATTGTGTCCTTGAGACATGTCCCCCCCCACACACACACACACAGCATGGCCTCACAAATGCTGAGTCATTCCTGTAGCCTTCTCAAAACGCTCTCCTGCATGATCCCATTTCTAACAAAACCCCCAACTCCTAATACCCCCTTTATAATTGTGCGGCTGCTGTTCCCAAAGTGCCTATAATACGCTAGGCCTAATGCCAGATGCAGTGGAGAATGCAAAGTTTCACAAGGTTCAGCCAGGCCCTCAACACTCAGTCTAAAGGGCATTAAATAAAAATTAGTATGATTACATGAGGTTAGAATATAGGAACCATGTAGAGTATCTTGCTCTCCCAAGGGAAATCAAGGATCTATCCACTCTGCCAAGCCTCATTCTGCATCACCGCCAAGGAAAAGGGTGTTGATATGAGCTGATCAGGTTTAATTTTGCTTGGGCCACTGGGCCAGAAAGTGGTGCTTTTGGTGTGAAAAAGAAAAGAAGCCAAAGTTCAAGGCTCCCAGGAGCTCTTTACAGACCTCTCTTTTAATATCTCTTCACTATCTTCTCTTCCTCCCTGATTTCTGAAGTAAAAGAGGCCTGGGGGTACCCACTCCCAAGAAAGGACTTTCTGTTCCTTTAAGTGGAATGAGAGTGGACCTGGAGGAGGCCTCTATGCCTACCTAGGCAAGCAAAATGCTTTCTTATAGTTCTACAGGAGATGCCATCAGGTGTAAGGGGGTAAGAACATTTTTCCAAAACACTGCAAGTTCAAGAGACTGCAAACTGTTTATTCAGTGTTGTTATGGTTTGGATGGCCCCCAAAAGCTGCTG
Source organism: Marmota marmota marmota (assembly GCF_001458135.2). Classification (NCBI taxonomy): domain Eukaryota; kingdom Metazoa; phylum Chordata; class Mammalia; order Rodentia; family Sciuridae; genus Marmota; species Marmota marmota. The sequence continues at coordinate 7,860,249 of NW_026000101.1, read as the reverse complement.
TGTTAATGCAGGAATGTTCAGAAGTAAAACAATTAGATTTTAAGAGCTGTGACCTAATCAGTCCATTCTTTGAATGAACTGACTAGGTGATAACTATAGGCAGGTGGGGTGTGGCTGGAGGAGATGGGTCACTGGAGGGATGCCTGAAAGATCACAGGTCATCTTCCCTGTGATCTTTTCCCCCTTCTGCTTTCCTCTCTGTCTGCTTCCGGGCTGCCATGAATGAAGCAGTGCCCTTCCACCATGCCCTTCCGCCATGAAGTGCTGTTTCACCAGGAGCCCAAAATAATGCCGTTCAGCCCACTAGGAACTGAACCTCTGGAAGTGTGAGCCAAAATGAACTTCCCCTCTTCTAAGTTGTTCTTGTCAGGTGTTTTGATCACAGCAACACCAAGGTGACTAAAACAAATGCCATACTAACTGCTGTTTAAAACATCCATCCAAGAAGTATTTAATTTCCAGTGAGAAGGTTCCATCTATGACCTTGCTATTTACTATTAATTAAAGCTCAGAATCAGTGACATTGCATACTAACATGGGTTTGTGACCAGTAGAGAAGCAAATGATTTCTGACAAGTAGATAATCCCACAGGTTGTGGTTTTATTGCCCCATAGCATATTAACAAGTTTCATATCTAACCTAGAAACCTCATACTGAGGTTCCTTTTATAAAATTGCCAAAAGTTATCACATTCTTCAAACATTCTATGAGTAAGATTTGTCATCTGTGAAGTTTAATTTTATGTGTCAACTTTCTTGGCTATGGTACCCAAATACATAAGCAAATATTATTCTGGATGTTTCTGTGAGTTTGGGGATGAGATTAACATGGAAATTGGTAGACTTTGAGTAAAGAAGATTACCCTCCATAATGTGGATGGGCCTCATCCAATCAATTGAAGGTCTAACTAAAACAAAAGACCTCCTCCAAGCAAGAGATAATTCTATAGATGACCTTTTAACCTTGAACTACATTATCAGTTCACTCTTGAGTCTCCAGCCTGCCAGCCTATCCTATAGATTTGGGTCTTGCCAGCTTACATAACTGTGTGGAACAACTCCTTAAAATCTCTACCCTCCCCACCCCAGTTTGTACATCTTAGTGATTCTGTTTATCTAGAGAACCCTAACTAATATGCCAATTTACTGATTCCTTCATTAATGGGTGTGTTAAATAGCATCTTTGACACACGCTTATTCTATGGCTTTAAAGAGTCTTATTTTCATTTCACTTTAGAAATTTATAATTTGACAGAGGACAGAGACTGATCCAGAAATGAGGAAAATTCCTTTGCTGGCCTTGTCCCAGCCTGTATTTCTATAGGGAGCTTCCAAAGCAGGGAGTGGCTGTGGCAGGAAAGGATCCCAGTGTCTGAGAGCTTATGCCAACTCCCGTCATCTCATCAAGACCACAAAAAACATACTATAAAAAATAGAAATTCAAAATAAAATTATATGCAAAAAATTAATTAGTTTTTAATTATAATCCAACATATAGAATAAATACACATGCAGTCATACTGAGAGAAATAGATGATTCATTAAAAAAGAAGAGAAAACCCTCCCATGCAGAAGAATTCCAAATACTTTATGTATATTCTCTGCACTTTCAGAGGTGGAATGGAGCTCCCCATTTCTTTAATGTGGGCTGCACCCTGTGACTGTCTTTCAAAGAGTACAGTATGAAAAGAAGGGGAAAAGAGAAACTTCACAGTGGAGAAAACTGACAATACTAACTCATCCAGGTGACAAGGACAACAGCCACCGTGAGAGCATGTACCCTTGATTTGATATAATCACAATGGCATCTTATTTCTGGCTTTGTTCCCCAAAATACATCACCCAAATTAATCATGAGAAAAGCATTAGACATGTCCCAACTTAGAGACATTCTGCAAAATGCCTGACGAGTACTCCTCTCAAAACTTTCAAAGCCATTAAGAATAAGAAAAAGTCTGAGAAAGGGTCAAAAATTTCAAGGTCATCAAAAACAAGGAAAGTGCTATTCAGAGAGCACTGAGATGCTGACTAAATGTAATGTGGTGTCCCCCATGAGATCTCAGAACAGAGGGAAAACCAAAGAAATCTGAATAAAGTATGGGCTTTAGTTAACAATAATGTGTCGCTATGGGTTTATTAACTTAAGTGCACCAGGCAAACGGCAGATGTCAATAATAGAAGAAACAGAATGTGGGTACATAGGAACTCTCTGTATTATTTTGTATATTTTTCTGTAAATCTAAAGCTATCCTAAAAATAAAAATTTATTTAAATAATACCATCTGCAAATTTTAAAAATCAAATCAACCTGATTTGAATCCCAATCCCCCCATTTATTGACTGTGGTCTTGGACAAGTCTTTGAATCTTCCTTATCCTTGTCCTATGCTATGATGTTGTTGACAACCTCACAAGGTCATCATGAAGATGACATACAGAAGCACCAGGTCCCCTTCAGTTTGACTTTAGGGCTATTAAGAGCAGTTGAAGCCGGGTGCAGTGGCACATACCTGTAATCCCAGTGGCTTGGGAGGCTGAGGCAGGAGGATCATGAGTTCAAAGCCAGCCTCAGTGAAAGTGAGACACTGAGCAAGTCAGTGAGACCCTGTCTCTAATAAAATACAAAATAGGGCTGGGGATGTGGCTCAGCAGTTAGTTACCCTTAAGTTCAATCCCAGGTACCAAAAAAAAAAAAGCAGTTGTGTGAACCCGAGAGAAATGCACTTTATTTTACCTAGAAATATATCTCCTTTGCACCTTTATTCCTGAAACACTCCTGAGTAGGGCCAGGTATAGGGCCTACTCAGGACAGTGGGCTGAACAAATATAACCTCAATAATTCCCAAAATACAGCTCTTAATACCTCCCATTCTCCAGGGTTCTGGGCCTATAGTGTGCAAAGATATGGTTGAGCCTCCCTGGGCTACAGGGGAGAACAAAACCTGAGTGTTATATGTGTGGGTTCTGTCCTCACTTAGAATAAGCCTAACTTTGAGGGGTGACCTGCTAGGACACTGAGACCAGCTTCCCAGGACCTTCTGCTTGGATGTGGGAGTCAAAGAGCACTCGCAGGGCCTAGAGTTATCTGGGAGGAGGCTGCCTGGCACAGATGCCCATCTTAACCATGGACTGAGCAGTAGGAACGTGTCAGTCTTTGATACACTGTCCCTCCTAAGCAATCCCTTTTCCTTTTCCATTATTGCTCATGTTGTGTTACTGCGTGCAATCAATTTCTTTCTGCACATTTCAGAGGACTTTGGGTGGGGTGGGACTGGTCAGCTGAGTCTGCTTGCCTCTAAAGAGAAAAGACCCCTATACTAGGTTGGCATCCCTATTTGTACAGCCTCATTAATCAGGATTCAGACAACCAGATACTTTCTCAGAAAAAGTGTTGAGCTCACAGATGCCCGTTATCAGAATCCACAGCAGAGGGCAGTGTGGGTGCTCCATTCTAGGACACCCTCTCCCAGAGCTACAGCTGAGTAATGGGTCTTCTGCTGTTTTCCCCAGAAATAAACCGGAAACTAGGAGTGTTTGTTTTCTATTACAGCATGACAAATAGCCACAAAGGTCACCACAGACTGTGTGGCTTGAAGCAACACCCATCTGTTAACTCAGAATCTCATAGGTCAGTAGTCTGTGCTTTCATGCTTACATCCAGAGGGCAACAGTGGGTGTGGCTGCCTGGAAGGAGTGATCCAGGAAATAAGGCCCCTTTGCACTGGAACCATAAACTTGACCTTCTGGCTCTCTAGGGCTATGGCCACATCTGTCAAGAAAAGAAGAAAAGGATAGGATTCGAAGTCATTTGGAAGTGTGTAAAGGAGCAGCCAGATTGGGATTTTGCTTGGTTTGCAAAATCTTCTGAGTGTTCCGGAAACCTCATTTCAGATGACAATTCCATTTCCAGGGGTTTGGGGATGAAGCTCCATGGTAGAGCACTTGCTTAGCATGTGTGTGACTCTGGATTCAATCCCTAGCGCGCTCTCTCTCTCTCTCTCTCTCTCTCTCTCTCTCTCTCTATATATATATATATATATATATATATATATATATATCATCAGCACACTGAAGTTTGTCTCCAAAAAAAAACTCCTGCCTCTAGAACTTTTCTTCTGTTGGTCTGGCCCCTCAGGCTGCTCTTTATTCTCTTTTCCAAGTACTCATGAAGAAAAATGGAAGCCTTAGAACTTCAGAATGCAAAAGCAGCCCAAATCCCTCCCTTCCACTGCTATTGCTATGGATCTTCAGGCTTTACCTAGACTTAAAAGCAAGTCCCCGAGCAGAAACAAGAGTTGATTTTACTATTCCAGCTTATAAGCCAGAGAACCTGGCAGCAGCCTTCCTCTTCTTATTTTCTCTAACCTGCTGTGCTCTCAGTTTTAAAGAAAAGAGGCAGATGAAGACAGATCTGTGTTCTTTCTTGGTTTGAAACACTATTGACAACCAGTTCGGAAGCTTTTAAAATGAACATATTTAAAGTGTGCTCAAATTTGAAGAGCAATCATGGGCATTTAAGTCATGTGTTTGGTCCAAGATATCAGGAAACGGTCTGTTACCTTGGATCCTTGGGATTTAAGATCCCAAGGAGTCACAAGAAGAGGAATGTGTGAACAGATTATTCCAAGAGAAGCAGCAAATGATTCTCTCTTTGCCTCTCCTGGTAATAATTCCACATAAAGGATACAGTTGTTAGTCTTCTACAGCTTGGGGGATGCTAAATCTGGTGAAGAGTGAAGATATTACAATTAGGAAAAAGGAATTAACCTATAAAGTCCCTGGGGGAAAGGCTTATTACTTTGAGTTGACTTTGAGGCATTTCATTGTCTACTTCTGTGCCACCAACTGGCTTCACCAGGGTAATAAACTCACCACACATACTTAGCACAGAATTATTGTTTGTCTTCAGTAACTTACCCTGGTGAGCCCAGGTGGGACAAGATACAGTTCCAGGACAGATACCTAGCCACTTACTGAATTGTGTCAAGTTGTCATAAATAGATGGTTACCCACAGTTTCCTTTTGGGTAGTCTTCCCCAGTGGTTATGGCTGCTCCCTACTTCCCTACCAAATCTGATTTTGTCTTTCCAAGTCTGATTAGCATATTTCCATTCAGCAACCAAGGAATCTCAGACCAAGAGCACAGTCTCCATATGACCAGCTTGTAGCAAGGACTTAAAATTCATTAATTGGATCCAACATTTTCTCCTTTACTTCCAAATGAGGCTGTTCTCTCATCTGGATCGGACTTACTCCTTAGACCAGATGCTATTCAGCCTCTGTGCAGATTGGCCATATGAATAAAGAAGACAAACTGTCTTTACTTTCAAAGGCATTGCTGCACCTAGATGTCACCTACCTGAAAAGACCTTAGGCACTTAGTTTATTAAACCCACCTTGAGAACAGTTGTGTTTAAATGGTGGTTGTTCCCTGGTTCCAAAGGCTATTTAGGCCCTTTCTGACAAGTACATTGTCAAAGCATGTGTCTGTTTTCTATATTGACAGCACAACCTTTCCCTTCAGGTTGACACCAGAGAAAACATTATAAACTTTCAAGTGTACAATCTTTATCCAAGTTCCGGTTGCAGGAACTAATATTTATGAAGAATTGCCTAAAGGGTGTGTAGTCCACCCATTCCTCTGAGCCGTCAAAATGTTACCTTTTGATCATGTGAAACCGTCAGAAAAAAATTGATTTGGCTTTTGCTAGTTGTGTCTGGTGTTTTGACATTAACCTATGAGGAGGGAGATCATTTTTAAGAGGCCATAAAAATTTTGTTCGGTAGCCTTTTATAGACATGTTGTCAAAGGCTGTCACAAAGAATTTTCTTGCGGATTACACAGGAGCAAATTTCTCTCCATTCTTGGTTCCAGGAATTTGATTTTATCTTATGTACATTGTGAATGAGGCCTCTTTGCAGTCCTTGCTAGGAAACTCAATGTTAAATGGGTGGCCCACCTTTAGCAAATGTATGGGACCTCAGAATCTTGTGTACTAATCTTACCTTATCTTTTTTATAATTTTGCTACTCTTATTTTTTTTCTATTTGCGCAGATATCCCAACTTAATCTTATACTCAGTTATACTTACTGTATTTTTGTAAACTGCCACAAATTCTTTGGAGAAAATGGCAAACATAGATATACTTCAATTTTTATTAAACCAAGGAGCCATGTAGATCAGGCTCAAAATGACATTATTTTCAAATAACATTGTGGATTCTTCAAAGCTGACTAAAAGGGAATTCCATTTTTCACCTCCCATTTTTGAAAACACAGTATAGGGTATAGCACTGTTTGCTAAAATTTCATTTCCTCCATTACCTGTATTTCTCAGTCTTCTCTAGTCTTCTCTTTCCATCAGACTGACCAACATCTCATTTCCAACAACTGTCTTCTTTCTCTTCCCATTCTCTCTGCTCCATCCATTTATTATGTCATCTTTCTTCATCAAGCAAGATTCCTTTCCTTTTTGGACAGGGGAAATTAAAAAAAAAAATAAAGATATGGCTGGCTACTAGAGGATTCCCTTTATTTTTCTTCCCTGTGGTACTAAGATTAAACCCAGGTAGGCCTATCACCAAGCTACATCTCTGGCCCTTTTTATTTTTGATTTTGAGACAGGGTCTTTACTAAGTTGCTAAGGCTGTCCTCAAACTTGCGGTCATCCTGCCTCAGCCTCCCAAGTCAATAGGATTGTAGATATGTGCCACCAGGCCTGGCCCAGAAAATCCCTTTTCACAGGAAGAAGAGAATAAAGAAAATAATAACACTCCTAGGTTAATAATTTGTCTCAGTGCAAGTAATTTAAGTTTATCAATTACTAGATCTTTATTAAATCTTACTTAATAAATCACATCCCCAAAAGTCAGTAAGTACCTCTGATTATGTAAGAACCTTGAGTTCTCAGGAAGAGAAAGAGCTCTTCCTAAGAGTTTCCTTTCTTTCCAAAAATAAAAGTAAAATGGAAAAAAAAAAATGAGACCATACTGAGAAACAACAACGAAAGCAGGAAAATTCCATGTGCAAGAAAACATTCTTGACATTCTTATCTTTAAAAATTAGTACAACAGGGCTGGGGTTGAGGCTCAGTGGTAGAGTGCTCACCTAGCATGTGTGAGGCACTAGGTTTGATCCTCAGCACCATACTAAAATAAAATAAAGATATTGTGTGTCCACCTACAACTAAAAAAATAAATATAAAAAGATGGTACAACATAAACATCCAATATTAGAGGAATAATTAGGTAAATTATAACCTATTCATGTAATGGGTTATTGTGCATCCATTAAATGTTTATACTGAAGAATATTTCACAACAAAGAAAAAAGTTCATGCAATGATAACTGAAAAAAAAAGAAAAACAGCAAATCACATTGTGCCGTAATCTAAGGATCAATGTGTGTTTGCACCTCATGAGGGAACAGTAAAGGGTAAAGGAGGGGTGAGTCACCACAAGATAGAACTCTGAGGAACACTGACATTTAATGGAATGTTCCTGAAAAAAAAAAAATACCTTCAAAGGAGACAGGAAGATATAACAAAGAAGCACAAGAAGGAGTGAACAGAGAGCATAGCATCACATTTATTTCTTACCACATTTAGTCCTTATAACAGTCCTAGTGGGAAAACCTATGATATACCCATTTTGCTATTTGTTAGATTTCAAGAGTTTAAGCCAGAGGTCAGGGGGTAGGGGCAACAGAGATGGAGCAGGCCTTCAATTCCAGGTACTTGGAGAAATGGAATGTGAGTTGAGGTCTGCCTCTAGGCACCACCCAAGCTCTTTGCTTTCCCTGACACAGAAGAAATCACTTCTAGATGTGGATGAGTTTGTGGGCTAGGTGGGATCAATCAGTAGTATTTCTTACTCATGAAGTACAGTTCTGATGCAATGACAGAAGAGGGGAGGAAGGGTAGGAGAATGGACCCCAGGGTGAGGCATTGTATGGGGAATGTTAACTCCACTCTCTACAGGGCAGTCAAGGTAAAAGGGGAGGAGATGTGGCAACTCGGAGCACACACCCACTGTCTGCTGGGGACAGAGTAGAAACATGACTCAGTGTCATCACATGTTCCAGTTTGCTTACAGAGGCACAAAATCTGGATTGGATCTTTCTTTGTAAATGTTTTGATTTTTTGATCCTGGGAACTAATGGAAAGCATTTTTAAATACTGTGTAGACTAGATATGTGGTGTAGATAGAGCCTCACTGTAGACCCCGGCTACCACCTCTACTGGTGGTAATTTGTCTTCAGGAACCACACCCTCCACAGTGTGGACCCTAGGCAGTGCCAATCCCCAGGCAAAGAAGAAACCCCTAGGCTGAAGGTAGGAATCCAGCAGGCCTGGCTCTGGGTGCTTATTCTTCCATTTTCCTTCCCCCATTCGTCTTATTGGCCCATCATTCAGCCTCCCCTGATGAATGCTTTGTTGGGTTCTGTTCCATGGAGTTAAAGGAGCATGGAGTGTCTCTCATCACAGGCCTTTTCTAGGAAAATAAATGGCCAGCTCCCTGGAGTTGGGGATTTTTTATGCAATGACTTTCCTCTACGAGATTTATTGCAGCAGCTTTGTGAGAGATTTGTAGTAAGTAGTGTTCAGGCTGTAGGTCTTAAATCCTCAATGCCACAGTCATAACTCTCCTGGAAGGAAATGATAGAAGATCACAGTAGCTAATATTGCATTATGATGATACCGTCTCCGCAGAAATGATTGCGCTCTCACAGCTACTGTCTTACTTAGGAGACGGGAACGCTTCAAATGTGCTTGAGATATCTGTCCTGGCAGTATTCTCCGAGATCCAGGACCTATGGACTGTGGAAAAAAGAGCTAACATTTACCCAGCACTACTACCCGCTTTTTACACATGAGGAGATAGAGGCTCAGGGTAGTTAAGTCATTTTCCCAAGCTACAAAACTGCAGATTCCAAATCAAGGCTTATCTAACATGCCACCTAGAACACATTTTAATTTTGACATATAAAAGAAGAATGTTTAGTTAATCAAAATGGACAAAAGTGAATGGTGAAATATTTTTATCATTTTAGGTTTAAACTGAAACGATTTCATTTTTAGATTTAGTCTACAGCATTCAATAAAACAGCTGAAATGACGCCGTGAGGAAACACTGAGACACACCCAAGCGATAGCATAATGATAATCTGAGTCTCTTCAAAAAGTCAACATCTGGGGGTAGGGGGAAGTCAGCCTGCAGTTTTAGATTTTAAAAGATTGAAAAGGCAAAATAACCAAATGCAATAATACATAAACCTTAATTGGATCCAGGTTCCAAAATGGCACACATATAAGATATTTTAGGAACAATTGAGGAAATGTGAATGTAGACTGGATGCTAGATGATATTAGGGAGCTATTATTAGTCATTTTAGGATAATGGAATTGTGGTGGTGGAGGAAAAGCTCTACTCTTCGGAGATAGATGCTGAAGTACTTAGGAGTGAAGTGTTGTGACGTCTGCTCTTAATTTCAAATGTTCTAGAGAAAAATTATGCATGTGTTTGCATCTGTAAGATATAGCCAAATGTTATCCAATGCTGAGTGTAGGTGGTGAGTATTTAGGTGTTTTTTATATTATTCTTTCAACTTTTCCATGCATTTAAATTTTTTTAGGGAAAATAAGCAAATAATATTTGATTGGATGAAATCACCTTAGAATCATAGGGGAGGGGCTGAACCAAACAGGATAAAAAACCATTTTGAAATTCCTGTAAAGAGCAAACCTCTGAGATGGCTGGAAATATGTGTTCATTATGGTATATATAAAAATATTTTAAAGGATATGGACACATATTTTCATTCATGTGAAAATGTATTTGTAGGTGGATAAACACTTATATAACTGTATCTGTTAATGGAACTATAAAGAATCTTTTTTTCAAAATTACTTTTGGGTGTTTTTTGTTCGTCCTGTTTTGTGGTACTAGGGATTGAACCCAGGGCATTGCACATGGTAGGCAAATGTTTTACCACTGAGCTACATCTCCAGCATTTTATTTTAAAGTAAGGTCTTGATACGTTGCTCAGGTGGGCCTTGAATTTGTGATCCTCCTGCCTTAGCTTCCCAAGTAACTGGGATTACAGATGTGCACTACTGTACCTAGCCAAAATTAGTCTTGTTATACCACCTTTTCTATTAACATAATCATCAAAAAGTATGTTCGTGGACCAAAACAGAAAAACATTATAATAACTTTTGCTGTGTTGTGGGATTACAGTAAATATTTTTTAAATCCATTCTAGAAATCCACTCTAAAGAAATATTCTATATTTTTATAACCAGTAAATGCATTGAATTTATTGCATTACTAAAAAACAAATCATGTGGGCATTCCAGCCCCATGATTCTAGCATGCTTAATAAGATCAGGGAAAAATAAGAAGTGAAAAATTAAATAATATTTTAACCAGCCTCAGAAAGTTAGAACTTTGGTTCATAAGTGCTCAAATAGTTCTAAATAAATTATAAGAACAACTGGCTGAAATGCCTCAGCAAACACAGGCCAGGTGCATATTTTTGTAAATAAAGTTTTATTGGAACACAGCCACTCATTTATTTACATATTCCTTGTGGCTGCCTTCGGGCAGTAATGTAGAGTTGAAGAGTTTTTAATAGAGACGTATGTGACATGAAAGCCTAAAATATTACTATATAGTCTTTCAAGAAAAAGTTTGCTACACCTAGTCTAAAAGTTTTTATGTATATGGAAAATGTATATATACACATTTTTATGTATATATACATGTATTTTAAAATAAAATGGTGGTGAGAAAACATAGTGCATACTTATAGAAACCTGACCTGGAAAATTCTCATTCTCAGAATTGAGCCAGAGAAAATAATCAGAAAGGCAGGGGAAAGTTAAAAAGGTAGCTCATTACAACAACAGTGGAAATAACAGGGGCAATCATTAAATAAATGATAAGCATTTACATTTGTATATGATGGAATATTACACAACCATAAAAATGATACTTTTTTTAAAAAAAAATACTTACTACTTTTGTAATCAGGAAAAAAATGAGATTTTTAAAGAATAAAAATGAGATTTTAAAGTAACATTTATGATGGTATTTAACAAAAATAAATTATAGAATATCTATTTACAGACCTTACATAAACTTATAAATGTAAAGAACAATGTCTGGAAAGACACAAACAATACCATCAACAGTGGTTCAGGAAGTGACGTTCAGGAGGACTTTTCCTTTCAGCCTAATATAATCCTAGAGTATTTCACTTTTTTACAATGAGTATGTATACCAAGAGAAGTATGTGTGTAATATATATATATTTTTTTCACACACACACATATATCTCCATCTGTAAAAATAATTCTTATTAGAAGTCTTTAAATGACTTAGTAAGATGTTTATGAAAAGCTGAATGCAAAATTACAGAACTAGTATGATATGAACTTCAGGAAGAAAATGCACACAGGAAAAGTACTGAGAAAGATGTCAAAATATTTAGTGACTGATATTCACCTCTAGCCTGTGATGCACATAACAACAGTTTGGGGGAATATGTTGGCTTTCACCATCTCCCAGGATTCTTGTTCTCCCTTCAGCGCCTTGCTGTAAAGTCTTAGGGAGGAGACACTTCTCATTTCTGCTCCTATCCCCACCTGAGGACCCAAGCAATTTCGGCTGGCCATACCTACTCTCTCCTGCCTATGGAGAAGGAAAAACTGTTGATCTCTGAAGCTTATCATTTCAAATGAGTCTCCCTCAGCTTGGGTGGTGGGTTAGATTTTGCAACCCAAACTACTACTAGTAGTAGAAAAGCTCCATCTTCACAAAGAAATAATGGTCTCCAGGTAGAGAAGGTCAGTCTTGCTTATTTGTCCTGTTTCATCATTATCCTTTGTCCTTTATGCCTTCATCAACTAGCTCAAATTCCATCAAGACGGATGGGGTGTCACTCTATGGTGGAGCACCTGCTTAGCATGCACAAGGCCCTGAGTTCAATTACTAGAGCGTGCATGCATGCACAACACACACACACACACACACACACACACACACACACATTCCATCATGAAACATTCTGGGTTTGAATAGCATGAGCTCTTAATTTTAGGAGACAGCATTTATAATGTGTTTATCTATCTGTATATATACTGAGTGTGTCATATGCTTCTGAGTACATGTGTTCTATGCATACCTTTATATGTTTTGTGTGTATCTGTATGTTTATTGTATATATTTGTATATCTGCATATGCCTCATACGTGTGTATATTTTTATGTATGTAGGCTTCCTATGTTGTATTTGTGTGTTTATCATTTGTTCATGTATGTTGAATGTATCTGTATTGTTATATGTGTTTGTGTGTTTATCTGTATAAGAATAAAATTCTGTCATTTGTAGCAACATAGATGAAACAAGAGGACGTTAAGTGAAATGAGTTAGATAAAGAAAGACAATTATTGCCCGTTCTCACTTACACGTGAAAGCTAAAGTTGCTCTCAAAGAAGTGGAGAATAGAATAGTGGTTACCAAAGCCTGGGAAGGGAGTTGGAGAAGGAAGGATAGAGAAAGGATGGTTAATGGGTACGGGGTGCAGTTGGACAGAAGGAATAACTTCTGATGTTCTGGAGTGCTGAATGGTGCCTGTGGTCGACAACCATTAATTGAGCATTTCAAAACAGCTAGTAGAGAGGATTTTGAATGTCCCTAACACAAAGAAATGACATATGTCTGAGGTGATAGTTAGGCCAATTACCCTGATTTGATAGTTACATGTTGTGTACATGTATTGAAACTCCACATTGTAACACTCCCCCCTTACTATATGTCAATTAAAAAGTGAAATATATTAATTTTTAAAACTGCCCAGGTTATCAGAGAGTCAATCATTTCCTCTTCCTTGGGGCTTAAACTTCTCATGGATACTTAGCTTTTGTCCCAAGGCACCACCAAAATTGTGAATTCCTGACCAGCAGAGTTAGAGTCAAGCCTGGTAGCTCCACAACCACAGGCCCGAAGGCCAGCTCCCTAACTTGACAAATTGCCATTCCTATTGGCTCCCTTACAGTGTGATCATCTGTGATCCAAGTCCCCTTTCATATGTGTGTCCTGAAGCATTTAAAAGAACATAGAAACAAAGAAACTCAAGGTGAAGCACTGGTGGCTAATTTAGGGCAGAACTGTACTTTCAAGGGACTGGGGGAGAGGGGATATGGGTGCTGGGCCTGACTGAGTCTCAGTTGAGGGTGGGCTAAGAGGAGGGTCTGGAGAACGAGAAGCAAAAAGCTGCCTGGTTAGGGAACTTTGGTCTTAGATATTCGAATCCTCCCTTGGACTGTGTGTTGCCATGGGCTCACATTTTACAGATGGCGACTGTGGATTTAAATATTCTTCCCTCTTCATCCCTCCCAACAAGTCAATTAAGACTTCTTTGGAGAGGAGTGGATCTGCCCTGCCCTGCTTCCTGCTAGGCTGGAAGCAAAGTGCTCAGCTCCTGGAGGGCGAGTGGTCTGTCCTTGCTCTCAGCTCACTAAGCAACCTGTTGACGAGCTTATAATTACCAGAACTGTGTGCCACACAATGAATGTTCTTGGGGATTTTAATGATCGAAGTGAATGAACATGCTTCAACATTTGGAAACGTGCTTGAGAAGAATAATTGCTTTCAAGTGTTTCACAAATTGTTGCTAGGAGACCACACCAAGACGGGCCCTTTTTTACTTACAACTCGAAGTTCAACTGGCAGGAAATTCTCATTCAAAATATAGATAAGCAAATGGAACAATTCAAAAAAAGGAAGAATGAGAGAGAATCCTACTCGCTATTAGAGAAAATCTTCCGCTGGGAACAAAATGGAGAACGGGAGGCAAGAACGATACTGATGACCATTATGGACTTGCATCTCTGTTCTGGTTGGTCATGTGATCTTGGAGAGTTCTTTCCATGTCTTTAATTCTCAGTTTTCTCTTTTACAAAATGGCGATATCAATGGCTCCCTCAAAATATTGGAGATACCAAACATGCAGATGTACCTAGCATATAATGCTCAATATTGTAGTTATTTAATTATTTATACACATTTTTTTCCAAAATATAACTAGCAGAATTATTTTCTATCTTAATTTGGATCATTCCAAAATGATCCCCTGACACAAGGAATTGGGTATATAAGTGGCCTGTTTTGGGAGATGATTCCTGCAAGCTAAAGTGAGATGGTGGAAGAAGGTTAGACTGGAAGAGGAGAAAAGTTGTATTAATGAGCAGGAAAGTTCGCTATGGAGAGGTCTTGCTGGGAACTCTCTGAAGGATCAAGAAGGACCAACCCTGGTACTGTCCCACTAAATGGTGGGGAAGCTGAGTTATTTATCCACTGATTCTCATCTCTCTGTGGCTGAGGGTTTCCACTGGGTATCTGCAGTTCCCAACACCTCCAAGTGTCCAACAGTAATTTCTGGTGGAATAAAAGAAAACCCTCGGGCAGAAAAGCAAAGAATCACCAGTACATGAGGCAGAAATTTGCCTGTGTACCCAGGACTGTCCTGTTACAACTGCATATAAACTCAAAGGTGGACCAGAGGGCTGTGGGGTGAGGCATTAACAGTATCTGCAACACTTGGGATTCAAGAAAAAATTAATTGAAGAAATTGAGGTAAAATAGAAACAGATGCTTTGTTGATATAGCTGAATCTTTATTTTAACATTATTTTGTAGGAAGGTTGACAGTGAAGACTAGTAATATTTTTTTCTTCTTTTCTAGACTTCCAACCAATAAAATGTAGCCTGGAATTCGGTCAAGGATTCCATATTTGTTTGGGTAATATATGGTTGAGCAAATCCTTTATATATGAAAGTCCCTTGTCAACCAAGATCTAGGGGATCTGGAAAATGCTTATGGGCTTCAACTATGGCTGAACTTCAGGCCTCAAGCACTACGTGAGAACTTTGGGCACCAACTGTATTTGGCATTCACATTCTCCTTCTGCATGGGTCAGGAAGGAAATACTTCAGCTACTTCCCTACCTAGTCATCCCTCCCCACCTAACAGCTGTTCACCATCTGGATCACCAACAAGCCAGACAGGGCTCAAACTTGGTGCTCCCTCTTGTGGAAGAGCAAAAGCGGTTGAATGTTTCCCACCAAAGTTTTCTCAACATGTCTTTTTCCCACCCACCCCTAGGAAGCACTTTAGCATTACCATGATGTCCCCATGCTGATGGTTCTGATAGGAAACAGGGGATAAGATAGGACAATACCTTGGGCAGGAGCAGAAAGACTGGCTGCCCTCCCAATCCCAATCCCAACCTCTCTACTTCCCTTCCAGGAACCATAAAGATGAGATATGGAAGTCTGAAAAGGAGCAAATGAAAAACAAGCAAGAAAGAGACAATCAGACATTATATGCCCTGGATGGAAGAGCACAACACCACTTGTGAAGAAGTATAACTGAAAGTTTAACCTGATACTGATCAAGATTCTAGTTTTAGGTACCAGGGTACAGGTAATGGAATACCATGTTGAATGCCACCCCCAGGAAAGAGTAAAATCCAGACGGTAGGAAACTCTACAAAACAACCAACTAGATTTCTCCAACAAATAAAGAGAAACCTATAGATTATAAGAGACTTAAAGTTATATTAACTAATTGCAATGTGTGACTCTTATTTACATAATGAGGATTATTTCAGTCATCAGTCAAATGTAAGTTTATGAGAAAGGGAATTTTATTGGCTTAATATTATAATATTATGAGTAATACTATGATATTGATAACACAGGAGGTGGGGGTGAATGGGCAAGTTTCCACATGGGTTGATGAGGAACACCTGGAGTTCTTGAACTATTTTTGTCTACTTTTGTGTATATTTGAGGTTCTCCACATTAAAAATGTTAAGATAGTCAAGCACAGTGGCATAGACTGTAATCTCAGCAGCTCAGGAGGCTGAGGCAGGAGGATTACAAGTTCAAAGCCAGCCACAGCCATTTAGCAAGATCCTAAGCAACTTAGTGAGTCCCTGTTGCAAAATAAAAAATAAAAAGGTCTGGGGATGTAGCTCAGTTAAGTGCCCCTGGGTTCAATAAAATAAACAACAACAACAACAAAGGTAAAAATAAAAAGCAAAACCATAGACTCAATAGAGAGGTGTGGCTGGCCAGGAGGCAGTGAATCCTATTTCAGCAGGAGGTGTATTTTGGATCTGAGGAGGTAGGTACTCTGTGTGTGAGGAAGCTTTAGTTCTCCAACTCCAAGAAGGATCAGAGAGAGGTCTGGAGTAGAAGGAGCAAGAAGCTTCTCAGATTGACACTTGATCTTATGGATCCCGCCCCTTGCCATGCATTCCTCTCTGTACCCTGAGGGGACCTGCCTACCATTTTTCATTAAAACGGGTCTTC
This sequence comes from Marmota marmota marmota, assembly GCF_001458135.2. Taxonomy (NCBI): domain Eukaryota; kingdom Metazoa; phylum Chordata; class Mammalia; order Rodentia; family Sciuridae; genus Marmota; species Marmota marmota. The sequence continues at coordinate 7,843,868 of NW_026000101.1, read as the reverse complement.
TACCTCTGATGTGGGAGATATAGATAGCTGGTGTGGCTACAGTCGTGACTGTGAATGATGAGGAACAGTATCAATTAAAGAATTTTGATCCATTTAAGTTTCATTACCCTACAGCATGAAGCTAAAAGACTTATCACTTAAAATAATACTAATAATAGCAACTAGCGGTTATTGAGATCTGACTTTAGGTCAGGCACTAAACTAAGCGCTTTTTATGTATCATTGAATTGTCACAACATAGCTTTGATAACCGTCCCTGTTTTACAGATAAAGGAAAGTGAAACTCAGATCATGTAACTCCTCCAGGGTGACAGCGCTGAGATGTGGCCAAGCTGGAGTTCAGAAGTACTGTACTAGTTTTCTAAGGCTGCCTTAACAGATTACAACAGACTGAGTGGCCTGAAAAATAAAAATTTGTTCTCCCACAGTTCTGGAGGCCAGAAGTCTGAGATCATAGTGCTAGTAAGGAGGGTTCCTTCTAAGAGCTGAGGGAAGGAGCCTTCTTCTTGACTTGGAGATGGTCTTCTCCCTTTACCTTCAGGTGGTCTTGCCTCTTTAGGAGTCTGTGCCCACATTTCCTCTTCTCATAAGGTCATCAGTCATTGCAGATTCAAGTTCATTCACCTTAATGACCTTAAATATAAGTAAATATAGTTTTCTGAGGCATCAGGGGTTAGGACATAGGAATTTTGAGATGACACCCTTCAGTCTATAATCCCTTTGTAGCCAGATTCCAGAATCCACACTTTATCTCCTCTCCAAGTTGCCTCCCATAAACAGACACTGGCCTGGGTAAACCCAAAGACACTCAACTCATATTTCAAGCTGTTCGTGTATGCCAAGTATGACCCTCAGTGCACTGTTGCTATCCACTAGAAGTCCATGGCTTACAGCTGCAAGACAGAGAACATTAAACTTGCTTAAGCAAATAAAAAGGGGTACTGTGAGTTTATGAAACTGGAAACTCCAGAGGTATTCACCTCAGTCCAGATGCCAAACCAACCTCTTCATCAATACCCACAAGATAATCACCCCTTCTAAACATTTCATTGATCTTGTCTGTTTTGCCAAAGTTGTGCACATAGCCACCAAGTTTATGTAGGGCAAATGGTCTCTCTGCTGTCACATGGGGAGCCTCCTCCATCCCTCCATCTCCTCTCTTAGGGACAACATGATTCCCCTCCTGTTAATGCAAAAGTTTAGCAGACACCTTATCTTGATGGAGAAGGGCTTTTTGACTTCCCCTACCACCCCAAATGTCATTTCGAAGTATTTCTTCTCATCAAGTGGAAAACTCACCCTCAGAGGATTCTGGCAAGCAACATTTTCCCCACGTCTTTACTTGCAACTCCTCACAGTTCTGACATTTGGCTGTGGGTAAAGCTTATACCCCGGGTCCCAAATAAGAAGTGTTGACATTTTGCAGAATACAGGGCTTATGCACAGGAAATCAGCCCTTGGATGAGGAACCCAACCTGTTCGTCCCACTGAGTCACCACAGGGCAACACATGATGCACATTTGACACTGTTTGTGGAATACAGAGTAGTTTGTGTGATTAATCAGCATCTCTTATGAGGCAGGAAAAGATGACACATAGCACTTGGAGAAAGGCCAGGCAAGATGTGAGAGGAGGCAAATCAGCCTTTAGGCAGGAAGTTTGCTACTCCTGGAAAACATGTTCAATTCTCTGCATTAAGTGTCTTCGGTAACTGTATGTCTTCTTTGTATTTTTGTGCTATGGTCTGAATGTTTATCCTCCTTACCCCCAAAATCATGGTATAAAATTTAATCCCCAATGTTGTTGGTATGAAGAGGAGAGGTGATTAGATCACACAGGCGTTGCCCTTGTGAATGAGATTAGTGACCTTATAAAAGGGAGTGTCTCTCCCCTTCCTCCACATGAGGACACAGCAAGAAGGAACCATTTATGAAGCAGGGCGCCCTCACCAGACACTGAATCTCCTGGTGTCTTGGTGTTAAACTTACCAGTCTCTAGAACTGTGAGCAATTAAATTTCTGTTGCTTATAAATTACCCCATCTAAGGTATTTTGTTATAGCAACCCAAGATTAAGAAACCTAGTTTTTTCATTTTGTTCTTTTTGGAAATATAAATCTATGAGAGATATTTTATAGGGAATCAAGATATTGTGAACTGGTTGAAGCTAATTTGGTCAGTCAGCAACTGCCAAGCTCCTTGAGTAATATTATGGTTTGTATCTGGAATGTCCCCCCCAAAAGTTCATGTGTTGAAACCATGGTCCCCAATGCAGCAAGGTTCAGAGGCGGGGCTTTTAGGCAATGATTGGATCATGATGGCTTTGACCCCATGAATGAGGTATACGGGTCCAAGTTACTGGTGTGTTAATCCATTTGATGGATTAATCCATTGATAACTGAATGGATTACTGAAAAGTGAGACCAAGTGGGAAGAAGTAGGCCACTGGAGGTGTGACCTGGAAGGGTTTATTGTGTCCTTGCTTACTGGTTCATGGCTATTCTCGCTCTCCCTCTGTTCCCTGCTACTGTGAGCAGAGCAGCTTTCCTCCGCCATGCCCTTCTGCCATGTGGTTTTCCTCACCCAGAACAATGGAACTGAATCCTCTGAAACTATGAGTCAAAATAATTTTTTCCTCTTCTAACGTTGTTCATGTTAGGAATTCTGGTCATGGTGACAAAAAACCTCATCAGTTACAGGTAAATATTAGTAGCATTTAGTAGTTATTAGTGAGTGATATCATACATTCTCTACCTTATAATTTCCACAGCAGGTGAGGTCTTAGATGATGCTCTGCCAAGGCTACAAAACTTTCCTAGCCAGTAGGTACATGGACAGTCTGACAACTGGTTATTGATTTTTTGTGGAAGACCCATTCTCTGCCTGAGGCACTACAAGTAATATTGGCATGATAAGGTGGACATGAGGATAGTCTGAGGATTATGGCAGGACCAACCAGCCTTTTGCACGGTCAAATCACAGACTTCATTTACCAGTGACAACAAGACCTTGAGTACCAAAAATATGACCAGTAACTTGGACCCATATACCTCATTCATGCAAGAGCAGGGGAGCCTCAGTCTTTCTAACCAACCATATGTCTTGAACCACGTACATATACTTTTTCAAGAATATCTCTACCATTTCTTATACTAATTAAAAAAAACTCTCATGTGAGATTTTGATAAAGATATTTGAAGTGCTATTTAACCATCTTTGGGGTTTTTGTTCCTGATGAGAGAATTTTTAATGCTAACTACCTGTCCTGTGATATATATTATAGTTTATTTGAAAAAAAATATATATATATATACATACACATATACACATATATATTCACTGAATATGTATACATATATATGTATATACATACACACATACATACACATATATATGTATGTGTGTATGTACATATACATATATATATTACTATGTACTAAAAATACTTGTAAATACCACAAAAATTATTTTTATTGCATAATGGGACAAAATCTATAGAGGTATAAGAAGAATCTTGGGGGAAAGGAGGTATAAGGTATAAGGAGAATCTTGGGGGAAAGAACATAATACATGATAAGGCTGGCAGGTCAATTGATAATTCAAAACTTTCCTCTGCTTAAACATCAAATGACTTGTGTTTGTTTTCCTGTTAGAGGATGTTCCACCATGGCTAGACTTGCAAGAGCTAATTTCAACCCTCCTTTTATAGCTCCCCATTTTAGAAAGGGTAGTTTATTTTCCTGCTGTCAGCACAAATGTAAAAATTAGGAACACATCTGATTGCACCTGTAGTTACCCACTTGCAGTCACAATTAGCCATAAGCACCCTCCAAAAATGGCAAAAGCTGTTAAGCATGCCTGCAATTAAGTAATTGTGGGCATCATTAGTTGCATCGTTAGTCGCATGAGTAACTTTTATGGTCGCCATGGCTACCTCATGATACAAAATTACCCACCCAACGAGGGAGCAGTAGAGCTGAAACTGAACCCCCCTTCTTTTCCAATTTTGTGAAAATTGTGTGCTTTTCTCTGGTTATTTCACACAAGTGAATAGGGAATGTTTGCAAATATGAACTGTGTAAAAAAAAAAAATTGTCACCCTGGGTCCCGTGTGTTATCTGTTTTTGTTTTTGTTGTTAATTTTAATTTTTTTTCTTTGGGTATTTTGACATATAACAAAGCGAACCAAGCCTCTCTCTACCCCAAGAGACTAACTCACTTGTAGTATCTAGATGACAGCATAATGTTTCATCTATATATTCTGTCCAATAAAGAAAGTTTATTTCATACCATTGTGAATAGTTCCCAATTTGAATATCTACTACAAATTTTCAACTGGAGAGCTTTACTTCCTGTTAGAATTGAAATGTTTAGCTCTTTCTCTCAGAGAATTTTAATCTGGAAGGGAAATGGGTCCAGAGATCTATTAGATAGTTCCTGCTTAGAGAATAGAATTATGATCTGTGGAAACGTCATTGAAAAATGTATGCTTAAGGAATCTCCAGCCTGAGAATGAAACATAAGATTCTTCTAAATCTTTAGAAATATATACTCACAGTAGAATAGGGAAATGCATATTTTAATTTATATTTATTTATATCATGTGTTCAAGGGGCTTTATTGAACAACAGGTTAATCATTCCTAAGTAGCAAACACATTTCTGATTTACCCATCCCAGAAATGAGAAGCTAGCCTATCAGTTCCATGTAAGGGTTTAGAAAGTATGGAATAGGGAAGGTGACTCAATAGCTCAGTCTTCCATCTCTCCATTGGCCTCATTTCCCACTTGAAGAGACATAAGATCTTATCAGACTTTCTGACCCTACCTACCGTGGACAAAAAGAAATCTCCCTCTAGAGCCCTGCCATCCAGTAGAACTTCTAGCAATGATAGAAATATGTGCAATGTCCAATCCAGTACTCATTAATCACATGTGCCAAGTTAGTACTGGGAATGGGACTAGTATGGCTAAAGAAAAATTTTTAATTTGATTTGATTTTACTTAATTTTAATAGCCACATTAAGTTAGTAGCTACAATATCATGTAATGCAACTCTAAAATATATGGCTACAGCCAGAAAAGGGAGATCCAAGTGTGATCAAAAGTGTGATAAATGAATGGAAAGTATTTATTTATTGTTTTCGGTACTAGGATTTAACCCAGGGGTGCTTAACCACCGAGCAATAGTCCCAGCCCGTTTTTGAATTTTATTTTGCGAGACAGTATCCTGCTAAGTTGCCTACAGCCTCACTAAGTTGCTGAGGCTATCCTTGAACTTGCAATATTCTTGCCTCAGTCTCCTGAGCCACTGGGATTGTAGGCATGCACCACCACACCCAGCAAAAGTATTTAGATCCAAAATCATAGGACATGGTCTTGAGGCTTCTCCAACTATTGGCAATATGATTGTAAATAAAATGCTTCTCTCTTACCCCACACTTCATTCAAAGAGATGATCCTGGTGGTAGCATGGAGATTGGAGAGTAATCAGAGGGCATCTCTGCTGAGAGCCACAGCCGAATGGCCCCTGGCATTTTGCCAATAGTATTGGTTGGGAGGCAAGCCATTAAGATGATGCTGGATTGAATCAATTGTATATTGGACCTTTACTGTCCGCCTCGGGTGCCCGCTACTTTGGAGTTCTCGCGAGGATTGCCTGGGGAGTTCGAGTTGGTTGGGGAAATTCCGGGAGAGGGAGTTCCGGTTGGTGTGTGGTGTTCCTGGAGGAGCCGCGTGGGTGGCATTCAGGAGAGTTCCCTGGCAGTGTGTGTGGAGTGTGCTTGTGGAGTTCAGAAATAAAGTTTGTTCCTGCTTGAGTGGCTCGTGATTTGTGCCCAGCCAGACTGTGGCACATCTCAGTGAATCACATTGTCTTCCTGTCACTTGGGGGGCTATACTCTATACTATATAAAACTGGGGAAAACACAGAAGAAGTGAGAGGAAAGCTGTTCTTGTACAAGTTAGGACCCTCTTGACTGTGACCAACAGGGAACCCAACCTACATCATACAAACATACTATGAAAAACCCAAAGCTAGTACTGACTCCAGGCAAATAGATTCAGGCTTCAATGCGAGTCACCTGGATTTCATTTTTCTCCAGTTGCTTGGCTCTGACTTCTTACCTGTTAGTTTCTGTGGTGGGTTCCAAGTGGTAGCACTAAAGCAGCAACTGACCAAGTCCCTACAAACTCTCAAGTCTACCTTCACAGTAAACAGGCCTCTCTGGAGTTCTTTGGCTTCTGAGAGGAAGGTGAATTGAAGCACTGTAGAAAAAAATAACAGATGTCCTCTAGCATCCTGCTTTCCACTTTGAAAGACAAGAACATTGACCCTTTGAGTAATCACAGAAGAATGAATCTAATTCAATTCAAGTCAACTCTTTTCAGCAAACACACCCTAAGACTCCCTAGGAGACTTCTGTTTCTAACCAGATGCTTGTGATTACCATAAAAAGGCATCTCATTTTGGAATTGCATGTGGCCTTCAACCTTCATACATGATATTGCTTATACAACAGACTAGAGTTAATCATTTCTACCAACTGGTTCTGAGATGTTTGCATCCTTTAGGATTGTGCTAAGAATGGACAATAGTTCTTCACAGATTCAATTTCCACTTGATTGAATAACTTGAGTGGCAGAAGACTCAAAGTTCATTCATTCATGCGGATAATACTGTTTGGAAACCCCAAATACATTCTGCTGGTTTTCTTTCTTTATGCTGCTATTCTAGAGGGAAAAGAATTGAGCAATGGAGTGGATATTATTTGTTTATTCAGTCAACAACAATTATAACACTACTATGTGTCAGGAATGGTGCTTGGTGCAGAAAGAGTCCATCAAGAAAGTCAGATACTGCCAGGCATGGTGGCACACACCTATCATTCCAGCTGCTCAGGAGGCTGAGGCAGGAAGATGGGGAGTTCAAAGCCAGTCTCAGCAAAAAAGCAAGGCACTAAGCAATTCAGTGAGACCCTGTCTCTAAATAAAATACAAAATAGGGCTGGGATGTGGTTCAGTGGTCAAGTGCCCCTGAGTTCAATCCCCAGTACCCTCCCCCCAAAAAAAGAAAATTAGATACCATGCAGAGTGATGTGGTACAGTAAAAGCAGTGGGCTTTCTGTCAGGCTTGAGTTCAAATTGTAACTTTGGCAGTAATTATAACTAAGATTTGGAGACATGGGCTTCATTTGAAAGATTTCTAAAAACCCTTGAGCTGCGAAAATCTCTGATTCCATGAAAGGTTACATCCTATTAGCATGAGTAAGGCCTGCTGCCTGACCTTTGAGAACTAACCAGCAAGCAGAAAAACACGCCTTCACCCTCAGAATTCAGCACACACATCTCTTTTGGGATTTAAGCTGAGAGGATCAAATTAAAGTAAGAGACACAAAAGGAGCTTTTCATTAACTCTTAGAAGCTGTTTTTCTTTTTGGGACCAACTTAGTATAAAAGAATCCCCAGGAGCCTGGACACACCCCTGCTGCAGGTTTGGATTCAGAGAAAGAAAGGAAACTGGGAAGGAACTCACCAGCTAAAAGGGCAGGGAGAAAGGCATTGGGGCTCTCGCTAGGCATGGGGCAAGCAGGATGCAGTGGGAGGCCAAAGGCAGGAGTGGTTCACCTGGAGCGAAGGAGGAGTGGCTCCCCAGAAGTAACCACACTTTCCCCAAGTGGACTTTGCAAATCTGCAGTTTCAAAAACTCTGCTCCATTCCCAGCTTTCCAAGAAATCTCCATACTGCTTTCCAAATTGGCTGCACCAATTTGCAGTCCCACCAGCAATGTACAAGTGTACCCTTTTCCCCACATCCTCACCAGCACTTGTTGTTGTTTGACTTCATAATGGCTGCCAATCTTACTGGAGTGAGATGGTATCTTAGGGTGGTTTTGATTTGCATTTCTCTGACTGCTAGAGATGGTGAGCATTTTTTCATGTACTTGTTGATTGATTGTATGTCCTCCTCTGAGAAGTGTCTGTTCAGGTCCTTGGCCCATTTGTTGATTGGGCTATTTGTTATCTTATTGTCTAATTTTTTGAGTTCTTTGTATACTCTAGATATTAGGGCTCTATCTGAAGTGTGAGGAGTAAATATTTGTTCCCAGGATGTAGGCTCCCTATTTACCTCTCTTATTGTTTCTTTTGCTGAGAAAAAACTTTTTAGTTTGAGTAAGTCCCATTTGTTGATTCTAGTTATTAACTTTTGTGCTATGGGTGTCCTATTGAGGAATTTGGAGCCCGACCCCAC
>NW_026000101.1:7681979-7834320 GCF_001458135.2 Marmota marmota marmota | reverse complement strand
GGGGGATAGTAGAGGATAGGAAAGGCAGCAGAATACAACAGACACTAGTATGGCAATATGTAAATCAATGGATGTGTAACTGATGTGATTCTGCAATTTGTATACGGGGTAAAAATGGGAGTTCATAACCCACTTGAATCAAAGTGTGAAATATGATATATCAAGAACTATGTAATGTTTTGAACAACCAAGAATAAAAAAATTTAAAAAAAAATTAAAAAACAAACAAACAAAAAAAAACAAAAGCTCTGCTCCAGAACCTGTGTCCAACTGCTTACCTAAAATCATGGTTGGAGGTTTCAATGGCACCTCAAATTCAACAATTCCAAACTGAACTCACGATCTACCCCCATGCCCATCAGCAGCAGCCTGATTTTTCTCCAGTGCCCTCTCTCTTAATAAGTGGAACCACTGTTTTCAGTCAGGCAAGTCAGAAACCTAGCATTCCATTCACTAACCACTGTCCTTTCCTCCCTGATTTTACCTCTTAAATTGGTCTACTTCACACCTGACCTGGTCTGAACAAGCTGATCACCTCTCCTCTCTAATACTACAAAGACTTCCTTATTGGTCTCCTTGCATCCATGATAAGGAGTGTCCTCTAGTTTCTAAAAGTGCAGCTAGAGTGATATTTTGAACATGCTAATCAGGCTATGCCATTCCTCTGATAAAACCTTTGAATGACTTCCATTCCTCTTAAGAGGTTAATCTAAAGCAACACACACACACACACACACACACACACACACCTACACTCTTCTTGTCCTTATAGAATTTACAATTTAGTGGCTCTAACCAAGTACACCAGTTCAGGTAATATGCAAAGAACTGAGTTCAATCCCAAGACTGCAAAATTAATTGACTCATGAAGAAGCTGAGAGATGCATAGCAGTATGTAGCAGCTTACCTAGGCAGGGAGGGGAGGGGAGGGAAGGCTTCCCAGAGGAAGCAAAGTTTAAGCTGAAATCTAAGGTAAGATTTAATTAGATAAGGAGTTGAGAGAGGGTTCCAGACAGATGAAGTAATATGTTTAAAGGGTCTATGGCAGGAGGAAACAGGCTGAAAGCGTGCCATCCTGATCCTGTTCCCAAGGGAAGTATGGTTTAAGAAAAAGCAGAGGGGAGCAACATGTGGTGGCATACATTTGTAATCCTAGCAACTCTGGAGACTGAGGCAGGAGGACTGTCAGTCAGAGGCCAACCTCAACTACTTACCCAGACCCTGTCTTGAAATAAAAAAGGAAAAAAATGGGGGGTGGCACTGGGGATATAGCTCAGTGATAGAGCACCCCTGGGTTTCATCCCCAATAGTGAAAAGGAAAAAAAAAGCAAGGGGGCGGGGAGGAGGAAGAGGAGGAGGAGGAGAGGCAGGCAGGCTGTATATGTCTACCATGATACCATTTTGACTTCTTTTTTTTTTTTTTGGTACTGGGGGTTGAACCCAGGTCCACTTTACCATTAAGCTACATTCCCAGCCCATTTTTTAATTTTTAATTTTTATTTTAAAACAGGGTCTTGTTAAGTTGCTTAGGCCCTCACTAAATTGCTGAGGCTGGCCTTGAACTTGTGATGTTCCTGCCTTAGCCTCCTGAATTACTGGGATTACAGGCATTCACCACTGCATCTGGCTTTGACTCTATCCTAAAGTAATTGGAAGATACTGAAGAGTTTTTCCAGATATAATATTTTCGATTGGCAGTTTTTATTCATTCCCACTTTGAATATTTTGTTCTACTGCCTTCTGACTTCCAAAAAAATCAGCTTTTAATCTTATGAGGGTCTTGTATATGATGAGTCATTTTTTTCTTCTTGCTTTCAAATTTTTCTCTTTGAAAATTTCTCTTGCAACATTTTTATTCTGATGTATCTGGATATGGATCTCTTTTCCTCCTATCCTTCTTGGAACTGTTGAATCTCTTGGATTTGAGATTTCTCGGTGCCTCTGTTGACTTTTCTTCATTCTTTCTTTCCTATTGTTTAGTCATACAATTTTTTATCAATTTGTCTTCATGTTTGCTAATTCTTTATTCTTCCAGTTCGAATCTACCCCTCTAGTGGGCTGTTAAATCTCTTTAATGAAATTCTAATTTCAGTTATTGGACTTTCCAAATCCAAAACTCCAATTTTCTATCTAGTTCTTTTTAATAATTTCTGTCTCTTTATCGATATTTTCTATTTGATAATACTTTGTCATCATACCTTTCTTTACTTCATTAAGCATGATTTTCTTTAATTCTTTGAACATATTTATAATGTCTCCCTTGAATATTTTGTCCATCAAAATTGACATCTATGTCATTTCCTCTGGGCAATTTCTATTTCTTGTTTTGTTTTCCTTTATTTCCTTTGTGTATAGATCATACATTCCTGTTTACTTGTAGGTCTTTGTGAAGATCTTTTGAGTAATATGTTGTAAAATTCAGGATATTGATTCTCCCCACCACCCCACCCTAGAGCTTGATTTTGTTAGTTTGCTTGTTTATTGGTTTAGTGACTTCCCTGGATTATTTTAATGAAGCCTATTTCCCTGGCAGTGTGAGACCTCTGATGTTTCTCCTCAAAGAACATACAGAGCTTGGACTTGGGCGGCCACCATGGATGACAATAGTTTTAGCAGGAGTGTTTTGTCTCTTTCCCTGATCTCTCTGTTAAGCTGCCTTGCTTTGTTAGACTCCAATAATTGCCGGCTGATTGCTTTATTGTTTTTGACAATGCCCTGTAACTTAGATGGCTTCATAATCTGATCCAATTAAATTTCATCCCCAGAGGTATTTTTGAGCAAGTCTTTGAGGTTTGTTCTCACCCCAGGAACATTCTTCTTAGCTGTGTCATTCCCTGGTTATCTCTGATAAACTAATTGGCCTATAGGTTAACTTATCACCATATGGATCTACCCACTTTCTCTTCTGCTTCCCACTAAAATTTCTATTGTTTTTGAGATAATCTTTACACTTAAATTTCTCTACAGTCTTCTTCAAATAAAGTCACTGTCTTTGGGGGAGAGCTTCAGAGGTATCTATTCTTATGGACTTTCGCTTCCCCAAAGCAAAATCTCTGAGCCACTCCTGTGAAGATGGGTCCAGGGATGGTAGTTCTTTCTCTTACATGGACCTCCCTACTTTACACACAAGGTACAAGCAGCAGGTAGTAGCCTCGGGTATAGTTTTCTCTCTTCTGATATGAAATCTTCACCCTACAAGTGAGCTGGAGCAAGTGAGCTGCCATCTTTGAAATTAAACTACTGGGAGCCCCTGTATTCTTGGCCTACTATATCTAGAATAGAACCTCCATTTGTTAAGTGGGAGCTGGTTGGAAGAAGGGAGCCTATAACCTCTGTAGTCCAGGCAAGTCAGAGCCAGGGGGCTTTTCTACCCCTTCTAGAGTGGTACTACATCCCTTGACTGAGAACAGAGGGGAAAGGAGCTCTGTTTTCTTGGTGATGTTTGACAAGATTAGAGCTTCTATCATCAAGATGAGATGGAAAGGAGGAGGAAGAGAGTGATTTATGTCAAAGACTTGCTGTTCTTCCCAAGATCCAGTAGATTTTCTTTAATAAGTGTTTCTTCATGTGCTATATGCTCTTTGAACAGTTCCCAGGAATTAGATAACTAAGATACTGTTTTCGTATATTGTTCACCTAGTTAAGGCTGCTTCTCTGGAGAGTGGTTTATTCCAAGAAGCTTCTCAACACTACTGTTCCAGAAGTGGAAATCCTGAGAAGTTTAAGGGGAGTTTTAAGCACAATCAAAAGAGCCTTCTGGCTGTTGGGTACAGAATATATCAAAGGGAGATGAGGGTGTAAGCAGAAATGTCAGTTACAAGATACATAGAGTTGTGCAAAACATTGACTGAAGTTGTGGTGTGAAAGCGATGAAATAGACAGGTGCCACATATTTCATTCACTTTTGTCATTCCAAATCTTAGCACATGGCAGGCACGTACGAAATATTGTTGGGTGAAAGAATGAGTGGCCACTGCCATTTTTTAAATTAAACCCACCCATCATCTATCTTCTCATCATTGACTTCTCTTCTGTCTGATCCTAGATTATGGCAAGTCTTGTTTTGGGGAAAGATTGGGGAATTACAGTAGGAATTCTAGTATTCCAAGAACTTGTGAATGCTGAGATGGATCACCTCATCTGAGCCAGGAAAGTTTCACAGAAGAGAAAACATTTGATCAGGGCTTGAAGTATAGTGTTGGTGATGCTGCAGAGGAAAAGGGAAGATATCTCAGGCTCTGCAAACAACTGTTATTTTTAAGACAAAAGCAGCATTTTAATTACCAGAAAGTCTCTGGAATATTAGCTACATTTATAATCTTAACAAATTCATCTTTGTCCTTTCTTTGATATCCTTAAATATAAATAAAGGAGGTTGAATGAGCCCGTCTCTACAGATCCAACTAGTTCTGACATCCTAGATCTGTGCACCTCTGAATGGAAATATGCAAGGAATAATTTATGAAAGGAACAAAATGCTCTTCCTACTGGTTGCTAAACTTGAACCAGGACCAATGCATTTAATTTGGATTATGTGTTTTTTCCTTCTTATCCTTGAGCTCCACACATATGAAACTTTGGAACAGAACAGAGAAAAAAATGGTTTCCTTGAGCATATAATCGTTAGTTTGGTCAATAGTTTTGGTCATTTCTGAATTTAAAAATTTAGAAACATCTAAATGAATAAACAGTAGCTCATTCTTCTTCCCCATTCCTTACTTGTTTGATTTTAACTAATCATTTCCATTCTCAAATACTATAAAAAATATTTTGGTTTCAATCTTTTAAAAATCTTACATATATGGTACCTCTTTACATGCACAAAGAAAATGCACATATTCACAAATAACCAATTAAATTGAAGAAGTTCCCCCAAGCCTTAAGGGCCCAAGATTCCAAAATTGTGATTTATAACTTAAAAAGGGCATTTTGTATCTTAAAACCTATACTCTGACATATGAAGAAATTAGACCTTGGAGCTGTTTATTACTCATCTTTTTCCAGGAAGGCAAGAGAAAACACTAAAGCTATTTTCTTTTTTTCTCAGAATGTTGTTAGCTTACCATGGCAATAAGGAAGGAAATCAAAGCCCATGTCCTGCCCAAGAATGATTCCTAAAGGAGAGACCCACTAATTCCAAGGAAGCTGGGGCACCAGAGTTATGCCCCTTCCCAACCCCAGAGGCTACAAAAACACTGCCTTGTTGCTGAGTCACAAAGAGAGCAGGGGATGAAGTTTTAACTGTCACTCAAATTTGCAGCCTACCTTCATATCACTGAATTTGATTGGTTCAAAAAAAATTCAACTGCTGAATTTTTTTTCAAATGGTCCTGAATGGTCAATATTTTGGAACAACTGACATAATCAAATATATATCCTTTCTAGAGGAAAATGTCTTCATTTTATATCATAAAGGATTTTATATATAATTTTTCAAGTAAATGAGTAGCACACAAAATTAAGCAAGCATACAAACAACGTACCATGAACAAGAAACTTTAAAAACCATAGAACAAACATAACCAGAATTTCACAGATTTCTGATTTTGGAATTATGAGATCCAGGCTATACAACAATTATACTTAACTAGTGGTTTTTTTTTTATGTGTGTGTGTGTGTGTGTGTGTTTGCCAAAAGCTAGGAAATGGAGCCTTTAGGGGAAAAAAAATCCTGGAGAAAGCTCACTTTGGATTGGAGAGGAAAAAAAGGAACAAGAAAGTATAAAAAGTAATCTAACATATTTTAAAAAGAACTGAAAAGAATGTCCATAAATAAAAATTAAGATCAAATTAAACACTCAATAATATGTTAAATATAACTGAAGACAGAATAAATGAGCTAAAAATAGATTAGACAAAATTACTCAGAATGTCACATGAGAGATAAAAATACAGAAAATATGAGCATTAGGAGACATGAAAATAGAATGAAAAGGTCCTACGGATACTCTGCTGAAGCTCCGTAAGAAGGGCACAAGGGCTGGGGCTATAGCTCAGTGGTGGAGCATTTGACCCATACTTGTGAGGCACTGGACTTGATCCTCAGCACAACATAAAAATAAGTAAAATAAAAGTATTGTGTCCATCTACAGCTAAAAATGTAAAAATAAAGTAAAAAATATAAGGGGGCAGAATGACTTCAGGCATGGTGATACATGCCTGTAATCCCAGCAATTTGAGATGATAAGGCAGGAGAATCACTAGTTCAAGTTCAGCCTTGGAAGCTCAGTGAGATCCTACCTAAAAAAAAAAAAAAAAATATATATATATATATATATATATAAAGGGCTGGGTATGTGAGTGTGGCTCAGTTGCAGAGCACCCCTGGGTTTGATCTCCAGCACTGCATAAAAAAACAAAAAAAACAGGTGGTGGTGGTTTTTCCCTTTATATCTACTTTTATTGTAAAATTATTCAAGCATACCTGCAAGAAAAAAAATGTAGAGAATACCTCTATAAACCTCATATGTCCATTTCTTAGAGTTCAGTTACAAGATTTTACCATATTTGTTCATTTTCTTTCTCTTTATTTCTGTCTTTGTTGATATATTCTAACACCATTCTCAGAGATCATATCATTTTGCCATTAGAGGTAGTATTTGATTATTGAATTGCTGGGACTTAAAACCAATAAAAGATACTAACCATGTAGATTAAAAAATTCCAAACATTCCCAATCAGGAAAAGCAAAAATAAATGCATATATGACATATATGACACTTTGCACAGAAACCTCAGAATACCAAGACAGAGAAGCCTGCAAAGCAGACTGGGGTTTTCTAACTTGCTATAGTTCATGTACCAAATAAATGGTGGTTATGCCTCCTCTGGGGGTTAGTTAGGTCTGAGCTCAGCATCTTTCCTCAATATTGCACGGAAATTCTGTACGGCCCCTTGCTCAGGTGCCATTAAGAGAATTTTTACACATCTTCCTTCACAATTAGGACCAGAAGGAAGAACTAACACCCAGTTAGTCTGTTCTGTTTTTACCTAAGGATTAAGATGAGGCAGGGACTTTACAGCTCAGTGACTAAATCTTCATTTTACAGACGAGAAAATTAGGTCCTAAGTGAAGAGACTTACTGAAGATAACTACAAACAACATATTATTACATGGATAATCCAGAAAGCTTATGCTTATGTTAGAAACTCCCAGCCATGTTCAAAATTTCTGGAGAAATCTAGTTACAAAGAAGATGATTTTAAAAGATGGGAAATAAGGGCTGGGGTTGTGGCTCAGCGGTAGAGTGCTTATCTTGCACATGCAAGACCCTGGGTTCGGTCCTCAGCACCACATAAAAATAAATAAGTGAAATAAAGGTATTGTGCCCAAGCTGGAGAGCCCAAGCTTATGAGTGGCAAAACTGAGATTCAAACACAGCTCTGTTTGACTAAAAGCCTAATCTCTTAACAACTCTGCTATTTCATAACAATTCTGTGTTCCCTGCTGACCATTATTAATATTTTGGTGTTTTTCCTTTCAGTTTCTTTACTATATATGATGTGTGTTCTTTAGATATATATGTGGTATTTTGAACAAAATTGAGATCCTGTTGTGTATAATGTTTCCTATCATACTTTTTAAACCCAATGTTACATTGTAAGCGTTTTCTGCACCATTACATAGGCTTCCAAAGTATGATTTTCAATGACTGCATAATAGTCCATCATGTGCTCTACCATCATTCAATGAACAAATCCCATAGCATTGGACTCCATGATGTTTTTACATTAAAACAAGTTCTTAGAAACATAAATTGTTACAGCCTTTCTGAATGTCAGTTGAGTAATATATCATGAACTTTACAAAGTTCTTACCTTTATAATCTCACTTCTAGAAATTTTTTCAGAGGAAATAAACAGAATTGTGGTCAAAGATTTATGAATGAGGATATTTATTACAGTAGTTGTAAAAACTTACTCTATGTGCATGGAAGAAAGGGGAGATGGAAGCAATAATACATTAGCTGTGGCTAACTCTCACTGAGTTATGGATTTTTATTGCATACATTTTTAAGTCTTTTCTGAAATTCCTACAAGTATGTGTAATTTCTGAAATTTTGAAAAAGGAGTTATTTGAAAAAATTTTGGGAACTTTTTGATAAACCCTCAATTGTTGAGTCCTTATCTTCCATAAGAATTTGGATTAAAATGTTCTGTTTGGCTTACACTCCAGCTTGGGCTACATGTATAACTTCTCTAGGTCTCTGTTATCTCCTTTGAAGACAAAGGAAGTCAGGAAGGAAGGCAAAAGCGAAAAAGATGAAAAATGTAAAAAATGAAAATATTTCATATATTCATAGTAAGGATTAAAGTAATGGAAATTAATATAGAGCTCCTGGGATACAGAAAATGATCAATAAGTGATTGTCATTATTTGTTGTCTTTTGTATACATTTAAACATACTTTTGTATATTATCTAAGTTAAAAAGCAACAATTGCTGGGCTGGGGTTGTGGCTCAGTGGTAGAATGCTTGCCTAGAATGCATGAATACTGGATTCAATCCCCTGAATCACATTTTTTTAAAAAAAACCTAAATAAACAAAAGTATTGTGCCCATCGACAACTAAAAAACATTTAAAAAAATTGCTATTATCACAGGAAAAAAAGTGGTTTTAAAAAGTGAATTATTGGGACTGGGGTTGTGGTTCAGTGGTAGAGCGCTTGCCTAGTGTGTGTGAGGCCCGGGTTCCATCCTCAGAACCACATATGAACAAACAAAGTAAAAAATCCATTGGCAACTAAAAAAATATTGTTTAAAAAAAGTGAATTTTTTTTTGTGTGTGTGTGTGTATTTTCACTTCTTTGTTTCTCTTTCTTCAAAAACCAAAGTACAACCCTAGAGGTCTCTCTGGTTTTAAGTCTTGCAGTGAAGTAATGCCAGGAACCATGCAGTGGCATGCCCAACCCAGTACAGCAGTGGGGGGGGGGGGGTTGCCTGCAGAGAATCTAACAACAAAATAAAAAAAATAAAAAAGTTCATCTGTCTGGTTTTGTTTTGGTTTTTAGAGATATCATGAAGCCTTTTTAAATTTTATCTTTTATTTTTGTGATGCTGGAGATTGAACCCAGGCCTTGTGCATGCAAGGCAAGCACTCTACCAACTGAGCTATATCCCCAGCCTCTGTTTTTTATCATCATCATTTGCCCACAATTTTAAACAATGTCAGTGGCAATATACTCTTCTCTTCAAAACCTTTGGTTGGTTTATCTTTGAAACTGTCAAGTTTTAATGGGGGTATACTTATAAATATACAAGTTTATTACATAATATGCATATGTAATACATAATATACATACATAGATGCTTCAAATTAGTTAGTGTTCATTTCTTATCTCTTAATTAGCACTTTATTCTCCATGGAAATTAACCCAGGCAGCCCCTAGTTGCATAGTCAACCCTGACTCATGTGGACATACTACATGAGTTTGCTTCAAGGGTAAGGTTACTCTTGAGTAATGGGTAAGCATTATTCAAGTTTACTGAGGGCATTTCTCATATCTCCAATTCCTGTAGTATGGCATAATTCTATATTTAAACAATAGGTACAAATAAATGATGGTAGTATGGTGGTTCTAAACATGAAGAAACAAAACCAGATTAACTTAATGAATCATTCTTTGTGACAATTTGAATTGTCACTGGGTTTAAAACTTAAAAGCAGTGAAAATGTAAACTGTGACAGCCAATGCTTAATTTTAGTAAATGTAATTTTTAGTTCCTATGAAACATACATTATAATTTTTAAAAATTGAAATGTATTCTTTTATTTATTCATTTATTTTGCAGTGTGGCTATCTAACCCAGGTCTTCCCCTATAAGAGCTTTACCACTGAGATACGGCCGCAGCCTGAAATGTATTCTTCAAAATTATTAATTTCTTTGAAACTAAAACATATGTTAAGCAATTGATTGTTACTGAAAATAATTTTGTCATCTAGAGCAGTGAATTAAAAATGATCTGTTCCAGGTCAAACAAGCCAGGTCATTTCAAGAATTTACAGAACTCGCACAAGGTCCTACAGCTAGAAATCTGCAGAAATGGTTATCAAATTCACATCTGTCTGACTCCAGAGCCCAAAAACTGAGACAGTGTGTCAGGATGTTTGGTTTGCTAACAAGAAAGGCAAAAGGAGGAATAGAGATTGTTGAGCTTCGGGCTCCTTGAAAGGAGACTTGCTTGGGGAAGTTCATTACTTTTGCCATGAACCTTGGCTCCTAGATTGTAAATTATCTGCACCAGTACTCTCCTGAGCGAGTTTACCCTGGGGCCTGAAAGAGTTTGTGCATCCTTTCCTGGTAAGTAATTTGCTTTGCTTTTCCACAGGAAGAGGGGAGCAGGAATAAGCCCATTTGGTTTCTGAACATTCAAAACATTTTTCTTTTATTACTTAGTCACTTTAATTGACATTTAATTTTTTTCTAAATCATATTAAAATAATATAGAGGACCTATTTTTGGGAATTGGAAGAGGATGCGATGAAGAACCAAAGAGGCTAATACCGGAAGGCATGGGTGCTCACTCTACATTACACAAGCCTTGACATTTACTTGCTAGAGAAGCTCCAACATTTACAGTGTTTTTAAATGTGAGTCGGCTCTCAAGCCACAACTTTTAATTCCACAATGACATTATTGTTTTCTTTTCCCTGAAGTCATGAATGAGTTGTGCTTGGCAACAAATAAAGAAAATTGCTGATATCAGGAAAAGGACCAGTAATAGAATCAAAACCTGAATACCCAGAAAGTTGGGAGAGGTAACTAAAGTCTTTCCTCTGATGAAATTTCAACTGGAACTTTTAACAAGTTCTCACTATGGAAGCCTGTACTTTTCTAGGATGACATTTGTAGGACAGAAAGAGGGGTAGGAAAAAGAAATGATGAGAATTCAGATTTAAACCTTTATGAGGGTGTGCTGTTTCCTACTTTCAACTTCTCAATGACTAATGAGAGTTTTCTTCATCCCTACTTTATAAATGGGGAAGTTGCTTTTAGCAGAAAGGCCAAGGAACTTGTCCAAGATCTCAAAACCAGTAAGTGGCAAAATGGGTACATAAACTCACTTGTATTGAGTCCAGGACTCTTTCCCCCACATGACAGCTGCCTCCCCACACCATGTCCACTTCTGTCCTCAAGGCAGCTTTATGAAGTTGAGAAGAGAAACTGCAGTGGTTAAGGACCTGAGCTCTGGAGTCAGACAGATTAGGTTTGGATGCCAGTCCTACCCCCTGCTAGCTGCTGCACACTAGGCAAATGATTATCTGTTAGAGCAGTGACAGTCACAACATAGCTTTCCAAATAATCCATTTCTCCCTCTTAGATCATGTGAGGACATGTGACTAAAATTAACTAATAAAATGCAATCAAAAGTAATGTGTGTCATTTTGGGACTGATGCAGTAAAAAAAATACATATATCCATAGATAATTTTTTTTGAGCTTTTAACTTTCCATTTATGTGGAAAAGTGGCAAATTGTTTTCATGTTTTTTTAAAAATATTTATTTATTGTTGATTTTATTTTTTAAAATACATAACAGTGGAATGCACTACAATTCTTATTACACATATAGAGCACAATTTTTCATATAAAGTGTGTTCACACCAATTCATGTCTTTATACATGTACTTTGTTTTTTGGGGTTTTTTTTTTGGTTTTGGGGTTTTTTTTGCATTACCCATAGATAATTACCTAATCATTTCTTCCACCTGAGAAGTTGGAAAACCTCTAGTTATACAGAAAGCAGCTAAATATCTTAGATCCTCCATAAGCCTGGGTACCCAAATGATTCTGTAGAACAGACACTACCAACCCCTCTAACCTTACCTCTCCCCAGGTAGGCCCACTGTAGTGTCATACATACTGCAGGGAAGAAAGGATAATTTATTCTTAAAAATGTTTTATTCAATAAGATATTTCATTTTATTAATCCACCTAGATTGAGTGTGATTTCATTATAACAGCATAATCCAGCCTATCTAGACCATTTTTTACACCCCATTTTACTATCTAAAATAGTGATAATAATTTTTACTTAATAGAATTACCATGAAGATGAAATGAGACTTTTATGTGTCATACCTGAATAGGTTATCAAACTAGCAAGAAGCAAGAAGAAAGTATTGAATATATGGCAATCTTGGTGAATTGTTCTCTCTTTCCCACCACCCACACAGAAGTAAAAGACAATGAACCGCATGATCTTCAAAGATTCCTTGCCACTAACTGCAATGATCTGCTACTCTACCTCCAAATTTCTCTCTGATTTTAGGAGTTTCAACTGTTCAACTAAGATTTATTGGTGGCTATTGTGTGTCAAATGTCTTGGTGGGAATTGACTTAAAAGACAAGCCATAAATAGGGGCAATGTGGATTTTCTCTTAATTGAAACTGAGGACAGGCACACATTTTCCGGGAATGCAGAGAAGATGGTCTGGAGAAACTTGACATGGTTTCTTTTTTTCCACTTTTAAAGAAACCATAAATGAAACTCTCCAGGAAGGAGCCTAGGGAGGTTGGTGACAGTCGTGAGCAGGCCCTTCGGGAGGGGAACAGCATGTCATTTTTGCTTTAGTACTCTTTTTCAATGTCTTTCTACATCCCTACAACTAGCTGAGGGGGAGTAAGAGAGCAAAGCTGTCAGACCAGCAGCATCTTAATTATGGAGATTAGAAATATTTTATGCAATTGACATGGCCTCTTCTAAATTACATAGTATTAGGGAAAACGACTCTGTCTAACACCAATGAGAAAGGAAGAAAGGAGCTCTGAGAGAAAGAATAGGTGGGTTTTGACAGTTTGTCCAATAAAATAATAATAGTTAGGGAAAGAAACTTAAAAAGCTAGGCTCATGCTACAATTTTCATTGCCTGACACAAATCTCTTAACAGGACTTGAAGGAAGCAGGGAATGACTGTAGCTAAGCTTCAAAGTGCTAGTCCAGCCAGACCTCCCAGCCTCCCCAACCCTTTCCTCCATTTTGTTCTGCAGCTCTACACTAGAGAGACACTTGGAGCACTTGGGAAGTGAGAGAGTTTAAGGTGAAGTCAGACGGACTTGTCAGGGAGTCTGTGTCCCTTTGCTCAGTGGGAGAATATCAGTTAGTATCCCTGAAGTGATACCTCAGTATGTATTCTCGAAAAGTTCAATTACTACCCACGGCCTAGTAATTTCCTGCCAGGCATAGGAGCATCTGGTTCTGCAAGAATTGAGGCCCATTGAGAGGATTCCAACGTCTGAATGCTTTAGTAAAGAATATGAAGGCCTCCATCAATCACACTTAAGCATTATTTTGCTGTATCAAGCAGGGGAGTTGATGAGTAGGGATAGAGCTTTGGCACCCACTGTTTTTATTATTTAATCTCTCCTCCCTTTAGTCCACCCTGTAAGTTATCATCATAGTGATCTTTTTAAAGCAAAAAGCTCAGTCTATTACCACTTTCTTCAAAATCTTCTGGTTCTTCTTCTCTGTAGGGAGTGCAAATTCCAAGGCCTATGGATGCCAGGAGATAACATAGATAGGAGAAACTGGCCTTTCTTGGTCAAGACTTCAAAGAGTGTTGAGAACTATGGCAAACAAGAGCCTATGCCATGACCTCCTATCTCATGTGCTTTTCTTACAGTGTGAAACTGATATTTCTTCCATCAAGGGTGGAAGCTGGGAGCAATTTATGATCCCTTCCCTTGAATTTGTGACTATAGCAAATTTGATGCTATATGCTTTCTGAGGCAAGGTTAGAAAAGGTGATGCAGGATTAGGGATGTAGCTCAATAGTAGAAAACTTGCCAGACATATGTGAGGCCCTGAGTTTGATCCTTAGCTCTGAAAAACAAAAACAAAAGTATTAACCTGGTCCTTTTGTGATACTCATGCTTAGAGCCCAGCCACCATGCTGCAAGTACACCCAGGTCACATGGGGAGGCCCCAAGTAGATATTCTGGCTGACAGCCCACAGCCAGCATCAACTGCCAGGTACATGAGTGAGGAAACTTTAAGATAACTCCTGCCTCACCCACTATCTAACTATAGCTACAAGACGGCCACCCAAGTGAGAAATGCCTAGCTGAGCCAGAACTGTGAGAGATGTTCAGGAATGATTGTTCCTGTTGTAAGTCATCAAAGTTTAGTTTGATTTGTGAGGCAACAATTTACAACTGGAACATTCAGTAGATCTTATTCATTTCTTAGCCTTCACTTTTGCTTAAGTCATTTTACACCCAAGAGTCCTGTTTCTCCCCCATCTTCACTTCTTCAAAGCTACCTGTTGTCCATGGACCAATTGAAATACCACTTCTTCCACATAGCCTTTCCTAATCATCGACCTTAATTTTGATCTGTTTTTGTTCTAATCTGCACACTTGCATATTTTTTTCCATGACTGATAAGTCATTCAGGGAGACCCCTTATCTACATAGTGATATTATTGAAATATTCTAATATAGTTTATTTTTTTTATAATTGTAGATGGACAGCATGCCTTTGTTTTCTTTTTTATGCAGTGCTAAGGATCAAACCCAGTGCCTCACACACGCTAGGCAAGCGCTTTGCCACTGAGCCCCAGCCCCAGCCCATCTAATACAGTTTTAAAAAACAGTACATGTCCTTGTCAAAACTGCAATGAAAAGTCTATAATTCAGAAAGTGTCTGTTTGTCTTCCTTCTTGCTCTGCCTTGTCTTAATTTACCTCTTTATGGACTGAATGTGTCCCTACTGGGTTGGAAACTTAATCTCCAGTGCAACAGTGTTTGGAGGTGGGGCCTTTTGGGAGGTGTCTATGTCACAAATAGATTAATGCCATTATAAAAAGAGCTTTGTGCTAGTGGGTTCGTTTTCTTCTGCTCTTCTGCCATGTGAGACACAGTGTTCTTTCACTTTTTGCCTGGTTGCCTTACATCACATAAGACATGGCAAGAAGACCAAACCCAGGATCTCTCATGTGCCAGGTAAGTACTCTACCACTGAGCCACATCCTTTGCCGCTGTCGCCTTCTTCTTCTTCTTCTCCTCCTCCTCCTCCTCCTCTTCCTCCTCCTCCTCCTCCTCCTCCTCCTTNTTCTCCTTCTCCTTCTTCGTTACAGTTGGGCACAATACCTTTATTTTATTTGTTTATTTATATGTGGTGCTGAGGATTGAACCCAGTGCTAGGCGAACGCTCAACCACTGAGCCACAAACCCAGCCCCTGATCTTGGACTTCTTAGTCTCCAAAACTGTGAAAAATAAATGTCTGTTCTTTATTAATTATCCAATCTCAGGGTTTTTTTTTTGTTTTGTTTTGTTTTGTTTTGTTTTTTTGGTACCAGGGATTTAACCCAGAGGCGTTTAACCACTGAGCCACATCCTCAGCCCCCCCTTTTTTCATATTTTATTTAGAGACAGGGTCTCTCTTAGCTTCTTAGAGGTTTGCTATGTTGCTATGGCTGGCTTTGAACTTGTGATCCTCCTGCATCAGGCTCCCAATCTGCTGGGATTACAGGCATGTCCCACTGCGCCTGTTTCAGTATTTTATTAATAGCAGCACAAAACAGAAATAATAGGACCCCCCATCACCTCTCCAAAGACATTTGCTGTTAACAGATTGGTATATATTCCTCAAAACCTCTTCTGCATGTATATGTGTGCACACTTGCAATTTATATAAATAGGGCTCCATCATAATACCAATTTAAAAATTGCTTTATGTAGTTGAGTATACACTGTAATAATACAGTATACATGTCAGGAATAGAGATTAACTCATATTTCTAAGTACGTGTATAGTATTTCCTATTATTTAGCCAATTACTTAACTAATGTACCTGTGGAAATTTAGGTTTTCCTCCACTTTTCCTCATTAAAAATAAGAATATATTGCTATGGGACATTCCCAAGAGAATTGCTTGGTTAAAAGAAATACACCTTTTTTGAGACAAGTTCTTAAGTTCCTGTCCAGGAAAAGGGTAATTATTTATATCCCCATCAATAGTAAAGTGAGAACTGTGATCTTTCCTGACAATAGTTCTATTAAGCTTTTAAATCTCTGCCAATTTGTAAAGTAAGAAATGATGGCCCCTAATTTTTAACTTACAGTTTTATTATTATTGAGGTTGAGCAGAATTGCACATTTTTATTAGTCCTTGGATTTTCTTTAACTGCAGAGGTTTTTTTTTGTTGTTGTTGTTGTTAAATGGGAGATTCATGTGTATTGGGTAAACCTTTCATATAGACTTTACAAATATTATCTGTCTGTTTGTTCTTTGAATTTTTGTGGTATCTTTGCATCCAGGAGTTTTGAAATGGTTATATAGTTAATCCTATCTGTATTTTGTTGAAGTGTTAGGCTATATTGTCATCCAAGAAAAGCTTTCTATTTAAAAATAAATATATTTTATTTCAGAAGTTTTATAGGAAAAATCATGCATTTTTAAAAAGGTAATCTAATATTTCAAAAATACTTTCCTTTGAGACATTCTAGGCATTTACAAATATAAATTCCTACAGACTCATTGATAAAATGTATTTATTCATTGAAGAAATATTTATGAAACATTTCTGGATACCAAGTTCCTTTTTTTTCTTGGCGTTTGGTACACAATGGGAATTTGTCTAGAGGAGGGAAGACTATAAGGATAAACAGGAAAAAAGGTATATCATGTTAAATAAACAAAATAAATTGGTCTCTGTAGACCTCCTTTCAGCTTCCATAGCATATGGACTCATTTCTCTTGTTATATTTAAACTATACTCTGATTCTTGGTTTAAATTTCTTTCTACTCAACTGGGTGTGATGGTGCACACCTACCTTTAATCCCAGTAGCTAGGAAGGTTGAGGCAGGAAGCTTGCAAGTTCGAGGTCAGCCTCAGCAATTTAGCAAGTCCTGTGTCAAAATAGAAAATAAAAAGGACTGCGGATGTAACTCAGTGGTAGAGCTGCCCTGGGTCCAATCCCCAGTACCCAAATACATAAATAAATTTCCTTCTACTTCACTAGAATGTAAGCTGCTTAAGGACAAAAAACATACCTTACTCATCTTTGAATTCCACATACCTGAGTAGGCATGTGGTCTGTTATAATGTCTCAAGAAATACACTCTTAAGTAAATGGATTCCCCAAATTTACAAATTGCCTCCTATCTAATCAAATTAATACTCATAACCTGCCTCGATTTCCCTTCCCTATTCAGCCCACCACCCCAAAATAAAAACCAACACTAGTTTTAGGTTGGAATCAACTCAATTCCCCAAGGACTAATGTTTGAGCACATGTTACTTCATCCAAATCAAGCATGCTGAGTTCATAGGAAGGAATGAATTTAAAAAAATATATGGAATGACTTGAATGTCTTCAATTTTTAAAGTCATTCAGTGTCGCAAGCCATCCATGGGCTGTGTGTGGGCCACTGTGTATTGAACCTAGTAGACTGGAACATCTGGTGTCTGGGAAGGACCAGTAGACATTTCTGGTTAATTGCCCTGACACATTGTGAATTTCTATCCTGCTCTGCCTTGTCCCACACAACACCTGAGATAGGTGTGACCTGCCAAGATGCCAATCAACCTGCTGACTGCAAGACATCAGGAAGCAAGACTCTGTCCTTGAAACCTTATCCCTGCCTTTGATGTACCCCCTTAAATAAACCACTGGAGCCATCTTTTCTTTGTGTGGTTCCAGCTCTTGAGTAGACTGGATCTATCAGGAGCTCAGCTTTTGTATATACATTTCTGACCCTTTGTCTTTTGTTCTTCACTATTTTAGACTTTAAATTCTCAGGTGGCTTACACCCTCCTCAGCGGGAAGAAAAACCCACCAGTGAGACGCTGGCCATTCTTCCCTATAATTCAGAAAAGTAATAGGTAATAGGGGAAATATTACACCCCCTAAAAATAAGTTTACTGCCAGCATTTTGAGATAACTTATAAGTTGTCTGATCTTGCAACAAAAATCCAAGTGAAGCCATAAATAAAAGAGTTAATAATTAACATGGGAAAAAACATCAACTTACAAGTGTGGGCAGAAGCAAAGTTGCAGAGCTAGGATTTATGAATCTCTCCAAAGTTTTGCTGGGAACAATGTTGTCTTTTTTCTGTTAACATGCTTGAATTCAGGTAAGATCTTTTCAGGTGGGTCCCTAACTTCTGAGCTTAACTGGGAGGCTGAAATACATCTGTAAAGTTTCAAATAGAGACCTGCTCTTGCCTCTTGGTATGAATGAACAGTCACAACCCTTGGTTACAATTAGTTTTCCCTTTTGGAGCATCTCCCAGGGGCAACATGTGAATGCTCTGAGGAGGAGGTTGTGAGGCGGTTCTGGAAGCTGGAAGAAAATGTGCTCTTGTGGGATGAGGCTGTGAACACAGCATGTGCTAAAATGTAAATAACACAGCTAAGGCACCAAATGCCATGGTTTTGAATTAGAGGACTATTCTGAGCAGTTACAGATATACATACACACATTTCTATGCCTATATGCATCTATATTTCTATTGCCCCAAAAACTGAACAATGAGTCAATCTTTATTAAAATCATTGGAAAGACCATTAGTTTTCCATCAGTGAATGACCAGCACCAAGCATCCCCATCTGAAGCTGGAAACCCCAGAATTCGCACGGTCAATTATGCAATACTAGACCACTGGGAAGCATTTCTGGCTGGCTCAGCTGGTGATCTGATTTTACCCTGCAGCACCAAGATTGATAGACCTTATAATTTTATCCTGGTTAGTGCAGATGTTCTTCTTACATAAGTTTTTTTTTCCTTTTATTTTTTAAACCTTTTTTCCCAAAAGATGAAGAAAACTAACTAAGTCTTTCCTAAGGGGCTTGCCCTGATGCCATCCCAAGTTGGTGAGATTACTACTGATTACTGGCTAGGGGGGAAGAAAATCTTTCTGAACTTGCTGTAGTTAAATTTCATTGAATGTTTTGTATACTTGTTTATGAGAAAGAATGATTTGCCTCCAAGTCACTCTTTTTCTTTTTTTAGAGCTGGTGATTGAACCCAGGGCCTCTAGAATGCTAGGCACATGCTCTATCACTGAGCTATATCCCCTAACTGCTAAATTACTCCTTTTATGAGACTTATTTGGGATGGGAGATGGGAAAGAGACTTGTTCTTAGAAGGTACAGAATATCAATGCAGGAGGCTTTAGTTTCTCTTATGCTAATGGCAAGGTATAATTTTTAAATATCACATTCATATGCATATGCATATATGGTGCATACATACATAATTAGTATGTTTACAAAGCACCTTGCAGAACCTTAGGACTCTGAGTCAAATTAACCCTAAAAGGGAAAACTAGAGTTCAAGATCAAGCACAATGGAATGTTCCCTTTCAATCATATCTGCCCATCCTCCATGTCTAGGAAAGAGATTTCCAAAAAAGTAAAATACGTTTTTATGAAGCACTGCTACAGGCTGTTACATATTTAACTGCTTCTACAGTTCTAATTACAAAATAAGCATTAGCTACTATATGGAACAAATGCACTAGCCAAAAAGATTTTTATAATCTAAGAGAAATGCTCCCAAATTGACTCTGCTAAGAGAAACAACTCGTTTCTCCTTGATTATAAAGAAGGAAGACAGATGGCTTCTTGTTTAAGACTGTAATTTTACTTTCAGCCTCCTCCCTCGGTTAGAAACAAGATGTACTTTTCTGGCTTTGAGGGGAAAAATCTCAAGGGAAGGATTTTTATTCCTGGCTGTATTGAATAATTCAACAAACATTTGAGAGAACTGAGGGAGATATAAAGGAGAAGATACTTTCCCTTGTTCTCAGGGAGTTTACAATCTAATTGTGGAGTTTACAATCAGAATTGAGAACAGACACATTAAAGTTTTATTTCTTCATTCCCATTTAATAGCCTGACAGTTACCAGTAAGACACTTCAGATTCACCAGCACTGTGGTATGGTGGAGGCTTGGATCAAACTGGAATATAGGGCAAAAGCAAAGGAAGCAGTGATCTCAAGAAGGACTTGGTGAATGGCTTACTCATGGGGCTACTAGCTGCTTTCTTGTGTTATTTAATCTTAACAACTCTTTGCAGGCATCCCTCTTATCAGCATTTCAGGAAGGAGGATAGTAAGGTCTAGAAAAGTAATGCATCCATAGTCACAGACCCCTGAAATGGTAATGGAACTCACCAACCAAGAATTCTTCTTTCTTCAGTTTTTGTCTTTGTCCCTAGCTCCCATTCCAACTTTTCTGTGCTTAGATTTCCTTTCAATGCACATAAAGTCAACTTCTGTACTCTTTTCCTCCCCATAGACTTTGAGTGTATAATCTTTAAACCTTGCTTTCATTTATTTGGTGACGCTATTTTACCCTACAGCACCAAGACTCCAGCACTTCTGAAATCTCACTCCTTTGTAAACAAACATTTTCTTTTCTTCCTGTTCTTTGAGACACTCTTTGATAAGAAATAAGACATAAAGAAGACTTATGACAGTTCCTGATATGTTGTTGTGTTACTATTAATCAAGATCTTTATTCCTGTCACCCTTTAATTGTTCTCACACTGTATTTCTAAAGACTCTTTTGGGGTTGATAATTTCTTGAAGATAGTGACCATGTCTACTTGTTGCTACCCCCAGAATGTATTAATTTAGTAACAGGGACTTGTCTCTTTTGTTTATCTCTTTATTTCCAGTGCTGACAAGTTACTTGATCATAGTATCTTTTCTGTAAATATTTTTATATATGAATTAGTGCCCTTTGTTTTTCGTGGACTAGCCAGCACTCAAAAGCTTAGTTAAGATTCAATATGGCTTTGTTTTGAGAGCTTGGAGAACTTTTTGCCTTTTCCCCAGTTCAGACTCTTTATTACAATTTCAACTTGGGTACATTTCTTTACGTTCTTGGTCCCTTCAAGGCTCAGTTTCCACATCAGCAAAATGGGGACGGTAGTAACAGATGATTGTGTGTCTTGGTCTTCTATCATCTATTCCTTCTCCACGGAAGGTTTATTACGTACGCTTTCTTCTGAATTAAAAATGCAGAAGAGGTGAAAAGTCATCAGAGAACACGGCTGCCTGTCCAAGGGGTAGAGAGAGAAGTCCCCTATACCTCCTCCGTGCCTCCCGGGTCCGGAAGCAACACGGCTGCATTTCGACGGTGAGCCAGCCCGGTCCTCGGGCGCCTCAGCCTTAGATGCCCTCTCGCCCCGAAGCAGCGCTCTGCCTCGGTGCCACCGCGAAACGGGCCCGGCGCCGCGCAAACTCCAACGCGCGCCCAAGGGCCCGGCCTCGTTTTGGCTGCCGCCGCCCTGCAGTCCACGCCGTGCTGCACTGGGGGCGGGGAGTCTGATGGGAGACGCGCGCGGCGCTGAGGAGGNACCCACCGTGCACTCCAAAGACCCCTACCGCTCCTCTCCCTCCCGCGCGTCCCGCAGATGCCTCTACGCTGGCTCCGGCAGCTGCCGACCCGCAGGCGCCTTTGCGCGGCCCCCGGTGCGCCCTCAGCTCTCCCCGGTCCCTTCCCGACTTGGCCTCCTTCTCCCGGTCACACCTGAGCGGCCCGTCCCGCCCGCCTGCAGGTAGAGGCTACACAGGCGCCTCCTGTCTGCCCCAGGTGGCATCCCTTTCCCGGCCTTGCTCCTCGGTTCCCACCTCGGTGGAGTGTTCCCCTCCCATCCGCCGACTATTTTCTGTGTTCCAAGGTGTACCCCCAGCTTGGGCTCTTCACCTCTTTGCTATCTAATTCCAGTTTCTGCTCCATTAGATAATCTGTCCCTTTTCTCTTGCCCGCCGTCACCCGGCCGGGTTCAAGTGTTTCATCGGGTCCCAGAGCCCTTCCACGGCCCTTTTCCCAGCTCCCACTCGCTCGTTTCCTACCCCATCCCCCCTTAGTGCCTTGACCCCGGGCACCCGGGCCTCTCTGCACACCGAGGCCCCTGCGGGAGCGCCGGGACTGGGCTGGGAAGGAGATTGGGCACCTGGTGGGTGACGGGAGCAATACGGAAACTCCCTCTTTGTTGCCAGTGTAACAGGAGGAAGAGGTGCCGAATTTAGTTTTTCTGTGGGCACTGGCTGAATGTTGTTGCTGAGATGCAGAGATTTCTCCCAGCCTCTACCCTGCCCCCATCCAAATTTCGCTAACCTCCTTCCCTTCCAATCCAAGCTCTTACCCTGGGTGGAAATGTTTAGACAACTGTTTAAGGATCAAATGTAATAGAACTTGACTGCTGGCCACTAATAACTGAGAGGACCTGTTTGTAAATTACCTAATTTAGTGGATTAGTGAGTGTATTTACAAATACGATAAAAAGCAATCAGGAATACTGCATCAAACTGTCTGGTGGTGTTGTATGAAAAATAGGCTCTGACAACGCCTGGGATGTAATCTCCACAGTTTCATTAGCGTAGAATTTTAACAGTGCTCTGTGATTTGCGTGTGTGTGTGGGGGGGTGAGAAACGGACTCTTGTTTTTAGAAATAAAGGCTTGTTGGTTCTTGGAAAAGCAAAATGCTAGTTTGGAGAAAAAAATTCCTCCAGAAATCTAGCATCTGTGATAATGCCAGAAGTGTTTTGCTGCTGCTAAATGACTATATATAACTCAGTTTAAAATAACCTGCATTCTTGATCTGGAAATCTTGAGATCTGTTAGAGAAAATGCCTAGAATTTGCAGATGCATGGAGAACATTTTATGCTTTATTAGGTATCCATCCTATTTGTCCAGTTGTTATGCTGATGGGTTTAGTTAAACCTTCCCATTCAGTTAGAATAGCAAAGAAAAACTATGTGTGGTGGTGTTAGGATAGGTCAGGGTTTTCATATTAACATATATAGGTGGAAAATTATACAGATCTTTCAACTGCTTAGGGATATTTTGGGACAGGGCTTCTAGTTGGGTACTGTTCATTTAATATTTACTTAAATATAACCTTCACCAAGAGGTGTCTTTCATATATATTGCCTTTCTTTTCAGAATTGGGTTACTTTACTTTCTCTATTGGTGATAAAATGCCTTTAAGACAGGAACGTATTGATACTTTATGGATAGTGTGTTCAGTGCATGAACAGTTTAATTTGGGAGGGATGGATTCAGCACTAGCTCTGTTCAGATAGTGGATCTTACATTTGTTTGTCTCCACATCATACTTTTCAGAATGCTGTCAAGTGCATCTTTTTGCTTTTTCCTCCTCTTCACAGCTACTGTTTCCTTCATGCTGTGTTCTACACACAAGATGCATGTCATGCACCCAAGGGGGTATTTTTTTTCTGTGGATTCCTATAGCCAATCAGCAACTGTCACAACCTTTGAGTTCAGCTTTGGGGACTTGTAGTGTTCAGTGGAGCATGGAGGAGGCAGGTTTCGTGCCAAAGAGCTGGTCATCTTTTTTTTTTTTTTTCCTTATTTGAGGTTTTTGGCATCATTTTTCATTTGTGAAGTATTTCCAATCTGCTGGCATTTTAATGCTCCTTTGAGAAGCATCACATATTTAGAATTGTATTGTATCTATCTATATGTGTAGTTGAAACAAAATAGGGCTGCAACTTTAAATCTTCTTTATATGTAAACCTTCATATCATCCAGCCTCTCTTAGGGGTATGGAATGTACTTTCGGGCAGAATATGTTTGTTCCTACTGGATTATAAGCTTCTTGAGAATAGCAGCTGCTTTTGTTTCCTTATCTTTGTGTTTTCTGCAGTGCTTCACTGTACCTTGTACATAATAGTTGCTCAGCAGTAGTCATTGAATGGAATCTATACACACAAATTTGAACATCTAGCTGGCAACTGACATTGATTATGAATGCAACCCTGACCTATGTTTCACTTCTATAGGCTGGCTGGTTGACTAATTCCACCAAGCCATCCTCTTCTGAACTCAAACCTGAACTGTGTAAATTAAAACTTTCATCCTTTCCCCATTTCTTTCTATTCTGTCATTGGTATCATTAGCTTGTAAAATTGAGCAGATTTTCTCTTGATTCCCTGCTCAATGTTTATATTTCAGTTGGAGCCATGACTATAATATCTTAAAAGAGCTTGTCTGCAAACTCTAATGATAACCTGCCTAGTACATCAAAATGATATTCTTTGAGGTAAACTGTAGTCCAGTGTAGCTTTTCTCAGGGGTATTGTCAGCAACTTTGAAGCCCAGGTAGACTTTATCAATTGAAATATGTTGTCTTTTTGTAGTAGGAATTCACTTTTGAAATGTATTGTGTTTTCCCTTATAGCCTCTTGCCATGTTTAAGATACTCATAAAAGTTTATAGTGTTCCAAACTTTCATCTCTTGTAATTTGTCCTGCTATTATTTTCATTATTATTTTCTTGCCAGTGTCTGGATATTAATTTCCCATCCAAAGAATTATCCTGATTTAGGATTTAAATTTACCAGGTGTCACATTCTATACTAGTATTTCATTGCTGAAGGAGCAAAATCTTGGCAAAATAATTTGTACTATATCAGGCATCTAAGAATCTTAACTGTCTTAGTCTGGGCTCTTACAGACTCTTAATTAGGTCTGTCTGTCTGTCTTTCTTTTTTATTAGTGACCATTACAAGTTGTTTAGTAATTACTGAAAACAAGCTGATACATGTTAGTCTTTGCCTAAGTCTCTTTGAAAAGAACATAAAAGTAAGATAGTCTTGGGTTTCTTTCTACAGCCCTAATCCTCCTTAAGACTCTTAAAATTTATTCCCATCTCTCCATAATTCGTTTCTTCTATTGTAACCTGACATAATTTCTATTCTTGTAGTGTTAAACTTCAAAGTTCACTTGTAAGTCTTCAGATTTATTAAATGTTCTTTCCCATTGACAAACCAGTTTAAATGAAGGAGGCTTTTGAAAGATTACTTAGCAAATTGCCGTAAGTCTTTGTCGTTAATGGCTAGATCATTATTTCTCACAGCAGTGCTTTGGAGGCCAGGAGAATTTTGCAAGTATTCTGAAGTTCTGTGTCCTTCAATTCTAACCTTAGAAATTAAGAATGGAATAGAGGAGAATCTTTCCGGTTGAACAAACGGCTCCTTATCTGACTGATTTTAGCAGAATTTTGTCTACTATCTTATCCCATGGTCTTAAATTGAGGGCTATATATTTAACTGTCTTATTCTAGCTCTCGTATCTTGTTTAAGACTAATGAAAAAATAATCAGAAGTGATTCACAAATACTGGTTAGTATTTGAGTACCTTAACTGCCTTAAGATAATTCTGATAGAATTTATAGTCTATACCTGCTTTGTAGAGTTTGAAATCAGGTGGAGAAATAAAATTTGAAGAATATAGTGGGAATTACCAACAGAGACTAAGTTGTTCAATTAAAATATGACCTGCAAAATAAATCTTGTTGAAAGTCATGGCATTAAGATTTTTTTTTTTTTTTTTGCCTTAAGAATACTGTGCTGTTAGCATAGAGGATCATAATAATTTTTATGTGC
This sequence comes from Marmota marmota marmota, assembly GCF_001458135.2. Lineage (NCBI taxonomy): Eukaryota > Metazoa > Chordata > Mammalia > Rodentia > Sciuridae > Marmota > Marmota marmota. Next base: position 7,808,944 of record NW_026000101.1, on the reverse strand, counting down.
CTGTTTTTTTCATATCCATTTCCATGTTTTAATCTCTACAGTAACTCAGGTTCATCTTACTTCCATTTTACAGATCAAGAAATTGAGACTTGGAGATCAGGAAACTTGGATCAAGTTGCAGAGCTACTAAGTGATAGATAGCTTATCTTCTGAATATGGATTGTGTGCTTCTTCATTTATGTTCACATACATAAATCGCAGCTCCTCCACTTTTTTTTTTTTCATTTTTAGAGAAGGTCAATTTTGGACTAAAGAGTTTCCAAGTTAAATTTTATGCCACTATTTTGAACTTCCTGCAGGTACCACCTGAAGAGTAACATTGTATAATATAGCAAAGTAAGTACAGTTAGAATGTTTCCATGCTTACCAAATTTTATGGGATGCCTCTAGATGTGTTAACAACTCTGTCATTTAAAAATATTGTAGATTGGGCTGGGATTGTGGCTCAGCAGTAGAGTGCTCACCTAGCACGTGTGGGGCCCTGGGTTCTATCCTCAGCACCACATAAAAATAAATAAGTAAAAGGTATTGTGTCCGTCCACCACTAAAAAATAAAATATTTTTTTAAAAATGCTGTAGATCTGGGAAGATAAATATGTTTAAAAATATATTCTGATACTGGTTATTGTTTAATAGCTGTTTTTCTATGCAGCCTTTGTCCCCCAACTACCAACAAAGAATGAAATACTTTAACTTTATAAGTTCTGGTTGGGTTTTGGGGACTCTGGGAGATACTAGAGATGAACTGGTCTTACCTTCTCACTTTTCTGTATATTTAAACCGGACTTTAAAAACTGGGACCAGAACCTACTTAGTCTCATAATCTCTTGCTCTTACTGTTTGTTTGTTTGTTTTTGGTACTAAGGATTGAACCCCTGAATGCTTGCTGAGCTACATCTCAGCCTATTTGTTTATTTATTTATCTATTTTTCCATTATTTTTTGGGGGGGGCATACCAGGGATTAAATCAGGGGCAGTCAACCACTGAGCTACATCCCCAGCCCTTTTAGAGACAGGGTCTCACTGAGTTGCTTAGTGCCTCCTCGCTTTTGCTGAGGCTGGCTTTGAGATCCTCCAGCCTCAGCCTCCCAAGCCACTGGGATTACAGGTGTGTGCCACCATGCACAGTTTACTGTTAATTCTTAATGTTTTAGTTCTTTACCTTCCCAAACTTTGCTACATATTACAATCACTTGAAGTTCCACTGGTAATTCTCATATGCCACCAAGGAACCACACTGTTCTTTGCCTTTCCTTAGGTGGTTTCATCTCTTCCAGTGATTTCAGTTCTCAGTTACAACCTGTATGCTGTTAATTTCCAAGCTGAACTACGGAATTGAAACAAACCTTTTCTTGGCATCTAATTGTCTGAAGCAATTGATTGACACCAGAACATTGTATAGGTATCTCAATTCAGCATGTCTAAAACCAAAACTGGACTCAACACTTGTGAATCTGTTCCTCACTTGCATGTCTTTTTCCTTATGTCTTATTCACTGAATGAGACCCATGTCTTGATTGTGGAAACTGGAAACCTGAGGGAGACCACCTTCCACTTTTCCATTGTAGTCACCACATCTTGTCTCACTTACCTTTCAACTCCACTGCTAACACCTCTCTTGAAGCCTGTGTCTCCTCCAGTCAGGACCTTGGTTACAGGTTTCCCTATATTCATTCATACTGTCTTCTGAACTTTTTCTATACTGCAGACTTTTTTTTTTTTTTGTACCAGGGATTGAATCCAGGGATGCTTTACCACTGAGCCACATCCCAATCCCCCTTTTTTATATTTTATTTATTTTTATTTTTTTATTTTTATTTTTTTTTAATATTTATTTATTTTAGTTCTCGGCGGACACAACATCTTGGTTTGTATGTGGTGCTGAGGATCGAACCTGGGCCGCACGCGTGCCAGGCGAGCGCGCTACCGCTTGAGTCACATCCCCAGCCCCTTTATATTTTATTTAGAGACAGGTTTTCATTGAGTTTCTTAGGGCCTCACCAAGTTTCATACTACACTGGCAAAGTTGAGTAGTTGAACTCAAGCTCCTCCTGCCTCAGCCTTCCCAGCCACTGGGATCACAGGTGTGCCCACACACCCGACTTATACTGTAGTCTTAATGATTTTTGAAAATCCAAAGCTGACTGATTGTGTTCCTCTCCTACTTACAACCGTTTGGCCTCTGATTGCTCTTGGGACAAAGACCAGAATCCCTGAGCCAGGCCAGCATGACCCTGTGTGGACTGGTCTATTCTCTGTGGCATCCTCATCTTATTTGAGGCTTTTATTTTTTTAATTTTTTCCTGATTCAGCCTCATTGGTTTTCCAGCCAGTCATGTTCATTCCTCTGTAGGGCTTTTGCGTGTTCACTTTTACAAAAGGGTCTTTGCTTCTCTCCCTGGCTGCCTTTGTCTGGTTACCTTGAGTTTCAGCCTCAAGTTCACTTCCTTAGAGAACGCTTTTCTGATTCTTCAAACCAGGCCATGTTTTTTCATTAAACTCCCCAGACCTTTATTTGTTTCCCTTTTGAGCACTTAAAGCAATAAGTAAGTAATTATGCAGTTACTCTCAATGTCTACACCAGTTGGAAAACTGTAGCCCATGAACTAAATCTGACTTGCTCACCTGTTTTTGTATGACTTACAAGCTAAGAATGGTATTTGTATCGTTAAATAGTTGAAATAAATCGGAAGGTTATTACTTATTGAAAATTATATGAAATTTGAATGTCATTGTCCATAAGGAAAGTGTTATTGGGACACAGCCCAGGAATTCATTTACTTATTGTCTATAGCTACTTTCATACTACACTGGCAGAGTTGAGTAGTTAAGACAGAGACCTCATGGCCTGCAAATGTTAAATATTTACTTTGTGACTCTTTACAGAAAATGTTTGCTGACCATTGTTCTAGGTTGGATTGATGAAGAGGCAACCTTATCTACTTTGTTTATTACTGTTATTCTATGTATTTAGCTGTACTGGCACATGGTAGGTATTCATGAAATGTTTGTACAATTGACAAATATTCCTTTTCCTACCATCGACAGATTTCTACTTTAGCAACTCTGGTACTTTAAAATCTGATGCAGAAGTCTTTTTGAAAAGATTGATTCTTTAGAAGAAGATAGTCAATAAAAATGTCAGCAGTATTCTGACTTGGCTTGTGGCTAAGTCTGAATAAAGTTTTTAATATAGTAATATTTCTTTCCTTTTAATACTTTGTTTTCTCATTTATTTGGAACATGACATAGCATAATGTTCCAAATTTGTATTTATGTTTTATATCAAATTCAGTATCTTTTTAAAAAGATATTTGCATTTTTCAGTGTTTTAATATACTCAACAGAGGAGTGTCCATTTTCCCCCTTTGCTGGACTCCTTTCTGACTTCACAATATAGTAATAGTTGTATAAGAGGACTTATTTATTAACAAACATTATTTGATAAACTTGAAATTTTTGTGTGTGTGCATGTGTGAAAATAACATTACTTCCTCATAGGTGCTCTCTATAACATCCCACAACCACTATTTAGACATTTAGAGATACTCTAAAGAGTGATTTTTATTTCAATTTTTAGGGTTGCCAGATATGTTGAAAATTATTAAACAGAAGTGTTTTATTTCTGGATACATTTGTATAATGTCAAGTAAGGAAAACAGAAGATGGGAAAATGGAAAAGAGATGATTACTTCAAGATACTTAAATAGCAGGAAATATATCTTGTAGCATTGTGATAATATGATCAGGATCTTTTAAGATTTGTCATTATAAACCACTTAGGATTTTCCAGCTGTAAAAAATAAACAACTACAACAAAACACTCTTAAATCCAAACAATGCAAATATTAAGGAAGGTATATTATTTATTTTTACGTGGTGCTGAGGATTGAACCCAGTGCCCCACGTGTGCGAGGCAAGCGCTATCACTGAACCATAACCCCAGCCCTCTTCTGTCATTTTAAGGAAGGTAACTTCCTCTGATCCAGAGATGTCTATGGCTTTTGCTGAGCCAACAATCTCCACTGATTTTCCTTTAATAGGAAATAGGGAATGCTGCATATTTATTTCTAAACAATGTCTAGCAAGGGAGAGGCAAAGGACCCAATAATTAGTTCAGTCCCACCAGGATTTCCTTGAGTCTAGTGGGGTAGGTGGGGTGGGTGAAATAACATCACAAAAAAAGTAGGACTTAGCCAGCAAGGCAGAGGTGTGTGTGGTTGGGGGAAGTGGGATCGTGTGGGAAAGAGCAGCTGGGTAAAGCAGTCACAGTAATCTTACTCTGCCCCGACAGGGTTCTAGCCATTGTGGAAAACTTGACTTTCTCCTTTGCTCGATCTCACTGCCTTTCCCCATCTGACCCAAGGATAGTTCCATGTGAAGAAGAGCTGCTGAGGCTGGAGTAAGGTGACAAAGCTAGTTGTTATTCCTGCAAGCAGTGGTCCCTAAGGACGCCTTAGAGGTTTGAACCTCTTCTCTCAGTTTTTCTAAATCCTCACTTTTGTCTGCATTTATCCATTTGGTATTCATTTTTTCCCCTTTCCCTAAAAATTTCATTTTCCTTTCTTCCCACTACCATTTGAGACACTTAAAGAACTATAATACAGAGTAGAATATATTCAAATACAATAAAGAGGTAAAAAAAAGAGTGCCTCTATTTTATTTACCTGCTTAATTTCATTTTTTTCTTATAAGCCATAAAAAAACCCCTGAAAATTCACATTATTATTTGGGCTTCTCTGATATTAAAAAAAAGAAGAGCTTTTCAGCACACCAGATTCGTCTCTGCAATAAATAGATAATTAGAGACAGGGAAATAATGAACTAATATGTAAATATGTTCAATCTTGCTACTCAGATTAAATCACACAGGCACCGTTTTACACTTGAAACTTTGGTAAAAGTTAAAAAAAAATATTAATTGCCTGTGTGGTTTTTGACGCAAGTATACTTTTTTGATTTCTGAGTAAATTGGAATGACCCTCGTGGGATACTGCTTGACAACATACATTAAAAGACATTTTAAAAAGTTGACATCCTTTGTTTAGTAATTCAAAAGCAAAGAAATATGCAGGAGTCTTTCTATTGAAGCGTATTTATAATAGCAAAAGAGCTCAGTATTAAACATTACATTTCTGTTGTGAAACTTTGTTTTTTTAATGCAAAATTTATTAAAATGTAATCTATTACACATCCCCATCCCCAACTAGATGATCCTTTAGTGAGTAAGTGCCTTTTTGCCTTCTGCATAGGAAAGCCTTTCTCCACTTCTCTCAAGGAATATTCAGATCTAGAGGACTGAACACTGTTGTACACTAGTATGGGCTCTAGCTAGATAATAGAAGTTTGAATCTTGACTCTGTCCTCATCTGGACTCTTCTTTGATGTCCCAGTTTCACCAGGTGGAAAATAATAGAAACAGTAAAACCTGTCTCATAGACTTGTCACGAACTGTACAAACCATGAAAATACTTCAGAAATTACCATATTTATGTAAACAAAAATCTCTTAAATGTTCTGATATCCACTAATCCTTTACTTAAAAAAAAATCTTGTTTGAGTTTTGGAATAGAGACCTTGACTTCCAGATATGTTAACTTATGTCAGGGAGGTGAGTGCTGAGAATGAAACCAACAACAGTAAAAAGGAGAGGCCAAGTGGAGTGGTGGGGAGCTCAGGGAATGGGGAAATCAAGGAAGGGTGGAGAGTCAGAGAGTAGGCTTCCTGAAAGTACTCTTCATCTGGCCTGGAAGACTGGGCTTGGAAAACGAGGAACATGGACAGATTTTAATAGAAAGGGAGAAAGAACATTCCAGTGGAAAGGCCAGCTGGATCCAAGGCAAGGGACATACAGTCAGATGCTGTGTGGAATTTACTGAGTTGTAGTGTGGAAAGGACACCTGACCCGAGAAGAGGGAGGAGATGTTACCTGTAGGAAAGGCATTGGTATTTGAAGGGGAAGGGAAATGGGTAGCCATGGAGGGTTTTTCCAGAGTGGTTTAACGAAGTCTAGGAGTATGCTTGTGCCCGAAGTGGGAGAGATGGAAAGCAGAGGCCACACAGGAAGCTGTCCGATGACTCAGACCAAACAGTATAAATGGGAAACAGATGTTATGGATTTTCCTGACTTCTGGATGTGAGGGATAAAGGAGCATGTTAGGATAGAGGTTCAGAATGCTGTATAAAGGGAGAAGGGAATTGTAAGTGATGAAAGTGGAAGTTGAGACCTGGGGTTGGAGGAATGATAGTATGTGGGGAGGGTAAGGTGAATTCCATTTCTTATGGACTGGATTGAGGTGATACTGTTGTTAATGCCTTCAGCTAGTATTTCTCGTAGTCAATTGAAACCCACAACAGGATTTTAGAAAAACCTTTTAAGTCATAAGTATGGAGGTGATGCTTTAAGGATGAGCAATACCCAAGAGGCAGGAAAGGGCCCTGAATACCAGAGCTGGTAGATCGCTAGGAGATAAGTACAGGGAACATCGATGGTCAGTCATCCTGGGGACTTATTGTTTGAAGGGCTCTAGGCTAGATATCTTATATACACTTCCCATTTTATTCTCATAACTCTGAGATGGGTACCTCAGATGGAACTGAGGGTCAAAATGTTAGGTACCTAGTCCAAGATCAGCAGATCATGTGAAGTGTGGGTATTTCCTGCTGCAGTAGGGTAGGCCTTCTTAATGAGAACTAGTAACTCAGTGATATGTTGAAAGAACCTTAGTTCTGTCACTTTTGTCACTTAAATTCAGAGATTGTGCTGTCTATTCTCTCTTTAAATTATATGTAGGTTGGTTTTTAAATCAGCACACCTCAAACTAGTGGTCAGGGTATGACTATTTGGGGGCAGAGTCCATGTAAATGTTTTTTTATTGAACTTGAGACTCTAAGGGACTGTCATTTTCTTTTAAGAGCTTTCACAAGTTTATCATGACTCACTGATTCTTGGGTTTTTTGTTTTGTTTTGTTTTTGGTACCAGGATTGAACTCAGGGGTGCTTTAACACTGAGCCACATCTCCAGCCCTTTTTATATTTTATTTTGGGACAGGGCCTCACTAAGTTGCTGAGGCTGGTTTTGAACTCATGATCCTCCTGCCTCAGCCTCCCAAGCTGCTGGGATTACAGGCATGAGCCATCCTGCCTGGTGTATGACTCACTGATTCTTGAGAATATAGTTTTCAGTGTATATATTTATATGTTTAGTCAGCCTTTATCAAATCCTGGCCTCTGAAAGTGTTAATGTAATTGATGCTCATGTTATTAAATATTGAGTTTCAACAAGGCTCTGGAGAGCTGTAAGAAAGGAAAGGGTGAAGAAATGGCCACAGTGAAGTTGATTTATTAGCACAGATTATTAGATGTACATTAAGATCAAATTACAAAGGCAGAGATTCTCACCACTAGGGCAAGAGATGGAATTGTTTTGTTTGTTTGGTTTTCACTGTACTTTAAAAACTCAGAATATTTAAAAGAGTGTTATCCCTGCTTGCAAGGCCCAGAAGTTCTTCTAGATCTGTTTTGCATGTGATTCTATATTTTTACAATTCTAAAAGCATCAAGTATTAGAAAACAGCTTGAAGACATTAAGTTTTAAAATCCAGCATAGTAAGTATATTTTCCTCAAGAAAAACATTTTGGAATGTACCCTGCTGGTTGAAGCATATTTCAGTTATGAAGGTTTGGAAGTAAAACTTTAATAAGATATTCCATTTTAAAAGTGAACGCAATTCCAGTTTTCTTTTAAAAAGTTTATAGTTTAGTTTGATCTGAGAACGTAAACCAAGACCAAATGGAAATACATGTTTCTCTTGAGGTAGTTACAAGCAAAAGGAATAGAGAGTCTCCTGGGCCAGTCTCTAGGACCTGCTGCTTCTCAGTAGGTGTTTCATGTTCTGCCCCATTTAATGATAAAATGTTACTTCTGCAAGAATACCTTAATCAGGGTTTCCCCAAGTCTGTGCTTCCTAAGCACCAGGACTCCAAGATGATTCTCCAAAAAAGTGGTCTGATGTCAGAAAAGTTTGGGAAGTTCTTGCTCACTCAAGTAATTTATAATATACTTGAGTGACTTGAAATCTATCAAGTTTGAGGTTTCCTTCGGTAAACCACTCTTCCTTCTCTAATTTCCTTGGAGATCTCAAACTACTCATAGTACAAACAATGGTCCACAAGAAAGGCTTTTAATTTATAATATACTTGAGTGACTTGAAATCTATTTACACTATTTGGCCAGTATTTCAAAGAACACATTGAAGTTTGTGATATGTGTGGACTGAGTTTCAAATCTCTGGAGTGGCAAGTTACCTGATCCAACAACCTTCTTACTTTTGTGGCCAGGAGAATGGAATTCTGAAACAACATTTCAAGCGGTGATTTTCCAAGGGTGCTCTGTAATATGCCAGTAGTTAAAAATACAATGAAAACAAAATTTAAGGAGGGATGAGTCCAAAGAAGGTCAGATAGTCCAAGTTAAAGTGATTTCCTGAAGGTAAAGAGGAGAAATGACCCTTCACTACATTAACATGCACAATGACTTTTTGAATGGGGAGCAGGGTGGGGGAGGTGGTATGGAGTGAGCAAGAACTTCCCAAACTTAGAATTCTGACATCAGACTGCTTTCTTGGAGAACCATCTTGGAGTCCTGGTGCTTAGGAAGCACATACTTGGGGAAACCCTGATCAAATGATGACTTTTTTTTTTTTTTTTGGTTGGAGAAAGAATGGTGGAGATGTTTGATTTTAAATGTGCCCAAGCAAATAATAGGTTCTCAATAAATGTTTATTGAACAAATGTGGAGGAGGAATGGGAATGGGTATTTGGAGACTAAAATTTTAGTTAGTGATACTGTTAAACAGAACCTGTCAGTGGAGGGAAATGGAAATGAACCTAAAAATGAAAACAGTTAACTATTTAAAATGTTGAAGTTAATTCTGGTGGGCTTTTGAACCTGACCTTGCTAGCATGTGTTCTTCTGTTATAATGAGGTCTCTGTGAGCACCTCACAGTCAAAGAAAAGAAAAAAGCCTCATCATAATAGATACCTCCGGGCTCATCAACACTTAAGTATGCCAGGTCAACTGCATAGGTCAATAGATTTACAAGAATAAGAGTTTCCTTCCCTTCTGTCCACTCCTGTCCCAGCCCAGACCTATCCTTGTTACTGACCCACAGTGCAGAAGAAATGATGAAAGCCCTTCTGGTCCAGCTCACTGCCTGCCCGGGAGCAGAGTGAGGAGAGCCACAGATCCTACAAAATTTGTTCAAATTGCCACCTGGAGGGTGGAAGCAGCAGCTCTGCAAAAACCAGCCCTGCTGCTGATGCGCACAGGAGAGAGGAATCTCCAGGGGAGGGACAAGATGCAGAAAAGAAATCAAGAATGTCATTAGAATTTTAAAAATTCCAAGCTGGCCACACGTGTTGGTTCTGTTCTGCTCAAAGCTGCTCCGTACTGGGTTCAACAAAGAATGAGACTTCTGCTCTGAAAGCATGCAGTCTATTAAGGAGACACTACAGAGGAGAGTTGCTGCTTTGTCAGGGTGCAGAGCCCAGCTGCATCCTTTTTAAATAGCCAAGTGTTACTCTGGTTTACAAGGTAAAGTACAGACAATTTCTAGGTAGATTCCAAACTAATTTTCAAAACTAAGAGCCATAATTACAAAAGTGTCCCTGAAAAAGCTGGATGTTATTCTTGAAGTATGATTTGTGTTGATGCTTAACTGGGGAGAATGGAGTTCAGTAAACTTAGGATAAATTTATTGTGTCTAGTGACACAAAGTGAAAGAGAAAATACTGTCCTTAAGTAGAAAAAAAACAAAGCTTCAGATGCCTATAGGCAAGTCACAGTGACTCTTCAGACAGTCCTATAGACAAGATGATAAGTACCATGTTTAATATTTTAATCTTCATATTGAAATGACTAACAGTTAAGATGTGATTTTTGTTCTTTGATAGAGCAAGGCTCTAGAAACTTAGAACACATCGAATTTTTCTTTTATTTGGCTAATCCCTTTTACTGCCTTATCCATTCTAGTCATTAATCTGCCCTGTCACCTACTAGGAAACCCAACTGCTCTTGTCATGGCCCTAAAGTCTCATATATAACTAGGTGCAGAGCCCTATCTAATAGCCCATAGCAACCAAACAGGGTCCAGAGTGGATTCAGAACCCCCGGTTCTTCAGTTCATTTCATAATGGTGTATCAGGCCACCTTGTTTCTCATCCAGCTTTCTCCCACTCATGCTTTTCTCATTTACTCTTTAAATATTTATACCTCATCTGCTTCCAAAAATATTTTTAGATGATTTGTAATCAAATGTAAATATATTTAAGACTTCTGAAATGAAAAAACTGAAAGCTAAGAAGAGGTGGTGGTGGGATAAATGGAAGAGGAAGCACGAATGTGCTGAATGCTTGAACAGCTTCACCCACCAACATTTCTAGTCTTGTTTTAGAATGGTACCGATTCAGAGGACATTTTGACACGGAATCCTTCCACAGAACTGTACTACTGGCACAGACATAAGAGGTCTATAGAATAACCAACCAAGATAGTCATGAGTTTTATATCATGGCCACTAAATGGGTTTTATTCAGGCTCTGCTTAGATGACTCCTGCTGTAGAGAGCTGCTGCCGCCTGGTAAAGTTCATTCTATTCTCAGGTGTTAGAAATTTATTATTGCATGTTGAGCCCTGTGTCCATGTAGCTTCATGTTGGTCCTGATTCTGTACCCATTAGCCAGAATAGAATGAAAAGCTGACATCAAGTCTTTAATACGTGCCAAGTTGTGTGTGTGTGTTTTAAAGTTAAAAACAGTTAGTATATGCAACCATTCTAAAATCATGCTGCTACTTTGCTATTCTGCGCTCCTCCTATGCTTCGATTTTTAAATTCATTATGCATTGATGTTTATTTACTTTTCATTAAAGCTATGCATGCATATATTTTAAAGAGCTTTAAACATTTCTTTGTGCTTGTTATTTAAAACAACAAAAATGATACCCCCTCATTTTCTATTGCCCAGAGGCCATCAGTTTTAAATCTAAGAGGTTGTTTTTTTTGTTTTTGTTTTTGTTTTTTTTTGCTTTTCTCCTTTTTATCATGCTTATATGGCTGCTTTCTCATTTTTCAGTTTTTGAGATTAATTTTAGCCCTTCTCTCCGGAAGATAAAGATCAAGCTCTCTTGCAACACCAAGCTCTTCCTCTACCCCACGCACACACTTATAGAGGGTTGCTTTTATTCTTCCACTGTAGGTATGTCGTGACTGGATCAGTTTTCAGTCTTTACATTATGACTAATAAATGCTCTCACAGCTGAGTCATGTAGCATTTTGTTATTTGTTGCCTTTGGAGACAACAGTTGTCTTGTTCTTTACCTAGATTTCTGTGTACTCTTGATTAATTGACTTCTAAACTCTTGCCTACTTATATGAATTGAAGCTGTTAATTTAAGATCTCCCTTCACATCATATCTGGGATTCCTTTAGTCTTTCTTGTATCAATCAATCATTTCATACTTTAAAAAAAATTGTTTAACTTATATACAGTAGAAGTTTTCTGTTGTTCAGTTCTGTGAGCTTTGACAGATGCATAGAGTTTTGGAACCTCTACCACCATCAAAATGTAGACCAGTTCTATCACACCTAAAAATTCCCAAGCTGCCCTTTTGTAATCAGATCCCTTCCCACCCACTGGCAACCACTGATCTATTTCTGTCCCTGTAGTTTTGCCTTTTCCAGGTCATTTAAATGGAATCATACTGTATCAACAGCCTTTTGATTTTGCCTTCTTTCCTTCTGTATAATGCATTAAGGTTTCATCTGTGTTGCATGTATCAGTAGTTGGTTCTTATTGCTGAGTAACGTTCTATTGTGTGAATATACTATAATTCATCTCTTTACCAGTTTCCAGTTCAGGGTGATTATTAATAAAGCTGCTATACACACTTACATGCAAGTTTTTATATGAACATAAATTTTCACTTCTCTTGGGTGTTACCTAGGAGTGGGGTTGCTGGGTCATAGGGTGTGTTAGCTTTCTGTTACTATATCAAATACTTGAGATAAATCAACTTAGACAAAAAAGGACTATTTTTGCTCTAGCTTTGTGCTAAGGTAGCACATCGTGGTGGGAGTATAAAGCAAGGCAAAACCACTTGCCTCATGGCCTGCAAATGCAAGAGAAAGGAAGTGGAAGGAGCCAGGATCCCAGTATCTTCTTCAAGGGCACACCCCAGTGACCTAAAATCTCCTACTGGGCACCCCTTGCAGGCTCCATCACCTCCCAATAGCTCTAAGCTTGGGAATAAGTCTTTATCACATGGACCTTTGGGATCACTCATGATCCAACTACAGCACAGAGTAAGTGAATGTTTATAGAAGACTACCCAACTACCCAGCTGTTTCCAAAGTGGCTGTACTGTTTTGTATTCCCATGAGCAGTATATGACTATTGAGTTGTTTCACGTCCCTCTCAGCACTTAGTATTATATTAGCAGTTTATTTTTTTCAGTTGCTGCCATAGGTGTATAGTAGAATTTCTTGTCTTGTCTTTTTTTTTTTTTTTTTTTTTTGGTGCTGGGGATTGAACATAGGGCATGGTGCATACGAGACAAGCGCTCTACCAACTGAGTTATATCCCCAGCCCTGTATAGTAGAATTTCATTGTGGTTTTTGTTTGCACTTTCCTGTGACCAGTGATGTCATGTGCATATTTGAGATTCACGTATCTTACTTGGTGAGGTATCTTTTAAATCATTTGCTCAATTTTAATAGGGTATTTTAATTTCTTATTATTTAGTTTGAGAATTCTTTACTATCTAGATGCAAGTCTTTTATCAGATGTGCAACTTGTACATATTTCTTTCAGTATGTTTCTTGTTTTTCTTTTAACAGTGTCCCCATTTTTAGTTTTGATGAAGTTCACCTTTTCACTTTTTTTTTTTTAAATGTGCTTTTGTTGTCATAGCTGAGAACTCTTTGCTTTGTTTAAGGTCACAAATATTTTCTCCTGTGTTGTCTTCAAAAATTTTCTAATTTTCATTTTGCACTTAAATCTATAGTTGACTAGAGTTAATTTTTGTATATGGTCTATTTTTTTTTAAAGAGAGAGTGTGAGAGAGAGAGAGAGGGAGAGAGAGAATTTTTTAATATTTATTTTTTAGTTTTCAGCAGACACAACATCTTTGTTTGTATATGGGTGCTGAGGATTGAACCCGGGCTGCACACATGAGCGCGCTATCGCTTGAGCCACATCCCCAGCCCCTGTATATGGTCTAATTTGAATTAATTTTTGTATAAGGTTCAAGCTGTAAGTTGTTTTTGTTACATTATTTTTTTGCTTATGAATATCTAATTATTCCAGTATGCTTTGTTGAAAAAGACTTTTTCCATTGAATACTTTTTCAAGTATCAGCCATACATATTTGGGTTTATTTCTGAACTTCCTGTTCCAGTGATCTGTTTGTCTTAACACCAATGCTACATGGTGGTCTTGATGATTGTAGTTTTATGGTATTATTGAAATCAGGTAAGTGAGTGCTTTAACTTTTTTTTTTTATCTTTTTCAAAATTATTTTGGCTATTTTAGTTCCTTTGACTTTCCATACACATTTTAGAATCAGCTTACCATTATCAGAACTATTACAGATGTCCTACTGGGATTTTGATTTGACTTTCATTGAAAGTTTGGATCAACTAGGAAAGAATTGTCAAAGAATATGAGTCTTCCAGTGGGAGTGTGGTATAGTTTTCCATTTATGTAAGCTTCTCCATTTATGTAACCCTTCTTTGATTTCTTTCAGCAGTGTTTCTGTCTCGGTGTTTTCTTTCTTGGTATATTCCCTTCATTTGGCAGAGTGCCTCTTTCAGTATCTTCCTCAAAAGGGTACATGCAGGAAAATTTTTGACCCCTTACCTGTTTTTATTCTTATCTCATACATATATAACATTTGGCTAGATGTAGAATTCTAGGTTGGAAATTATTGTCCCTCAGAATTTTAAGTGTGTCATTTCCCTGTCATTTAGCTTCTAGGGTGGCTGTTGAAGTCTTGCATTCTGATTCTTGATTCTTTGTATTCTACTTGTTTTGTTCTCTCTGAACCTTTTTGTAACCCACGTTCTGACATTTTTCAGTGATGTGCCTTATGTGGATCTATTTTCACCCATTATGCTGGACACTGTGTGGGCTCTTTAATTCTGGAGATTCATATTTTGTAGTTGGGAAATTTTTTCCTGAACTCTTCCTGATTTCTTCCCATATGTTCCTCCTGTTCCTTAACTTCCTTAGGTTTTCTTTAATTTTGAACACCTTGTCTTTACTCCATTTCTCAATTTATCTTTCAGTATTTCTAGTACATTTTTATCTCTGCTATGATTTCTTAATTTTCTAGGGTATTTTTTCATTCTCTTCAGCATTCTTTTGTTTGTATGTTTTTGCATCATATGTTTTTATCTCTATATGGATGTGTGTGTTTAAGTTCACTTCTGTCTGCACTTGTATCATCTTTTTCTCCCTAGTCATTTTTCTTCTTTAGTCTCTGCCATTCATACTAAAGGATTCCTTACGTGTTTGGTGATCCTTAGCTATCTGCTCATTTATTTAAGGACAGGACTCTCAAAGGTTGTTTGAAAGCATTGTATTATTTGAGAATGAGATTGTTGACTGTGAGGTTTAACAGTGGGGTGGTCTTGCTGGTGGGTTTCCTTGGGAAACTGGAATGTTAGTATTATTGTTTAAGGTCACAAATATGGACTTTACTCTTGGACTGGCCAGGTTTCTCCAAAGAAGTCTTTTCTGGTCTCTTACTACATATTAGTCTGGCTGCTAGAGTTCTTTTTTTTTTTTTTTAAGTACCAGAGATTGAACTCAGGGGCACTCAACCACTGAGTCACATACCCAGCCCTGTTTTGTACTTTCATTTAGGGGCAGAGTCTCACTGAGTTGCTTAATGCCTCCCTTTTGCTGTGGCTGGCTTTCCACTCACTGGTGATCCTTCTGCTTCAGCCTCCAGAGCCACTGGGATTACAGGCATTGGCTACTGCACCCAGCTGGCTGCCAGAATTCTGGGACCCAAACAAGGCAAGAAGTTGTGATAGGGGTTAGTCTCAGTAGTCAACACATAAACTTCCACTTAATCCTTTTGTTTTCCGTGTGGTCACTCTCTATGGTGCAGCTCTCTGGGTAGAAGAGGGGCAGCTCATTTCCCAACTGTTCAGGGGTCTGTCTGCCCTTAAGCAGCCTTTCAATGAGTCCTTCTGTTCTTAGCCCCTTGTCACCTCCAGTTCTAGAGATATATTTTCCCCATAATTCCTGAGTTTGGGGGGAATTGTGTGACATAACTTAGTTTCTTCCCATATTTTCCTACTGTTGGCTCAGAACTTGGCATTTTGGAATAAATCAATTTATTCTTTCCTGCCAGCTTCCTAATGGCAAATATTTTAAATTCCTTTATTATCATTTTAGTGGAGTTTCAGAAGGGAGGAGAGTCAGCTAGTCATTGTTTACCTTAAGTATACTGAAGTCTGTAACCTGCTTGAATTCTAGTTAACAGTCTTCTTAAAGTGTGATGCACAAATCTCTGCTTGATTAGAGGTAAGCTATCCGTGCTTCTAGATTTTAATGTTGCCTGCGGTTGAATTAGCCTGTTCAGTCACTTCACTTACAATTGCTAGCTGTTCACTAACAGCCAGCCCTAAGCCAACATTTTCCTCTGTGCTGGTGTTTCTTGTAATGTCAGTAAATTAAAACCTGAGTTCAAAACTTTAATTTTCCCTGGGAAATTTAGAACTTTTTATTTGCCCAGTTTTCTAGACTTTGAAGAGCTTTTAGAATTCCAGTTGTGTTCTCCAGTCATTATCCAGTATATTTACTATCCCTTTCTTTTCTTTCTGATAATAATTGGGTCTGTGAGCCATTTATGTCTTCATATTTATTGGGGGCAAAGGCCTGCTGATTGTGGTATTCACTGTAATATTCACAGGTCTGGCTGGCCTGTTTGCTTGGGGAACTCCTGTGGTCAGTATACTTGGGCCTTAACATTATTTGTCATTTTATTTTAGTCGTTGCTGAAACTGGTTTTCTTTTCAAAACCTCTTTTTTAGGTAGTCATTTCTTTGGGAGGTCAGCTCTTTTCTCAAGACCATTCTCACACTTTCATATATTCTTGACCCTTATTTTAGTCCATCCCTCCCATCTTATTCTCAGAGATATTAAAAGTGGTATTGACAAATTTTAATAAAATTCAGTTATATCATGTGTTTCCCAATCTTCTCTCCTAACTGTGAAAAAAGAATGTGAAGTTAGCAGGAACTGCTTGCTCAGGTACACGTTCTGGCTCTTATTTGTTGTCTTTTTCTTTCTTTTTAAGTTGTCCAGGCTGGCTTCAAACTTGATCCTCCTGCCTCATCCTCAAGAGTAGCTGGGATTACAGGTGTGCACCACTGTGCCTGCACCATTTTATTTTCTAAGTGCCCACAATTTCTGTTCTAGAACTCCATCCAGAGTTGAAGTGATGCTTGGTTACAAAGTGTGTGGCATTCGCTCTTCCCACTTTTTGAAAATGGGGATACTGCCATGTTTCTCAGTGTTGTATTGTTCTGGTTCTCTACTGTTGCTTGAGGGCTGTGGGCAGCTGCTCAGCAGCCTTCTTTGCACAAGTCCTCTTGGGACATGGGCATGCAATTTGTCTGGACTACTAGACTTGAACCTTTTCCCTGGGAGGCAGAAGAAGCAGTGTCTCACCTCTGTGTTCTTGGTGCATTGCCTAGTAGCCTGTAGAAAACTTGTAGTGTTTCAATATGCTCATTTATTTGAAACACCTTGAGGTTCGTTCTACATTTCTTTACCTGTTCACCTGTTAGGGCTTCTGTGCTTACAGGCCAATGTGGAGTCTCATTCCACTAAATTTTGGTGATATCTATGAAGTTGTACTTTCTTGGGTTAAAAGTGTCAAGATTTATTGAAAAAAGTCTTCTTGGAGTACCTGCACTGTGATAGAGCTGTTGCCCTGGAGCTCACCATCCAGTGGGGCGGACAAGTTTGAAGAAGTGTAATTGTGAAGTCTGCTGCAGGACCATCCTATTACATTGACATTGGAGGTCAGATATGTAAGGTTCTTTTCCCAAAAACTTCTCCTAGGACTATCTCTGATTTTTCTTTACATATCATATCTGACATGTCCCATTTTGCTGCCACCATCCTCGTCCAAGTCACCACCATCTTGTGCTTAGGAACCTACAGTCCTTTCTTTTTTTTTTTTTTTATTGGTTGTTCAAAACATTACAAAGCTCTTGATATATCTTCATACAGCTGCCTGAGTGATCCAAAAGGTAAACCCAAACCCTCTGTCCTCTCCCCTCCAGTGGCTTCTGTCACACTTATGCAGACTTCCTCTCCACCTTAATGTGCTCTGTTTTCTTCTTCACTCCCCCGCTCCCCGCCTCTCCCTGCCACCATGCTTCTCATTTATTATGTTCTGGCCAAGTTCACAGTTTTCAGTCAAGGGGAGATCCTTCCTGTCTCAGGGCCTTCCTCTCCATCTGGCTGTCCTCACCTCTGCTAGACTTGCCACCTCAGTTCTACAACAGCCTTTTGCCTCTACTTTGTCATTTTCTTTACTCTTGTTTGGCTATATTTTTCTTTAAGTGGATCATTACCTGTAACCATTTGCATATTTTTTTCTGGCATTCTTCTTCTATATGTTCCATAAACTCGGGGATTTTTTTTCTGTTCTGTTGGCTGCTGTATTCCCATTGTGAGAAGGGGGCTTGGCACCCAGGAAATGGTCAGTGTTGAATGGAGGATGCACTATGGTACCAGTTCGCATTGTTTCTTTCTGCCCTTTTATTTTCAGCTCAAAACCCTTTGGATGAGATGGGCCAGTTTCTGGGCATGGTTATTCTTCCAGGTTTACTTATGTTCTCCCTACTAGAGTTAAGTGCTTCATCTTTATAGTGTCTTAAAATTGTACAAATCGAATTCTATTCTTTGATGTCATCTGCATAAATAGTGGTTAATTTAATTTTTCACATGCTGCTTTTTCCTGTTGGAATAATAGGTGAAAAGACCACTGGTTCAAAGTTCATTAGTTTTCTAATTCCTAGGCACATTTCTCAAATTATGCTGCTGTTTTTCTTGTAATCACTGTAATCTTGACAGGCTTTTTCTCACCTCTTGGCTTCTTCCTATTGGACCTTGTTAGGCTTGTTAATTTTCTATATGGCATGGCATGATGGTTTTCTAGAATGTTCTGATAACTCCTTAGTCTCATGGTCCCCTATTTCTTATAACTTCTCTGGTGGTGCATTGTTTTTCATCTAATTCTATATTCTCTGTTTTTTTTCTTCCTTCTCCTCCCCTTTCCCCCAGCCCCTTATTGCTGACTGGGCTTGGGAAAGGCTTTGTGAGAGAAAAGGAATGGAATTGGGTCTTGAAGGATGGATGAATAACTTGAGTGGGACACAGGTGAAGGAACTCTAGCCTGCAGGAATAGCACAAGCAAAAGCTTAGACACTTGAAATGCATAATTTGTTTGGTAGGAGTGGTTTGAGGTGGCTGGAGTGTGTGTTTGTCTTTAGTGGGGTCTGGCCAGAAGGGAGGTGACCTTCAATGCTAGGTTCGGGATTATGGGTGTTTGTACTCTGGTCTTGTAATATTCTTATATTTCTGGTGTAGAAATGACATTGTTCTATTTTACATAATTAGTTGAGGGTGTTGGGACTATTTTTATGCCCTCAGACTTCAGCATTGCCTTATAGAATAGCTTATACGTGATAGATGTTCAACGTTGAGTTGAGTTGAATTCTGAAAAGAAGGTTTAATTTTCCCAAGAATCTAGAAGGCTAGAGTTTTTCTATGGAATTAAGTTTTAAAAGGAAATACATAATTTTTATTGCATATGTTATAAAAGTCTGTATTGTGGATATTCATTTTTTGTCTTTGTGTCTCCCACCTTGCTTTCCTTACTTATAATATGTAATCATTACAGCAAGCAGTCCCTGGATCAAGGCAGAATTTGGAAGATACTTGGCTTCCTCAGTATCTCTTGTTAAGTTCCTATTTTTTTGGTAGAACGGTAATATTTTTATACTCTTCTGTGCAGTCTTGTGCAGATGCATTCTCATGCACCTCCTTTCAACCAAAGAACTGACTGTGGCCTAGTGCAGAAAATCAGGAGACACCTAAGAGCAACCTATATATTAGGTATAACCTGTTTACAGATGAGAAAACTGTTAGCAGTTAAAGGACTAAGATTATTTAGCTGGTAAGCAATTGGAATTACAGCATAGATCCTATGTTATTTTCTTTCCTTTATTTTTTAAGTACCCCAAGTTTCACTTAATGATTAATGGTCTAGAGGACAGTGGAAACAAAAACACAATTTGTGAAAGTGCAGAAAGTGGGCTTTCCCCATCCACTAAAGGATGGAAGCAGATTCAAAGCTTGTAGACTGTGGTGATACATGTGGGAAAGTGGGTCGTAAAAGGAAAAACAGATACTTCATAACACATTGCATATTATGTAGAGTCATTTCATTCAGCGTGTTTTAATTTTCATATGTTTTTGATAGTGACATTGTAATCTTGAAGGGGATTTCTCCATTTGGCTTAAATTATTGCTATTGACTGATGATTGTGGTTAGGGTAAGAGTTAATTTTAATTAGGGAAGAGTTACTAACATTTATTTCTAGGACATACAGTGATGGTAAATTGGGTGTTGGGGGGTCATTCCTTCATGTCAACATGGTTAATGTGGACCTTGGAGCTGAGTGGACTACATTTTGCTTTTATTAATGCATCTGAGCTATGTTTTCCCTTTTTTGTTTTTCCAATTCTGATTGAACAGATCCCCATTGAAAAATCTATATGTAAACCTAGGATGCTGGGCTCATAAACCATTTCATGGTAAATGATTTGTATAAAATTGCAACTAAGTGAATTTCATTCAAGCAGTGGGAATCTTCCAGATCAAGTTCATTGCTAGCAAGTGTTGTATTCTGGGCAAATTGTCTGTTTCTTTACCTGCATTCACAGAGCAGTGATAGTTCATATCATTGTACATACCCCCATCACAGTTCATAAACCAGTTTGGCTAATTACTCTAAAATTACTGTTTTTGTTTTTTCCTCAACAATATGTGTTTAATTTTTTTGCTCTTAGTATTATTAATAATAAATTGCTTTCCCTGGCTCTCAAGCTCTTTAGAGATCAAACAGAATTTTTAAGGTGAAAGGAACCCTCAGCTCTGTTGTCTTCTGCTTTTTATCCACACCCACACAGTCACATGTTCATGACTATGATATTTCTCTATGTTGTTATTTCTGTATGCATATAAAAATGCTTTGTGGTGCGTAAAGACAGGGTAGGATAGAAATACTGACGCTGACATTAGAGACAAAAATAGTGAATAAAGCTAATAAACAATAAAGAGTATAAAAACATAAAGGGTATGTTTGTCAATAAGATTTGCCTTAGGTAAACCACTGATTTGCATTTTACTGGACATTTCCCTTAAGCAATATGAAGCTTCTCCTTTTCCACTTCTGTTTTGCAGTGTCTCCTTTACACCAGCATCATACTTAAAATTCCCTCTAGACTCTGCCCTCCAGTTTATTGTCAGTCCTTTATCACTGAGCGAGAACTTTATTGGAGGCAATACTGGCTTTTTTTGAATCAGCATCTTCACTTCTGCTTCACTGCTTTTAATTATGATGTTGTCCTTGTTTGGAATTTTTCTCCCTTCTATCCAAATTCTGTCCTGATGAGTCAGCTCATATTCCCTCCTTTCAGGAAGCTTTCCTCTTCAGTCCATGCTGATCATGAAGCAAGTTCTCATGCATAGACCTTAACAACATACCATTAAACTAAAGAACTACTTTCCAAGTATTGACTTTGCTGTATGTAGTGCTGTGCATTTTACATATGTTATGGTGCTATGTATTTTACATGTTATGGTTAGCCTCACACTTGTGACAGATGAGGAAATTAAGGCATGCATTGATTAAGTGAGTTGCCCTAAGTTCATATAATAGCTTCCTTGAAGTAGAACAGAGTTGGGAGCTTCAAAACCTGTGCTCTTTGTACTGTTGCATGCTGAAATTCTTTTTGTCTAATTCCGACTTTGTTGTTGTTGTTGTTGTTGTTGTTAACAACTGAGAGGATTAAGTATAAGTCTGGTTTTCCCCAAATATGAGGATCTTTTTTGGACCAATATTCATTTGTACTGCTACCCTATACAAGGCATCATGGGTCCAGTTGTTCAGGATAATAATTTAGCTGTGTTCAAAGCACTTGGGCAGTGCCAGTGTATACATTGTTACCTATAGAAGAGGCAGGATGAAATCTATAGAAGGAGATTAAATAATCACATGGTTCCAGGGAGGAGATAATCATTTTCAATGGGAGGAATTAAGGATGGTACTAGGAGTTAGCATTTCTCCTGAGATTCAATGAAAGGACTGAAGTTGGAAGAGAAGATTATGTTCAGAGTTTAGACTTTGGAGATGTTGGAGGTTGTGGTTCAAGTTCTTAACATCACCACTTACTAGTCAAGTAACCATGGGGAAATTAGCTAATGTCTTGACCTTAGCAGCAATACCCCTAGAATTGGTGAGAAGACTGGGGTGGGGCTGGGGAGGGTATATGAATCTTTTAGCATTGTGCTTACCCCATTATGCACTCAGTAAATGTTAGCCCCCAAAATTAATTTTTTTTTTAATGAGGAAGAAACTTGAACAAAGGCCTAGAGGAAGCCTGGAGGGTAGGTATGGAGTTTGTAGAAGAGTTTGGACTTTTGGGGACTAAATATAGTGGACATAGTAGGCTAAGCTTTGAAAAGCAGGTTGGCAATTATGGATTCGGTGAATCCTTTCATTCTCAGACTGCTATTCTCTTCTACTTTAGACAATGGGAAGTGCTATTAGAGTTTTGGTTTAGGTGTAGCTTTGTTTTAATAGAGAAGTAATATGTTAAAACCTGAATTTTAGGAAAAACCTTACAACAATGGGAAGAATAGAGTGAGGATGAGTGCAGGGGTCTAGGGGACCTGCCTATGATGCAGAGATGGGGGAGTGCTGATAAGAGTCGAAACCAACTCAGTGATTGGGACAGAGAGGCAGCTTGTAGGAATAGACATGTCACCCATTATTTCAGCTCCAGATCTTGTGTACCAATAGCAAAATGTTTTTGTTCTTTTTAGATTATACAGTTCTTATAAGTTAATTATAAAGTTTAAGTAATAAAACAATCACAATTGTTATGGTTAGAATATGAGGTGTCCCCCAAAGGTCATGTGATAGTGTAGAAATGTTTGATTAGATTATGAGAGCTATAACCTACTTGGTGGATTAATCCATTGATGGATTGATAATTTGAATGGACTAATTGAGTGCTAACTATAGGCAGGTGGAGTGTGGCTGGAGGAAGTAGGTCACCTAGGGCATGCTTTTGGTGATTGTATTTTGCTTGGCTCTTCGATTGCTTTCTCTGCTTCTTTGGACTCAGCATCCTGTCTGCCATGAGCTGAGCAGCTTTCTTCCACCATATCCTTCTGCCATGGTATTCTGCCCCATCTCAGGCCCAGAACAATGGATTCTGCCATCTGTGGACTGAAACTCTGAGCCCCAAATAAACTTTTCCTCCTCTAAGTTGTTTTTGTCAGGTAGCTCAGTCACAGTAGTGAAAAGCCAACTAACACATAATTCCAACAGAGATAACCACTATATACTTTAAATCCCTTCCTTTAGATGTCCTTCATACCCAGTATTAGTTAAATAATAGTTTATTCTAGCCTTTATATCATTTAAAGTCTATATAGGTGTGGTCACTGTTATTATTTTGAGGTAATTTGCCTTTATATGTGTTTGAGTCTGTTTATATTTTGTTGAACAAATGGAAGATTTTGTTGTTCATTTTGTTTGTTTTTGGAAATTCACATATTGAAAGGACCTAAATTTCCAGATTTCTGTAGACTTTCTTTTTTCCATGTTAATAACTTTAAAAAACAGCAACTTTGACATTGTCTTGCTTTTATTTTTTTTTCAAATGTATTACCTAAAAATGCCTAAAATTTTGTTCTGGTTTAATTTTTATTTTGAAGTGTTAGACTTACTGAGCAAAAGAGTACACATTGTTCTCATATACCCTTCATCCAGCTTTTTATAATCATAGCATCTTCCATGACTAGTACATATATCAATACTAAGAAATTAACAGTGTCATAATACCATTCACAAAACTACATACTTTATTTAGGTTTTTCCAGTTGTTTTACTATCATCCCTTTTTTTTTTTTTTGTCCCAGTATCCTGCATTGCATTTAGTCATCGTATCTCCTTAGTTAACTCTCCCATCCTGTAACATTTCTTCTCTTTCATAACCTTGACCCAATTTTGTTGTTGTTGTTTTTGGGGGGGGCGTACTAGGAGTACCAGGGCCACTCAACCACTGAGCCACATCCCCAGCCCTATTTTGTATTTTATTTATAGACAGGGTCTCACTGAGTTGCTCAGCATCTCACTATTACTGAGGCTGGCTTCGAATAGCGATCCTCCTGTCTCAATCTCCTGAGCCACTGGGATTACAGGTGTGCACCACTGGTCCCAGCATCTTGACCCTATTGAGAAGTATACACTTATGCTTTTAAAAATAATGAATTGTTTAATTTGAAGTCCACATGTGGGGGCCTATATGATGTTTAATTTCTTAAAAATGATGTAAAACAGATCTATGATATTATGGTTTCAAAATTAATTAGAAATCAGTTAGAAAAATAATTTAATAAACTTGTTTTCCCCAAAGTACAAAGTTAAAGGCCTTATTGATGTAATGATAGGAAAGTGATATTTTAAGAAGCAACCATACTATATGACCATAGGGTGAATTATGACTTTGGCATATCTCGATTTGTCATGACTCTAGGTTTACCTCACAGATGATAGCCCCAGCTTTGATTTCATGAAAGAAATGTGTTAAGCAGTGTCAAAGATTGTAAATGCATTCCAAAATTGAGCAGAAGTTTTAGGATAGTGGAAAGCCCTACACTTTGTAAACTCATCTTCAGAGAGGCATGAATATTGACTTTTTATTGGCCAATTCTGCTTTGGTGCTTGCATTTTATTTATGAAAAAGTGCATCATGCCAGAGGGGTACATGCTTGGTACTTCAGGCCTGTCCCTGAAGGTATACCTCAGAGGCAAACATAGACAGTGGAAGTACGAGTCCTCTTTGTAAAAATTAGTGACCTTTTGAGGTTCGTTTCTAGAAAGTATTCTCCAGTGTTTGAAGTCCGTGCAGTCAGCTGTGGAAAACAAGTGCAGCCTCCAATTGCTCTGTTTGCACGTCCAGTTGGAGTCAGAACACTGGTATTTCCTTGATCTTGCCCATAGTGCCCCTGTTTTTTCCTCCTGCAGTTTCAGTTTTGGTGTGTTCAGATGCCATGTCACATCCTAGGAGAACAGTCTTGTGAGTCGCCAGGGGGTCTGACAAGTTGAGCCACTCAAAACCCTTTAATTCCAAGTATCCTTGAACTGAGGAAGCAGCTCAATAAATCTCTAGAACAAGTTTTCACAACTTAACCATATGACCGCATTAGAATAAAGCCAGCTTCTGTGCGCCACTTCATCTTCTTCCAAATATTTCTTGAATTTGTGATGATTAAGGTGATAGCCTCAAGAGTCACAATCTCAATCTGTCACTTCATCACCTCACGCAGTGAACATTCATTCAGTAAGTAGAAATTGAGCACGTCTAGCCAGGGACTATTCTAGGTACTGTGGATACAGCACAGAACACCGAGCTTCAGTAAAATGTACAGCATAGCAGATGAAGATCTGTACTGCTGTGAAGAAAATTAAGTTAGGGAAGGGGTGACAACTCTGTGTGTGTGTTTGTATGTTTGCAGTTTATAGCAGGCTATTTAGGAAAAGCTCCCTGAGGTGAAGGGACAGGCCAGCTAGATATCCAGGAAAGGAGCATTCGAGGGTGAGGGAATAACTGTAAACTTCAGGAGATGAAAATATCCTCAGAGGCCAAAGGGGTAGCAGGAAAGCCAGAGTGGATGAAATAGTGGAAGGAAGGGACTAGGTCAGAGGTGGTTGGTGCCAGAACACTGAGGATATTGTAAATCATTACAAAAATTTGGGCATTTGCTCTGAGCAAGGCAGGAAGACATTGAACAGGGGAGCAACATGCTCTGGCTTTCTGATCGTGAGTCTCTCACTTTATTAAAATGAGTGCTGAGGTGTCATGGGTAGAAGCTGACAGAAGGCAGTGACAGTTAGAGGTAATGGTGGCCTGAACTGGGGTGGTTGTAGCAGACAGGTGGTGAGAAGTGGTCAGTTTCTCATCATATTTGGAAGACAGAGCCATTAGCATTTCCTGATGACTTGCACATATGCTGTGAGGAAGTGGCAGTCAGGTTTTTGGTCCTGAGGAGGTAGAATTACTGTTTTCCTGATGGGGAAGGCTGTTATGCATCCTGAACAAGAGGGAGGAGGCTGCGAGTGGTCTGCCTCATCTCAGGAATACACTTCAGAAATTTGTACCCCCTTCTCTTCTCTATAGCCACTCTATCGAGGATTAATGACTTAAATTTTCAGTGTCTAAATCAAGTGTCTTAAGTTCCTTAGTGGCAAGTACTCAAGTTTGTTAGCAAACTGGACTAAAAACCTTGGATCTCAAATAGGCTACACTTTGGTAAGCTTAGGTGGCATTAGACCCAGTGGCTTAGTGAGGAATATAGATGTTTCTGCTGCCACACCTTTTAGTAAACCTGGAAAAATATCAAGCAAATGAAGACAGAACAAAGTTGAAACCTCAAAAATAACTTAAAGTCACCCCACATTTGCAAAATCAGTTACTGAAAACAGCAGGGCTGATGTGGGAAATAGAAATAGGATAGAACACTGAAAACTGAGGAACGGTAACCAAGAAGTTCTAATAACGGTACCAATAAACAAAACACAAAAGAACACAGTTAATTATTGGTGTTTACTCTGGTGTCATAGGAAGTTTTATGTAGCCTTAAATTCTGGGGCTTGTGCTTTCTTTGACAATTGTCTACTACCATTTTTTATGAAAAGTAAAAAGTCGATTTGGCATATCGCCATTGTCTTAATACAAGGGGGAATGCCTGTCCGCTTCCTCATCTGCATTCATAGCTTTGCCAGATAACTTAAAAGAACAGAAGTGTAGTGGTTTAAAGCCAATGAAACAGTCACCAGTTGGACCAAAGTAAGTTACTTCTGTTGATTTTCAGTTTTCTTTTTTCCTTGAGATTCTCTTTTCTTGCTAAGGCTTTCTCTTTAATAATCATGAGGTAACTTGCCTTGGCTTGAAAGTATTACATGCTAGGGGGAAAAAAAAAATCACATGAGCTGATTTGACCTCTCTGTTATTCAGACTCCATTCATTCACATGTTTGCCAGTCATGTATGAGGTAATGCTCATCCAGGAAGCACAGTGTGGCAGAGCAGACTGCATTGCTGCCCTGGGGCTCCTTATCTGACCCAAAGCTAAGACCAAATTCAGATCTGCTTCTTTAAAGATAGTCTAGAATTTTTTTTTTAATTAAATAGGTATTCAGTAAGAAACACCCTAAAATCAATTTGACAGTGTACTCAAAAAAGTGAAAAAAACCCAACATTTATTTCTTTAAAAAAATCATTTGAAGACTAGAAAGTTAAACCATCTTTAAGAAGAACCACTTGTTTAAGAGCTAATGTCACACTTGACAATGACAAATAGAGGATTTTTTTGTTTACATTAGGAATGTAATTACCTAAGCCTTCTATCATCATTAACATTGTTCCAAAAGATCTGACTAGTGCAATAAACCATAAAACCAAAGTAAGTATAATGATCAGAAAGAAGATAAATCATCGAAAACAAGAAAATCAACTAAAAAATTTTAGTAGGTTCATGAAAGATAATACTGTAGTATAAATATAAGGAGCCATTCTGAATCAACAGACCATTGGTAAGGTATTATGTTAGATAACTCCCACTCTGTATTAAAATAAATTCCGTGAAACCTTAAGCAAGTAGATGAGAACAATATCAAATAGCTGAAGAGCTTAAAAGCAGTGAGAAAAGGTCCAAAGATACATCAATTTGGCTGTACAAAACTATATTTCTAGAAACTGTATTTCTAAAAAACTCAGAAATGGGATGGCAAACTGAGGCATAGCTCATTTCATAACCAGCTCTCCAAGGGAAGGAAAAAGTACACAGATTTGCTGATTTCCATGATGTGAAGGCTCCCACCATGACTGATTTCAAGTGAACAAGTTCAAGAGCAGGAGTTGGCACAGAATCTTGCACAGTTGGAGCTCACTAACTGGCTGAAGCATAACAAGTGGCAGAGCACGCTGAGAAGCCACCTCGAGATCACCTGATCACGGAAGTGAACTGTGGCTCTCAGCCCAGATCACATTCCCCCTTGAAGCTGCCTTCCCAGGAGGCATGAGGTAGAGATAAAATGCCCAGTGTCATCCTGGAGAGCACTTGGTAGGGAGCTGCTGCATCTCTGAGTGGAGAGAGCCTAGTGGGGTGGCTGAGGCTTACCTTCAGAACAGCCCCTTTGGGGACCATCATACAATGATTGAGGATAGAGGCAGAGAGAGGTGTTGCTAAGCAAATGCATAGCAGAAAAAGAACAGTTGGATCAAAGCAGAGGGATTTCTCTGGTGGTTTCTTCTGAAACCCCTAATACTCTTGGGAGCTGTACATGTGTTTCACTATGTTCTTCTGTCTCTGCATGTTTATATTCTCATTCTCTATTTTTTTAACTTTTCATTTGACTTGGTTTAATTATTGCCTGTAATAATTTTCATAAGTGTAATCTCTAGAAAGATTAATTGTGGGGAAATGGCTGTGAATAATCAGGAAAGACTGTCTGGACAGTGACAAAGTGACCTGTAGTATAGGAGGTGCCTCACAGTGGCCAGGAAGTCACCATATTGTCAGGAAGGGAAGGTTTTAGGTATGGAGGCTTGGAGTCCTGTGTCATGTTTGTGTAGGGCTTCTATCAGGGCTCTTCTGTTCCACAATAAATGATTACTAGCTGCTCATTTGGTAACCCCATCTTGTATGTGCCATCTTAGGATGGGTTGTTCCCTTGTGGTCTGGTCTTTAGTTCTAAGGGAAGATTAGCTTATTCTCTAGAGCAACTTTGTGGAAAGAAGGATTTAATTGGATTTCAGAGATGTGGAGACTTTGAATATGGCAGCCATGTTATTAGGAGTTGTGTAGTTATTTGAAGGCTGTGATTGAAAATCATTATTTGGGAAGATTATCTGGAGACTATGATTGAGAATTATTAGTTCAGGGAGTACAGAGAAAACCAGTTGGCATGAATTGGGATAGAGGTACAGAGAGGAAAGAGGGGGGAAAATGTACTTATTTTTAAGGGGTTTATGAAGATTAATCTTACATTATAATGAAAGTACCTGTATACGTATACATAGAGGGTTGACTGGTGGGCAAGTGGGGGTGGCCAGAATTGCATACTAACCTGTTAAGGTCTGTCTGAGCTTGGAAGCTAGCTTTTGGACAAATGGTCTCTTATGAGTATGATTTTTTTTTTTACTATCATAATTAAAGATAATATATTTCCATAGAATGATAAACTTAGATTTCAAATTCATGCAATAAGTATAGATATTATTTTGGTATCTTTTTAGCCTTATAAATTTTTTTGTTTGTTTTAAGTAGTTATACATGACAGTAGAATGCATTTATGCACTTTGATATATGATATATAAATGGTAAAATTTCTCATTTTTTTGATTGTACATATTGTAGAATCACATCAGCACAGCCATATATGTACATAAGGTAATAATGACTGTTTCATTCTGCTATCCTTCTTCCTATCCCCATCCCCTCTCCTCTCTTCACTCCCCTCTCCTAATCTAAAGTAACTCTATTTCTCCCTACCCACCACCTATTGTGAATTAGCATCTGCATATTAGAGAAAACACTCAGCCTTGGGTTTTTTGGGATTGGCTTATTTCACTTAGCATGATCTTCTCCAACTCCATCCATTTAGAGTGGGATGTTTTAATGACTCACTGGGTATGCAGACTTACAGATGGTTTTTTTAAAGCACTTATTTATTCCAGTTTGGTCCATTAACATTCATTTTTCTTTGTCAATTTTTTAAAGAACATATTTAGTATCAGTCATTTACAGGGGTATTAATTTGATGATTCAGTGTTCCTTCTCACCAGTTTGGGTGATTCTGGTATTTTTCTGTAATCATTTTATGGATCTTTAGCTGGTTTTCATTACTTCAAATTCTGATGTGCCCATGTATTTTCCTGCCATTACTGATTGTGGAACCACTGAATCTCAAGGTTGGAAAGGATTATAATTGTCTTCTAGTCAAGCTGTCAATTTGATATTTGAATCTTCTGTTATTTTCTTTTCTAATTTAGACTTAAATAATTGATTGGGTCTTAATTTTCAATAGTTGGGTTTTATCAAGAAATAGGATTTGGAGACTTAGTGACCATATGTCATCCTCACACTGAGTAGTCATTTGGACATAACCAGCTGGTCATTCTTTGGGGTAGCTGAAGGCCACTGGTTTATTTAATGCTGAACTTTTTGCCTGCTATTCAGTACCCATGGCTGCAGGGTGCTATGACCTTAAGCTCTACACCTAGGCAGCAGGTAAGAGTATAGGTGGACTTAGGACCCAAATCCTATGGCCAGGCTAAACTCAGCTCTGTCATTTTCCTGGGGTTTCCTCCCTGGTCTGGTCTATCTAAGGGCAGAGAGAGGGTATTAGAGGTTGACTGTGGAGAAATATAACCTCTTTGCTTTCAAAGTTAGCTAAGGCTGGTTTGCAAGTCCAGGAGCTGCCTGTTTGTAAATGCTAGGGGAACTTCTCTAGCTGTGTTCTAAATTATAGCTCTTCAATATTTTCTGCCTAAAGTGTTTAAATGGAGAGTACTTGTTGTGGTTCAGGTTTTACCAGAGAATGCCAGCTGACAGCTGCCAAGAGGCTTTACTAAGGATCCTTGACCTTACAACTCATTAAGCCCTGGGGCTTTGGAGGCTATAATTTTGCTAGTACATTTAGCGTGCATCCTTCTGTTAATAGTAGATTCATGTAAAACAGCGTCGTAAGACACGTGTCAACCCAGAAGCCTAATTTATTGAAGATTTAGCTGACGTGCAGGATAGAAAAATTTTGTCAGCTTGGCTAGCATGAAGATAAAACCAAATCATTATTGAGAATTATTTTATTTTCTCTCTTTTATTTTTGGTAGTACTGAGGATTGAACTAGAGCCTTGCACATGCTAGGCAAGCATTCTACCACTGAGCTACACCCCCAGCCTTTTATTTACTCTTGATAGAGAAGTAATGTGGTTTTTAAAAATCCAGTTCAAATATGTATCTGATCTTACCTCATGAGATGATGATGGTTAACAGCTTAGTATGTGTATATTCTTTCAGACCCTGTGTAGATGCAGTAGCCTCTGTTGCTCCATGGTTTTATTTTTCTGTAGTCCTCAAGTTTTGTTATACATACATGCTTGTCAACTTCTGGGAAGCCAGAGGCCAGTCAGAAGGTGCCTGATGTCATGGGATGAGAAGAAGGGGAACAGATTGGATGATTCATGGTGTAGCAGCAACTCAGTTGCCCAACTGTCTACTCAGTAGTAATGACACTTCTGCATGAGTCTACTCCCCTCATGCCCCTTTCCCAAGACAGTTTGGAAGGGCAATATCAGGGTTGATTTCTCAGACTTCCATTTTTCAGTATAAATGATCAAGTCCAGATCCTGGCACCTAATAAGTACTAATAAATAAATAGTCCCTTTTTTTTTTTTTTTCTGAGAAGCCTGATCTTTCTGTAACTGTTTATATCACAGTCCAGTTTTATTTTGGCCTATTTTTCCTTTGATCTCTTTAAGATGACTCTCCCCCCCAGCTCTACTGTGATCTATTTTATGATGTATTTTAATTCTCTGTATCTTTATTCACCTTTTACCTTTGTAATGACTGCAGAGGAACTGAACTTTTCTATGAAAACCAGCACTTTATCTCATTATTCAATAACTTCTGATTTCTCAGCAAATGCGTTTCTTCATTAAATTTCATTACTACCCAACTTTTTATTTTAGTTAAAGCTCTTCTGCTTTTACCTTATCATATACCTGATTTGATAGCTATATGAAAAGTGTTTTGCATGGAGGTGTTGTGAAATTAAGAGAACACTACATGTGAAGTGGCCAACATACCCCTTTTCAAGTATTTTTATGTGATTTATTTTATATATATTACAACTTTATTGACAAGTAATTGCACATTCTACATGTAATTCACCCATCTAAAGTGTCCCGCTCAGTGATTTTTTTTTTAGTATATTCACACAGTTCTGTTAACTATCACCACAGTTTTAAAACATTTTTATTGCTCCCAAAAGTATCTTGATATCCATTTACTGTCATTCCTTATTTCCCCTTAACTTTACCCAGCCCTAGGCAAGTTTTATTCTGTTTTCTGTCTCTATAGATGTAGCTATTCTGAGTATTTCATGTGGAAGGAACTGTATGACATCTGGTCTTTTGTGTCTGCTTCTTTCACGTAGTGTTTTCACAGTTCATCCATGCTGTGGCCTGCATCACTACTTCATTGGACCACACTATATTTAATGGTCCATACTATATTTAATCACTTATACATTGATAGATATTATTTATGATTTTTTAATAGTAAAATAGCACTTCACATTATTATATTTTTTTTAAATACAATCATTTTACAAAACATAGAAAAAAGTTACAGGTGCCTAGGGAAAACAATAGTTTGTTAATTTGTTTCTACCCGTTAAACATCACTGTTTTCTTTAAATATTAAAAATGATATTTGGACATTTGGAAATAATATCATGCTTGGTTATGTTCTATAATTTTCCTATAACAAAAAATTAACAATGTGAAAATATAATTTAGATTAATTCAGCTACAGAATATAACATACTGTGGTATCTTTCCTGTAATTCTTATGCTTCCAATTTTTTAATTTTTCCTTCTCACTTCCACACAGATCATTCCATGATGTTTTATATGCTGAGGACAGTAAACATGGCAGAGCAGAGTAGTCATGGATCCTAGATTCCAACTGCCAGCTTGACGTCCCTCTAGTAGAACTTATTGTAGGCTGAGTGGCTTGGGCATGTTACTTGGTCTCTTTGGCCGTTTCCTTATCAGTAAGATGGGAATAATCCTGATATCAGCCTTATTGCTTTGTTGTGAAGATGAAATGGGTTAATAAAGCAAAGAGTCAGGTACATGGAATATGTTCAGTGATATTAGCTATAATCTGCAGTTTCATATGGTAATAGTGTCCCGTAAGTACTTTAAGTGCATATATTAAAACAGATTATTTTGGTAATATTCCTAATTATGTTTGATGCAAACTTTTTCCACCTTCAATAAAATATGTGCAGTTTTGTTTATCATTTCACCAACCATCACCTGTAAACTCAAATGGATCATGTTTTAAAATCGAGAGAAAAAAGCAGAACCTGGAGATGAAGGAGGTATTATTAGCAAGAGTAGAGGAGCTGGAAGGTGAAATAAAGTGACCTAATCTCTTAAGCTCCAACATGCCTTCATTCATGTGAAGATAATTAACTATTTACTGAATAAGTGGATATTTTAGTAGTTTGGTTGGATGTGGGATTCAGAATTGGAGTTTCCTTCAATTTTCATTTAAAAAGTGAGACTTCTTATGTATTCAGTATCAAAACTTCATTGTACACTTTACATATATACAATTTTTATTACTCCATTATGTCTCAATAAATCTCAGGGAATTTTTAAGATATAAGGAAGGCATTTCAGTTGCTCTTATTGTATTATTATTTAAAAGTCACTGTTTTTTAAATCACAGTTTTCCATACAACTGTACGCTAATTCATTTCTGCTGGTGGTATCTCCTTTACACATTTTATTTAGTTAGTTATTTTTTCATGAGAGAAAAATTTTGTCCTCTTTATTGCAGTTTTTTTTTTCTTTACACATTTTAGAATGTATATACGGTATGGGAATAATTTAAAGATTCTGAGATGAATTTTGTGGGAATTTACTTTTTTTTGAAGACTCACAGGGAAGACTTTCTCCTAGCTCTTTGGAAAAGGGCATTAACAACCATTTAGGGCCTGGTCTTAGCTAGAAACTTAAAACCTCTTCAAAGGGATTGTTCCTTACCCTACAAATAGAGAGCCCAGGTCAGCTGATCACACCCCTGTGAAGAACAAGAGCTAGGACTGAAACCAGGTTTGGGCTCTTTTTCATCACTGCACCAGTTTGACTTTCTAAGGTTGCCTGTTCTCCCATTTTTCTTTAAGGGGGGCCTTGCTCTGCCAAGGTGAGTCTCAGCATACAGTTTCTAATGAAGTTTGAAATGTTCTGATCTCCCATCAATAAGTGTCAGGTAGAATGACTTAAACATTTTGGGGGGGGGGGCATTTCATACTCTATTTCTTTATAGCTGTCAATATAGTGAGGAAGTAGAGAAAGAATAATTTGGAGAAATGGAAGCCAGTATATTCATATTCTCATATTCATATTCTCTCTCTCTCACATAATTAAATAGCATTAATAATAATCAAAATAGGGAAACATTATAAATTAACTTTAAAAATTACACCATCTCTTTCCAATGCTTTTTTACCCTTGCATGTACTGTTTTACTTAGCTGTATGACCAGATCAGAGAGATAATTTTATGCCCTGTTTTTTGCCATAACTTTTTATCATAATCAGTTTTATATGTTACTATAGAGCTTTCATAGTTATTTTTATGATTGTATAATATCCCACTCTCATGTTTAACTGTTTTCTATTATTGTCTAATTAATTTCTAATTATTTCTCATACAGCCCTGCATTGAACATACCATGTGCAGCTATTATAATGCTGTAGATTATTTCCTTTGGTTTTGAAACATATTGCTAAATTAAAAGGGAATGTCTAATTTGTGTTACTTTCAGTTTTCAGCATGGTCTTAACCAGTGTTGCCAGTCTTTGCTTCTGAAATTTGTTCAGTGGGAGTAGCATCCTAACCATTGAAGGATAGGGGCTAGGGGTTAAAGGTTGCAGTAAGATTATGACCAAATAAATTTTGGAGAGTTTGTGATTTAAAGGCTCAAAGAAGTCATGCACAAAAGACTAGACTTCATTAGCTTGCATTTCTAAAACTTATTTAAATATGGAACTTATTATTCTCATAAAAATGAGCAAACATCTTTGGGAAATGCCATACTGTATGTTGATGGTAAAAGGAGCCAGCCTCTAGTGCAATAGGATACTTTTTAGGTAATTGCTCTCATGCACAAGAGGCAGTAAGGATGTCTGCCCTAATATCTTGCCACCTGACCCTCAAGAAGCTCATAATCTATTGGGGAAACAATATAGATGATGGTGTTTATATATATATGTAAACATATATAGAATGATGATTACTGTGACAATGGTTTAGACATAGTGTGCACAAAGGAATAGAAAGGAAGGGAACCTAATCCACGTTTTGTGTGTTCCTAAGTTATTTTCCAAATCACAGAAGGGATTTGGTTCGCTCTAGAGTTTTTAGGTCACTGCCCTAGAACTGAACGTATATTTATTTCTATGCATGACTACTGTGGACTAAACACATCTTCATCAACTAAGACAGTACCTGATTTTGATTTAAAACAAAATTACTAATTTCCAACCACTCACCTGCTATGATCAGTGTAACTTTTGTAGAAGGCATGGAGCCTTCATAAGTCAGTTTTTATGTGTTCCATCCTGGAAAGGAAGTTAGATTGAAGTAAGGATATTAGAATGGATATCCATGAAATAATAAATACAATAGTAAAACCAAGAAAATTTAGGAAACCTATTAGAACTCTGGAGACTCACTCTAAAAAAATATCAGGTAGGAGGTTCAAAGTAGAGCTTTGGTCCTTCCAGTCTGTCTGCAGCGTCGTCAGGTTCTGAAGAAGTTTTGACACTTGTAAGATGTGATGGGAAAAAATGAAGCCCATAAAAACCATAATTTTCGAAAGTTAAATAGCAATTTTAAATTTAAAGGACTGCTTACCACTGATTCAGGAGAAAGACAAACTAGAAATACTGCCTGAAGATTGCAGGCAGGACTTGTTTGTGTGATTTTGATGGTGTTTCATTGATGATGGAGGCAGAAGATGTTATTAGCTATGTTCAGAGCAGGATTAACTCAACTTCTGCCCAGTAATTATCATGGGCTTATGTTCAAGAGAGAGAGTCGTTGAGAAGTCAAAAGGCCCACATTATTTTTATGGGAGTTGGAAGAAGAATGAAGTCATTGCCTACATATCTCCCTGTGATCTTCCTATCATGGTGTAAATGCACAACTCATAAAGCAGCTGTAGTTGCCATTTCCTCCCTTTTCCTTAAATGGATGAATGTGATTTAGCATAAAGTTCACGAACTAAGAAAAGCAGTTGGACACAAATGCCTGTATCTTTCCACTCAATGTATCTTATTACCTTTAAATGCTTGTTAAAATCATGCTTTTATTTTTACCTTTCCAGTATAAATTGCCATCACCAGGCTTAGCAAATGAAACAGATTACTTACAGTAACCTGTACGAAGTTATGTACTCCAGGCCCTTGACGGAGCTTTCCCAAAGGACAGGCAATGTCTTTCAAAAAATCCTATTACAAGATTTTATTTGCAGGTGCGATGAACAGAAAGCTGCAAACCTCCATGTTTTATTGCTACCCAACTTCATCATGTCTGCTCACTCTATTGAAAACTGTGGCAAAAATGATACACATCAGCTCTTTTATTCTTTTGTTACTACTCTGTGCAAATAAAACTGTATTGGAGAATTTAATGAAGCAGTATGTCCTTGGAGGCAGCTTTGGAGATTCTCAGTGTACAACAGTTTGTCTTTAATACTGTAAAACAGATTGGCAGGAGCAAAAGTTAGTCCTCACAGATTGGCCAATGTTTGCCACATATGTATGTGCTCAAGTCACATAAGTAGCAGGGACCTTGGAGATAGAGGCACTCAGTGACCATTCCAGTAGCTTTAGTCTGTACCAGGAAGTGGTTGGGTTAGTGAAAACTGCAGAACAGCTGTGGAACTGTGAGGCTGTTTTGGAAATGATCTGTTTACCCAGGAAATAAAGACTGATACTCAAGAAAAAAAAAATTGAATTGAGGGTTAATTATTCAACAGATTACCCAATGCTATGTCAGAATACTTCTGGGGATCTGTGGTAGGCAAGAGGTCACATTTGAGCTTGCTTTAGCCTTCACAGGCATAGTGGGCCTTTTGCTGGAATCTGGAAAGGCAGCAGTAATGGACCTGTGCTACAAAGATCTGGGCACACAGAACGTTGTCATTCGTGAACTTGTCATCGGGTGTCAGCTTCATGTTATGTGCAATTCTTGACCCATCAGCTTAGCTCTCCTTGCTGCTAACCTGTAAGAATACAAGCATGTGTCACTGACCTCATCTCAAGGATTATATATATAAATATGTACTGGGTATTGAAGCCAAAGGTGCTCTACCACTGATCTGCATCCTAGCCCCTTTTATTTTTTATTTTGAGACAAGGTCTTGCTGTGTTGTCCAGGCTGGACTTGAACTTGTGATCCTCCTGCTGTAGCCTCCTGAGTCACTGGGATTCCGTGTGTGCACCACCACAACTGGCATAAGGATAATCTTAATTCTGCTTAAAGCTCTAAGCTTCAGTACTTTTTTTTCCCTTTTTTAATCAGTAATAAATATTTGAATAGCTTCCAATTGATGAAGAAAAGTGTATAGGAAGTGCTGTCATTGTGAATTTCCAGCTCAAATGAGGTTGGAATCAACACCAGTTTGTCCTTTGTTTGCAGGCTTGACCCTGCCTGTCTACCACTTTTCTTCTTTTGGATCAGCCTCCCAGGCTGCCATTTTTTGTTACTTGAATGTAGAAGAAAACAGTTCTCTGGCTTATGCTGGGGGAATGACAAAGGAGTCATTTAGCATGTCAGAAATTCCGAGTTGTAGCACTCTTGATATCTGTGGCCAGATAGTACTTAACCAGGGTTAATAGATATCTCACCAGTGACATCTATGTGAAAATGTAGCTTGGTAAATACAGCCCTATACTAGTTATGTTGGAAACAAAGGAAGTTATTTTTCATCATTTCAAAGACCTCTTACTAACTGCAGCCATAAAATCTTTAAGTGTATAAAGAAATTTAACACAAAGTGAGAAATGGTTGATTAAAAAAAAAAAAAACCAGCTTAATGCTCTATATGCTCTAGGAATATATTTACTACTTAACATTTTTTTAATGGAACCACCGCCATCCCCAGTATTGGGGATTGAACCCAGAGGCACTCAACCACTGAGCTACACCCCCAAGGTGGAAATTGTGCAGGCTGACCTTGAACTTACAATCCTCCTGCCTCAGCCTCCTGAGTAGCTGGGATTACAGGCATGCACCACCTCACCTGGCTCTGAGTAGAAAAATTCTTATTTGGCAGTCAATATTTCCTCACCACAGTTTGCAAAAATTTTTAGTGTGTTTTGGGGCAAACCACACATTCTATTTTAGACATTTCAGTGTTTGCCTCAGAATATAAGCTGTAAAAGTTTATAAGGCAATTTCAACAGATCTCAGAAATGTTTACTTAATGGCTCCCCATCTCTTGTTTGTGCAGTACCTCTTACGTGTCTCCATTTTGACATTGTCCATGATATCATAGTACTTGGTTTGTGTCTTTCCCACTAAACTAGAGCTCAGTGAAGGCAGGGACTATCTTACCCTTCTTTGAATCTCAAATATAGGCATTTCTTTCATGCGATGCTTAGTGGTGATTTAAAGAACCAAAGAAATGCTTAAGAATATTATCTGAAAATCAGTTAACTGAGAATAATTGACTTAACCTTTTCGTAGCACATTTCCTGTTATTTTGGAACCTTGCCTACAAAAACCTGGTGTATCAAGGAAAGATTCAGAGCATTAGGTAACATTACCATAACAATATTTTGAGCAGCTTTATACCTCTGTCTTAATTAGGAGGAAGTAGTCTATAGATAGTGTGCATAAAAAGAATACAAAAATGGGGCAGGGAGTGTTCACAGTCTTTGCCTTTAGATATTATCTGGGTTCCAGGGCTTTGCACCTTGTGTGCCTCCATACTTGAGACCTATTTAACTCTTTTTGTCTTAAGTCTGGATCATTGCTTTGTCTGTCTGATTCAGAATCAAAGCTGCCAGACTTTGTTCTATGTAATCATCCCCTGGCCTTGGCCCCCTTTACTTGCCCTGTTGTTGCTGATGCCTTCCAGTGACAATCAACTTGACCTAATTGGTAATGACATATTACTTACCATACTTCTGTGTGTGCATATTATCCATAAATAAGACACAGTTCTTAACAACTGCATCTTCATTTGAAACAACATAGAAAGTTAGGTTAAAACTATTTACAGCCATGGGTGTGGTGTCATAGGGTTATAATCTCAGCTGCTTGGGAGGTAAAGCAGAGAGGTCACAAATTTGAGTGCAGCCCTTGTATAAAATAAACATCCTAGGAATGGGACCCAAGTCTAAGCATAAAATTTCTTTATGTTTCATATGTACCTTGCACACCTATCCTGGAGTTAATTTTGTACATCTTTTATAAGTTTGTGCATGAAACAAGGTTTCATGGTGTGGAAATTTACTTGTGGCATCATATCAAACAGTGCTCAAAAAGTATTGGGTTTGGAACATTTCAGATTTTGGATTTTTTAATTAGGGAAATTAGGAATGTTCCACCTATATTATAAATTATAAATATGCTTTCAAGAATATCAATCTTGTATGCATGTGCAAAAAGATCATGTGATGTGGATGCAGTTATACAAATATATTCACACCTATATTTTTCAACATTGAAAAAGAACTTTCTACCATGGAAAACTTCAAGTATTCATTGCATCTAGTTTTGAAAATCTTTCTTTTTGTATCTCCAAGTTTGTCTGGTATCATATTTCTTCTACCTGAAGAACTTTCTTTCACATTTCTCGTAGTTTATATCTGTTGCTAATTTTTTTTTTTTTTTTTTTTTTTTTTTTTTGTCTAAGAAAGTCTTTGTTTCTGAGAGGCATTCCTCTGGGTATTGATGCTGGGCCTGTGATTCTTTCAGCAATTTAAAGATGCCATTCCATGGTTTTCTACTTGCATAGTTTCTAAAGAGAAATCTGTTGTAATATTTATTTTTCTGAATGTAATGTCTTTTTAAACAAAAAATAATACTGACTACCTTTCATTATGACCATTGTGTCTTTGATTTTCCACAGTTTGAATATGTGTGTAGGGGTGTGTGTGTGTGTGTGTGTGTGTGTGTGTTTATCCTGCTTGGGATTCTCTAATGCTTTAAATCTGTGCTTTAATTTTTAAAAATTATTTTTGGAATTTTTTCAGTTATTATTTCTTGAGCTAGTTCGTCTGGCTTCTCCATGCTCTACTTGGGTTTCAGTTACACATATGTTAGCTTATGTGACGTTATCCAGTAGTTCTTGGATTCTTTAATGTTCACTCTTGTTTTGATTTGTCTTTAAGTTAGGGTAATGTGACATATTTTGAGTTTACTGATGGTTTTCATAGCTGTATTTAGTTTAGCAGTGAGACTGACAAAGGCATTCTTCATCTGTTACTATATTTATTTTTTAATTTTTAGCATTTCCGAGGCTGTTTCTAATAGTTTCTGTCTCTCTGCTGGAGTTTGAGGATTCAGGTTTCTGACATGGATTTTCCATGAACTGTGGTTTCCCCTTCTACAAAATCGGAAAGTTGGGAATATATGATAATTATAGAATTGTTTTGAGAATCAAGATATCATGGATAAAATACATGTATTCCCATGGACAAGTCCCTTCCCTTTCCTTCTCTGGGTCTCAATCACTGTCATTAAATGTTTGGACTGCATGATTCTCTGATGGGGGAGAGACCTAACATTTATTAACAGCTTGTATTAATCTCATGTAAAATTTGAAAAAGGCATAAAAAATCACATTTAAGAAGTGCTTTTACAAAATGTTTTAGATTTGCTAGTTTTACGTGGAATTTTAATTGGAAGAAACATAGCATTAAATCTAGTTGCCACTTGGTTAAATCTGATAAAGAATCATTAAAATTTTTCAACTGTGGGGTTTCCTGACTCACTTGAGAAATTTCATGGCTCATAACACATCTCACTCACTCTCTTTGCACTTATAGAATTTTAAATTATCAGCCTGGCTTCCAACTTTTGCAGTGAGGAAACACTAATGGGAGTTGTTGCTCTTAACTGACTAAAGGACAATAGTCTTGTTGGAGCTGGCTTTGGCATCACAGACTTGTATTCATATCCTGGGAGCCCAAGAGTGAAACCTTGAGCTGTCTATTTCAGAGCTTGAGTTTCCTTCTCTGTGAAATAGATATGATGCCTACACCAGAGAGTAGTTTTGAAGGTAGAAGACTACATGTAGATTTAGGCCTACTGTCTGATTAATGGTAATCGATCACCCACCCATAGCATTTAGAGTGGTTGCTAAAATAAAACAGGTCACTACTAAGTCAAAATTTCAGTACATCTATGGGGAAAGGAAAGTCTAATATTCATTTTAACCCCTTTTTTGGAAAGAACCATCTGGTAAGATGATATTATAACAATATGGAGAAGATTAACTGAAAAGATTATTGGTAAGTAATAACAATAACCAAGCAACTGAGTACTCAGGCAAGGAATGCCACATTTCTGTCCTCAAAGCAGCCCTGTGAAGGAAGCACCCCTCCTCCGAGCAGCCTGCCTCTGTTGGAGTGAGGGTGACCATACTGTCCTTGTGCTCTTCCACTCTGGATTCTATCACTGTTTTTCATACGTAACTCAACTGCCTCCCCACTTATTTTCTCCAGTGACAGACTGCCTGTGTGTTTTGCACAGCGGTGGCACACACAGCAAGTTGAACTGTTGAGATGTTGAGTCTTTGGGTTTTTCTTGTCAAGAGTGAAATCCCTCTTCCTGATGTTGTAGATGAAAATATAAGCATTAGCAAACTGTGTGTTGGCCTAAAGCAAAAATAGTAAGAAAATTGTTGTAAAGAAAGTACTTGATCAACCTGAGCCCACCCCCATACTGTTTATTAAAACCAAGTATTTTAAGGGAGCTGTCGATATACAAATTATTACAGAGTAAATATGATGAATTTCAAAAACAGTGTCCAAATTCTGTATGTGAGTAGTTTTACTAGAATGGGCATTATTCAAGACTGAAATTATTTAATACAAAGAAACATTCTTTGTTCACACTGTGAGCCACTGTCTTCCAAAATGCACACCACAATACCGGCATTCTTACTCAAACTTGAATAACACAGGGAATACTGTCAGATTATTTTACAGTTGTTTTTCTTATCATCACAAAAGTTGTCACAGAACTTCATTCCTGATCATAGATTTTTAGAGTTGGAAGGAACCCAAGAGATCCAGTCTAACTCCTTCCTGCCACCCAAGGGATAAAGTGATTTTTTTAAAGTCATGTAGATAGCTGATGTCGGAAGGAGGGAGAGATAAGTTCTGTGCATAATGCCACAGTTCTGCATTCCTTTGGAAAAAAACTGCCTACTCATTCTTGGATTTTTAACGCTAGTTAGAGTCTTGTGGCAAGGTTATTTTC
This sequence comes from Marmota marmota marmota, assembly GCF_001458135.2. NCBI lineage: Eukaryota > Metazoa > Chordata > Mammalia > Rodentia > Sciuridae > Marmota > Marmota marmota. Next base: position 7,767,254 of record NW_026000101.1, on the reverse strand, counting down.
CATGACTAACTAGTGTTCTTTTGTTTTCTCATGTGGGTGTCTGGGAACAAGCTCAGTGTTTTTGTTGCAACAATTGAACAAGACACTTGTCTAGTTAACACTTTAGGTGTCGGCAGGAGAAAGTGGTTGGGAGCTCAGATTCTCTGTCCTCATTGTCAGTAAGGCAACTATTTTAATGTTGAGTTTCCTAAACTGGAGCCTGAATTCCCCCTAAAGTTTTATGAAGATTCTGTGAATATATATTTCAGGAAAATAATCTGTAGCTTTCGTGAGATTATCAAAAGATCTACGGTTTAAGACTATTGTTCTAGAAGAAGGGAGAACTATGCCAGTTGCATCCAAGCACTAATTGTAGGAGAGGCTTCCCTTATCTCCAGCCCCCTTGTGCCCCCTTCCTACTGACAAGCCTTCCACACAGCTTCCTGGATCTTTTCTTGGAAGCCACTGGAGGACTCCGGCTTCTTAATGCAGTAACATTCCCCAACTTTCTCAGGGCTACCTTCTCTGCTCTGTTTCCATGAGATGCTGTGAGACTCAGGGATGTTTGTTCATTAGAAAGCTCAGGGGTGTCACTTCAGATACATTTTGATTGAAAAGAATGTGTGAGCTGACCTGAGAACACAAGACTATTGCAAATAAGAGGGGGGGGGAAATGCACTTGGAATTCCAATCAATATTTTGCAAATTAGCTTTCAGAATGCCTCCAGTTCTTTGGTTAGGGAATCTGTGTTTGATCTAGGAACTATTTAATATTTTCTAGGAACACAATGAAAGTCCGTGGATGCTTGTTCAGGAGTTGTCAGAAATATTGAATTTTTCCTTCTCAAATTTTATTTCACTTGGAAGAATCTACCCCTGAATAGCAATTCATTTTGATGGGAATTCTTCCCAGAAGAGAACATATAGAGAGCATGTTCTAATCTTTTTTTCTTTTTTTAAGTCCAGCATCTGGACACACAAAAGAAAAAGCTAGCACTAAGACTGAAGTTGGAAGAATTTGTTCATTTGTGAGTTTATTCATTTTAAAAAGCCTTTTCTGAGAACACATCATAAACACTTAGGAATCATGTTTGATGCTGGTAAATGAGGTGCCCTCTTCCCTTGCAAGGCTTGCAGTCTGCTGGGGATACAGCTTGACAACTAAGAATAACAGTTTAGCATGCTAAACACTCCAGCAGAGGTACCAAAAAAGCACTAATCTCATACTGTCCCTGGCCAGGAAGTGGCGTGGGAGTGGAGCCAGTGGAGGGTCAGCTGAGGAGGTTAGGGTGAGTTTCTCTGAAGAGGTGACTGTTGAGTTGTGTAAACTTGTCTGGCTAAGAAGAGAACTAGGTATATGATGATATATTTGTGCCCTTCCCACTTTTTTGGTATACTGGGATTGAACCCAGGGTCTTGTGCCTGGTAGGCAAATGTTCTATCACTGAGCTACATCCCCAGTCCTGCCTTTCCAATTTTAACTAAACTTAACATTGACCAGGTTCTCTTATTTTATGTTTTCAATTAGAGTTCCAAAAGAGAATGGAAGCCACTGGAGGACCGTAGCTGCACAGACATACCATGGCTGCTGCTCTTTATCCTCTTCTGCATTGGGATGGTAAGGAAACTCACAAATGATCCAAACCCACGCTTGTAATCCCAGGCAACATGGGGAGTTGGTTTGAGAGGGAACTTGTTATATATGTGTGCGTGTATGGGTTTTGTCCCTTTTGTATTGCTTATAATTGGAGGGACTAAGATACCATTTAAGCAGGCTATTTCCCCCTCAAAACAGTTCTTTGGTATCTAGTAACCCTTGATTGATTGATTGATTGATAGTTTTTTTTTCTTTTAATGAAAAGTGAGATCAAAACCAAGGAGCAACTGGGACACTTCTCTCATTTGCTAGATCATTTCAGAAGGCCAGAGCATTTGACCTAAGTTTCTATGAACTGTGATCTTGACCGAGTGGTAAACAGATCATCCGTGGCCCTGGAACTGAGAATCCTGAGGATTTACTCCACCCATTCACATAAGCCTGAGTGTTATCTTTTTGGACGAATCAGTTCTCTCAGAGGCTTGATGTTCCTTTGTAGAAAAGTAGATGTGTTACTAGATGATATCTATAGTACTTCGAGTTCTGACATTTTTAGTTCCTTCTGGTTAGGTGGTTCCCCACTGCTTCTTTCTCCTTCAGACTATGAGAGGCCCCTGCAGCCTACTGTATAATGAGTGCATTTCTCAGTGGAAGATCAAGAGACCTGGTGATTTTCCAATGGGATGGGGAGCACAGTCCCTGGTGCATGGTGCTGGGTGTGTGGTTATTTGGTGACATTCCACTCTGTTTTGCCAGGGTGCCTGACGCAGACTTTCTTGGCTTTGGAGTCACTGCCAATGTGCTGGGTTGGTAAAAAGACAAACACCTGTTTTAGAGCTGTTTAGAAAGGACTTGGAAGTCCTCACCTGGTCCATCATCTGTACTTTATAGATTAAAACATCAAATCCAGAAATGGAAACGTCTGTCCCCAGGCAACACAGCTAGTTAATGGCAGAGCTGGGAACAAAGCCTGGTCTCTATTGGGGCCAGTGCTCTTTTCTACCTCCTTTTCCTGCTTGTGGAGGGGACAGAGTAGATAACAGTATTGCTCTCTTTCATAGTATTTTGCTACTCAAAATGCAAATACACTTCCTCAGGCAGCCTTTGTCTTACTCAAGTATATTTTCTTTTTTTTTTTTAATATTTATTATATTTTTTAGGTGTAGATGGGCACAACACAATGCCTTTATTTTTATATGGTGCTGAGGATCGAACCCGGGTCCTACCCGTGCTAGGCGAGCGCTCTACCGCTGAGCCACAATCCCAGCCCTCAAGTATATTTTCAACTCTCTTTCCATACTTCTATGAAGACCTTTGAAAATTATCTCTTATTCTGTGTCTCTCCATAACAAATGCCATCTGTGAATCACAGAACAAATGTAATCTTGGCCAGTGGTCACATTATAGGTACCAGTTCTGCCCGTGAACCAAGGAAAAGAAAGTAAATTTTAATGAGATATAAGAAATTCAACAAAGTAAGAAGTGTTTAATTTAAACATAAAAGTGCAGGTTCTCCAAAAGAAAGATATTTAGAAAGGGTCAAAATATCCATTTCCTAACTTATGATGTATGGGATACTGTTCAAGAGTTTACTTAATGGAATAGCATTGTAAGGAAATGGCAACTGAAATGCAGTATGCACAAATATTTCATGTAGATGTGGAGAAGATTCTTTGTTAACAGAATTAGTCCATAGCCTTTCCTCACCCCCTAATGCAACCCTGGGACAAATAGCAGCTGACCTTTCAAAATTATGTTTATAAAAACATGTACCATGCCACCCAAGGTGCTTCTGATTTTCTGTGCTAAAATAGCTCAGGAAAGTGCAGTCATTAATGTTAATAGACTGATTTGGGAGTGACTTGAGACTAAGGAGTTATTTGTTTACTGAAACGTTTTAATGCAATGGTAATTAATATAATGTTGATTTTAGTGTGATGGTAATTAAGACCCACTGTGTGTACTTTTAAATGCCAGGCATAGCATCATTTGTTTGGGAATGATATTTTGAATAGATTACTTTTATATGATTCAGATAACAACAAATTTTGCCATATAGAAACTGAAGAAATTGCCATGTTCTATTGCCCATTATACTGGCATAGCAGAGGTTCAAAGTTTTTTTGGTTTTTGTCTTCTGAGTATTTGTTTTTGTTTTCTTTAGAAGATTTTTGCACCCATGGAGTTCTTTCTCTACTACAGGTTGAATGTCTCTTGTCACAAATGCTTGGGACCAGAGTGTTTGAGGTTTTAGATTTTTTTTTTTAAATTTTGGAATATTTGCATATACATAATGAGGTATCTTGGGGATGGGACCCACGTCTAAACATGAAATTCACTTTTGTTTCATATATACCTTATGCATATATCCTGAGGTAACTTAAAATTTTTTTGTTGATGATAGACCTTTATTTATTAATTTATTTATATATGGTGCTGAGAATCGAACCCAGTGCCTCACATGCTAGGCAAGGGCTCTACCACTGAGCCACAACCCCAGCCCCTAGCCTGAGGTAATTTTATACATTATTTCAGTATACTTGCATTTGGGCTGCAGCGCATCACACTAAGTTATTTGTGGAGTTTTCCACTTGCGGCTCATGTTGGCACCGAGAAAGTTTCTGATTTGGGCGCATTTCAGATTTCAGATTTTCAGATTAGGGATGCTCGCCCTGTATTTTTAAAAGAAACCTTCTCTACAGATTTTTTGAGCATTGATTTATGCTCCACGCTTTCATATATGTGTTCATCTTGTTAAATTCTCCCAGTTACCTGGTGAAATAGGTTTTATCTCCAGCTTATAGACGAGGTGTACAGATGTGAAGCTTAGCTTGTCTAATAAGTGGCAAGGACAGAACACGACTGGAACTTTCTGAGTGTGTTCTTTTCACTGACTGCTCCACCTGCCTGCTTCCTTTACAGGCTACTTTTGTTACCTTGAAGCCTGATATTCAAACCATGTGTATGTTCTATTGTCTTTACTTGCAATTCTTTGCTCACTTCTTGGTACTCTCAAAAGCTAAAGCTCTTAAATATTTTAAATATTGTCATCTTTTACTCCTCTCTATCATTAAATCCTTATTTATACGCATTTATCTCCTCATTATTGATACTTTTTTTTTTTATTTCTTCCCTTAGTTTCAAGGATTTTCTATGCTTGAATTGTCTAGAATGTGGGGTGTTTTTCAAAATAAATTGGCACCAGACTTCTTGAGAGCTATCATCTCCCATGTTTGAACTTTCATCACAATTTTGAAAATAGTGGACATATGCTTACCCTGCTCTAAAAAATTACAAGTAACGTTGCACTTCTAAATTTCTGTTTTCAATTAAGGTAGTAAACGAGTGGTTCTCAACCATAGCTGTGTGTTAGAATCAGCTGGAACACTAAAACACAAACAAAAACAAATTTCTTTCCTGGGACCCACCTCAATGATTATGATATAATCTCTGTGATTCTGGTGTTCAGCCAAGGTTGAAACCCTCTGTTATGGGCACTGATGAGCCACAGGAGTGTTGATAAGTGATTTGTCTAGGTTAGAAGTGTGGCCCTAGCAGCTACTGTTGAAGATGGAAGTAGGAAGAGGTTTTAGACAGGCCACTTTGGAGGCTGGGGCAACAGTAAAAGGTGAAAATTTTTAAATAAGGTAATGGTAAAGGAGAGAGAGAGAAATAAGACCAGTAACATCAATGGTTATTAATGTTGCAGGCAAATGAGAGACAGAGCAAGGGGGACTGTGAGGTTCTTGTGTTACGGGTTCAGTGTAGAGTTTTTCAGCTCAAATCCTACCCTATTTCCTCCTGGGTTCCCAACCATGGTTTTTATACACCTCAGGAGACAAGAGCCGCATGAATAAACAGTCACCCATGGGCACTTGATTATGCCCAGGGAAGCACTCCATGGTAAAAAATGACTTGGACCCTGTGGGCTAAATCCTTCCCATCTGGGACAGTCTTACGTCATTCTCAGAGTAATGTATATCAGGGAAGAGAAGAGAGGAAGAGAAAAGGGAGAGCTACACTGGCTCAGATCAGCTTATGCCACAAAGGCAGGAAAGAGAGGAGGCTGGATGGCTCTAACAGGAGTGCCTCCATGGAAAGTGTCGTCCCTGCTCACCAGCGGCTAGACATTATTTTTAGCACCAGACACAGACGCTTAATACTCGAAACTATTCAATGCTGCATACACTATTGTTATCACTTTCCACATTTTATAGATTAGGAAACAGAAGTACAGAGATATATTCAATATGTTCAATAACTTATTTAAGATTTCACAGTGGTACCTCTGACCCCAGGGAAGAAGAAAAAGTCATCAAAGGTAAACTTTATACTTTATTGCCTAGAATCAAGAACAACAGAAAAAGTTGTTCAGCACATGGTTCTGTAGGACACAGTAATCTTATGTGCCAATAAGCTGTGGTCTCACAATGTCTCAAACTCTGACCAAGTAGCTAAACATTACTCCTCCCTCTACTGTGGAGTTGGGAAGCTAGGATGAGGGGCAGAAGGATGGAGAGAAGAAATCAAAGAGTCCTCCCACTTTAAATCTTGCATGTGGAGACTAGCAGATAATGCTGCTACTAATGGATATAAAGTATATATTGGAAAGGGAAGTGGTTTGGGGAAGTGTGGAATCAGAATATATGGAATGGGCATAATAGAAGTTGTGGGTAAGGATAAGATGGAAATGCAAAGTTGGAATTTTAGGCAGTGATCTGAATGGGAGCCGGGTTTAGGAGACATTGCATAGGTTGGTCCTTCAGACTGCTTTCAAGGACCTTTTTATTTTATAGCATTAGTCTAGTTCCTGGGGCATGATGTTTCTACCTCATTAACCATGGTTGAGCATGCAGCAGATAGAGAGAGATTCATTGCAATATTTAGTTCACCTGTTTGATGGTCTGTTCTTAGCCAGAATCATAGAATACAAAGAACAGCATGCCAAGAATTACCCTAAGGTTGCTTGATCAGGTAACTACTCATTTTTTGTTAAGTCCATTTCTTGTTTAAAAAATTGTGGTAAAACATACCTAATGTACAATTTGTCATTTTAACCATATTTGCATATTTAGTTCAGTTAAAAACATTTGTTTTTAATCTACTCTTTATTTTTTTCTCAGTCACAGTAGTAAACCAAATGAGTTTATATTTCTCCCTGCAAGAATACTCTTAAAATTCTAACTTTTTTCTGCTTTCCCATAGAATCATTTTGAATGAGGAAGGATTTAAGAGATTAGCCTAGTCTAATGGTTGGGACCAGTAAGGAAGTGGGCTTGGAGAATTCAAAGCTAACCTGCCCAGGCTCAAAAGTTGTAGTAGTGGCAAAGCCAGGATCAGATACCAGTATTCCTTGTCTGTGTTTTATTCATTGTTCTAGCTGTCTGTGAAACTGAGCCTCTGATTTTGCTTCTACATGCCCCATTATTTTCTTTCTTTTTTTTTAATTTTTATTTTTGTGTGTGTGTGTGTGTGTTGCTGAGAATTGAATTCAGGGCCTAGTGCATGTGAGGCAAGCACTCTACCAACTGAACTATATCCCCAGCCCCCATTATTATTATTATTATTATTTTTTGATTGAGAACATTTCATTGCTTTTAGGACTTTTTTTGAGGGGTGGGGTGGGGGTGGGGCTAAGGATTGAACCCAGGGGCACTTAACCAATGAGTCACAACCCCAGCCCTTTTTTATTTTTTATTTTTTGAGTCGGGGGTCTAAGTTGCTTAGGGCCTCACTGAGTTGCTGAGGCTGGCTTTGAACTTGCAATCCTCCTGACTCAGTCTCCTGAGTTGTTGGAATCACAAGCATGCACCACTGTGCCCATCTGCTTTTAGGACCTTTAGGGTGAGACTTACATTTGTTTGTGCTCAATAAATGCTCATTGAGTGGACATTTCCTAGATTTATTTTTATTTGTTTATTTATTTGCCTCTTTTCTCTTTCTTAGAGTAATAAATTATATTATACTTTAAAGGAGTTCAGAAATTTGGCACCCTGGCTAAAGTTTTAAGTTTATTTTTTTAGTGTGTTTACAGAGATATTAGTTCTGCACCAGGCCTTCAGCTTTTGTCTATCTCCTGGGTCCTAATAGCCTTTCTTGTCTCAGGATTCTCAGAAGAGGAGAAACAGAAAACAAGTGCTACCCTAAGTTTAAAGTTATTAAGAGATTGACCCCAAGCATTGATTGAGATATGGGACATAAATGAGGTGGTTTTTGACAGAGAGATAGTCAAGAAATGTTTTCCTTAACTCCTGGGAGACAGCTATAACCATAACTCATTTCCCCTCATTATTTTGAAACATTTTGTTGTATTCACATACTACCTCTACCCTCCATACATTATTTTTATTGTCTCCCTACCCCCCAAAACTGAGGCCATCCACCTTTCTCAGTTGTCTAGTAGAAGCTCTAGGTGTGAGTTGGGCACACTGGTACTTGCCTGAAATCCCAGTGACTCCACACGCTGAGGCAGGAGAATCACAAGTTTGAGTCCACCCAGGACAATTTAGTGAGGCCCTGTCTCAAAACAAAACAAAAAGTAAAAAGGGCTTGGGGTTTAGCTCACTGGTAGAATGCCCCTGAACTCAATCTCAATACTAAAAAAGAAGCTCCAAGCGTGAAATTCAAACATGCTTGTGAAATTAAAGTGTATCCTATTTTTTCTTCCTTTCCCCTTCCTCCCTTCCTTTTTCCTTAACTCTTCCTCCCCACCCCCTTTCTCTAGTACTGAAAGAAACTAAGCAAAAACTCTTACTTAAGTAGAACTAGACCTTGTGATGTGAAGGGAAAATGAGCACAGTTTGTTAATTAGCAAATTGTCTTTCTTCCACTTGGGCAGTAAGTACTTATTAGTTGCCAGGTCTTGCCCATCACCCCATCTCCCCATCGCCCTTGTATGTCTTTATCTGATTCCAGTTGCCTCCTGTGAGTGGATTTTTCTGCTCTTCCTCTCTCCCTTAAAATAATAGTCCTGAAAGCACTTCAGCAGCTCAGTCATTTTAAGATTTTAGCCATGGTTCTCTTCCTTACTAATAGGCTTACTTTCTCTCTAGTGATTGCTTTCTATTCCATGCTTATAAAAGCTTTCCTTACCCTCCTCATCATTTGCTTCATTAATGTGATTTCACTCTGTTGGAAGCCTTTTCCCTCCCCTCTCTGTGGAGCCATTAAATTATTGAGTGTATTTTATAAAGTTTCTCTCACCATGTTTTAATTTCATGTACTGTATTTTTTCTCTTCTGAAACGATATTGCTTCCTGCATTTGGGTTTTAGCATTTTTCTTTTTAAGGAGATTGTAATTTTAATTTTATGTGGCCTAGTTCCCCATTGTCATTGCTTGTGCTGTAGAGGAAGTCCCTAGGATAATAGTCATGGTTTCTTACCATCTTATTAGCTTTCTATTTCCCTTTCTTCTCCACCTTCAACTTCTCACCCTCTCTATTCTAATGTTTCTGGAAGCTACTAAGAAGTTTAAATGACCTATACGAAAATATGTCAGTGTCCCATTTTAGCATATATATGTAACATTTATAATTTATGCCCTGCCTACATCCTGGAGGGATGTGAGGTAGCTTATGATAAAGAAAAATATCCACATGTCCAACAGTACTGTTAAAAATAGTCAGAAAGGGAAACCAGAAACTGTTTAAAGAATATCTAACAACATACTTATCAAACATAAAAAACAATTCCTATAAGAAGTAAAAGAAGTTTACTTATGTAATATCTTTGCTATTCAAGAGTAGTAATCAAAGAATATTAATTGTGGACTGAGTAGTTTGTGTAGCAATAAAATTACTGATATTGTTTTTCACCTTTTCTCCCTAGAAATTTTTGCTCTAAAATAGAGAAGCCAAGGGACTTTTGTTAGTCTCCAGTTACCATTCGTAACCCCCTTAATCTGATTTCCCCATTCAAATTTACCATGAACAGCTGCCATTTATTGATCACCTGCCATGCAGTAGAATTCAGCTAGGGATTGGGTATATGTTACTTCATTTAGTGCTCATCATTAGGCTGCAGGGTAAATGGTATTGCTCAGTGTTGGAGATGTAGAGAGAGCAGAGTCTAAGTAGGAAATTGGTAGTAGGAAATCACAGGTAGTAAGGAAATGGTGGAAAGAATTTGAATTCATTGTTTCTAAATCCTAAGTCCATTCCTTTTCTATTATTCTGATGCTTCTTACTAAAGAAATAATTGGAAAGTGTGTTAGTATTCTGGAATTATAACGAATATCTGAGATAATCAACAGATAAAGAAAAAGATTTGTTTTGACTCATAGTTTTGGAGGTTTCATTCCTTGATTGGCTGGCTGTGTGCTTCTGGAACTATACTGGCACCTCATGGTGGGAACATGTGGCAGAGTAACAGGAAGGAAAGGAAAGGTCTGGGGTCACACAGGGCACTTCTTCAGTAGCCTCAAGCCCTCCTACTAAGCCCACCTCTTAAAGGTTCTACCACATCCCAGTAGCATCATGGGACAGGGACCAGGACTTTAACACAAGGACTTGATTAACACCGCTGGGACTGACTGCCCTTGGTGTCCTTGGAGGAGTCAAGAGAGAGGGAGGCAGGCAACAGGGGAGTATAAGTACTGACCTATGCCTAAACTGGTGCTAGCCATTAGTTGCTGCTTTGAGACAGAAGGGTATTAACATGTATTGAGACATACACTTTACATATACAATCTCATGTGATTCTCTTAATAGTCCTTGCGGTAAGTAGTTTTAGCCCTAACTTATAAGTGGGTAAACCAAGGCACAGAGCATAAGCAAGTTTGTCCAATGTTACACAAGTAGGAAATGAAGTCATCAGTATTTCATCAATAACACAGGTTTATCTATCTAGCCCCAAAGCCCATAATCTTTCCCATATAGCATTTACTCATTTCTAATAACATTAATAGCTAATATTCATTGAGCTCTTCCTATATGTCTGGCAGATTTCTTACCACATAAGGTTGTGTCATTTATCTTTACCACAGCCCGATGAACTATTTACTCTTTGTCTCCATTTTAAGGGAACTAACTTGAGACAGATCCTTGGCCAGGATCTGAGAACCAGAGAATAGCAAATCAGGGAGTCTACTTTCTCACAAAGTGTAGTTGTAAGAAGTTTCTTTTGACAAGAGCTACACTCATGACTCTTCTCTCTCACTTCCCTTACCTGCACAATGAAAGTAGAAGGGTTTTGTTTAGTTTTTTAGGTAAGTATACTTACAGGGGGAAATACAGTTTGAGGAGTGTGTATGTGCACATAGTGTTTACCACTGTGGCCTGAGATCTAGCAGCACTACTTAGATAAGTACTGCTCCTAATAGCTGGCAGTGATGATCTCTGCCTTCCTAGCCACTCTACTGAAGATAACAAAAACTTACCCTTTTAATGACCAGGTTGCACAAAATTTCTTAACCCCAGTCTTTCCCCACAGTATAACCAGTTCATCAGCAGTGATTCCCCTCACTTCTGCTTCCTATGCCCAGTAATCTGCTGTTGAGTGTAGGCTTTTACTGCTTTATTTTGGTCAGCGCATGCCTGACTTAGCAAGCATGATGTGGTTCTGAAGTTTCTCCCCTTTGCCCTTGGTACTGGGATAAAGCGTATTCCCACAAGATGAAGTGACCCTTGCAGTACACAAAGCCAGTGCCTCACTTACTGTCATTCAGTCTCTAATATGAAGGGCTTGGCAGTGCTTGGTGATGGAGTTCTTTGGCTTGTATACAGCTTTAGTGCACAAAGGAAACAAAAAAAGTCTTGTGTGCACTGAAGTGAGAATGATTCAAAACCCACATACCTATTTTTTTGGATTTTTAACAATTTATCCTTTGCTATTATTCATTTAATAGAATCCCTTTACACCCAAATAAAACAAAAGAATGAACAAAGCTGGGTTTGATTCTGTGCTCTCATCTTTATTGGATTCTATGGGCTTAGGTAACTCATTTAACTTCTCTTGGCCTCAGTTTCTTCATCATGGGGATTAGAGATAATGTGTGATAAATACCTAGGACAGAGCCTGGCATTGAGCAGGTGTTCAACATAGAGAGGCTGTCATTATTATTATAAATGCAAAGATGAGCTAATGATGTGAAAGCTTGGGATTTGTTTTGTTATGGTAGTAAATAGTATTTCCCTGTGGACTTCTTTGTGCTGCTCATATGCAATCCAAGGAAAACAGTGGAATAGTGTTTGCAATGAGGAAAGATAGCGCTTTGTTCCCTTCAGCAGACAAAAGAAACTCATTATCGTATCAAGTAGTGACTGTTGGTATTGAAATGGTTTATTTGTGTGTGTTTTTTTTCTGTTTCTTTCCTAGGGATTTATATGTGGCTTTTCAGTAGCAACAGGTGCAGCAGCGAGACTAGTGTCAGGATACGACAGCTATGGAAATATCTGTGGGCAGAAAAATGCAAAATTGGAAGGAATACCATACAGTGGCATGGACCACACCCAACGGAAGTGAGTAGACTGTTGCTGAATGATGAACACTGTGGAAACGTTAAAGGAGGCACAGAGAAAATCCTGCTTTTTTTTTTTTTTTAACCCAGAAAATAACATTATTTTTCTTTTTAAGATTATACTGGATGGGAGATAGGGATAATAATAGATATTGAAAAATTAAAGTTATAAAGTAACATTTTGTGATGCATCATTTATAGGTACACATCACTTTCCAATTTTATAAAAGATACATTTTCCTTGTCAAACTGTGAAATTTGTTTTGGGTCCTCAATATTCATCTTTTGGGTTTCATGAGATTGCTCATTTAATTGCTTTTTTCCTTCAAAAGCACTACTATTTAATATTTAATGTCCGGGGAAAATATATTTCATCTAATATATTTTATGTATGATGCCAATGTAATTGTTCAAACTGTGTATTTATACCCCATCAAAATTTATTAGAATTTTTTTCCAGTATCAAACCATATCTTCAGAATTAACAAAACTAATTATAAGGTAACCAGGCTAATCCGTCTAATACACTTTATAGGAAAAGGCTAAACAGATAAAAACATTTTTAAAGCTACATCAGTTCTTTCTAGTAAGATAATTTGTAATACCTATTTATTGTTATATAAATCTATGGTTAAAATTTGATCTCTCTGTATAAGATTAATTTGATAATTTTGCAGACTTGAAGAAATTCAAATAACTATTTCTCAGAGATACTCTTCCCTTAAATGAAGGAGAGAGAATGCAGCTCAAGTAAACAAAATTTCAGTAATAATAATGAATATTTGTATAGCATGCCAGAGTGGACAAGCATATGCCCCCCCTGTGAGGTAGATCTAACAGAGGCTTAGGGAGACTGAAGTGCCTTTTCTGAGGCCATGTGGCTGGTGGGCAGTAGAATATCCAGAACAGACTATGAGCTTCTCTCTTAATAGGCACCTGCATCACGTAAGAGAAGCAAAAATTAGACTTGAAGTAATTTGGAAGATTGCTTAATTTTTTCTTCTTTATGATTGCTCCTTGAATTTAACACAAATTTTAGATCTTGTGTTATTTCTTCTAGCAAAAGTATCCATATCTCTTTTGTTTACTTTTTATCTTGAAATAATTTTAGACTCAATAGACATTGCAAAAGCAGTAGAGTTTCATTTTTTTATTATTTTTTTTATGTAGCATGTATGTGGTAAAATATTGCTTAATTCTTTAATGCTGTTGACATGTCCCAAATATAAAATTAGGTAATTGAGGAGATGAGAAGCAAAAGGTTCTCCTCTATTGGGTGCACTGCTCACAAGGGTTGTAATCATTTTTATGGCTCTCTTGGTAACTTGCTAATGACTGTGAGCATATCCTTATGGTAAGGTTTGTGTAAATGCCACTCTTCACATTTAACCTTATTGTGGTTCCTCAGACCATGGAAGAGATTTCAAATCCTTGGGTTATTCTATGTACACTTTGGCCTCTTGTAAAGAGGAACTGCATATTATTCTGAGAAAGTGGCTACTCTTCCCTGAATGCTTATCTTCATTGAGAGCCATTCATGTATAACTTTAAGGAGTATAATTTCTCAACTGTAGCTATTCTTTAGCTCATATATACATGTTTAAAATTTATTTTCCATCTCTGATTACCTTTTCTGCATTATAAGCTTTGTAGTGCTATCCCACTTAAGTATTTCTGTCTATAAATGGCAATTATTGTCAATGAATGGTAAATTTTTGAACATTCCTTTTGTGGATAAATCTACAGTATTTGGATTTGGAAAGTGAAAGAAAGGTAGTAGCCTTCATTTTTATTATCTTTATTTCATCCTCCTCTTTCTCCTGTCAAATGCATTGATTTCCTTCTTTTACCACTCATTTCCTTATACGTCTTTTATGAATTCCACACCCATCTGTAGCTCTAGAGTGTTTTTATACCTGTTTCTCTGCTTGGTCACTTTCTCTCATCCTTGATCTCCTCAGCCTCTGTTGTATTACCTAATGCCTACTTGAACCTCCATACATATTTGTTGAATAAATCAACAGATGAGTCCTCTAAACTCTTGGGTAAGGCTAATTCTCTATTTCATAAGTTTTGCTTCCTTTGTTAAGAAAAAAAAATTCTTCTGTTTTTTCCTGTAGCTAAATTCTACTGATCTTCAGCTTTCAGCAAAATGTCACTTTCAAAGAGGTCTTCTTTGATCTCAGAATTTAAGCATTGTGTCCTATAATATGTGCAGTTATACATTGATTGTTCCATGGAGGGTTGGATGTACGTAAGTCTCTCTTAAGTGCCAAGAGAGAAGCATCTCTTATTCACTACTGTATCCCTAGGGCACATCTCAAAGCCTGAATGTAGTAGGCACCCAGTTAAATGCTTGCTGAATGAGAAAATAAATCTACTTCAGCAGTGTTCTAAGAAGTGAATAACTGAGTTTGAGGATCTGAATATTTTGAGATTATTAATGCATATTGCAGAATGGATTTCCATAAAAAACGGTTCCATTTACATTCCCACCAACAGTGTCTGAGATTACTTTATTTTTACTGGTATTATTAGTTTTTATTCTTTACTGTTTTGGTAGACCAAAGAATGGTGCTTTATAGTTTTAATTTGCATGTGTTTGATTATTAATGAGTGTGAACCCCCCACCCCCACCATGTGTTTGTTAGCCTCTCATGAAAACGGTTGTGCAAGCATATCTATTCTTGGTCTTCTTATCTGTAATCTGCTCCATCCTTTATGCTGTGATAGGATTCAGTTCTTTAAAACAGAGCTTTTATTTTGTCATTTCCTTGTTCAAAAGCCTTTGCCTTCTATTTGCTGTCTGTAGTATCAAAGATGAGCCCGCTCAGCCCCCACCATTTCAGGCCTTCTGCGATCTGGACCCATTTCACCTCTCCAGCCCTCTCTCACTGTTTCTCAGTGTGTGTTATTATTGCCCATGACCTTCAGTTAATTCTACCTCTGTGGTATTCCTTCTGCCTGTCTGCCAATCTGGGTCTTTGAAACACAATGGGACTCACAACTCACCTTATTATGAAATGTTTCAAAACTAACCTTATACCATAGTGAGTTTTCTTTACTTTGATTACCTGAACTTTCCTATCTCATACTGGTTATTCTATTGCCTTCAATTTGCTATCTAATTATTCTGTGTTTCTCATCTGTCTGTATTAATTATTGGTTGCTAGGTAACCATATTACCATAAACTTAGTGGCTTTAAACAAGAAGCGTTTCTCATCTCAGCTTCAGAATCCAGATATGGCTTGCCTTGGTCTTCAACCTTCCATAGCTTACTCAGGGCTGTAGTCAGTGGTTCATTTGGGGTCAGTCAGGGTCAGAGTGTCACCTGAGGCTCAGGGGGAGAAGGCTTCCCTTCCAGGTACAAGTGGTTGCTGGCAGCATACAGTTCCTTGAGGATTGCTGGACTTGCTGGCTGCCACTGGAGGTCCCCCTTCAGGTGTAGGCCACCTGGATGGGCAGTTTGCCCCATCAGAGCCAACAGTGAGAGCATCAGTAGAGAGTCTGCTAGAAAAATGGGAGTTACAGTCCTACGTAGTGTAATCACAGAAGTGATATCCGTCCCTCTTTGCCATATTCTACTGATTAGAAGCAAACTCAAGGAAGAGAGGATGACTCAAGGGCACGAACAATAAGACACAGGGATAATGGAGGCCTCTGAGAGTCTGTCACTCTGCTAACTCTGCTTCCTGAAACACCATATTTTTTTAGCCCTCAGAGTTGAGCACCTAGGAGTTCCATAAGAAGGGCTTATTTAATTATAGTAATAAAGGAAGGAAGGTAATCAGGAGAGGAATCCAAAGGAGAACACCTTTGACCTATTTTAACCAGAATGTTTAAGATGCCAAGATGAATAAAAGAATTCTATTAGCACAAAGAAAAAGTAATATTTTCTTATCGTTCCGATGATAATGGGTTTTTTCCTCCAAGTAGTACTTTTGACGTGATAATACATTTGTTGCAGTGATAAGGATGCACAAAAAGACAGCAGACAATATTTTGTGAGATAATATGAAAACCTTAATTTCAAATAGATTAAGTTGATTTTTAAATTGGTTGCTTGAGATACTTAAAACTTTTCTGCATAGAAATAGTGCTTACATATGGTTCTAAGGCTAAGTCAACTCAGAAAAGCTCATTTATATTAGAACCAAAAAGTGTCAGAGATTGAAGGAATCTTTAGATTATTTAATGTGCAAACTCCTTAAAGCATCCCATCAAGTATTTGTGAGTGCCAACTAAATCCTAAAATGAGAATGTCTTGCTTTGTAGCTGAGCTATTTTTTAATAATACTACTACAGAAGACAGGTAGGGTTTATAATCTTTTTTTTTTTTTTTTTTTTGATGTTGAGGAATAGGGTGGTGGCAATATATTTTTGAACTCTGGCAATTCCGTAAAACATATCTATTCTGCCACATCTAGATCTACGATTTTCAGGTCTATAACATATAAGCAACCTTACAGTGTATGTGTCAATTTTGAGACCAAAAATTATTATTACTCTTTTTTTAATAAAGAAAAATGTTTATTTAGCTCACAATTTTGGAAGTTCAAGTTTCAAAATCAGGACTGTCCTCTAGTGAGAGCTTAATAGCAGATGGCGTCATGTTAGAGTGGGAGTAGGTGGGGGGAGCCCTTGTGGGAGTAAACTACCACATCTCGAAATGGGAAGCTAGAGAGTACTGTTATTATTAAAATTCTTCCTGTAGAGGAAGCCCCCTGTCTTACATATCAGTTTGGACACAGAGTGGCGATGCTCCTATTTAGTTCTAATGCACCTGAATTAGTGGGATAAAGATCGTGCTGGGACAGAAGGTCTATTGGTCTCTGGGGAGAGGATTGGGGCAGGGGTGGGGTATGCATTCCCATGTCCTGAGTTGGAAGAGGATATGGTGAGGTGGCATTGGCTTTTAGTGTGCACAGATCATTATAAAGCTGGGTGAGGCTGGGGAACTGCTTTTAATTGTTTTAATTTAATCACAATATTCTTATTAGAACTCTTCTCCATTTTGCAAATAATCCTAACAGAGTTTAGTGTTCACATTCTTTGTTACTCTAAGAAGTTCTCAATGTATTTTATTTGTATTGATTTGTACATAGAGGTTCTAAAGATAGATTTTTGCACAAATTTAATTTTTTCATTATATATTTTTTTGTCTTTCCTCTGAGGAAGCCATTTAAAGTTCCAATCACTGGTAAAAGCTCTGTGGTCATAAAATGCCTCTCCCATTTCATATCCTCTGTGTTAACAGGACGTAGATGAACTAGAGGTCTGAGGAGGGTGATGGCATCCATGAATGAGTACAGTATCTATAAGGGAAGCATTTTATTTGACACCACTTTCAGTTTTCTTCATCATTTTAGGATGCCAAGTGAAAACAGAATTGGAGTGTGTTTTACTTCTTTTGTTCTCATTCTCATTGTAAGTTCACAGCTGAAAATATTTGTGCTGGGAGGCCCTTGGTATCATTGAGTGCCTGCATTTTACAAGTAAAAAAATCTGGGGTCTGGGAAACATGAGAGACATGAAAAAGATATAGTTTTTCCTCAGTGTCCACAGGCGAGTGGGACACACACACACACACACACACACACACAAATCAGTGGATGCTCAAGTCCTTTGTATAACCAGTATTTGCATGTTACCTACACACTCCTCCTGTATAATTTAAATCATCTCTAGACTACTTATAATGCCTGGTACAGTGTAAATAGCTATTATACAGTATTGTTTAGGGAATAATAACAATATTTAAAAGTCCATACATATTCAGTACAGATGCACTTTCTTTTCTAATATTCTCATTTCTCTGTTGGTTGAATGCACTGGCTCAGAACCCAGGGATCCAGAACCTATGGATCTGTAGGGCTGTCTGTAAGAACAGGCTGGCACTCCAGCCTCGCCCTCCGTTGAGTGTTCTTTGTGTTAGTCTGCACTGTGCCTGGTGAACTGTACAGTGATCCTGGTTTCCCATCTTTTTTATTTTGGGGATCCTTTCCTGCCAGCTTTGGAGATGAAAGAAACTTATGGGAACATGGAGAGAAAAAAGGGCAGGTTATATAAATTGATAAAGTTATAACTAAAGAGACTTTGAAAGAACCACAGCACCTCTCAATCTGTGAAGGCTTTGAATAATTTGAAGGCTATCTTGTCTCTTTCTATCTCTGTCAGATAAAGAATATGAATAGTTATGATGAACTACATTATTCTCATTTCATATTTTTTATCATTTGTATGTTTTAAATATTTACTAAAAAACACCTAATTTAAAACTGATAGTGGGTTTTGTTTTGTTTTTGGTAAGACAGTTGATTGGCTTGAACAGTGGGGTTGTTTTAGAGAAACTCTTCATTTTTATAATCTTCGTGGGTACAGTATAGATAGGACTTTTGTGATCATTGATCACCTTTAAAACTCAGAGTTCTGTAAGTTCAGTGTATCTGATTCAGTCTACCCTAGGATCACTGATTAGCTTACTAACTTATGTAAAGGGTTATTTAGGTGATTGATAGTGATATTGTACTAATAGGAAGAATGTATTCACTCTTTAAACAATTTCTAATTTCTGAGTTCTCCATGCCTATACCATGTCATATAACCACCTATTTTAGGGAAACCATTTTTCTTTGATTTGTCAATGTATAAAACATGCCTCTTTTGAAGAGTCACCAAATCTTATCTCTCCATGTTTGAAAAAGAATTAAAAAAAATAATAATACAAATGAAATTTGCTAAATACTTGCTTTTAGGATCTCTTTATCAGCTAAGTATAGTTCTTTGTGTTTATGTGACTAGGACTTATTTCTGTGCCTTCTGATTTGACTGGAATTTCTATGTACTGAAGAAATATTCTTTACCATTCCTGGAAATTCTGCCTATCATTTTATTTAACCCTCAGAAAACATTAATTGAAAATTCAATTGTGTGCTGGAGACTTTTTTTTAGGGAAATATTTCCAGTTTTTTGTTTGTTTGTTCATTTTATTTTGGTTTTGTGGTGCTGGGGATACAACCCACAGTCTCATGCATGCTAGGCAGGCACTCCATCACTGAGCTACATCCTCAACCTAGAGACCTCTTCTAGTATTAATAAAATAGGAAACAGCCAAAATGGTCAAAAAAAATGGAATTTGTTTAAATTCACTCATTCACAACTATTTCTTGGCTGTCTTCTTTGTTTTAGGGACTTGAGATTATGTTTGCTCTCTAACTGAATCGGCACACTTTTATCTCATGGAAATTGTAATCTAATAGAGAAAGCAGGACTTCATAAACTCATCAGGTAATCACAGATTATTTCAGCTGAAGGAAGTCTTGTGAAGAGAGGTGTAAGGGTATAAGAGAGGCTACAATGGGAGGACCAGTCTGAGGCACTGTGGAGCCAGTAAAAATGATCTGTGGACATATATCCAACAGCAGGAAGCCTCTGCATACATTATTAAGGGAACAGTAAGTTATAACACAGTAGAGGCAACTCGACTTTATTAATATATGTAAAAATGTACATGTCCTGGGGCTGGGGCTGGGGCTCAGCGGTAGACCACTCCTCTCACATGTGTCAGGCCCAGGGTTCGATGCTCAGCACCACATAAATAAAATAAAAAGGTATTGTGTCCACTTACAACTAAATAAATATTTTTAAAAATGTACATGTCCTTAGAAAAGTACGGAATGACATGTAAATGTTAACAGTGTGTTGAACTATTGAATCATAGATGGTTTTTCCTTTATATTTATCTCTTTTTTCTAAGTGTTCTACAATCAATATCTATTACTTGCATTAGTGAAAAATATTAAAAAGAAATTTGTAGTCTCTGTCCTTGAAGAGCTTGTTCTGGTGAGGAAGACAGAATACAGAGATAAATGATGAAGGTGCAATGGGAACATCTTGTATCAGTGTCTGCTGAATGCTGGGTGACTCCATTTTCTTGGGTTCCTGACAGCAGGCTGGTGAGGAAAGAAATATAAGGCAATGTGATGGAAGGACTGGGACCACCATTAGTTTTCTATTGTTGCTGTAATAGATTACCACAAACTAAGCAACTTAAAACAATGAGGTTCTATAAATCAGAAATATAAACAAGCACAGCTTAGCTGGTTCTTTGGCCCAGGTTTCATAGGCCCTGTTGTCAGGGCTGTAATTTTTTCTTGTGACTCTGGCAATGAATTGTCTTCCAGACTGCTTCAGATGTTGATAGTTCTGTTCCATGTGGCTGTAGGGCTGAGGTATGTTTCCTTGCCATCAGCTGGGAGTCATTCTCAGCTTCTGGGGTCAGCCTGAATATTCTCCAGCCTATTTTCTATGACTCATGACTCCTTTCCCCCTATAAATAGATTGTTTACCTATTTATATTTATCTGGGTATAAGAGTTGAGAGCACTTGAAAAGTTAGAAGGCACAAACCCTTCTTGTTCTTGAATCCCTCTGACTTTCTTTTTTCAGGGCAGCATCTTGATTATAGGTTATACATGTGGATTGAAGAGTCAGCCAGTAATTGGCAGCTGAGGGACAGTTTTAGGTGGTATTAGGCCCCAGTTAAACAAGTTGAGGGTCAGGGCAAGGCTTGCATTCTGTACAGGAAAAGTCACACAGAGTTGGTCTAAGTGTTACCTGTAAATGATGAGACAGAAGCTGGCGAATGGATGGTCATGTGGACTGTTGGGCTGACAGATGGCTCCAGAGCCCACCTTCTAATGAGGATGGGATTCTGAGGAGAAGGCCAGGCCTGGATCTTGTTGGCTGAGGAACAACATGGTCTGAGTCTATAGGGTGGAATTCTTACAGGCCAGGTGAAGACTGGCTCACATGGGAAGGAGCTCCTGACTGTTGCATGGAGTTGTAGAAACACAGAAGATGGGAGGTGGTACATTCATCCCGTGTGCTGGTGCTGGAATGCCGCAGTCTGGCTGGGCACAAATCACCGAGCCACCACAAAGCACTTGTATGTTCAAACAGGAAACTTTATTGCCGGAACTCTACCAGCACTCCACGCACACTCCCCAGGAACTCTCTCTGCTCTCCCCCAGGCTCCGGGCCTACTCCACTCGGACCCTGGAGAACTTCATGGGAACTCCAAAGTAGCCAGGCTGAGGCAGCAGGAACCACCCTATTCCCCACCCTATTGCCATTAAGCAGGGGTCCATATACAACTGAATACACAGCTTAACATAACCATTATCATCTCAATGGCTCGCAGGTGTCACCTCTCAAGCACTCCCTTCTAGCAGAATGCCATGCTCATCCCAACTCCGACTCCGCTGTGGCCCTCAACACTGGAGTTTGGCAAAGGTTCTACCCATATGTCATTGAGGCATATTCCTTAGAGCAGCCCAGGAGCTCATCTCTTGTTCCTATACTTAAGGACAATTTTGAGCAAATGGAGGTATTCTAAATCCTTTAGGATTTTGATCTTTACTTCAAGGGAAAACACCCTCTTCTCTGTCTCCTGTCAAACACTTTGATTCCAACATTAACTTAACCACCTCTTCTAGTTCAGCTTAATATGAGAAAGAGTAGCCTCCATAGATCCCTCCCGTGAACTTTCATTTGTGGGCTTCCACAATTACAAGCATTCAGGAACAGTAACATTTCTGACGTTCTAAACTGAAATTTAATGTATTATTTATGAAATTTTTTTCAAAACTTTCATTTTCTCTCATGGAAAATATTAGAAGTTATAAAAGAGCTAAATTTTCAGAAGGCAAATTTAAAGGAAGTATCTTTGGAACATATTTTTTGTTATATTTTGTGACCATACTACTCTTTAGTTTGAATTTTATCTCCTTATGAAAGTAACATCTGTACATCTATTGTAATTCTACTTCTAGGACAATACTTGCTAGCAATTTGAAAGATCCAGCTACATGCTTAGAAAATGCAGGAGTCAACAGTCAAAATGTTTTACAGATTCTAAATAGGGAGATGGAAAGTTACCTAATAGAATTAGATGATATGGATGCAGGTAGACAAGCTTGGGGCAATTGGGTATGTCTCTGTGCTGCCTGCTTAGGAGTGAATGTATACTTGCTATATCTAAGTTAGACAACTGATATACATTCTCAATCCAGAGTTTCAATATGTAGGTTATTTCCAAGTTAACTTAATACCTGCAAAGATTTTTTTAAAGTTTTTTTCATTGTACATAAGCTCATACATCATGATCTTTGTAGTACATAAGCTTATACATCATGATCTTTTGTAAGGGACCAGCGAACGACGGAGGAAGAGACCACCAAGAGACCGACTCATGCAACAGCAAAGGGGGGTTTATTGAAGATCCAGCATGCTGGGGCTCTGTGCTCACTCAAGGAGGGAGAGCAGCCCAGAGCCCCGAGCAGGGGTTGAGCAGTGCTTAAGTACACTTTTTTAGGGAGGGCAGGGACTTTACATACATCACAGTCCCCTTTAACAAATCACCATACACCGCGGGAAAATCAAACAACAATTCTCAAACATGATTAGTACATTCATTGGCGGGAACAGGTGTGGGGGGGGGCGGTGATAGGTCAATCCTAAGGCGGGGTATACATTCAAACTGATTGGTTTAGGCCCTGAGGTGCCTACGTGCTGAACTGCACTGGGTCTAAGTTGTTAAACAACTAAGTGGTCAGGGGGGATTATCTAATGGGCAGTTCCTGGAATTGTCTTAACTGCCACAGGAATTTCAGGCTTTGAGTGTAGCTTAGAAACTTAACAATACCTGGTCCTTTACATTTTAACTCAGGCTTTGCAGCTTAGAAACTTTACTCTTTCACTTTGTAATACACTTTAGGTAATTATTAACCACTGTAAGTATGAATTTTACATTCATTGGTTCTTTACCTATTTATATTTATCTGGGTATAAGAGTTGAGAGCACTTGAAAAGTTAGAAGGCACATGGTTAACACCAGTTGCAAATTTAGGATTCCTTAGGACCACCTTCAGGTTCAGTAATTTGCTAGGAAGAAAGACTCACAGAACCCACTAAAAGCTATTATACTCCTGCTATGAGTTTAGAACGGGAGAAGATGCAGTTTAAAGTCAGCCAACAAAAGGGAGTCAGATACAGAGCTTCCAGTATTCACACTCTTGGAGAATAGAACCATGTGGAGTCAGAGCACCTTAATTTCCTGGCACTGACGTATAACAATCCACAGAATATGGCCAACTAAGGAAGCTCAACTGGGCCCCAGTGTTCAGCATTTTTATTGGGACTTTTTAATGCCCTTGACTCGTCCCGTCCCTATTCTCCAGCCCCTCCAGTCAATCTGATACCACATGTGATCCAGAACTCCTAGAATACCTAAGGCTGTTGGTCTTTCCAGAGTGGTCAACCCCTGCCCTACATACTATCTGATGTGGCCCGCCCTCACTAGGAATCACATTGTGATTTCATGGTGACCAAGACCACAGGTAAACAAAGACACTCCTAAGAGGTGTAGAGATTAACTCCCAGAAATCAAGGTCAAAGTCCAGATCTCTTTCTGAGTAAAGTTAAATTCTTCCTACACACTAGGGCTCTAAAATTGCATTTTATAACTTAAATTGCATTTTATAAAGCATACATTCAGAAGATATTTTATTTATTTTATTTTTATAGTTTTATTGAGGTATAACTTACATATGATAAAATTCACCCATTTTAAGTATACACTTTGAATTTTGGTAAATATTTGTAGTGTGCACCTTCATATTAGGTCCTTGCCTCCATCCTTACCCCCAGGCAACCACTGATCTGTTCTTGTTGCTATAGGGTTTTTTCCCTAGACCATCATGAAATCATAGAGTATGTAATATTTTGTCTCTGCCATTTTTTTTTTACATAGCATAAGGTTAATGAGATTCATCTGTGTTATTTTAATACAGCATTAGGTGGATCTTTTTAAATTACTGAGTAGTATTCCATTGCATGGTTATACTACATTTTTTAAATCTATACATCTTTTTAAAATTTCCATATTAAAACTTTTTTTTACTATCATGAATAATACTGCTTTGAAAAGATGTGTACATGATTTTATATGGGCAAATATGTCATTATTCTTGGCTGGATATTTAGAATTGGGATTGCTGAGTCATATTGTGAGGGTATATTTAACTTTATAGGAAGTTGACAAAACTGTTTTCCAGAGTGGTTGCCCCATTTTGCAAGGAAAGGGGAGGGTTGTGGGCTGTACCTCTCATGAAAATTCTGTATTATCAGTCTTTTTATTTTTAGCTATTCTGGTGGGTGTGTAGTGGTATCTCGTTGTTTTTACTTCACTTACTTCTAATGACCAGTGGTGTTGAGCATCTTTTTTTAAAAAAAAAAAATATTTTTAGTTGTAGATGGACACAATACCTTTATTTATTTAATTTTATGTGGTGCTGAGGATCAAACAAAGTGCCTTACACATGCTAGGTGAGCATTTTACCTTTAAGCCCCAATCTCAGCCTTGTTGAGCATCTTTTTAAGTGCTAATCAAACATTCATCTATCTTCTTTGTATTTATACCTTTTGCACATCTTTTAACAAATTGGTTTCTATTAATGACTTGCAAGAGAGTTCTTCATATAATCTGGATATAAGACTTTTGTTAGGTATATGTTTTTTAAATGATTTCTCTAATCTGTGGTTTGCCTTTTTGTTTTCTTAAAACCATCTTTTGATGACGAAAGTTTGTAATTTTGATGAAGTCAAATTTATCCATTTTTATCAATGGTTCATATATTTGTGTTTTATTTAAGAAGTTGTTGCCTTTAAGTTCACAAAGATTTTTTTCCATGCTTTCTTCTAGAATTTTTTTGATTTAGTTCTTGTGTTTTTGTCAATGATCTATTTTGATTTAATTTTTGAATGGTGTGAATAAAAGCCAAGATTTATCTTCCCCAACTCTCATACAAAATTACAGTTATTCAGCAGTATTTATTGAAAAGACTACCTTCCCCTTGGATTTATCCTGGCATCTTTGTTGAAAATAGGTTTTTATCTTAAGTCGAAACAAAAGGAGTTCCTAGTAGGGGTAGCCACCAATATTACAGAGTAATAGAAATAGTTTTCCTCAAATTAAACAAACAAGGATGTCACCTTTTTTATACTACTGTTTCAAATAACTAGTTGAAACAAATCCTATAAAAGAGATAAATGGAATGTGTATAGGTCATTACAGAGAAAATAATACTATTTGCCAATGGCAAGGGACTATCACATGGAATGTTTAGGAGATGCAATAAAAACACCTTGAAATGAGGTGCTTAAATTATATGTTATAAAACATGTACCTAAGTAAATTTAGTCATTTATCACTATGCAGAAAAATATAAGGAAAAATATAATACTTGATTTTTTTACAAAAAACTAAAAGCCAAGAAGATATATGTGTGTGTATACACACACATACATATATATGTATATATGGCTAAATATAGAGATTTATAATACTTTAATGGAAAGAAGAGAAAACAAATAATAAGAGAAATTTAATCTATTCCTGCGTAAATAGTCTTAATAAAGATGATGATACTAACAAAATTAATTTATAAACTTAATGCAGTACCAGTTAACATCCCAGTTGGATGTTGACTTTAACTTTAACTTGATTGATAGTATAAAATGCAGAGTAAAAAAGTAGCTAAGAATTTCAGAGGAAAAAAATAGTTTTTTAATTATTCTTAAAATAATTCGAAAGGATTACAATGAGGTGAATTTATTATAAAACAATGAAATAGAACTTGGGAGCCACGGTAGAAGTGCAAAAGAGATTAGACCAGAAGTCTAGGCTAAGTATAGTTACTGAAGTTGACACCAGATTAGCTGGAAACCGTCTGGCTTTCAAGGCAGAAAAAGAAACTTGTAGGTTTTTCAGCAGGGAATGAAAATTGAGAAACCACTAGGCAGACACTATAAATTGCATAAGTGGGCTGGGTATAACACAATAGGAAATATTGGACTTCTGAACTTTGTATGTGTGCCCCATACAGAGAAGATAGCTGCTACTTGGTTTTAGCTGAGGTTTGGCATGTACACAAAAGAGTCTGCGATGCTAAGTTTTCAGGGAGTCCAGAAGCCTGTTGGGAGGAGCTCACAAGACTTGTTAGATCTCAGGATTTTTAGATGTTGGCATTTAGTGTACTGGCCAAACAAAATATGTGGGAGTGAAGGGTACCTTATTGAATCAAGATTACATATCTATAGTTTTCACTCTCCTATTAATAACTGTATACTTTTGAGCCAAACAAAAGGAGTTTAGCCATTCTAAACTAAAACTTTTTCCAGAGTATATTTACGAGACCTAAATATAGGTTAGTAGCAGTGATGGAAACAAAATAGAAGTAGAAGAAATAAATTGATAGTAGATTAGTACATATGAGAAGCCAACTAAAATAAAACCTGTGAAAGCAATCGTGTTTAACAAAAAATATTAGGTTGAATGATATGACAAAGAAAGCTTCCTTTAGACGGATTTTCATCTCATACCATGCAAACTAAATTCCAGATGAATTAAATATTTTGAAATGAATATTATACTTATCTTTGCTTTGGAGAGGAGATAATTTATACATTGTTAAAGCTATAAAGAAATTAAGTAGTACCAAGATTGGCATGTTTGATTATGAAAAATTTGATTTTCTGGTACAAAGATAAAAGCAACACAATGGAAACAGTATTTGCAGTTTTTTTATGATAGTAAGATTTTTCATGTAATCGGGGATGTATCCATAAGGTTAGATGTAGTGGACAGCCAAAGGATAGTTTATACCATAGAAAATAACAATAATATTTGACCTAAAGGGCTTCGTTTATAATATTAATACAGTAGTAGTAGTACCCACTTCCTAGGGTGTCTGGGGAATAAATGTGCAGTGCCAGATGGGGAAAAGCAGCTCTTTGAACCAACTTCACATGTGTATTGTTTACAAAGCACTTTTTATCATTCTTCTCATTGATTCTCACTCTAGCCCAGGACAGTTTTTAAGTTTTCTCAGTGGAGACTTTTAGGGTTCACTTCTTCCACAGTCACAACTTAGTCTTTGTCACCACCTTAACTGATCCACCCGTAAAATCAATCCAGAAAATTCAAGAACTCACCATTCTGGCCTCAGGTTTCTCTTTCCAACTCACATGTTCTTTTTAGCTACTGCAGCCATTCTTTCATCTTTAGTCTAGAAAATACTTCCTTAGTTTCTCCTGAGTGGTCTTTCCTTTTTACTTTTACCCTTGTTTTTTCCTGTAACATATTTTTTCTTTTCATAGTATTGTGACAATATGTAGTATCTACCTCTGCCTCACTCTGCCTTCAACAAAGATCTGCTTCTATTTTGTTTCCATTGCTGCTATAACCTATAACCTAAGTGTGAAGGTCAAAGGAATTGAATGGACATTGCAGATACCTGAATGATTAGGTTCATGAATAGGCACACAAGAAGATGC
Source organism: Marmota marmota marmota (assembly GCF_001458135.2). Taxonomy (NCBI): domain Eukaryota; kingdom Metazoa; phylum Chordata; class Mammalia; order Rodentia; family Sciuridae; genus Marmota; species Marmota marmota. The sequence continues at coordinate 7,739,825 of NW_026000101.1, read as the reverse complement.
TTAATAACATTAGCCATTGTGTTAGGCAGCTTTTTGTTGCTTTGACAAACTACCTGAGAAAGTCAACTAAAGGAGGAAAGATTTATTTTGGCTCCTGGTTTCAGTCCATGACTGGCTCCTTGCTTAGGGTCCTGAGGCAAGCAGAACATCATGGCAGCAGGAGCATATGGTAGAAGCCATTCTTCTCACAGTAGCTGGGAAGCAGTGGCAGTGGGAGGGGCGGGGGACAAGATACAATCCCCAAGCATATGGCCTCAAGGACTTACTCCCTTCAACTAGGTCCTGCATCTACATTTTCTACCACCGCCCAGTTGTGCATTCATCTATGAAGACCTCAGTGGATTAATCAGTTGATGAGGTCAGAGCCCTTATGACCCACTAACTTCCCCAAAACCGCATCTCTGAACATTGCTTCACTGGGGGACCAAGCCATCAACACCTGAGCTTTTGGTGGACAACTCATATCCAAACTACAACAGCCATCAAAGAAAAAAAAATTCAAATCAAAACCACCAATCCACTAGAATAGCTAGCTGTAACAGAAAAATACAGTTGAAAGTTTTAACAAAAATGTGGAGAAACTGGAGCATCTATATGTTGCTATGCATTGCTGCTGGAAATGTAGAAGGTGCAGCTGCTTTGGTAAACAGTCTGGCCATTCCTTAAAATATTAAACATGGAATTACCATGTATAACAGTATCACTCCTTGGTGTCTACCCAAAAGAATTAAAAATACATGTTCACACAAAGACCCGTACATGAAAATGTTGATAGAATTTTTCATAATAGCCTAAAAGGAAAAACAGCACACAGACTGTGGATGCAGGACCTAGTTGAAGGAAGTGAAGCCTTGAGGCCATATCCTTGATGAATGAGTCAACAAAACAAGGTATATCTACAGAATGGAATATTATTCAGCCACAAAAAGGAATGAAGAACTGATATTTATTATAGCATGAGGAATCTTGCAAGTGTTACGCTAAATAAATTAATGCAGCTACAAAAAGCATATATTGTATTATTCTACTCATATGAAATGTCCAGAAGAAGCAAGTTTATATGGAGGAAAAAAGTTGATTAATAGTTGTGTAGGGTTGAAGGAGAAGAGATATAGGAGAATGTGACTGTTAATAAATAATTTCTTTTGGAGTGATGAAAATACTCTAAAATTATATTTTACTGAAAAACTCAATAAAATATACTTAAAACATTGAATTACACAGTTTATAAAGGAAAACTTTATGGTATGTTAATTATACCTCAATCAAGTTGTTAAATTAAAGAGAAAATGAACTCTCTTGCCCTTGTCTCATGGCACATACCGTTTCTCAGTATGATTACTAGAAAAGTTGATTTTGAGAATACCCCTGATTATGTAGTATGAACAATGAACTTGTTTTGGAGGTGTTCTTCCAGTAAACTTTGCTAAATAGAAAAAAGTCTTTTTTTTCTTGTAGCTCTTGTAAAATATTTTTAAAGATGTTTTATTTGTTTTCTTGCCTCCGCTTAGTATAAGAAACACAATTTATAGTTAGTGATTCCTGGATTTTATTTTGGCAGTGATTTCTCCCTTGATGGTACAAGGAAGAGACTGGCTTTGCAGCTAAACAGAAAAATCATTTTTCTCCCATGCTTTTTCAGTTCCTGCCTTTGTCTTGTTCTGTTTGTATATCTTTGGCGTGTGTGTGTGTGTGTGTGTGTGTGTGTATGGGTGGGGTCTTCCTTTTAATGTCTTTCATTGGTACTGACAGTTGGTTCAAAACTGTGAAATATGAATTCTCATTTGAGGAAAATACATGTCAAACTGTGTATGATTTCAGGAGGGTCACGGATTAGAAATCTCAGCGGCATACTTGCTTTGGTGACCTCATCTACTTCCAGGTGTAAATTACCATTTATATGCTGAGCAATCCAAATTCTCTATCCCTGTCCAGGTTTCTCTGCTAGGAACTATAGCTAACTGTCTGGGTCTACTTGGATGTCCTACAAATACTACAAATACTTTGTATCTTCTTATCCTTTCTAAACCGCCCCTCCCCTTTTTTTAATAGAATGGGATTCCAAACCAGAACACCCCAACCACCCTGGTCTGAATTGATACTAAGCATGATCCTTAATTTTTCCATGTCCTCTACATGTATCAGTCATCAAGTTTTGTTTGTTTGTTTGTTTTCAATCTTTTGAAATTTGTTCCTTCTTGTTACTATTCCCACCAATGATTGAAGGCCTCATTTCTTGGTGGAAATCCTGTAGCTTCCTGACCAGTCTCCTTATGTTCTGTCTTGTTCATTCTGCATATTGCAGCTGATAAACTCCCAACAGCTTCTCAGCATCTTTAACATGGGCTCTAAACTTGTCAGCACCGTTAATAGCACTTAGAAGGCCCTAGACAACTTCACTCCAGCTCTCTCATCCAGCCACCATGTCTCCATCACAGTACGTATCAGTCATGCTGATCTTTCTTGTTTTCTCAGCTGAGCCCTGTTTTCTCTCACTTTATGCCCTGGTGGGCTCATTCCGTCCCTGCTTATCCCCTTTCCTCCATACCTGGCGAACTATTATCCTTCTTTACATCTTGGCTTTAGATATTTCTTTTGTGGGCATCTTGTCTCCATTCGCGAGACCCATCTGAGGGTCTGTCCACATGGTTTACAGCTGTCTCCTTAACTTCTGGACTGTGAATGCTGGGAAGCAAGATGCTTGCTGGCATGGTTCTATTTATCATTCTATCTCTAGTGCTTACTTAATCCTATATCTGGCTGAGTGGGTGTTTAATAAATTTCTGTTGAATAAAAGAGAGTTTTTTTCTCTACCTAAAATATCTTATTACCAACTTTATCTTGACCTCAGCTTCACTTGAGAAAATTTTGTACAATTACCATCTGTTTATTAATTCATTAAATGATTATGGAGCATCTTCATTGTACCAGGCATTCATTATTTTAGGCACTAAAGATATAGTGATCCGTAGTCAAATATCCCTGCCTTTCTGAAGCTGAGATATATATATATAAAATACATATTATGAGAGAGAGAGAGAGACATATACATATATACATACATTTTGGTGGAGACAGATAATAAACAGATAAATAAGTAAAATACACAGTGTGTAAATGAAAGTGCTGAGGAGAAATGAATGAAACAGGGAAGATGGAGAAGGCGCATCAGAGTAGAGGGTTGGCCTTTTAGACAGAGTAGCCAGCAAAGTCTTCAATGAGGAGGTCAATTTTGGAGGAAGACTTCAAAGAAGTAAGGGACTAGCCTTGTTGCTCTCTAGAAAAGGAAAATTCCAGGCAGATGGTACAAAGGCCCCAAGGTGTGTGCCAAAGAGTTTGAGGACTAGAAAGGGGACTAGGGGAGACCAGTGGGAGTTAAGGTCAGAGAGAAACAAATGTTCTCTGAGTGTTGTTTCACAATCTGATCCCTGGGGGTCCTCTGCTATTTGAACTTGTTTTCAGCTGTTGATGCTCTGAACTACCAGAAGGAACTATGAAATTCTCCCTTCTTAGCAGTTATCTGTAAATCAAGGGCCAGAGAAATGCTAGCAAAGGAGGCTGTGGTGCCAGTTAGCTTCACTTGATTCTTTGGGGATTGGTAAGGTTCATTCTTAGTATTTGTGGTACTTTCCCCCAACCCCAGGAGATTTCTGCCTTTTCTTCAGGATGGGGGACACAGTGATGACATCCCTGTCATCAGCCTAAATAGATGAAGCTTTCCAGTTACCACAATCCTCCTCTCTTTATGTTCTCTGGTCTGTTTTAGTTCATTTTCTATTGCTATAACAGAATACCAGAGCCCAGGTCAATTATAAGCAATAGAATTTATTTGACTCACAGTTCTGGAGGATGGGAAGTCCCAAGATGAAGGGGCTACATCTGATAAGGATTTTCTTGCTGCATCATAACATGATAGAAGGCATCTCATAATGAGTGAGAAAGAGAGAAAAAATGAATAAACATGCCTACGTGTGCACAAGAGGGCCAAACTTCCAGTTTTCCTCAGGAGCCCACTCCTATAATCACTCTACAGATAATGGTATTAATCCATTCATGAGGGCAGTACCTCTTAAAGGTCTCACCTCTTAATACCATCGCAGCAACAAGTAAATTTCAATGTACAGATTTGAGGGGACAAACATTCAGACCACAGCTTCATGCAGGCTGGGGGTGTTGCGAACATTGTACAACTCCCTCTGCCACTGTCTAGGGTTGATGTATTGGTTGGCTTTTTGTTTTGTTTTGATGCTAGGGACGGACTTGAGGCCTCCTGTATGTTAGGCAAGCAGTCTACCACTGAGCTACACCCTCAACCCCTGCAGTTACTATTTTGAAGACAAATTGCTGCTCTCAACTTGTTTCTTAGCTTTGTTCCAGAAAGTTGGGGCCAACAGGATTTAAGTTAATTATGTGTTGCGGTTAGTTGGGTTTTACTGACTTTGTTGTGCTGGCCCTGGAGCTCTCTCCTGTTATAACACAGCTCTCCATGGGCATTTGAGTCCCACCCCAGAGGAGATGACTGGACTTGCCTTGCTGGCATTTCCCACCCCCAGGAAATAAGAGGCCTTCTCTGTGCAGAATCCACTGTGGGTGGAGTGTAGCCTCTTGGGGCTCTCTGTAACCTCTAGTTAGTAATAGCAGAAGCCTCTGCTAGACTGCGGGTGCTTTTCCTTTCATGTGATTCACAACGGCAGCATACTCTGTAGAAAGGAGCTATAAATTGTAAATTGATATGAGGTAATAATTGGAAAAATGATCAGACTCCATTTTTATTCCCCTTCGGGGAAGACACGCATCAGGAATCACTAAAGCAGAAGATGATGGAGGGCTTTTCATCCAGCTCTCCAGCTTCAGTGCTGCAGTGCTTCCGTCCTGATTAGAGAGGAGAGCAGCCAAATTCGGCAGGAGGCGGCCAGCAGACCCAGTATCTGCTTGCCACCTCTTGCTCCAAAAAGCCTTGCCGCAGAGAGTTACCATGGCAGCAGGAGGCAGTTTAATGGCAAAGGCTCATCTCTGGAGCAGTGCTGCTGCGCCCCAGCCATTCCCGCCCTGGCCTTCAACCCAAGGGGCTGGGTTTACCAGGGCATCACTGTGCCAGGGCCATGTGAGGAGTGCATGTCGCCCAAGGGGGTAGAGCTGTAAGATCCTCCAGAGTCTGAGGGTGGCGACCTCTTCTCTTCCTGCTTCTCCTTGGTGCATAGCTCTTTGATGCCTCATCCTATAGTCGACCTTATCAAATCATTTGCAGTTCCTTAAATATGCTCTTTCATGCTTCTCTGCTTTTAGGCATGCAGTTTCCTTTGCCTGGAGTTCTCCCTTCCCCATCTGTCTGGAAAATTCCCACTCAGTTTCAAAATGTAGCTAAGATACTGCCTCCTCCTTCTTAATGCTTCCTCTAACCCTTTACTGTCCAGGCAGAGCTACACAGTTTCCACTGCCATCTCGACCTTGTCATGAATCGCATGGTTTCGAAATGATTATTATATTTTTGTCTCTTCCTCTCTAGACTATAAGTTACTTGCATTCAAAAACTGTTTTATGAACCTTTTGTCAAAAGGCCTTACTGCAGGAGTAAATACTTAGTAATGTTGGTTGAATGAATGGGATGTTTTCCTTTCACGTCATCTGGTTTAATCCTTATCACGGGTGTCGTCCTACCTGGAGCAGAGCCCTGCATCTTATCCAGGTGGGACTGTCTGCTCAGACATCCTAGAAGAGTAAGCTGATTTAATCAGCCCCAGATCACTCTCCATTGCATGTATTCTCACTTTCTAATTTGAATTGGAAAGAGTAATACTTGGGAATCAGTCTCCCCAGCAGTCAAGCTAATGTGGCCTCGTGTTGGTTGCCTGACTTCTAAATCAGTTCCCTCATTTGTTGGATTAGGATGTTGTAAGGACAGAGCCTAAGATGCTTTGTGACTCAGAGTGAATTCTTGGTCAGTCTTCTGTACCTTCTCCTCTCTTCAGCGACGAAATTAAAAGCAAAATCCAGCTTTAAACTAGCTTTGAGCCCTCTCTGGCATCATGTCATTCATTTAGTTTTACCTTCTTGCTGTGCACACAGGTGCCTTTCAGAAGTCCCCCTCTTTGAGTGGCTCTTGTGCCTATTTCTGAGCTTTTGTGTCCCTCCTTTTGCCTCATTGTTTTGTTTCATCTCGTGTGCATCTGTCCTCTTGTTCATTATGTAGACAGAATGTTTTATTTAGATATTTCTTCTTTTCCTGCCTTTTGGACATAATTTGTTCTTGTATTTCAAAATCACCAATTTAAAGTGAATTTATTTTCTATCTCCTTCAAATAATACTAGAAGCCACCTCCACCATAATGTAGATTTACATGCCTTATTTGCTACCCTCTGTATGTTGGCTTTGCACTTTGGTCTATTTTTTTTTCTACTTCCCTCTAACTTTTCAGTTCAATGCTTGCTTAGGGTGTTTTGCAATTCCCTTTGCAAATGCGTTCTGTGTATCATGCTATCGTGCTGTGTGCGTGTTGTGCGTGCCAATGTCCTCAGGTATCTAGGCTGTTTAGTTTCTGGCGTATTTTTCTCTAATATTGCTTCCCATCTTGCTTTCATTTCTACTTTTGGTATTTTGTTTTATTGCAGTTCCTCTAAAGGATGTGAAACTTAACAAAGCTATTGTTTTTAATAGGTCTAGTAAAAGAACCACTGAGAACAGCAATGAAAAACTTGCTTTTAACTTATATTTATGAATTATCTCTGACATTGGTTTGCTATATTGGAGGGATGCAGCAGAGAGGCCAAAGTGTGTCATCAGCATTGCCTGAGAAGCTTTTGCAAAATTCATGTGCCCATCCTTGTCCCCACCATTTGCCTGGTGGGACTGAAACTGGGCTGGGTTTTGATAAATCTTTCTAGAAGGTTTTGTGGCTTTTTTACCTGTTTTTTTTTTTTTTTTTTTTTTACCCTCTCAGTTGAAAACCACTGATTCATAGTTTTAGTTACACTCAGCAGTCCCTCCTTATCTTCAGGGAATACATTCTAAGATGTTAGGCAGACTTCCTGAAACCATGGATAGTACCAAACCCTATATGTATATGATATTCTTTCATAAAATTTAATTTATAAATTAGGCATGGATAGAGATTAAAATATTGACTACTAATAATAGAACAGTTGTAACAATATACTATAGTAAAAGTTATTTAAAACTTATGAATCCTTTGTACAATTCTCCATTTAATGTGGAAATATGAATGTGACTCCGCGGTTAAGCACCCCTTGGTTTAATTTCTAGGACCAAAAAGAAAAAAGGCGCAGTGTTAGTTTTACATTATTATATAGTCATTATGGAATTCCCCTCATCCTCCTTTCTTATTTCCTTGTGCTGGACCTGTTCTGGAGGACTACTTAGTTCTCATTAAGGTTAGTAACCTAGCAGTCATAAACACTTCCATGCAGATTTGTCTTTCAAATGAAGACTAAATATTAGTATTGTAGTCCTGTTTTATGTTCCTATCAGAAATTATTGAATGTAGTGCCTTGCTATCAAATGTAAAATTTGTGAAAGGCAAGTAGTTTTCTTAATAATGATGGGAATCACAGAGTATATGTTAGGTACTTTATATATATATTATCGATAACATTTAGCAAACTCTGACATAGGTCATGTACAGTTTTACAGAAAAGAAAACTGAGGCTTAGAAGGATAAATATGGTGGTGAGTGACTGTTATCACAGTCCTTAGGAGGCCGAGGCAAGAGAATCACAAGTTAAAGGCTAGCAAGATCCCATCTCAAGAGAGAGAACCCAAAGCAAGTTCAGGTTGGTCTAACTAAAGCATGGTGTGAGGCTGCTGCTCAGTCACTAGTGTAAATCAGGGAATGTGTCTTAGGGTGGAACATAAATACAGTGGGGGCACTTTTGGCAGTGAAGGAGGCAGAAGCCCACAGGACAATGAGTGTTTCTGTTCTCAGGAGGCTGTCAGTGAGAGCCTCAGCCCAGCTGCAAGGCCTTGGCAGCCTCTGTCCTTTTCCTTTTCCCTAAGCCTGGTTTTCTACAATCGTGTGATTTCTCCAGACACTTCTCAGGGCATTGCTCATCACTTAGAACTTTGTACTCCTCTCCCCCACCTTGTATCCACCTCAACTCCCACCTGCAAAGACACACCACAGTATTGTGAGGATAAAATCATTGATACATGTGAAGAGTTCAGTGTAGCACATGGTACACTGTACCACGTAAGTACACAGTAAATTTGGCTACCGTTACTGTTATTGTTAATGGTATTAATAGTGGTGTTGGTGTTAGCAATGGTCATTGATTCAAAGGTTTAGGACTCCCTACACAAGGACCTGGGTATTTCCTGTCCAGAATCTGGTTTTGTGCAGTTCATAGTACCCACACCCAGGCACGGACATGCTCAATTGGGTGCAAAGGATAGTTGGAAGGAGAATTAGTAAGAGAATGCTTTTTTCTACCCTAAGGTTGCCAGAAACATTTCTCTCTATGCCCTTACTGCCTCCTGTCATTAGCATGGAAACTGTCCATGAATCCCACTTCTAAACCACATTCCTTTTCTGGCTTCTTTGCATTCTTTTTTTTTTTTTTTAGAGTTGTTAGGATTTATGTTTTTTTTTTTTAATTTATATATGACAGTGGAATGCATTACAATTCTTACTACACATATAGAGCACAATTTTTCATATCTCTGGTTGTATACACAGTATATTCACACCAATTCATTTCTTCATACATGTACTTTGGATAATAATGTTCATCACCTTCCACCATTATTAATAACCCCATGCCCCTCCATTCCCCTCCAATCCCTCAATCCCTCTGCCCTATCTAGAGTTCGTCTATTCCTTCCACGCTTCCCCTTCCTACCCCCCTATGATTCAGCCTCCTTATATCAAAGAAAATATTCAGCATTTGTTTTTTTTGGGATTGGCTAACTTCACTTAGCATTATCTTTTCTAACTTCATCCATTTACCTGCAAATGCCATGATTTTATTGCTAAGTAATATTGCATTGTGTATATATGCAACATTTTTAATCCATTCATCTATTGAAGGGCACCTAGGTTGGTTCCACAGTTTAGCTATTGTGAATCGTGCTGCTATAAAAATTGATGTGGCTCTGTCCCTATAGTATGCTGTTTTTCAGTCCTTTGGGTGTAGACTGAAGAGAGGGATAGTTGTGTCAAATGGTGGTTCCATTCCCAATTTTCCAAGAAATCTCCATACTGCTTTCCATATTGGCTGCACCAATTTGCAGTCCCACCAGCAGTGTATGAGTCTACCTTTTTCCCCACATCCTCGCCAACACTTATTGTTGTTTGTATGCATAAATAGCTGCCATTCTGACTGGAGTGAGATGAAATCTTAGAGTGGTTTTGATTTGCATTTCTCTAATTGCTAGTGATGATGAACATTTTTTCATGTATTTGTTGATTGATTATACATCATCTTCTGAGAAGTATCTCTTCAGGTCCTTGGCCCATTTATTGATTAGGTTATTTGGTTTTTTTGGTGCTTAGCTTTTTGAGTTCTTTATATACCCTAGTGATTAGTGCTGTATCTGATGTTTTGCTCCCAAGATATAGGTTCTCTATTCACCTCACCGATTGTTTCTTTTGCTAAGAAGAAGCTTTTTAGTTTGAGTCCATCCCATTTATTGATTCATGATTTTAATTCTTGTGCCACAGGAGTCTTATTAAGGAAATTGGGGCCTAATTCCACATGATGGAGATTAGGGCCTACTTTTTCTTCTATTAGATGCAGGGTTTCTGGTTTTATTTTGAGTTGAGTTTTGTGCATGGTGAGAGATAGGGGTTTAATCTCATTTTGTTGCATATGGATTTCCAGTTTTCCCAGAACCATTTGTTGAAGAGGCTATTTTTTCTCCAATGCATGTTCTTGGTACCTTTGTCTAATAGAAGATAATTGTAGTTTTGTGGGTTAGTCTCTGTGTCCTCTATTCTGTACCATTGGGAATCAACTTAACGAAAGAGGTGAAACATCTGTATAATGAAAATTACAGAACCCTAAAGAAAGAAATCAAAGAAAACCTTAGAAGATGGAAATATCTTCCTTGCTCTTGGATAAGCAGAATTAATATTATCAAAATGACCATACTGCCAAAGCACTATACAGATTTAATGCAATTCCAATTTGAATTCCAGTGACATTTCTTATAGAAATAGAAAAAACAATCATGAAATTCATCTGGAAAAATAAGAAACCCAGAATAGCTAAAGCAATCCTTAGCAGGTAGAGTGAAGCAGGTGACATCACTGTACCAGACTTTAAACTATACTGCAGAGCACTAGTAACAAAAACAGCATGATATTGGCACCAAAACAGACTTTTAGACCAATGGTACAGAATAGAGGACACAGAGACTAACCCACAAAACTACACTTACATTAGACAAAGGTGCCAAGAATATGCATTGGAGAAAAGTTGGCCTCTGCATTCTTTTTATCTATGTAGAACATTAATACATTAATGGTTTTGGAGTCGCTAAGAGGGTGACTGTTTTTGGTTTTGTTTTGGTTGTTTGGTTTAGTGCTTTATACTATAGTTTCTACCAGCCCTTCTTGCTGGGTTCCTGGTCCCCTGGCTGCACTGAAGTGTGCAGTGTGCAAAGGCCTCTCTGGTGCCCTGCCACTTTTTCTACTTAACTGTTTTATTTTTTTTTTCCTGGTTTTCTTTTATAGCCTCTATCCTAGCACAGACATTGGCTTTATTCTTCTTGCTTCTCAGTTTTTCCACCTTATTCTTCACTTGATCATAGCCAGAAAGCTGAGAAGTGATTGCCTAATTCATACATCCGGTTACATTTCCAGTTGCAGATTTGAGTTACATTGTGGTAAAGACTATGACAGATGGCGCGATTTTATAAAACTTTCCAAGGACTCAGTAGAATTGAGCCTGTGGATGGAGGTTCTTTACTCAAGCCTTCCTTCTGACACTCCCTCCCTCCATCCTTGCTTCTCTCAGCTGAGAGTGTTCTGGCCTCACTTTCAATTTGGGCAAGAGATAACATCTGTAATCTTTGTCATGTCTTCTGCTTTATCACATTAAAATTATCTATTGTCCTGTGACTTTTAATTAATCTTCCCTTTTTAAAAATACAAATGTCCAAGATCCAGGGGGAATTATTTAGGATTGAGGGATTATTTTGTCTATCTGTAATGGACCTTTTAAATAAATAGTATTTATTGCCTTTATCTCAATTCAAAAGTAATTTGCATTCTTTGTAGAAAATGAGAATTCTGAAAAGTAAAAGAAAGGAAATCAAAATCACTTTATTCTAACACCTAGAGATGACTGAGATGTTGGTGTATCTTTCCTGTTTCCATTCAACTTTATATAATCAATTCAGTACATATTAATTTATATACACATATTCATATTTATATATTCATTATTTTAAATATATTTTAGGTGTAGATGGACACAATACCTTTATTTTACTTGTTTTTTTTATTTTTATGTGGTGCCAGGGATAGAACCCAGTGCCTCACACATGCTAGGCAAGCACTCTACCACTGAGCCACAACCCCAGCCCCTATATATATTCATTTTGATCATTAAAATTAACTGAATTAATTAAGGAGCATTTATAGCTTGCATAAAAACTATAATTCATGTCATTGCTGTATTGGGATATTCTAGTAAATTTTTTAGTACAAGTTTGACAAAATGAGACCACTAAATAGATAATTTCTCATGATAAAACCTATATGCACACATCACAAAAATGTTACTGTTAGAAAAATACATTCTGAAAACTTTGTCCTTCAGTTACCCCATTCCCACTTTATATGTGTAAGTGGTTATTTTCTAAAAATTACTGATGATTAGATTAGTGAAATGTTTATTGTGAAAGAGTATGTTCTTTGCTTTTAGGCTTAATCAAATACACAGTGAAATAGAATGTGTTTTGTGAAGTAATATCTCAGTTTTTTTCTCCACGCTTTAGGTATGTGTTCTTTTTGGATCCATGCAATCTGGACTTGATAAACCGGAAGATTAAGTCTGTAGCACTGTGTGTAGCAGCATGTCCAAGACAAGAATTGAAAACCTTGAGTGATGTCCAGAAGTTTGCAGAGACGAATGGTGAGATTTTAGGCCATCTACATCTACACTCCAATCCTTTATCTCACTGTTAAATATTATGTCTTTACATTCCCATATGAATTTGTCCTGACATTAAATAAGTGATCAAAGAACCTTAAAAAGAAAAAGAATTGAAGTAATTTTGGATTTCCTCATTAAAAAATATTAGAGTCAACCTAGGGAGCTTATTAAAACTCTAGATATTCACCATACTCCGTGGTGTGTACCTATAGTCCCAGCTATCAGGATGCTGAGGCAGGAGGTTCCAGGTTGTTTGAGCAACATAATAAGATTCCATCTCAAAAAGTAAAAAAGCAAAAACTGACCACACCATAGATTATTTCACACCTTTACTCAAAAACAAGACAAAACTCTTGTTAGATTCCTAGGCCCCTGCTGGGGAACTTCTGAGTAGGTCTTTGGGTTCTGGAAATTTGTGTTTTTTATAAATGCTTCAGGTGATTTTGATATATAGCCTGATGAGTATTTGGAAATTATTAGACTACTCTGTAAAATTTGGATATTTTCCTTTCTTGACAAGTGTTGATTAAAAGTATTTCAGTTTGGGCCTGTGTGTGTGTGTTTTAGCCTGTGATTAACAGGGTAATATGAAAAGGAAAATTTGAAAATTTCAGATAAAAGTATAAAGTAAAAATCAAAAGTCTTCCATCAGTTCTTTTTTCAATGTGTTAGTGTACATATAACTTTGTGTTCTGCTTTTTAAATTTAACATTATGTCATGACTGTTTCTGTAAGAATAGGTTTGAGGAACTTTGAGGTTAAATGTATGGGAATTAGCTGAGAAAACCAGAAGAGACAGTTTTATGTAATCTAGCTCTGTTCCCTTGAGATTCTTACCTTCAAATATGTTATCCTCAGCTCCAAATAGCTTGTTTCAGTTATCTTCAGAGAATTTTTGTTTAAACCACTTTGGAGGGTTAGGGTGCTGATGGCCCCTCAAGCCCAGGTTTTTGAACTTCCTTGAGTTTCATGATTGTGTTTTGTATTTAGTACTCCTCAGGCCTTCCCAAATTCAAGGTTGTTTTTGGTTCCTTGGATAGCAGCTGACTTGATTTGTATTCACCCAGTGTAACTCTAGTTGGGTAGAGATGCAGCCTGGGGCTATAGCTATGCACACATCAGCAAGACTCCTGCATCTCTTAGATGGGGTGGGATAGGATTGCTGGCCTTCTGGAGCTGCAGGACTGGCAACATTCCTGGGCTACCACTTCATGCCCTAGGCATAAGATGGTAGAAAGGGCATGCTGTTGATTTGAATCTGGATTCCAATTCTGATTCAGTCACTAATTGGCTCTGTAATGAGTGGTAGCTTCTCTGAATCTAGATTTCCTAATCTGAAAAAAAGGTGAATTAAAAATAATACCTCCGTGCTGGGGTTGTGGCTCAGTGGTAGAGCCTTGTCTTGCATTCATGAGGCATTGGGTTCAAGCCTCGGCACACATAAATAAATAAAATAAAAAGTATTTTTCCCATCTACAACTAAAATAAAAAAGTATTTTAAAAAATAATACCTCATAGGTTATGAAGATTAAATAAGATGGTGCATGAATAATACTGGGCATGTGATAAGCAGTGAGTGAAGAGGTGCCAAATACTGTTTAAGATCTCATTTTTAATCCCCACATGATATCCCCACATTTGCCTTGCTAAGCCTTTTTTCCAAACCTACCAGCTTTATCATTATCAGGTTTCTTAGGGAAGTCTGAGTTATTCCTGAAGGGTTTTTCCAAACTCTTACACATTATGAGTAGATCAATATACCTGATAGGTGGTATTTTTTTTTAATATTTATTTTTACTTGTAGTTGGACACAATACCTTATTTATTTATTTATTTTTATGTGGTGCTGAGGATTGAACCCAGGGCCTCCTCGCACATGCTAAGCGAGTACTCTACCGCTGAACCACCACCCCAGCCCTGAGAGGTGGTATATTAAGAGTATGGCCTCTGAAGTCAGATTGTTTGGGTTCAACTGTTGGTCCTTCTGCTTAGTAATTGTGAGACTCTGGGCAAGTTGGCTTTACCTTTCTATATCTCAATTTCCCCATCTGTGATGCAGGGATAATGTATATACCTAATGTGCCTCATTAGGATCTTTATAGTAAGTCAATATATGGAGAAAGAATACTTATAACAATGTATGGAAAATAGCAAGTTGCTAAAAAATGGTCTTGGCTGCTGGTGTTGCCATTATTCTTCTGCCTCCAATTTTTGTCTAGTTCTAACTCCTTTACGTATTGCTCTCATGCGATGTTGCTAGAGTTTTAATTAACACCAACCCATTGCTCAGAAATTATCAGTGGTGAAAAACAAAAGTCTCTATATGTCTTATACTGGCAATCAAAACTCTGATATAATCATAAACTTGTCCGCTTTGAACATGCCCTCTCAAACCTACTGGATGTAAGCCTTGGCATCTTGAAACTTAGCTGTCATCTGAAGGGCCAGGCAAGAGCTACCTCTAGCTCAGTTATATGGCCTTGCTTGATGGTTCCTTTAGGAGAGATGACCCATGCCTTCCTGTTGGCCTGTGTTGCCCACAGGCCAGTGTCCTCCCAAATGAAACTGATACCGAGTGTGGTCTATTTAGGTCTAGTTTAAGAAGATGCTCCTGGTGTGTTTTGCAGCTTTGCGTTTCCCACAGTGTTTTGCATAAAGTAAGTGTTCAAGAAGTTTTAATCAATAAACACTCTTTCAGAAAACAGACTTCTTAAATCAGTGCCCAGCTACAAAAGCACCCTTAGGCTTTGGAGTTGCTGTGTATAAAATAAACCAGTAAGTTCAGTATAAAAAAATAATGACAGCATCAAGAAGCACATAGTAGAGGATGGTAACTTCAAAAGGCAAGTAGAAAAGCTGTATAGTTCAAATGGAAAGGGAGCTTCTGGTGTGGAGGCCTACCTATCTTATTTTAGGAAAAAATCCAAGTTGGAATTTCTGAATTAATTTTTCAAAGAACCTCTGCTGTTTCTTTGAATTGGTGACTTAAAATTGGACCTGGTAAAATTTAGTTGCAATATTACCTTTATCACTGAGAGATTTCTTTCTCTGCTTTTTACATTAACTATGCTCCCCTCCTCTGATCTTTATAACTTATCTTTTCCATTATTTGAAGTACAAGTTGATTGAAAAGGAACAGGTAATTTTTATTGGTATCTATAGCCAAGGTTCTAACAGAAATAGTTAGAAAATACAGAGGCCTTTTTATCTAAAATATTTAAGGCTCAATTATTAATTTCAGAGGAGTGTCTTTGAGGGATGATTCAGGTTTAAGTGGGAAATTTTCAAATCTGTAAGGTAAACTAGTTAAAAGTCCATGAAAGAGCCTAAATATAAGAGCTACAGCTGTAAAACTCTTAGAAGCATCATAGGGGAAAACTTATATGGTATTGGATTTCATCATTACTTGCATGGAACTAAATGATACCAGAAGTACAGGAAGCAAAGGAAAAATTAGAAAAATTGTCATGTCAAAATTAAAAACTTAAACGTATTGAAGGACAAAATCAACAGTGAAAAGTCAACCCATATATTTGGGTTGAGAGAAAATATTTGGAATGAGAGAAAATATTTGCAAATAATATATCTATTAAGGAGTTACGAAAGAAAAAGAAGTGTTGATGAGGCTATAACAAAATTAGAAATCTTGTGCACAGTTGGTGGTAATGAAAATGGTGTAGCAACTATGGTAAACAGTATAGAAGTTCCTTAAAAAGTTAAAAATAGGACTAATATGATCCAGTAGTCCCACTTCTGAGTGTATATACAGAAGAATAAAAAAGAGGATCCTCAAGAAATATGTGCACATGTATGTTCATTGCAATATTATTCAAAAACAGCCAAGAGGTAGAAGCAGCCTAAATGTCCATGGACAGATTAATAAAGAAAATGTGATATACACACACAATTAAATATTATTTTGCCTTAAAAATGCTGCAACATGGATGAAACTTAAAGATACTATGCTAAGGGAAATAAGCCATTCACAAAAGGACAAGTACTATAGGATTCCACAGTTATGAGGGCCCTAGAATAGCCAAATTCATAGAGACAGAAAGTAGGATAGCAGTTGCCAGGAGCTATGGGGGGTGGGGGGGTAGAGTAGGAAGTCACTGTGTATTGGGTTGAGTTATACAACAATGTGAATGTATACAATGTACTAAATTGTACAACTGCAAATGGTTAAGACAGCAAATTTTATGTTATGTGTATTTTACCATAATTTAACAAAAATGGATACTGGGTGAGGTAGTAACTTTTTATATGCTAATTCTAAACCTGATTTTAAAATGCAAAGTAAAATAATATGTTTCTTTCTTAACACAATGAAAATACAAT
Organism: Marmota marmota marmota; assembly: GCF_001458135.2. Lineage (NCBI taxonomy): Eukaryota > Metazoa > Chordata > Mammalia > Rodentia > Sciuridae > Marmota > Marmota marmota. Next base: position 7,723,373 of record NW_026000101.1, on the reverse strand, counting down.
ATAAATCCTTTTCAAAGAATTTCAAGTTTCCATGACAACATTTCAGAGTACTTTTTAGCACTTACCAACATCCATTCACATGAACTTTTATTATCTTTAGAAATTATTGAAAATTTTATAAGGGGAAGCTGTTGGGTCCTATAGCAATATTTAAAAGAAATACATTTGTTAGGCAAGTAAAACGTTCCCTCAAATCTTCGTTTCTTTGACAAGAAAGTGGAGTTGTTTCTTGGATAGAGTTTATGGGAAAGCCTTTGTCAAGTATGTCTGACTACAATAGAGTTCAGAAGAAAAAGCTGGAAATTAGATTAGTTTTGTGGAGATGTTGCCTTCTACAAAGAGCTTTGAAAGCGGGCAGAAGAACTTAGATGAATATAAAGATACAGTCTAGACTGAGTTGGGTGGTAGGTCAACAAGTATACATTTTGGTTTTATGGTTCGTAATTCATATATGACATGAATAACATAAACTTGATGCTAGAAAAGAAAATAATTTAAAAATGTTCATTAAAAGGGGGGATAGGAAGGGCAGCAGAATACAACAGACACTAGTATGGATGTATGTATAAACGTGGCTGTATAACCAATGTGATCCTGCAATTTGTATACGTGGAAAAATAAGAATTCATACCCCATTTGAATCAAATATATGATATGTCAAGATCATTGTATTGTCTTGAGCAACCAATAAAAAAATGTTCATTAAAAAAAATCAAAGTTGTCAAGTACCATAAGGACTCAGTATCAAATTTCTTTCAGTTCTTTATCATCTTCTGCAGTCATGTATAAATTTTCAGGGGGCAGGATTATGCTCCATTTATCTCTGAATATCCAGGTTCTCATATAGGAGCTCACAATGTAGATATCCATAACTGGTTGTTTTTTTTTTTTTTTTTTGAAAAAAATGATAGACTCGATTTCCCTATTCATCTCTGTTGCCACTTAATAATTTCTTATGCTCTCAACACATTTTGTCCTCAATTCTGTATCCGTGTGAGTTGCCACCAGCAGGTAAATTGTTTAGCTTCAATCCAACCAGAATTGCTCTGAAATCAGTTCTTTTTTACTCATCTCTAAATAATTCATCCTATTCACTCATTTATCTCTCTTATACACACTCTCCAAGTGATTATTCATACCTTTTCTTCCCTTAAGCCCTCTTGTTCATCCTCTTTGCTAACCTAATGCCCTACAGAGAAAATTGAAACCATCTGGTAAGAGCTCCCATCTGAGTTCTTATTTTCAGGAGAGCATGAATGTCATCTCACTCTCACTTTCTTTCCCTCCAGTTTCTAATGAACAGTTTTCTTTTCTCCTTTATTTAATCATTAATTTTGAAAACTTAAATAATACATACATTGTAGGGGGGGAGGGAATGAATCCCCCTCCTTCTGAAGCTGACTTTGGCTTTATATGTAATTTTGGTTTCAACCCAACCATGCTTTGACAGGTGGTGAATGAAGGGGAGATGGTGCAAGTTCCGGCAATTCTTTCTTTCTCTCCTCTCTAATTCTGGTTAGGCCCACCACCTCTGGTCAGTAGTCCACTATCATCCCCATTATTCTGAATTCTGCATCTGAATTTTAGATAATTTAAGCCCAGAGTTTTGTTTCAACTTGTCATTTATTGGTGCCTACTATGTACCATGCACTGTGCCAGATGTTTTGCGTGTTGTTTTGTTCTTTTCCATTTGCTATCTAAATACTAACCAGTGATTTAGAAATAAATGCACATAACCTATGAGTTAGAGGATGACTGCATATTCTCAGTTGGTGCAAATACTAATCATGAGATTCTTATTATCTTTTCCATTATTCTTATTTTTCTTTTGTTTGCATCTCACTTATAGGAGTGAAAAAGCAGTACCATTTGAGAATACTTCTTTAATGTACTATATTTTGTAGAATTCTGAGAGGTTTATGAACTGCCATTTGGACATGTTCACTTTTTGATTTTTTGGCTTTTTTGTTTGTTTATTTTAGTACCAGGCATCAAACCCAGGAACACTTAACTACTGAGCACATCCCCATCCCTTTTTAATATTTTATTTAGAGACAGGGTCTTAACTGAGTTGCTTAGGGCCTCACTAAGTCACAGGCTGGCTTTGAATTTGCGATCCTCCTGCCTCAGCCTCCCGAGCCACTGAGATTACAGGCATGCAATTACAGGCATACATCTGGCCCATGTTCACATTTTGAGTATGACTGTCCAGTTTGATCATTAATGATCATTGCTTTGGCCATTTAAAACTTTGACAAATTATATGATCCATTCAGATAAGAATTGCTTTTTGTGAGAACTAGTAAGACTTTCGGTTATCATTATCCAGTCATTAGGCTTAGAGTCAACATCAATAGATCATCAGTATATTGCCCTTTTTCTTACCAGTTAGTAACAATATAACTTAAACCACAGAGTTAGCATGGATTCTTTTTGGCATAGTCAATCAAAAGTTTGGACTTGAAAACATTTATAAATGAATAATTATAACAATTAATTTAATTTCCTCCAGGTCAAAGAAAGCAGGGTAGCAGGGAGACGCTTACATTTGATAATATAATTTAAACTAATTCCTTCCTCCAACAATTAGTATCTATTAAAGATGCCAAAGATATAAGGTACAGTCCCACATTTAAGGAGCTTGAGTTATAGTAAAGTTAGACTTTCCTTGTCCTCCACAATACCTAGTAGAAGTCTTGCACATAGATGTTCAAAATTAATTCATTTAGCAAATATTTATTGTGTACCCAGGATGTGCCACTAATGGCTAACAGGTAATGTCATACCTCAGCTAGCTAATAGATGGTACTTTTTGGAAATTGCAAATATGTCTGGATTTTGGGGGTTACTAGAAATTGAAATTAGGAAAATTGTCTCCTGTTCTTCCAGCATGTAAATATATAGTTTTCTAATTAGAGGATGAGAGATTAAATTCATTGGACATCACAAAGCAATAGAATTTGTTTTTCATAATGAAAACTGATCTGCATTGAGATGTTTTTCTACTCATTGAAAATTTTCTCCATCATATTTCAAGGACTATATCTTTTGCCTAATTTTAATATATTATGCATTTGTGATAGCAAATTAAACATAATTTTATGGCCCAAAAAATAGCCCCCAATACATTAGCTCTTCTTTATATATTTTTATTTCAAATAATTTGGTGTTCAAACCATTGGTTCACAACTAAGAGTGCCTCTGCCTGCCCAAAAACATTTGGCAATGTTTAGAGAGATTTTTGGTTGTCAGAACCGGGCAAAGGTTATCTAGAGGATAGAGATCTGTCAAACACTAATGACACACACATACTAGGCATACATATTTGCTGAGTGAATTAATGCACAGGACAGCCCCCTATAATCAAGCATTGGATCAGGATGTCTGTTTTTATTAAATAAAAGGCATTGGAGTGTTACTTATGTACCAGTAGATGGGATTGCAGATATTTCAAAAGCACCAGGTCCCAGTTCTCAAAGAGCATACTCTAAAAATGGAGATGATAGGTAAACAAAAACAAATTACAAAATAATATGCTATGTTTTTTAATAGAGCTAAGTGGCAAATAGCTTTGTTGGGTGGGTCAGAGAAAGCTTGACAGAGAAGGTGAAGTGTGAGTGAGTACTGTGTAGTAGCTCTGCTCAAACTTTTAGCACTCACTCAGATGCTGTTCCTAGAAGGACAGAGCAAGCCCAAGGAATAGCATGTTAAAAGGTCAGGAAGCCTGATAAACAGAAAGAATTGATTATATGCAGTTCATTGTATTGAGGTGAGCCTGGAGTTTTAGCTAGAATCCTGCTTTAGGAAGCCTTGAATCCAAGAAGTGTGGACTTTATCCTGAGGATAGGACTATAACAGAAGGGATCTGCATTTTTGAAGACCATTCTGAAGGTCATGTGCATAAAGAGGGAGATGAGAATCCCTTTTGGGAGAGGATTTAAACTGCCCTGATCAAGAAGATCTGAGATTCTATAGGAAGGTCTGATCAAGCACCTTGAATGGTATGGGAAGGTGAAAGGTAAAGAAGAGGACATGTGACTTGCAAATTTTACCTTGGGGACTTCAAACCATTAACCAGGATAGAAAATATACAGGAGGAGAGTGAGTGATTGAAGTAATTTTTTTGCAAACATTATTTTTGAAGTATCTGTGGAACATGTTTTTGTGGTTTGTTTTCCTAAGAACTTAATATTTGTTTGATTTTGATTATTAGGAATGACACAAAAGAAGCATAGTGACCTAAGTGTAAAGAATTCTGTTTCTAAATATGCCAGTGATTGCTTGTAAGGCCGTGAAAATATTACTTATTTTTTTTTCTCTGCAGCTGTAAGTTTTGAAGTGTAGTGATAAAAATGTACCTCTTAGGAGAGTTGATATAATTGATATTGAGCTAGAAAATAAATAATTAAATGTTATAAGCCATTTGAAAAATTATAGTATTTAAACATTCTGAAGATCCTAGTAGACATTTGCCATGATAAATATTTGTATACCCAAATTGGGTTCCTAAGATCTCTCATTTTGATAGCCTTTGAATAACATTGGCTAAATTGCCTGGATTGCCTAGATAAGCCTTTGTTTTTTAGTTTTTTTGATTTTTTTCATTACTCAAGTATGATTTTTACTTAACTTTTGCATCTGAAGGAAAACTTCATGTCTTACTTTTTATGTCCAAACCTCTTGTGCTGTGTTGTTTATACTTTCACTGTAAAAAAGTAAATGATACTACCTTTAAAAGGTTCACTGAATATGCATTAGCTGATAAACATGAAAAGAAAAACAATTTAAAATATTTGTCATTACCATTTTAATGTTCTTCCTCCTCTGTTCATCAACTGTTTGAGCAGGAAAACAGCAAAGTGACTCTTCTGGTTGTTACTACCAACACATTGTAAAGATCTTTTTCCTTAAACCTATTTAGTACAGGATCTGCTTAGTACTGGCCTGTGTCCCAGAAGACCATCAGAGATAAGGCTATTATCCTTTTATTGAGTATTATCCTGGGAAAGTATTTATAAAATTGAACTCTGTGGCACCTGCTGACCTCTTTTCTAAATGAAAAAGGGTGGGGATGGAAATTGTGTTCAGTGAATTTAGATGAAGCAGTATGTTTAGCAGCACTGACAACAGAGTGCTTTAGTTAGTGCCTTTTATACCGTGCAAATTGATTCCATCTTGGACTTTGAAAGAAATAAGTTGACAATTCATATCAAGAAGTTGACAGTCACATTCAGGGCTCTGCAGTTATTGGCATGGTTGCTATTTTTTCATAAGCAGTTCTAAAATAGAACTCACAGCTATTTTAGGATTAATCTAAAGTGTTTGCTTGCCATTGCTGTCATGTTTTTCTAAAATTGCTATAAATAAAATCTAGTGGTATTATCTTCAAACCTGAGAGAATACTTTTGGAAGACTTAAATATTTAAAAACAATTTTCATCCTTAATGTTTTTCTTTTCCTTTCCTCTTCCTCCCCTTCCCTTCTTTTTCCTTGCTTTCTTCCTTCTTTCCTTCCTCTGTCTCATGGTGATGGAGATAGAAACGAGGTCCTCAAATATGTTAGGCATATGCTATGCTATTGAGCCACATCCCAGTTCATGTGCTTAACTTTAAAAAAAAATTGTCATTAAAATGAAAAAGAACAGTTTAAAAAAAATTTAAACCTAGTCTCCTATGAAATCTTATCAAAAGCTAAAAATGTGTGAAGAACAGTGCTATGTAACTTTCAAGTATCGCTCTAAAAATACTATTGTGGCTTGCCATGGTAATACATTCCTATAATCCCAACGACTCAGGAAGTCTGAAGTAGGAGGGTTGCAAATTCAAGGCCAACCTCAGCAATTTAGTGAGACTCTGTCCAAAAATAAAAGGACTGGGGCCTGGCTCAGTGGTAAAGGACCTCAGGGTTCAATTCCCAGTATATTTAAATAAGTGTGTGTGTGTGTGTGTGTGTACACACACACACACACACACATATATATATATATATATATATATATATATATTGCATTGTCAAATTACTTGGATTATATTTGTATAAAATATATGCTACATATATTTATGTAAATGTACTATTATGGCCCACATATTTAAACACTGATTTGAGGCAGCTGAGTTAAATGGTGGTTTATGACTTTTTGAAAATTATTTTCATTGGTCAGACAAGAAATAACTTAAATATAACTCACTCCCAACTTTGTTGTCCCAGCATACCAGGCTGTGTTCATTTTTCTATCTTCCTTTCCATTTCCTTCTCATGCTTACATGCCTTTTCCATTAATTAATTCAGTGACGAAGTCTGCCATGTTTGCCTCATATTTTAATGTTTGCCTCATGGTGGTAACAGTGTGAAGTCCATTATCACTATAATGCGAATGCATATTTATTCTGTTTATATTTAATAATAAGGCATTAGTTCAAATTAGAAATCTGACAGGAACTTCAGTTAATCAGATATAACCTGTTGTGTAATAGAATGCAGTAGATCATTGGCATCTTTAAGGCTGGAATGTAAATCTCCTCGCCTACCAACACCTATTGTGCAATGACTCTTCCAGGATCCCAGTCACTTCATTATAGAACTAGCAGGTCAGTAAAATAACGCATTCTAGATCTGCTGGACTGTATCCATCTGAATTTTCAGTACTGCTTAGATATGTATTAGCCAAATAATCAGAAAAATATATGGTTCTTTGTTTAACCAATCTTTGGTTAGATTTAAGTTATCTTAAACTATCTGAAAACTAGGGATTGCTTATAAATTTATCAGTTTTATCAATTGTTCAGTTTATTTACAGTTAGGAGTATTTCCTGAAATAAGAAAAAGTAATGTATTATCTGAGTGTATTGCTTTATGCAGTAATTTTAAATATGTAGTAGTGGGAAGCATAGGAACAGAGAATGTTTACAGTTGAGAGATGTGGTATTTTGTCCCAACTCTATCACTTACTAGCTCTGTGTTCTTGGGCAGGTTATTTACCTTATGTCCTAGCCTCTATTTCTATGGTAACAATGCATACATGTATGTCATCTTGCATAGAACCTGACATGGGGCAGATACTCAATAGAAGTAGTTCTAGTACTTATAGTTATTATCTTTAATATTAATTAAAATTTGTACAATTAATTACATTATCAGTAATAAGAGTTTTAAATGATTGAGGGCTAATGATATAGATCAAATCAGATGCTTATGAATTCTATAATGTTTGAAAGTTATATATGAGAGTATTAACATCTAAAATTAAAGAAAATCAGAAGATAATTTGTCTAGATTCTGTTCTGCCAGTTAACATATAACTTTTCTTTCAACAGGCTCAGCACTATGTAGCTACAACCTAAAGCCTTCTGAATATACTACATCTTCAAAATCATCTGTTCTTTGCCCCAAACTTCCAGTTCCAGCGAGGTAAATTTTATTGCAAAGTTGTTAACTTGTGACTTGTTTTTATAGGTAAATTTCACATTGTATGTGTTATTCTGAGAAAGGAGTTACTTTGATAACTTGTTCCATTACTTTTACAACAAAATTTTAGAAATAGGAAAAGATATAAAAACATGTATTTATCTTTAGAAAAATGCACACCCAAACAACTTTTCTAGTTCTGTTATTTTACATTTCTTTAGAACCTTACGTTTTTTTTTAATTTTCGTACCATAATTTTCAAATACACAAAACTGCTGAATCATTCTCAAATTTGCAACAGACTTAGAAACCAAGTCTCACAGTCTCCAGAGATCCTTCGAGGTTAATCCTAGTATTACTTCCTGGGATTGCTTTTTAATTTACTTTGTAAATTTAAAAAGCATGCCAGTGACTATTCTCCATACATTGTTTGAAGTTATATCCTTTACGTACGTTCACTGTATTAGGCTGTTTGCCACGTCTTATTCAATAAACATTTATTATTAAGTACCTGCCACATGTGATGGATATAACAGTGATCTCACAGTAGTTAAAGTGAAAGTAAATTTTTAAATTTAAAGTAGATGTAAAAAAAAAAAATTCTCAAGCATTGTAGACTATATCCCCAGAATTATGTATGTACGTTTATGGAGGTATATACATGTATGTGTATATACACATATGTGAACACTTGCAAGTATGTCTGATGTTGAGAACCATAGTGTGAACTGCTGACAGAATGGCATGAGAAAACTTCTCTGGGGGGAAACTGACTCTAAGCCACCTTTATTATATCTTAATATATTATAGGGAACAAGTGAGTAAAAAATTTTGAGATTTGAAACATGAAAGCAGATCATGTCTACATTTTTTAGGAATATTTATGGCTATAACTTGTGCTTTATTAACTTGAATTTGAAATTTTCTGTTAGTAGGAAAGGGATATATCAGTTAAATTGATTTCTAGCTCTTTTAGTCTTGTGAAGTTGCTATTGAAAATCAAAATTTATAGCCTATAGATATAAAAGTAAAGGGACTATTTTAAGAGATACTCAGTAAAAGGAACCTAAAAATTATGGCCTTAAAGTGACAGGTAAGGAGGTCGAACTCATAAAAATTAAGGATATGAGGAAGGCTGCCGCAGTGAAGCAAAGGAGATCCTTTAAATACAGTTACTGGAGAACATTTATTGATATAAAAATAAGAAAAGCCCTATACACTTATCTACCTAATTGCTACAGTTTGTTTTATCTGTACTTTAAGTATAGAGTCTTTCATTCAAGACCAAAACACACTGAGGTAGAATAATCAGAAATCCTGGATATGGAAAGAAGGTTGTTCTGCTCCTGGATCATTGTGGGAGGGCCAGGATGGGTGGCTGGGCTCATACTGCAAATCCTCCCCCACTTGAATCTCTGACTCCCCTGTGTTGAGCACTGACTGTTCCTGGTTATCTCGGATATCCCAGTCCTGACTACCCACACACTTCTCACAATATCCTCTAGACATTTACTAGAAGGCAAAGGATGGTATCAGGGGTGTTAAGTTTATAGCTGGATGGACCTGGCTTCTAACAGGGTCATTATGTACCTCACTAATCTAAGACAAAATGCTGAACCTGTACTATCTGCAAACTCACTCCCACTGTGTTCAAAGATCCTTATGTTTTACTTAGTACAGTACCTCCCAGTCGAAGTATCTTAGCACTTTTGTCTGAACTAAGCTTGTTGGAAAGTAAAACAGAAGGAAGACAAATAGAAGCTTGTAAATATAAAAGTTATTTAGCATTTGGCAAACAAAGTGAAAGGATGAGAGAACAAGATAAATTTGTTTTAATAAAAGAAAAATTGGAGACACTACCCCATTCTACACATAGCATTAAGCCACCAAGTCTCCAAAAATGAGTAAGACCAGAACTCTGACCTTCAATTCACAGTCTAGTAATGACTGCATTTTTGTTAACATTTTCTAACACCAGGCAAAACTGGTAAGTAGCCCTCAGCATCTTTCACATCTCACACAGGAACTTGAACTTTGAGTCTAGATCAGTATGGCGGTGAATATCACATCACCATTTTCTATTTGTCATCTCAAACAAGACTCAACCTCTCTAAAAAACCAAGGTTTCTTGTGTGTGAAATGGGAATATTCATACTTGTTCTATAGAGTTGAGACTCAATAAGATAATATACATATCTATTATTGTGCTTGGCACTTAGCTTAGGAAGTATCATTTCTCTCAACTTCCAGAGCCAGCAATAGCTGGTTTAGAGAACACAACCATAAACTAATTTGCAATGAAATTCTAATGAGGCGTAATAACCAAAAAATTATCATTCCTAAGAGCAGATGCCTAGATAGACCAATATTTTATCCAGATTCATAACTCTTTATTGGTGAAATGCCAAGCATGGTAGCAATATGAACAATAGCTATCCTGTTTATTTGTGATGCTAACTGTTGCAATGCTAACTGTTGCCCACAACCAGAGAAAAACAGCAGAAATAGAAACAGAGTACATAAATTCAGTTTATTCATCATTAGAGTACCTCTGGATGCCAGAAAGGTTACGAGATACTAGGGAATTAATAATATGATATGGAAGCGAAAAATTGACACTCAAGAAAAAATGTTTTTTCATATTTTTAAGTAGAAGATTCAAGAGTAAGTTAATATTTACAAATCATCTACTATGTGCCAGCTAATATACTTTCACTAATATACTTTCACATGCATTATTTAATTTAACTCTCACAAAAGCCTTTACAGATACTGCCCCTAATTTATAGATAAGGAAATGGAAGATGAGGCCAAAGCCACTTTTTTTTTTGTTGTTGTTGCTGTAAATCAGAGTTTGAATTCAGGATCTTGTAGCATCTATACCATAGTTAAGTGTGTTTTTTTTAAATTTATTTTTTATTTTTTAAGGAGTAGAGGAGTGAAGGAAAGGAAAAAAACAAACAAAATAGAAATGTATGAAAAATCACTGTTTACTGCCATTAAATTCTTATCTTCTTGACTTATTTACTTCCTGCCTTTTGTATTCTATTATAGGGATCTTAATGGAACCCTTTATTGGTATTATTTCTTAAATAAAACTTTTAGCTAGAAACCATGGGTGATTGCTTATTTTTAGCCTGAGATTCTAAAATAATTATATGAGGTACAACTCCTACCTTCTTTTGTGAAGCATATGGACAAGAAATAGTAGACACTCTTTGTCCTTATACTTTAGGGAGTTGATTATCTGTGATAATCTGGTCTTAAAGGCAAATGGATGGTATATTTGCCACTGTAAGATACAATTTGCCCATGATGGTTAATTTTTAAAAATCTTTAAAAGATTCATTATGAATTCATTTTGTTCTTGTTGACTCATGTTTTAATAATGTGAAACAACATCAGTTCCTAATGGGACTACATTGACTTCTTAAACATTCAATAGTCTGTGCCTTTGAAAGGTAGAAAAACTTACTGTAAATAGAATACTTTATGCTTTTCCTCTTAATTAAGAAGCACAAAATGTGTCATTTAGGTTAGACTCTAAAGTAGAAATGATCTCAAGCACTAAGTTCTCAGCACTATTATTTCCTCAGAGGTCCAAGATATGAGCTAATTCATCTTAAATTCATTAAATCAAATGGGATTTAAATGGTAAAATATAAGAGAGACATTTCAATGCCATGATTACTCACTTTTTTTTTTTAATAAGAAAATAAATCCAGGGACTGAGGGTGTAGTTCAGTGGTGGCATATATAAGGCCCTGGGTTCAGTTGCCAGCACAGAAAAAAAAAAAAGAAGAAAAAGAAAAAAATTCTTGTTTCAAAATCCCATGGCCTGTAGAGTTGTTTCTTTTTTGGGAAGAAGTGGGAAAAAGAATGACAAACAAGGGAATCTGCTGCTTTTTAGCTAAGCATTTAATTTTCTTTTTGAACAATGTGTTCATATATTCTCTTTTATTTACCTTCAATTTCTGTTATTCGTTAGGACTAAGAGCAGATTTTTACTATAAAATAAACAAAACAAAGCAGTTAATCAGCTTGTGCTAATTTTATATCTTTAAACTTAGAGCCGTCAGATTGAATTGTAGAGTCAAAGATTATTGTTATTTTGCCCCAATTCTTTGAAGGATACTTAAAAAAGCACTCTTTCCAAAAGGTCAAGAGTTTATATACATTTTTAAAATGACTCAAAAGGATAAGTTCTGGGCAGATGTTACTCACCATTTCCTCCTAAAGGAAAAGAATTAGGATTTTGAGAATGCAGTCCTTCCCTTTCAAATCAAGGATCTTCATCCTGAGTTTGAAAGGCAGAATATACTGGCTCTGCTGCTCCTATATACTTTTAGAGTCATTGATTTGTAGGTGGTCTCTTTTATGGTGATGATCTGAAGAGACTTACAGAGTCCTTACTCCTACCCTTTTAGCAAGCAAATGGACAAATGAAGAAGAAATGGAGTAACACACAGCTCTGCAGTGTTAGGAGAAGGTGGGCTTTTACAGTTATCTGACAGGAAAAAGGAAATGAGTGAGTAGGACCAAGAAAATTAGTGGCATTGTCAACAAGAAATAGACAGCAATATCCTTAAGGTAGACATATTTTATATTTGGGGTTGAAGGCAGGTGAGTGAAGCAGAGGCTTCATCAGAGATGATAAGGTAATATAGACCGATGAAGATTTAGATAATTATGGAGCAGAGAAGAGTTTAGTTTTGAAGAGAGAGACATGCTTTAATTAAAAATAGGGTTAGAGAAGTTCTTAAAGGTGTTAACTTTGCAGAGACAACATCAGAAAAGAAAGTCGTGTTACAACAAAGTTGTCAGTAAAGACTTCTACCCCAAATCAGCCTCCATTAACTGAGAAATTTAGGGTCCTTTTTGATTCTTCTAATTTAATATCTTTTTACATCATTAGCAAAACAACTTTTGATCAAAAGACAATGACTTACCTGCCTGTAAATCAAACATTATACAGAATGGTCTGGCTTCCTGCAGTTTTTAATAAAAAGTCAAATCTTGGCATTAACTTTCACTAACACCATTTTGGAGCTACTCACAAATCCACAGCCAAGGACATGAGATAATAAATGAATAAATTACATTGTTACATCATCATTTTTGGATACATTTTACTGAAGCATAACTAAAATAAGGCTAAATCTTTCAGTTATTTTGTTTCATGAGTATAAAAGCATAAGATATTTCTTATTCTTACTACTGGTGGTGCTCACTTACTGTCATTTAAGAAAAAACGATAGGTAGTTATTCTCATTCTTATTTGAAAAATTTTTTTTTTATTTGAGGGAGGAAAGAAACTGTTTTGTTTCAGGTCAGACAAAGTTGTTTTGCTGAGATTGGAAACCTTGGAATTTGATATCCAACCACATAATCATATCCACTAATGGACCCAAATACAGTGCCAGCCAAGAACGAGAACACAGTTACATCATTCTAATAAAAAATCTTATGTCAGACCTGCCAGGGCTAGTTCTATGAACAATTCAAAAACTGTGGTTTCATATTAATTATGGCTGCATTTTAACTTAATTCACCCACTAATGCATATCTGTGCACAGACAATGTACGGGTTCTGTTAGAATCTTGACAAGTCACAATGAAGGTGTATCTATAGGCCTTTGTTTAAAATTCTCTCACTGATTAGATGTGTATTGTCCTCTCAGAAGTTGAAGCAGAACCATGTTATTACAAACCAGATTTATGTCACAGCTCATGCACAGTTGTTTCTTTACAAGTCAAAGCTGTAGTCCATGTAAGCTTGGATTAAATGTTAACTGATTAAATAATTGGTTGTTTTCACAGTTTTTTGAACACATATAATCTTGAATTATTAGTTACATATAAAAAGAAAATAAAATGGCACAGAATTCCAGATGTGTGAGATATTTTTCACTTTTATAATATTATTTTTCTTATCCCATTTTTATTAACTTCATAACTCTTTTATGGAGTGATATCATTGTCACTTTAGATATAATTTCCCTTTTGTATTATTAAATTATAAGCATTTCTATACATTAACTCCCACTGTTATTGTTTTGAGTAGCTGCATATTATGCTGTATGTTGATATGTTGGCATGACTTTGTTTATATAAGAGTTACTGAGGGGCCTGGGACTTGGGCTGTAGCTCAATGGTAGAGTGCTTGCCTAGCACGGTTGAGGCACTGGGTTCAATCCTCAGCACCACATAAAAAGTAAATAAATAAAAATAAAGTTATAAAAATTATATTTAAAAAAGAGTTACTGTGTGCCCTGAACACTTTTATTAATCTGAAATTTTATAATGCTATTTTGTTAGAGAAGACATTCTATTAATGGTGGCACATTTCAAGTACAAGCATGTGTGTTTTTTACTTTTAAATTGCTTATGGCCAAAATTCATTTTCAGTTCAATGAAATATATGTCTTTAAGCTTTGTCATCTGCCTCTTGACTGGTAGATGAGGAGTTTTAAGTGGTTTTGCTTCTGGTAGCTCTGTGTGTGTATGTGTATGTGTGCGTTTCTTTTCAGAAGGGGAGGGTAATGTCTTCTGTTGGAACATGCACTCCACCCTCTTTGATAAGGCTTGTGGTAAGATTGCTTCACTACCCATAACAGTCATCTTCATAGCATTAAGCACATAGCTCTTAGCACCCATAATGATGTGTGGAGGGTGGAGTGTACTGCAGCCATATTCACCTTTCATTTGTGTGTTTGATGTGGCATTTATATTAAGTAGGAGTAATTTTTTTTCTGATTTTTTTTTCTTGTGTCACCAGTGCACCTATTCCATTCTTCCATCGCTGTGCTCCTGTGAACATTTCCTGCTATGCCAAGTTTGCAGAGGCCCTGATCACCTTTGTCAGTGACAATAGTGTCTTACACAGGCTGATTAGTGGAGTAATGACCAGCAAAGAAATTATATTGGGACTTTGCTTGTTATCACTAGGTAATTGTTTTTCTCATTATTAGCTATTGCATAATACTGCAGTAGAAGACTGTTCTTTTAGCCAAAATATGAATACAACTGGGGATACTTGTAAAATGTTTCACTTCCCATAATCAAAATAATTGTTTCAGATTATATATAATTATAAACATGTACATAAAAGTATGTATACATGTATATATATCTGAAACTTATTTCCCTTTTTTTCTTTCGTTGGGGAAAACTTATTTTTCCAAACTTCGGTGACTCAGTCTATGACTACCTTTAATATGATAGCAGGAGGCTTCTTTTAATGAATCAACAACCCTATGTTTTTGGTTATGATTCTAAAAGGTCTATTTATTTATAAAGAGGCCACCTGTTCTCTTATATATTTACATCTAAGAATATAGATTTCTTACTTTTGAAGTATGTGATTTACTTTTCATTGCTACAGCTCATAGTATCATTATTGCTGGAAAAACTAGGAAATCTCCACTCGTTAGCCACTGAGTTTCTATCAATAAATAGATAATATAATTAACTAAAAATTTCATTTTCAAGGTGAAAGCTCACTATATTAGTCTAGAACTATATGAGGGCGTATTGGAGTTTATAGACCTTAATAGTTGAGAGAAATAACTGGTAGGAACCAACTATTTCATTATGTAAGTTAAATTAGTATTGATGCCTGTTAATAACAATGGTCACTGAGAAGATACAAATTATATTTCCTTCTTCCCTGTCATTAGAGAGTTTTTCTTTTTGCTTAGGTAGTACTCGACTCAATTGTAATAATGCTTTCCATATGAAAATCTAATTCTGTGGTATTTGAAGGGCTCCCATCTGTATTTCGTTCCTGTATATTTATTACAAAAGTGAGTACCTTAATAATAGTTCTAGACAGAGATCCTAACCATTTATTTGGGTTTACAAATGGCCCAAAGAAGCTTGACAATTAGTGTAACTTTATGTAAAAACTACCTGGTTTCTAAAACAACTGAATTCATAAAACCAAAAGTAAAATCCGAATCTTAAAAATAGTGACAATAATATTGTGAAGCATCAGAATTCCATTTTTTATTAGAATGATTATCTTTGGAGACTTAATAACATAATATAAACCCAAAATACCTTTGCTCATTTGTTTGTAGATCATTAAAGATATACAAATTATTATTTCAGAAATATATTTCCTTTTCAAGGGTTAAATCATCCCTTTCTTTTTTGAGAATTCTACCTATGATTTTAGCACATTGGGAGTTTGGGACAGATAAAGGGGTTGGCTAAGTAACTCAAACTAAACTTTGCTCATTTTTGAGGACAGACTTTTAATCAGTTGAGAAATGAGGTCAGAGGGATTTTGGTCTCATTAGTCTTCAGGATATTATCCTGTAGGGTCATACTCTCCCTTGGAGCTCTGGAGTTAAAGATAAAATGCCAGATAAAGATAAAATGCCATCTAGTATTAACTGACCATCAGAGAAGTTGGTCCTAAAATGCACACATCACTCAAGGCAGTATAGCACTAACTTAACTGATTTCTGTCTACATGTGATAATTTTTCTTGTCACCAACATGACATGTCATTCTCTACACTTTGTCTGCTGGCATGTATGTCTGCATGTCTGATGTTTTCCTCCTGGTGAGTCCACAACAGTCTTGTGCTGTTTTTGAGTCACCAATTGCATTTGCATGAATTCTTTTCTGTAGTTTATAAACCCACACAGTTAGGTGCCTTTGGTTTCAAATGATGCTATTTAAGTGGTACAAGTAGCAAAATCAAAATGCAAGAGCAGCCAGTTTCCTTTCTTACCTAAATTGTGGTCATGAAGTAGTCAATAGCTACAGATTATTTCCCTGGGGTGGGGGGGAACAACAATTAAAAAGCCTTCTCTTTATATTCTATGTTGTCAAGTAATATTCTGCATGTTCTCTATTTATCTTTCCTGCAGTTCTATCCATGATTTTGATGGTGATAATCAGGTATATATCAAGAGTACTTGTGTGGATCTTAACAATTCTGGTCATACTGGGGTCACTTGGTAAGTTATTTATTTTATTGTTTTCATGGTACCTCACTAATTCCATGATAGCAAATGGAAATATAAAGAAAAAAATAGAAATTTTATTTCTACAGGCTATATCTTCTTAAAGCTTTTTTTTTTTTTGCCTTAAGAATTTCATAACTATCAGGGGTTGGGGGGCTGGGGTTGTGGCTCAGTGGTAGACCGCTTGCTTTGCACGTGTGAGGCACTGGGTTTGATCCTCAGCACCACATAAAAATAAATAAACAAAATAAAGATATCTACAACTAAAAAAATTTTTTTAAAGAATTTCATAACTATATTCCCCTCTTTTTTTCACTGCTGTTACCATTTGAAGTCTAGAACTTTCTCCTATGTATGTATGTATAGGTAGATATAAATGTGTATACACACACACACACACACACACACACATCATTTAGGTAAAACTTTTTAGCTGAACATGAAACTCGAACTTTTAGTAAAAATATCTGCCCTCATTTACATTTATAATCCTAACTGCTATCTTTGGTTTTACTGTTGTCATCTGTTTTATGTTTTACTGAAATTTATGCTTTCTTATTTTGTTTTTTCCATCTTTGCTATATGACTGTATTTTCTCTGATTAACTTCACCCTTGCTTTGGGTGATATGTTTTATATTTTTATATTTTTTCTTCTATGATTGGTAACATGTGCTTTCAGAAAAATACTATGTAATCAAGAAATCTATGATTACTAAAGGCTAAAATGTCACATGTTGAGTTTTTCCCTGCCTTTTTAAAATTTAACATAAACTTTTCTTCCTTGTATCCCCTACTCCCTTCTACTTATGCCTACTTTTTAGCCTTGTCAAGTAATCTGAGCTTTTGTATTCAAGTTATTATTACAGTTAAAATATTATTTTCACCATTTTTATCTTAAAAAATTGTTTACATTTGCATTGAAAAGTTTCAGAAATATATTCATATTTAAGTCTTCCTGGACTAGTTTTAGGAACTACTGGTCCTGTTTGCATACACCTTAATTCTTGGATTCTTAACTTTTAATTCATCTTTATATTGACTGGAATTCAAGTAATCTATTTATGGAGGACTTGTGGGCTATGTATGTTCTCAGTTCTTGTTTCTTTAAGATTGCCTTTTCCTTCACATTTTGAGTTTGGTGTAAAATTCTTCAGGCACAATATTGTATCTGTACTTTTATTTCAGAAACGAACTCAGAGACCAGTCTAATTTTTTTTTCCTTTACTCATTGCAGGCTTTACCTACCTAGATGTTTATTTGATTTTAATGTAGCCTTATAATTTAAAGATGGTTCTGATCCTGGATCTCAAGATTATCCATAATCTTTTGGGGGAGGATCTTTTTCCAATCTGAAATTTTTTCTTCATCTCTATATTTGATTACCATTTTTGTTTCAGTGTCTTTTTTCTTAAAGTAGTTGTTATTCTTCAACTATTGTCTTCCATATTATCATTTCAATGTTTTTATCATATTCTTTTATATTCAGGAGAGTTCTTCAAGTTTGTTTTCACATTACTGACTTAGTTTTCCACATTATCAGTTCTGTCCCTGGCTTCCTACAATGAGGATCTGAATTTTGTTGTTCCAGTTTTGTTGTATTTGTAGTTCTTCCATCTCTACCACATTTGTTTTCATTTCTGTTTATAGCTGTAGTATCTAATTCTGTGTTTACATGAACAGGTTTTATAATAAATCTTAATTTTGAATCATAACTCTGCCATTTCCTACATACGTAACATTTGGCACATTATTTAACTTTACTAGATTTCAGTTTCATCATTTGTAGACTTAATAATAACTACTTAACAGTACTGTGGTTAAATAAGGTGATAGCCATAAAGTGATTAGCTCACTTTGTAGCACCAATCTAAGCATTTGGTGAACATCCCCATGGCTGTAGTGATCAACGTCCCCATCCTCCTTGACATAATCATCATTATCTCATCTGTTTTCCTTGAACTTCAGCTTTCCCCCATAACTTTTTATTTCAGTTTATAGAGAACACATTTCCTTCCATTTTTTGAATATGTTACATAGTTTTCCAAACAATTTTCTTGAATCTGCAGGATTTCAGACAGGAAGAAATTTTTTTCACAGACTCCTAATTGTTTTGAATTCTTTATATCTTCGACAGAAGAAAAGTTCATGCTTGGTATTTGTCAACAGGACGTGGGTTTTCCCTTTGACCTATTAATTATTTATGTAAATCCAGATGCAGTAAGGTCGATGTGCATGGAGCTTAGCCCAGTTTTTTTGTATCTCCTTGGCATTTATCTTATCCAACGTAAGCTCACAGCTCTGCACTAAATCTTCCTTCCTAATTGTGGCCTACAAGGCCTTTCAGGGTGGTACAGTTCTCTGCCACCTCTCTGCCCACACCTCTAGCACTTTCCCCCTTGCTCACTGCAGATGTCACAGTGGTCTCCTCCTTTCTCTATACTAGCCATGGTCCCACCTCAGAGTCCTAGAACTTTGCCTGTCACATTTTTTCCTTAGATAAGTTCATAGATTGTGCTCTCTCTCTCTCCTCAGGCTTTCAATTCTCTTACACAGACATCACCTTCCAGTGAGACCTTGCTTACCAGTGTTATATAAAATTGCAATGCCCTCCCAACACAAGCACTATCCTTCTTACCAAATTTTTTCCCTTAGACTCAATATACTGTGTTATCACTTGTTTCCTTATGTTTTGTTTCCCTGTTACTATATAAGCTCATGAGCAATGAGAGTGGAGACTTGGTTTTATTTACTCCTCCATCCCCAGATAGAACAGTAAGTGCTTTAGGCTCTCAAAATATCTGCTGAATGGATTGAATGATGGTATATAATTCAGCTTTCTTATATAGAGTTGGGCTTGCCTCCCCCTTCAGTCTGGTTCTCTGAACTATGAGACAGCATTGGAGATGAAATAAATACTTATCCCTGACTCCCACTGCTATCAGATATTTCCTGTTTTTGCCTTTATCCTTGGTAGGAACTATTCCTTTGATCTTCATTTATTCATTGTGCAAACATTGACACAGAATCAGTGGTATGACTATGTATCTATCGGCACTAGGCACGAGGGTTACTATTTACTTTCAGAGGTACCTGTTAACTGGCTGTCTCTCAGCTTCAAAGTCAATGATAAATATATGTGGAGTTAGTTTATTTGATACACTGAAAGATTTGTAGATGCTTAATGTGAAAGACAATCATGGAATAATTGGTATTTCCCTAAAGCTGGCAAAAAGTGAGAGCCATATACTTCCCTGTTTAATGATTTGCCATAGCATCAGTGCCATGATGATATGCAGGAAAGGTCCAGAATATTGAGGATTTATGTCACAGATTTTCTTTTGCTCATTATTGCAAAAACAATTTTTTTTTTCTCCAGGTGGCACAGGTGTACTATGGTGGCTGTATGCAAAACAAAAAAGGTCTCCCAAAGAAACTGTTATTCCTGAACAGCTTCAGATAGCTGAAGACAATCTTCGGGCACTCCTCATCTACGCCATTTCAGCTACAGTGTTCACCGTGAGTACAGGCTCAGGTGTATCTTTCAGTTCTGTTTTTAATAGCAGGTGATCATCAATGAAGCAGAAACTCACCTCTAGCCTTTGCAGTCCTAACCCTGATTGCCATTAGATGAAACTTTTGTCCCACAGTATACAAAATGCTTTCAAGTCTGCCGGAGGCTTCCTTAATTAACGAATGCTCTTTTGATCAACATTTTGCTCTATCCTGTCTGCTTTTTGAGAGATTTCCACTTGGAATTTTTACATTATCACTTACTAAGAATATATTTATTATAGTCATAATATACTTTCTAAAAACCAATTCTCTTAATGGTGTAATAGTATGTTGAGAAATATATTACTATTTACTTGTTCATGAATTATTTTCCCATTTTTTTCCTTTCAAACCTATCTTTTAATGATGTATATTATATCAAAAATATAGGTGAGATTCACTGCTCAGGTGTTACATAGTAAAATTATAAATTATCATGTGGTTAAATAATCTATCTTGTATCTTTAGTTCACTGTTATCTCCTTTCTGAAGAAAGGGGTGGGGGCAATCTATCCATTTCTAGGAGCAATCCCAAGCATTTTATGAGCATCAAAAAATAAATAAATAAATAAATAAATAAAGCCACCATAGAACTGTTGTACCAAAAGATAACTTTGTAATCATGAGTTAAGTACAGTTCTGTATGCGAGCTACTAGGGGTAGGGATAGGAGGGGAAGGAGGCAAAGGGTGAATCTGCTGGGACTCCACTTTTATGGAACTCTTGGTCCAGTAACAGACATGAGATACAAATAAATATCTCCCAGACTTTTAGGGTGATGGCATATTGTCCTCTCACCCTTTTTCAGAGTGACAAGAATATACCTATTCAAATGAAGAGTCTCATCTTGACTGATAAATAAACCCATTTTGATGGTAATGAAGGGTAAAGGGAAAGGTAGAGGAACTCTTGGCTTTAATAAATTGAGAAACTTCCTATGGTTAGCTTTAAAGGACACTTTGTAACCATAATACAATTGAGAACCATTACAACTTCAAAAAGAGATCCCAATTTAAAGTATTCTTGGGATTCAGAAAATGATACTTCCAGGTTTAGGATTAATGATACTCCCAGGGTTAAACTAAACATTTCTACCACTTTCCATTTGTTTCCACTGCAAAATAGTAACTGGACCTTTCCCTCCCTTCTTCCCATTCAGGTTATCTTGTTCCTGATAATGCTGGTTATGCGGAAACGTGTTGCTCTCACCATCGCCTTGTTCCACGTGGCTGGCAAGGTCTTCATTCACCTGCCCCTACTGGTCTTCCAGCCCTTTTGGACTTTCTTTGCTCTTGTCTTGTTTTGGGCATACTGGATCATGACACTTCTTTTTCTTGGCACCACTGGTAAGAAGATGTGTTGCTTCTTTCTCTTAGAGATAAATCTAATTTGCATTCAAATATTCTAAAACATCAGATTGAGATGGGGGTGTAGCTCAGTGATGGAGCATTTTCCTTGCCTGTGTCCAGCCCTGGGGATTCAATCCCCAGCAAAACACACACACACACACACACACACACACAAATCAGAGAGAGGACTATTTGTAAGTTTGCTGTTAAAGGTCCAATAACCAATAGCAGTGGTATAGGTCTTCAGTAATCTACTTCTTATTTGTGGTTTTTAGAGCATACTAGCAGTGTGGGTCTAGACCAGGTAAAGTATAAAATTGCAGCTTAGTTTTAAGATGCTCAAGGATTTGAAGTGAGTTCCATATTGGCTTAGCTATCTGGATCCATTCTGAAACAAATTAATGAGTGTAGCACCTCTCTAGAGTTGCTTAAAAGCCCAGTTAGTGCCAAAGACCAACTTGCTCTTTGAGATTTCCAAGTTTGGAAATATCCTGAATCTAACTAGGGCTCCTGCAGATGATACGGTTCATAGTTAGACTCTCCGACTTGCTGGTAGCTTTATTTAATATCAAAGGCTAAACCTACAAAGAATTAATTATGAGGAGCAGTGTGGGGATAATAAACTTGTGTGCAACTTCTCTTTTCATTCACCACAAGGAATATAATCTTAATTTCTAAACAGTTAATAATTTAGATCTATAACTACTATAAAAGTCCTAGCTCTGATAACATTTGAAGTGTTTGAAAATTCATGCCTAAATAACAGATAATGTAATAAATAACAACTATATTCAAATAGAACAACTTTGAAAAGCTTTATATGATACCTTTGAGGAAATCAAAATGCTTAATTATGTGTTTAATTTCACATAATTAACCCTTTTAAAGGATTGTTACTTTTGTCTCTTAATGAAATAGCAGTAGAAGCATGAAGTTTGTGGATTACGGGTAGGGATCTATTGTTGGAAATGAGATAAACTTATATTTAATAGCCACATTTTTTGGTTTGTACTTTATATGCCGCCTCTTTCCTTCCTTGACATTTTCCCAGGCAGTGCTGTTCAGAACGAACAAGGCTTTGTGGAGTTCAGAATTTCTGGGCCTCTGCAGTACATGTGGTGGTACCATGTGGTGGGCCTGATTTGGATCAGTGAATTTATTCTAGCATGTCAGCAAATGACTGTGGCAGGAGCTGTGGTGACATACTATTTTACTAGGTGAGAATTTGTGCTTGGAAAACTTGGGTTCACCTAAGTGCTCATGTCTGCGGTGGGGAGGAAAAGGGAACAGGGCTACTTTCACTTCTTTAAAAAAAGTAACTGGAAATGAATATGACAGTGTTGTAGCTGATAATTCTGGGAGGTAGGAAAGTAGAAGGCTATTATTTTATTTTTTACCCTTTTCTATAATTGTCTCTTTATCAGAATAGCAGGTCAGGATATAATTTAGTTTTTAAAAAAGTGAACTTTGTAATAATACCAAATGTACTTTTGTTTTATATAAATGTCCACCAAAGGACTTGTAATTTGTTTGAGTCAGAAGTGTTGTGAGTCCCCTTTGCTGACTTCAGAGCTGAGTATTAAAGCTATAATCTTCACAGTTTTTTATTAAAATGAGGTACCAGATCTATGTTAAACATCTTTTTAAATTCCATTTTCTTATTATATAATTAACTCCTTCAGAATTCATTAATAAAAGCTTTGAAAGCATAGTTTTATTTAACTTAAAGTCATAGAGCATAAGAACCACATGAAACTAGCATAGGGAAATGAAACATTAATTTTACGTGATGTATCCATAGCATTTGCATTAGGAAAATATTACTTTGCCATTTTGTCATAAAGCTGGAATAAGAATAATGAACTGACTTTTCACTGCATTGAGCTTTAAACCATGCTTGTGTTTTCACCCTGGTCTGAGCCTTGTTTTAATTATTTTTTTGGTCATTAAAATAGGGATAAAAGGAACTTGCCATTTACACCTATTCTGGCATCAGTGAATCGCCTTATCCGTTATCACCTGGGTACTGTGGCAAAAGGATCTTTCATTATTACACTAGTCAAAATTCCACGAATGATCCTTATGTACATTCACAGTCAGCTGAAAGGAAAGGTAAGGGGAAAATGTTTTTTCTATGGGGATGTGCCGCACTTCACCTCTCCAGTTAAAGCACCCAACAATACTAAAAGTTGTGTGTGACTGTTTTCTTCAGAGTCTTCACACAGTGGAATCTAGTTCTTCCTCCTTGTTTCCCTTCATGCACTCTGTATGCTCTGGCAGAATTCATCAAATCACTGGTCATCAAGCGCATCCTGTGCTTCTCTTGTGTTGACTCATTCACTTTCCTCCTTAGATCTTCTTCCCTATCCGTTTTTTTGTTTGTTTTTGGTACCAGATATTGAATTCAGGGGCACTCAACCACTGAGCCACATCCCCAGCCATATTTTGTATTTTATTTAGAGACAGGGTCTCACTGAGTTGCTTAGCACCTTGCTTTTGCTGAAGCTGGCTTTGAACTTATGACCTTCCTGCCTCAGCCTCCTAAGCCACTGGGATGACAAGTGTACAACACCGTGCCTGGCTCCCAGCCCTTTGATTTGTTTGTTTGTTTGTTAGTTTGTTTTTGAGATAGTATCTTGCTAAATTGTTTAAGATATTGACAAGTTACTGAGGCTGGCTTCGAACTTGGAATTCTCCTGACTCAGCCTTCCAAGCCACCAGGATTACAGGTCCTGTTTTTCTTTTTAATTTTTTTATGAGGTGTATAGTGTGATCCTTTGATACATTTATACATTGTGTAATATGCATGTCCATGTGTTCAGCATATTTGTCACCTCATATGTTTATTGTGTAGTAAGAACTTTCAAAATCATCTCTTCTAGCTGTTTTGAAATATCCCATATGATATTGTTAACTATAGTCTCCCTGCTATATAGTAGAACACTAGGAGCTGGTCCTTCTATCCAACAGTAACTTTACACCTACTGATCAACTCTACTAGAAGAAAACAGGAGATGCCCATGACATTGGTTTCTGGGCAAGAATTTGTTAGATAAGGCCCCAAAAGCAAAAATTAACAAATGGGATTACCACAAACTACAAAAGCTTCTGCACAGCAAAGGAAACACAATAGAATGAAGAGACAGTCTACAGAATAGAATGAAATATTTGCAAACTATACATCTGACAATGGGTTAATATCCAGAATATATAAGGAATTCCCTGTCGTTAACTGAGAAAATAGCATGCAATTCAACATAGTTTTGCTCAAATGCTACCTCTCCCTGGAAACCTTTCCTGATTCTCTCCATCTCCCATGCAATATTCATATTCCACGCCCCCCCCTTCATTTTCCACTGTAACACTTAGTATTTTTACCATATTCTGTTTCTAACCTTATATGCTTAGTGTTTTCTTCTCCTGGTAGATTGTAAGTCCCTGGTAGCTTTCCATACCTCAATGTATCATATATGCAATGAGGACTACAAGAATGTTGAATTAATTAAAAACAATTCAGCCATTCTGTTTTCAAGAAGATAAGGGTAGATGTGGAGGTTTTGAAGTTAATTTGTAATTCTTAAATTTTATTTACATTTATTTTTCTAACATTTGAAGTCTTCTATATGATGGTTTGGTTGTTTTATTTTTTTAATTATTTCACTTTTTTCCCTCTGTCCAGGAAAATGCTTGTGCACGATGTATACTGAAGTCTTGCATTTGTTGCCTTTGGTGTCTTGAAAAGTGCCTAAATTATTTAAATCAGGTAAAATATTTTAAATCTTTCACTTTCAAAAGTAGATTGTTGTTTCTGCTCCCAAGATTAAATGATTGAACTTAACTGAAAGATGTTGTTTTTTGTGGTATTATATTGTACATGTTACTTGATCAAATATAGACATACTTGAATCCTGTTCTTCTTTTTTACATTACTATGTGTTCTTACCAGGTTCATTATTATATGAATCTTAATTTCATTTATGAATAAAATGTCATTAAGGTTTTTTTCTGAGACATTTATCTCTTAACAATTCACATGCTTTTTAAATATTATCTAAGAATCTTTACTCTGTCATTCTTGAATTATTTTAAATGTTGTTTGAAAGCTTTAGTTTAGTGTAAAGCTATTGAGGCATTTGTTTCTTTTTTGCAATTATCTACTATCATTCAAAACCAGTGTGTTGTCTGTTGCTCCTTTTTTTTTTTTTTTTTTTTTTTTTTGTTCCAACTGCTAAGCACTGTGATGTTTACCAGAGAAATATTATCAAAGAAGTGCTGTTTCTAAGGTTGAGTGGAATTGATACATATGGGACACTTATAGTTCTTGGGAGAGTAGGTTGACTCTCTGTCATTCTATATTTGAGCATGTAGGATTAGCTGTGGAATACTCCCCTTTCCCTCCCTCCCTGTCTCTCTCTCTCTGTCTCTTTCCCATTCCCTAAAAATCAATTCTAATGTATTGATGCCCTCATCTAATAAGCCAAAGACAAAATTGACTTTCTCACCATTTACCTCTAATGATTGATTTTCCCACCACTTAGCTCTAGCATTGCACTTTCTATTGCACTTTCTATTCACTCCAGGATAGCTGAAAGGATGCCAATCCTGGAGCCCTGGTATTGAGCATGCCTGGACTTTGCTTTATTGGGCTGTATGGTTAATACAAGAACATAGGTATGACATTTTATTAGCAAAATACATATTTTCTATGGATATACAAGAGTTTGGAATCTCATTTTAAAATAATAGTAACACCCATAACAACCTGAAAAATTATTCTTTGAAGTTTGGTTTGAGGCCAAGTTATCCTTATCAAAAAGTTGATAGATTCACTAAAAATCATCATCACTACATTTTATATCTGTCTTACCCTCAGAGAGACAGGCCAATTCCTGCCTCCTTGGCTCAGTTCCTACTACCTTTCCCAGGCACCCTTTGCTTTCGCAGTTTCCCAGATGTGCCTGGAATGAATTCCTTCCAACAGCTGATCAGCTCCTACTGAGCTTTAATGACTATGCCTGAGCAACACCTCCAAGAAGCTTTCCCTCATCACCCAGCCCCTCCACAGCTTCCAAGACACCAGTTCAAGCCCATGAAAATACTGGGAAATTAGAATTATCTGTTCCTTCTTTATTGTCACTTTAGACTTTCATCTCCTTAAAGGCAGGAATCTTATTTTTTTATCTTCCCAGAAGCTAACACAGTTCCTGGTACACAGTTCCTGGTCTTTGTTTTCTGAATGAATTATGAGTTTTACTAGTGAATATTTGGTTTCAAAAAGACAAACAGGGTGACACAAAACTACAAATAAGAATCTCAAAAGGAGATATGCAGTTATACTGAAGGAAGGAAACATAACATCAAGCTAATCAGTAACCAGATAGATAAAAGAATTTAGAGTTTCCAGCGTATCTCTAAGCTAAAGGTTAGTCGCTGACTTAGTACTGAAGTCTTATGAGGCTGGTCTTTCTTGTACCAGTTTTGTCCATTTTGGATCTTCATTTTGTAGGTATGATGTTTGAGGTTTGAAAGGAAGCATTAAAATAGTAATCAAACCCGTGAACAATGATTTAGGGAGAATTCCGAACTCTTAGTAGTTCTTTTGGGGAACATGAAATAATACTACAGTGTGGGGACTGCTCATAAGAAAGGTTTCATTCAAAATGTGGTCAATATATTAGAAAACTTCCTGCCACAACAGGTTGAGAGCATAGAAATGAGTTGCCCATAGAATGTTTTAAACCACCTTTCTATGAAATGTTTCCCAGCTAGGTGAGCATCCACCAGCTAACTTTATTAAGTGTTTGCCGTGTGCCGGGTTCTGTGCCTTATGCTCCACATGCAGCATCTCCCGTTTAGAATTCTGTTTTGTTTTTGGAAGATGAGTAATGATGAGTTAATGTCCCTTCATGTTTCCTCCTGTCCTCTCTTTTGCTGTGTCTTCTGAGGCTTTCAGAAGGCTTGAGCGGGTGAAAATCCAGACACATGCAAGGCCTAGTTGAGGTAATATCATGGACGAAACAGGCAGAGATCTAAGATAATGGAGTTGGCTAGAGACCGTGGTTAATTGGAGAGCTCATGTTCCCTCCGAGGTAGACAATCAATGCACCAGTCTCACAGACTGCGGCAATGTGAGAATTTATAGACAATTTATTTCTTTTCTAATATTTTTAGAATTCCAAAAGTCTATGTTTTGCCTCCTGCTATTAAAATGTTGATAAAAAACAAACTGAGGGCACCAGAGTAAATAGATGTTAGGGCTACACAATATGTGTTATCCAGGGGCCACCAGTTCGCTGCCACTGCTTTAGAGAGTTTACAGGATAGTCGTAGAGAAGAGTGTTGATAGGCCTTTTGTTGTTTATAATAAAGGTGCTAGATTTTGCAAACACAGAGTGAACTGTGAACTGCTCTTTGTTCTGCAGGTGCATAATATGACACAAAAGTGATGATATATCTAGTCTAACAGAATTCACTTTAGGTAGAGAGATTATTACAACCATAATGTGTTTTTTTCTGGGCATTGGATCACGCAGGCCTTGTTTTATTTTGCCATTTGTAGATAGTACCTTCAACATTGGAGGGTATCTATTCTCTCACTTATGAGGTCTTAATTTTATAAAGCTTTTCTCTACATAGTGTAGAGCAGGAGTTACAGAGAATGTGTTTTTAGTAGACTGCATACCTGGTGCTACACTAAATACCTTATAATACATTATCAATTTCCACAACTCTGTGAGGCAGGCATTATTTCCTTTATCATACATGGGAAAATTAAAACAGGCATCTTGTAACAGATCACATGACCTAGAGGTAGAGGAAGTTTCAAATCCAAGTTTGCAGTTCTTTCCTTTATGTCACACTGCCTTCCACCTTTATGCACCTTTATGTACACACACACACACACACACACAAGTTCAGCATAGAGAATATTCAAACTTTCATCAATTTTCATATCAAATTTTCATGTTTCAAACTGAGACAAGTAATGAATTTAAAGAACATTTAATTAAGGTTTGTATTTTAGTTAGCTTTTTCATCACTGTGACCAAAAGACCTGATAAGAACCATTTAGGAAAAGAAAAGTTAATTTTGGCTCACAATTTCAGAGGTTCAGTTCATCATCAGCTGACTCCATAGCTCTGGGCACAAGGTGAGGTAGAACATCATGGTGGAAGGGTGTAGTAGAAGAGTGCTGGTCAGTTTATGACAGCTGGGAAGCAGAGAGAGCTCCACTCACCAGAGACAAAATATAAACCCCAAAGGCGTGCCACTCCCCCAACCTACTTCCTTTAGCCACACCCTATCAACTACAGTTACCACCAGTTAATCCTTATCAGTGCATTAATCCACTGATCAGGTTACACCTGTGATCATCTAATCATTTCACCTTTGAAAATTCTTGCATTTTCTCACACATGAGCTTTTGGGAGAATACCTCATATCTATAAGTGATAACATACTTTTGGCAACATACTTTTAATTCTCATGATCTTTAAAAAGGTCTAAGAACTTTTTTAAAGTCTAAGAATTTGAACAAAACTTTTATTAAACCCTTTGGTGTGGGCTTGCTGTCATACCCTATTTCAGTCCATTTGGGCTCCAGTAACAAAATATCGTGAACTAAATATTTTGTCTACAACAGAAACATGTTCCTCATAGGTTGAGAAACTGAGAAGTCTAAGATCAGGGCAGTGGCTGATTTGGTGCCCTATGAGACCAATTTCCTGGTTCATATATTCCACCTTCTGGCTGTGTCCACACATCGTGGAAGAAACAAGACAGCTCTCTAAGGCCTCTTTTCTGAGGGTGTTAATCCCATTGGTTCACCTTTACCTTCCAGTGCCATCACTTTGATGATTAGGTTTCAACTTATGAAGAGTTTAGGGGAGAGCTCAGGTGTTCAGACCATAACATGGCCCTCCATCCCTGGTTCCAAATAAGAAAGGAATGTTTGTAGTTCACTTTCCTCAATTTATAAGAATCCACATAGGAGTTGCCCATATTGTATTCTCCTTTTCTTACCACTGCTGTCCAACTTTCCCCTCTAAAGGGAGTCATTATGTAAGTATTTTAAACTTTAAGAGAGTTTCTGTGTCCTTCAGTGAAGAAAGAAAAGGTGTGGAAATTGTGCTCTGGGACAGGTGTCCAATAGTCTTGATTATCTGCATGGAGACCCTTTGCCTCAACAATTTTTTCCACATAACCATAACTTTTCCTCTAAACTTTGTCATGCAAAAATACTACCAGGGGTCACTGGGGATCATGCATTCTTTTTAAAAAGATTCCTGGATGATGGTCATCCTTTATCTCACTTCTGGGATTTGGGTGATCTCAAGCCTGGGTGCTGCCTGAGAAGATCTTTGGTGTGGGCTAAATGTTGAGCTGATGCTTCTCAGGAGCAGTTTAGCTCAGGTTAAGGAAGGCTGACTGAGAAAATAGGTGGACTATCAAAAAATAGTCTGCAGAAAGCTCAGAGAACAGTTATCAGGGAAAACCACTCAGAACTTCTTGAGAACCTTAGCCTGAACCCTTTTAGACTAGGAGGTATAGAAACAGAGAAATTTCTTTGTCCTGCTTGTGATCTGTAGCACATTTTTCTTCCTGAAGAGATCATCTTGACCTTTTGTGTATTTCACACAGCTCATCTTCCTGCCCTGGGAGTAGGTGAAAGAACTAGCAAAATAATTACTGACTTTTTTTTCAGTTAGGTGGTGCACAGAATGGCAGAATTAATGCCAACATGGTTAAATTCCTGTAAGAGTATCCTACCCTGGAACTTGCGGGTAGAGAAAAGGCATTATGGAAGCTTCTTCCTGTCTACAAATAAATAGGCTTCTGCTCCAAAAGCAGATAGGATTCAGCAGGATGCGGGGGAAAGAAAGAAGCAAAGGGAAGAATAATAATTCTCAGATGAACTCAGAACCTTTTATAGTTTAGTTAGAAAGGGTTAGGCCCCGTGCTGAAGTCAGCTGGCCAGAGATAAGAGGAGAGAGAATGGGGGTGCCTGTATCTTCTTTTGCTTCTGTCTCCAGTTTCCAGGAGGCTCTTGGTGAACCTGGAAAGGGTAAACAGCACAATGAGAATGGGTTGTTCCTCATTTGGAGTTTGGTTTAAATAGGTCATCCCATTTCCTTGAGTCTGGACATAATGATACTTTTAATATTAGGAAGTATCTCAGAATCGATATAAATAGTAAATATGATAGGGTATTTTCTGCCTGAAAACCTGTTATTAATAACTGGTTCATTAGTCCTATGGAAAATAAGGAGTTGACATCCCTGATCATTAAAGAGCTCTGTCAGTTAAATTGTTAAACTAAAGAATTACTGTGGAAGATGCTAAAAGACTGGATGTTGTGGAGGAAGTTATTTAAACCTGAAATGAGCACATGTGGTTTGTATTTTTAAAAGGATAAGAAGGTGGTCCCACTGTAAATGAGATTGATATTGATCTTTGGTAGAACAGAGGTCAGCAGATTTTTCTCAGTGAAGGACCAGAAAGTAAATACTGTGGCTTTATGGGCCACATGGCCTCTCACATCTGCTCAGTTTTGCCTTTGTAGCCTGAAAGCAAGCATCAAGAGCATGTAAACAAATGAGCGGGCCTGTGATCTAGGAAAACTGTATTTACAAAAGCAGTCAGCAGGCCAGATATGGCCCGCAGGTGGTGGTTTGACCATCCCTGCTCCAGAATAAATTGGTAAATGGGTATTTTTGTGAGTACTTAGGAAACTAGTGAGAGCTGGGAACTGTTCTGTGTTCTTTGAGAATAGGTCTGGCTAGGGCAGTTCTTCTTCAGCGTTTTTTTTCAGCAGGGTTACTGTTACACAAGATCAAAAGTATAGTTTATTTTTACATCACTGAGGCATTTTGCAGAATGTTTCAAAAGAAGTTTTTGTACCAGTTGGAAAAAATGTGGAGCACTGAAGTTTTATGTAGTTAACTGTTTGTTCCCTCCTATCTATAAAAGAAGCACTGGCAGATGACAATACAAAGGAGTAAGCAGTGAATGAATGCTAACAGAAAAGCTTGATAGTATGATTTCTTAAAAATAGTTTATATGTTAGCTTTTCAAATAAAAAGACCTAGAAATGTAATATAGTAACATTCTGATAGTAAATTACCCTAATTTATACAATTACACTGTGATTCTCAAAGAAGGCTATAATTTTCTACTGTTCAATTTCTGAAAAAAAAAAAGTTTAAGGACCACAGTTAGTGACCTGTTCAGTACGGTTCTCTTCACTTGGCTCTGAAATGTATTTCATTTTTCATCAGCGAATTTTATCATCTAATGGCAAATTAAATTTTTAACAACCAAAACATCATCTTCATACAGGTTCATAATAACTAACAAGCATACAATTAGAATACTCATAAGTTAAAGACTTTGTCTTCCAAGATTCAGTATTAAAAGTTTAATAGGCAGCACAGTATGAAATAAACCCTCAAGTCTAGCAGTTTTCCATCAATTACAATAGTTTGCCCATACTAATCATTTAAGTCAGCACTAACCCAAAATTCCTCAGGACCAAAAGTTTTAATCACTAAGTCCATATACTCTCTCTTCTGAAGACTCAGATGGATTTGAGGTAGTGGTACTTCTTTACATTTTCCAGAAATTAGCAATGCAATTCTACTTTCAGAAAATAAAATGTCTTGCAATAAAAATAAGAGTCTGTAACAGTGGTTCAAATAGACAAGGGCTACAGAAGCAAGTGTAATTAATGAAAGTTTATCAATTGGGACTTGGTATTCTACAAGACAGAATGCCCATCTCAATCTAGCCTAAGCAAGGGAACGATATTATTATTATTATTATTATTATCATTATTATTATTGTTTTTCAGCAGCAGCAATATATTAGCTTCTATACTCAAAAAGTCCAGAAAGCTGGCTAGTTTCCCAGCTTTCTGGGGGATGCAAATACTGTCACCAGATTCAAGTACCCAGATTCTCTGCTCTTGACTTCAGCCTCAGTTTCACACTGTGACCTCCAGTAGCTTTTCCTGTTAGTTGGCAAAACAACTATGCCCATTATACTTCACCCCTTTCAGGCGACCCATGCCTGTGGAGGTGAAAGGAACCCTCTTTTTCCCAGAAGTCTCAGGGACCATCTTTTTTACCTCATTGACTCTGACTACTTATGTAATGACAGTCTGACATTTGGCCAGGTGGGCAGAGCACACTGATTGGCTCATATCAGTGACCACCCATGCTCTGAGCTGGAGAGGGAGTCAACCCCACTTAGACTCATCAGGAAGGGCTATTTTCTCAAATGAGGTCTGGGGTCCTGTTCCCAGGACGGAGAGGAGTATAAAGTGTCAGGCATGAAATAGCTGTCTACTGTAGGGCCATGAGAAGCAAGAGTATAGAGGAAAGCCACCAAGGAGAAGGCGATGGGTATTCTGGATAAAACCACACACTGATCTGATGCTCGTACTTACCGCTGCCATTTATAAAGCATCACTGAAATGGTTTAAGTGTGTCACTGATATTCATAATCATGAACCTGAGACATCTAGGAAAGATTAAATTATGTTTGATTTACTAAGATGGGGAAGAGGTTAATGGATGTTAGAAAGGTTTGTGTATGTTTTAATAAATAACTTTTTAAAGGGCCGAAACTAAGCTAACTGGAAAGCTCTTTTTATCACATCAGGTGTTTCTCCCCAGTGTTTCATATTTCTTTGTGCTCAGTCTCAATTTGTACCTCATGGATTTGACTCCAAAGTACTCTTAAAAGCTGTGTTTTAACTATGCAAGGTTTATGTCTTTAAAAAGTCAGTTTATTATTGAAATACTGTGTTTTCTTTTGTCCAGAATGCTTATACAGCCACAGCTATCAACAGCACCAACTTCTGCACCTCAGCAAAGGAC
Organism: Marmota marmota marmota; assembly: GCF_001458135.2. Lineage (NCBI taxonomy): Eukaryota > Metazoa > Chordata > Mammalia > Rodentia > Sciuridae > Marmota > Marmota marmota. The sequence goes on along the minus strand of NW_026000101.1, from coordinate 7,690,211 downwards.
GCCTTTGTCATTCTGGTGGAGAACGCTTTGCGAGTGGCTGCCATCAACACAGTGGGAGACTTCATGCTATTCCTAGGCAAGGTAAGACCAAGTGTATTGTCTGAGTAAACTTTTTACAAAAATGTGCCTTTTAGTTTAAAAATTCCCTACCTCCCCCACAAAAAAACTAGCCCAACTAAAAGTACTTAAACCAAAGCATGCACTTACAAAGTCTTTAATATGCATCAGATACTTTTCTATGTCCTTTACATGTATTATGTTTATTTAATCCTCACAACAAATTTATATTCTAAGTACTATTATTCTTGTTGGGGGGACAGAGACACAGTGAGGCTAAGTATCTTGCCTTACATATTTTGTGTGTCACCTTACATATTTTAAACAATATAGAATTCAGAAACAGTGGATTAAGGGTAGCACTCCATCTGGAGCCCAACTTCCAGGCTTTCAGTCTTCACTCTGTCACTTACTAGCTGTTTGACTTGAGGCAATGACATAACCTCTCTGTGCCTCAGTTTGCCCATTTGTAAAATTAGGATGATAATAGAGCCCAACTCCTAGAGTTGTGAAGATTAGACTGGTTCATACACATAGAGTGTCTAGGACACTGCTTGACACATTGTACATTTTTAGTGAATGTTAGCAGTTTTCCATGACTGTTAGCTATTGCTGTTGTTACTGTATATAAACCCTTTTAAAATAGAACTGTTAGGGAATAAGGCTTCTACTTTCCTTATAAGTGTCTAAGAAGAGAAAATTTATTCCATACTATTAAAATCTGCAAAATAATAAATAGCATTCATTATAATTCAATTTCATTGTACCTATTATTTCCAACCATAAAATAGAAAATTTTTGAAAAAAAATGAGGAAAGAATAAGACTTGCAACATCTCCACCATAATCTGCTGACTCTTACCTTACCATTTCTGTATATCACCTCCAGTGTTACTTCATGGGCTTTTATCCTACAGTACAAAAATCATAACATACATATCTGTCTGTTCTACCCTTTTTACTACAGTGTATCATATACATTTTCTAGCTTGCGTTGATAATCTTCCTAGTTCCTCATTATCATTATGGTCCATATTCCATCAAATGCTCTTTTTAAACCATCTCTTACTAATGAACACTGAGGTCACTCCAGCTACTGCATTTTTAAAATTTTTTTTGAAATAAAAAAAAATCTTTGGTATGGAAAACCAAAGCACTGTGTAGTGTGAAGTGAGTAGGATTGCAGGCAACTTTCCTCTGAAAAGAAGAAGAAATGACAGATAATTATTTTTGAAAATTTGTGATTAAATTTATATTATAGCCAATTTGTTCTTATTGTGTTTTTACGTGGAAGAAAATTTTTACAGTAAAGATAGAATGAATTAATCTGAGTTAAGAATTGGGAACATCTGACACTGTTACTGTTATTGTTTATGTGCTTTCTGTTTAATTCAGAAAGGCTTCAGATTCTTTATTTTTAAACATATTTATAATCTGTCTCTAGAGCTAAGAAGGAGATGAAGCAAAATAGAATAAAAAACATGTATGTACGTGGCATTTTTTTTTTAAGAGAAAAACCATTAAGAAGGAAAGGGAGAATATTCTAGTAAGTGGCGATACCAGTGATGGTGGTGATTTTCATAAGTTCTGATTGAGGCGCTTCCAGCCACTAGGCACTGAGCGAGGAGCTTTAATGAACGCAGCACTGGCCCTCCCTGTGAGACGGGCTTCATTTTATAGCAGAGGAAACCAAAGTTCAGAGACAGAATTAAATTGGCCAGATTTAGAGAACTGGGACATGGCAGAACCAGAGTCCACTCAGGTTTGTCTGACTTCCGAGATTAATCACTGTGTGCTATAATTGCCTCAGCAGACATTAAATTTGCCCTCAAACCTTCCCCCCAACACTTTTCTTTTTCTTTCTTCTTTTTAGTCAATAATTTTGATAGTGGTAAACTACCCCAGAAAGTAATTCTAAATATTTAAAAAAGGGTAAAAAAGGTGTTATATATAATAGTATAAGAGTGACCAATTGTAAATAATCTGAAGCCTAATAGTAGGGAATTGGTTAGGTATAATAGTCTGATGGCTGTTATTCACCTATTAAGCCATGTTTCATTATGAGTTTGTAGTATGAAGAAGAAGTGCCTATAATATAGTAAGTGAAAAAAACTGAGTAAAATTATAGTAAGACTATCACAGTACTGTTTAAAAATGTGTACAAGGGGCTAGAGTTGTGGCTCACTGGTAGAGCACTCACATAGCATGTATGAGGCACTGGGTTTGATTCTCAGCACTGCATATAAATAAATAAAAATAAAGGTCCACCAACAACTTAAAAAAATAAAACCTAAAAGTCTTTAAAAAAGAAAATGTGTATAAGGACTGGAGATATAGTTCATACCTAGCATGCATGAGGCCCTGGATTTGATCCCTAGCAAAACCCTCCTCCCCAAAAAAAATAGTTAATTAATTAAAATTAAAATATGCATAAGAAAAATAATGAAAATTAATATCACAAATGTTAACAACAACTACCTTTGGAAATAAGGATAACTCAAGCCCCTTCCCTTATTTTACCACATTGAGTGTGCATTCTTTTTATAATGAAAAAATATAGAAGATAAAATATAATGTTTTAAAGTTGCCTTTGAGTTTTTCAATAGTCTATTACTTGTTGGTCAGAATTTTTCCTATAGATTTTTAATATCCTTTTATTCATTCAACAATATTAAGTGTTTACTAGTAAATGCTATGGGCTATTCTGGGTGCCAATTATATATTAGTCAATAAATTTGATTTAAAACTTGTGGAAAAGGAAATTTATATTCTTGCTTTCACTTGGTATTGTATTTGAACATTTTCTGTTATACTGAAATTTTTCTAACCATAGTTGTACATCTATTGTTTCATTTATTTAATCTATCCTCTGGTTTGTTTTGCAGCTAAAATGTTCCTAATATTTTACTAATATACACTGCAGTGAAACATCCTTGCCCACATCAATTCTGGCTTCTTTGAATCCTAAAATCCTACAGTTGGAATTAATTGGAGTTCTTGGCATGCATTGCTAAATTGCTTTCCAGAAAGATATAAACATGATATTAATAACATCATTGAAAAGGACTTTAAAAACCATTAAAGATTAATTTTTATTTAAAAAAAAAATCCAAAAAGAAGAAAACTAAAAGGAAAAAAATACCTTCTGGTTTCTAACATACTAAGATAAGATTATTTAGTTTTCCCTTTTTTAGGAATATACTTCTGATTATAGAATCCAGTAAATCTTATGAAAAGAGTTTCTTTTATTACAGTTGAATGGCTGCTAGTGTGCAGAAGTATTTTCTGAGCAGGAAGCCATAGTGCACATTATAAAAGATAAATGCCAGGAGCCTCACTATTGATACTTACAGCAACTTGAATGAATCTTGAGAGAATTAGGCTAAGTGAAAAAAAAATCCAATTCCCAAAGATTAGTACTGTATGATTCCATTTGTGTAACATATTGAAATGACAACATTGTGAGAATGGATCTGTGTTCGTCCACAATAGGGATAGCTGTAAAAGGGCAGAGAGCAGGATCCCTGTGATGCTGTGGGTATTCAATCTGTATCTTGACTGTGTCAGCCTCAGTATTGGTGGTGATATTGAAGGGAACTGGGTGAGTCATACATGGAATCACTCTGTTACTTCTTACAGTGGCAATTGGATTCACCATTACCTTAAAACTTAAAATCCAATTTTAAAAACTTTAAAATCCAAAACAGAACAAAAAAGTAATGTCATAGGTTCCATTTCTATGGAGCACCAATGATTTTTATGGAAGAGTGAATTAGATTTAGAAGAAACCATAGGTCCTCTAGGTTTGCATAAGAAATTTATAAGCTCTTAAATATTTCTAAATCCAAAAATATATTGATATTTGCCCCCAGTAAAGCTATCCCTCCAAAAAGACAAAATGTCAATTTCTTCTGTGTAAAAGTATTTTACCTCTATCTGGTAAAATCTTTCCTCACATTAATTATACCTTCTAATTGACAAGTTACTTGACTTGGATTAATAAAAATGAGAATGTGGCCGGACACGGTGGCACACATCTGTAATCACAGCGGCTTAGGAGGCTAAGGCAGAAGGATTGAGAGTTCAAAGCCAGCCTCAGCAACTTAGTGAGGCACTTACCAACTCAGCAAGATCCTGTATCTAAATAATTTTTTTTTTAAAGAGAGAGTGAGAGAGAGAGAATTTTAATATTTATTTTTTAGTATTTGACGGACACAACATCTTTGTTTGTATGTGGTAATGAGGATCGAACCCAGGCCGCACGCATGCCAGGCGAGCGCGCTACCGCTTGAGCCACATCCCCAGCCCTAAATAAAATATTTTAAAAAGGGGCTGGGGAAGTGGCTCAGTGGTTAAACACCCCTGGGTTCAATCCCCGATACCAAAAAAAGAGAATGTGAATTATTACTTATAGGTGCTAGTTTATTGTAAACAAAATGTTTCAAAATACAGGTTCCAAGATGAAAGAATATCATAAATATAGGACTTATGGTGGCAAAAAAAGAAAGGGATGGAGGGACAAATATTGCCAGGCATTGAGTTAAATGCTGTTGTAATCATGGGATATATATATTGTTGTCTCTTTTGAAGATGGAAAAATAGGATCAGAAAGGTTAAATGAACTTGCTTAAAGTCACAAAGTTAAAGTAATAACTCAAATAATTCAAACCTACATCTGTAAAACTCTAAAACTAGCATCCTCTCTCCTTCCTGATTCTTACACCCTACCCTGTATTTGAATCTCTTCTGCTGTATCCCCAATAACTTGTCCTCTATAACAGGAGTACCTCAACTTTTAAAATCACATGCCCTATTAGATAACGAATTTGAGCACAATTCCCCAACACATTTACCTTTATTTATTGGTGACATGTATACAGCTCCTACTAATTGGTGCATTATAAAGCATACTAAAAAAGGAAATTTTAAATGTATGAGAAATAGAAATAGAAGTTCCAGATGATTCTGTTGAATACATGTTAGAGCACATGTACCCCATCGTGGAGATCACAGATCTAGACCAGCATTTCTTGAGATATATGCTGTGTACCTTATCAGTGCCTGAGATATTTTTCAAATGCATTTTGCTGGGCTTTATTTCACATTCAATGAATCAGACTCTTGGGTTCAGAGTCCAGAAATCTGCATTCCTAGCTTCTCTATAGTTTGAGAACCATTATTATATCCTGCTTCAATAAATGCATGACATACATTTCTTTGACTTTTTTACCTAACCATCACTGGTTCTTGAAGTTGTTTCTCACATGACATAATATCCAGGCTTCAATCTCAATTTTTGTCTCATCTACTTTGTTTGAGCCACACCTTCTTCCTATAGTTGACTTTAGCATTTCCAATGTGGTTTGACTTTTAGGAGCATCATAAGGACATAAAGAACCCCAGCCCTCTAATAGGGTAGATATATAAAACTTAAAGACAGTATAAGAAATAACTCATTCTAAAATTGAAACCACAAGAGGGAACGCAAATGAATGTAATTAACCATCTGTGAAAACCACCCCAGAAAATAAGCCACTGTAAGAGGTGATTCATAGGTATATTGCCATAAAAATGGTGGGAGGGGTCTTCCAAAACTTGGGCAAACCCAGATTTGCCCCATAAAAGTATCTGAGAGGGATTGATTTATAGTTGAACCAATGTATTTTCTAATGCATTATAACTCATGGTTGAGATAACAGTGAATAAGAGGTGCTTTTATGTTGATAAACAGAGGGAATATGTAGGAGTTTGCCTGTCCTAAGCACTAGGTAAGGAAAAGTGGCTGTGAGTCTAGAGTACTCCTTCATTTCCTTTATTTAGTGTGTGATGCTAGGGTAATTAAAGGGCTAAGGAAGTGTGTATCTAGGATTCAGTACAATCCATTACTAGTATCCAAGTATTTGCTAAGTTTTTATCTAGAAAGAGCAGTGGTTGGCATTTTAAGTCCTTTATTGAATGGAATCTGTTCTTTTCCCTGCTCTGTGACCTTGCACACATTGGCTAGAATCTCTGAGCATGTTTCACAATCTACCAAGTGGGATTGCTGTTTACCATAAACTATTATTAAGTTATTGGAAAGTTTAACTAAAATGTATTTAAATAACCATAAAACACTGAAAATGTGATGTATAAAATGATGAAATATCATAATAGAGTTTTCTGACAATAAACACATTAGTTATTTCTCTTATTTTTCTAGCATGGGTGTTTTTGGCAACCTTTTCTTCACAATTCAAATCTAAACTTCATAGAAAGTTTTAAAAATTTGCCACATATCTACATAAAGTAAAATACAAAACAGGAAATTTTCTAAGAATAGAGATGTTTGTTACAGCATCATTTATATCTTAAAACAATATAAATCTCAAACAGGAAGGAGAATGAGTAAATAAATTTTAAATCACCCATAAGGTGAAATTATGTAGTGGAGTATTTATGAAGCACTTATAATGATGCTATAAATATTAATGAAGAGCATTTTGATTTGTTTTTATAATAGGATTTCATATATGTAAGAATACCAAGGAAAAATACATACCAATACCAATGTCAGTAGTTTTTTGCTGAGCGCTAAGAGTATGTATAATTTTTTTAAATATGCATATACTTATCTTAAAAATTGCCACAGATTCTAAAGAAGGACCAGCATAATATTTGGAAAATTGTGTTTTCTTTACCGTAAACCAAAATCATTTAAAGTATGATTTTTAAATTTGTATTCTATGATGTATATATAAATAAATGTACAACTGTGTATATGGGTGTTATGAATTATTTTTTTAAACTTTTTTTTAAAAAGTTTTGTTTTTTAGTTGGACACAATACCTTTATTTTATTTTTGTGTGGTGCTAAGGATCGAACCCAGCACCCTGCACATATTAGACGAGTGCTCTACCATTGAGCCACAACCCCAGCCCCAAATTACACTTTTTTACCTGAAGTTTGCTCCCAGTGCGCTCTATCAATGAGTTACATTGCCAGCTCTTTTTATTTTTTGAGATGGGTTCTCACTAAATTGCTGAAGCTGACTTCAAACTTGGGATCCACCTGCCTCAGCCTCCCAAGTGGCTGGGATTACAGGCGTGCACCACCATATCCAGCTGTACTTCTTAATTTGAGATGGCATGACCCTTTGCAACCATCCTTTATAACAGTAAAGAGAATTTTAAGTTTGCAAGTGATGGAGAAATGGTGGTTTTCTACAATAGAATATTAAGTGTGCTCTTTGCTCTCTCTGCTTCAGGTGCTGATAGTCTGCAGCACAGGTTTGGCTGGGATTATGCTGCTCAACTACCAGCAGGATTACACAGTATGGGTGCTGCCTCTGATCATCGTCTGCCTCTTTGCTTTCCTAGTCGCTCATTGCTTCCTGTCCATTTACGAAATGGTAGTGGATGTATTATTCTTGTGTTTTGCCATTGATACAAAATACAATGATGGGAGTCCTGGCAGAGAATTCTATATGGATAAAGTGCTGATGGTAAGTACTTCAAAAATGCCCTCTGCTGCTGGAGGAACAAAAATACTAATAAAAATATTTTGCAAATCATTCTCCATATTTAATTCCCACTATATGCAACAGAATAATTCAGAATTAAATCTGTAGCACTCACTCATGAATGAGACTATGCATGAAGAAATCAGGGAAGAAGGCCTTCCTGGCACAAAGATCATTTCAGATCCACCCAGCTGAGCCATACTCATTAGTGGTCCTAAATGCACACTGTCCTAGACTCTGATGCTACTCTCTGAAGTTAGACAGATTTGAATGGACTTTTAAATTTGCCTTGTAGCCCTTGAATTAGAACACTGGGCCACTGCTGTTCTAAGTACCTTTTCCTGAAATGGGGCTTAAGGACAAAAATGTCTTATTTGCTAGTACCTGTCCTTCACCAGTCACCACCTTTCGAAATGCTATTGCTGTCAACCCTAGTTAAAAGTCATTGCCCTGGGGGCTGGAGATGTGGCTCAAGCGGTAGCGCGCTCGCCTGGCATGCGTGCGGCCCGGGTTCGATCCTCAGCACCACATACAAAGATGTTGTGTCCGCCAAGAACTAAAAAATAAATATTAAAAAATTCTCTCTTCTCTCTGTCTCTCACTCTCTCTCTCTTAAAAAAAAAAAAAAAAAAAAAAGACAAAAAAGGCAACAACGACAACAGAAACTGAAAACCAAAA
>NW_026000101.1:7618809-7681325 GCF_001458135.2 Marmota marmota marmota | reverse complement strand
ATTAAAAAAAAAAAAAAAAAAAAAAAAGTCATTGCCCTAAAAATACTAGTCTAAACTGAGGGCATTTCTTAATGAATACAGACAACTGACTTGTGATCAATATGTTGTTTTGTATTTTCATATTAGTCTACATCTGAATCTTTACACAGATACTTTATTCAGATGTTTTTTACAGTTAGGTAACCTCTGTAGATCCCCTAAACTAAATTCTGAATTAATTCCATGTTAAAATGGTTTAAGTACTATTTTCTTCAGTGTTAAATGATACAAGATTAAAGGTATTTTTTAATAATGAGGTGAAATATTCCTTTCTCCAAAATAGGTAATATTAAAAAGAAAATACTAAAATAATAACTTATTTTCCAAGAGCATGATTTGCCCAGTTAAATTGAAAATAAGTATATTAATAAATGAACTAGATTTGTTTCAATAGCAAAAATCCAAATGCTTTAGCTGACCTATTTGGTACTAATTATCACTTTTACTGAGAAAATCATCAACTAAATTTTGGACATTTTCCTAATGCCTAAATTAATTCTAACTGGTTGTTTTCATAATGGATGTGATTTAGGAGCACTGCATCTCTCTTGTGATTAAAGCATTTAGAAAATGTTGTGTTTTTTTTTAAGCTACTGATCAAAAGCAGAGTAAAAAATAGGTTTTTTTCTGTTCAGTTTTCTCTGTATGAATGATAATGATAAGGATGAGGAAGTGTTCCATAAACTTTGACAGAATAGAAATGTTTCCTTTGGGGCATACTTCTATTTTAACTACTTCTGACCACAAGTTCTAGACTCTTGCTTTAGGAAGTGATGTCAAAACCAGGTAGACATTTTTTAAGTGGCATATTTATAGTTTAGGTGTTTAAAAAAATGTAGATTATGCTCAGCAGTATTATTGCTTTTACCTCCTTGGGTCTTTTAAAAGTGGAGACTTATGAAATAAATTGTTCTTTTTTCATTTAACCTTAATATGGAAAAAAATAGCGCAATATTCTAAGTATAGAAAAATAGTCTCTTAAAAATGTTAGGTGTTTTTTCTTTCCAGAGTAGAACTAATGCTAACTCCTGGACCCTTGATGAGATTGCCACAGTACATGAATGGAAAGAAGATTTTTACGACAGCAGATTACAATCCATCCCTACAAATTTAGCAGCTGTCATGTATAATACTATATGTTATCTACTGCTATACCAAGATTGAGTCAAATATGCAAATATTCTTTAGAATTCATCTACTGACCAAAATCTGAAACTATCTGAACATTGATGCCATGTGGTCCATATTTTGCAGGAGTTTGTGGAAAACAGTAGGAAGGCAATGAAGGAAGCTGGTAAGGGAGGCGTCGCTGATGCCAGAGAGCTAAAGCCGATGGTAGGTGGAGATGAGGAGGCGGCCGCCCTCCGAGAATTTCACTTTCACTTCTTCTCTATCTCTGTCTTCACTGACTGCACTTCTTCAGGAGAAGCTTTTGTTATCTGTATCACGCAGGATGTGCTGCTTTTTCTGTTTGTGTGCTTACCCATCACTTGGATGGCAGAGTTCTTGTCACAGCTGAGACCACTTTCTGTAAAAGTAAGCTGAAAGGAACAGCATCTTCTCCAGTGTCATGGGGCTAGGGGGGACAGTTTTGTCCCTAAGATGCAACTGCTGTTTCTCTATTTTTTTTTTTAACTGTCAATTTTAAGTTTTCATCCATCTGAACATTTGGATGTTCATTTGAACTGACGGTTTGATTTTTATCATTTTGAAAAGTGGTAGTACCAATTCCTTTCAACTTGCTAAAAGTTCATATTCCTCCTTTTTATAAATAATGTTCTGTTTACATTGTGGTCTTTTGCCCTTTGCTGATTTTTTTCTTCTGTTGCCTGGATTGTACCTTCTTTGTTTCTTAAGCTATTTTTCTTCCTTTTGTTCTTTCTTTCTTTCTTTCTTTTTTGGTAGCAAACAAGGCTGTTTCCATCAACACCCACATTCCCTCTAAGTAAGACTATCTGGTCTTCTCCCAGTTTACTTGTGAAAAGATTGAATTTCTCTGGCAATTTTATACATATTCCCACTCTACTCTAATTTGAAAAAAACAAATTAAAGTTAATCAGCATGCAAATCCTGAGTTGCTTTTGCTATAGACATCCTCACTGTGGCCTAACCACAGATGTCTCCAGCAGGTATGTTGTCCTGCTAATCAGGACAACAGCAAAGATGCTGCCTACCCTGTGGTGGAAGGGAGGACTCAGGAAAGCTTCTTTCCCCCTGTTTCTGGGTTGTCCTCATTGCTCAGGAAATAAAGTTTCAAGCCTAAAACTTAAAAAGACATACATAAAATCTTAAAATATCAATTTGCTTTTCCCTCCTCTTCTGTCTTTCCAGTGATTGAGACTTTGATTAAAGCATTCTCCAGTAAAGGGAGAAATATTTAGAAGCTGAGATTTAACTAATTTGGCCACATCCTGGTATATATTTCCATATTATTCTTTAGTAAATGATAGATGAATTGTGGTCGACTAAAATGCAAATATCCCTTTTTTTTTTACCCCTAATTTATAGGCAATAATCCCAAGAGAATGGCCCAAGTTATGTGGGATTCTGCCAGAAACCAAAAATTTTAGGAAGAGTTTTTTTCCTAAGAGTATTTTCAGTTTTAAACCAGTGTCTTTTAACCCAACAATGCATTTAAATCTTCTTTCAGTTTTTGTTTTCGTTTTATGTTGTTCATCAGTTCATTGCCTACCAAGGAATGGCAAAAACCCTCCTCCACTGTGTCCCCAGATACATCTTTTCTGTGCATTGTTCTTTTGATGCTTCAGACATTGCATTATTTTGGTACCTAAGAATGATGTTTTAAGTAGTTTTAAAATTCCAGAAGAGAGAAATGTGAAATGTTGCTCACAAAGTAGGTTTGTTTGTTTGTTTGTTTGTTTGTTTGGGGCCCTGGGGTTTGAACCCAGAGGCACTTAACCACTGAGCCACATTCCTAGCACTTTTTTTAATATTTGATTTTAAGTTCGAGTCTCACTAAGTTGCTTTTTGAACTTTCAATTCTGCTGCCTCAGCTTCCTGAGCTACTAGGATTATAGGTTTGCACCACCACACCTGACCAGAGTAGCTTTATTTTTTAAGCATTAGTACCATATCTTTCTTCTCTCTCACACTCAGTATGCATGATTAGGATTGACCCCTACCATCACTATCCCCTTTGTCATAAAGAATTATCAAAGAAACTGCCCCCAAAGTTTGGGGCTTAGTAGACTGTAGATTTGCTTATTTGTATTTGCTCACATTATTCTCTTAGATGATAAGTTCTGTGGAAGAGTATCATGCCTATTTTGTAATATGTCTAGAAACACTTCTGCTGTCTGCCTTCTTCTTGAATATGGGGTATTTTAACTTAGGGTTTATTTTTAGCCTATAAGATAATGTTCAGGAAAGTGAGGTTTAAATTTTTCCTTTTGACAGGGGATCATTGAACTAACTAGGAGAACTGCCAGTATTCTTGGAATTTTTCTTAAAAGAGCCTCACAAGTTCAGAAAGTTTAAAGATCTATCAGGTCTTCCTACAGTTCCTTAAAATTTATTTTAGAAAAATTTACCAAACGTGATGAAGAGGTTTAGGAAAATCTCGCCGTCTGCTATTGTATAGGTTAGAACTTACAGGGAAAAAGGAGGAGGAGACCTGGGCTCTATAGGGACATAGGCCAGAAAAGGATGCTGTGCATATCTCCGAGATGATCCTAAAGGAAATGTGACCTTCAACATTCATAGGAATTTCAGCCCCAAGAATACAGGGGCAGGGAGAAGGAGTCTCAATCCATTTTGCTCTTTTACTGTCTGTAACCATGTGTATCTGTAACATCATTCATGATCTCCTTTTAATGGTAATTGTCTAAGATTATACTCTGTATGACTTTGTTTTCTAGGCTTCGGGAGCAAGTTCTGCTTGAACCTAGCCGACGGTTATGGAACCCATTGACATTCCAAAACAATATATACACATAACTATGTATTTGTGTGTGTGGGTGTGTGTATATATGTATATGTATGTGTGTATATATATGTATATGTATATACACACACACACATAATCAGCCAAAATCAGAGAAAAGGAACAGGGATTTAATACCTTTTTTATGCTTATTTTTGTCAAACATGTACTCCTTTCATACGGGTGGCTTTTACAAGGCAACTTCCGTCATTTAATGTTTTCAATTGTAATTGTCTTAATGGAAATGTTAGATTCATATCTGATTAACATTTTTAATAACTTAGAGGAGATTTTAACTTTAGTCACTTAAATTAGATAAAATTATTGTACCAAATTCTTGTCTAAAGTTTATTCAGGGGTGATTTCCCTGACGTGTGTATAAAATAAAGATCTTATTTTACTGAGGCGTGAGTCCTAGTGCCTAGGACTCATGTGCTTTCAGATAAATAAGCAATTTCTGCAATCAGTTTTCCCCAATCAAAGAAGCCATGTCATTTTACTTTTAGAAACATAACAGGTGGACCCATTATGGGAATTTTCATAATAGCTCATACATTTGTCAGCCAACATTAAAAAGTAACCAACTCCTCAGGTATTTGTAGTTTACCCTAATGCTTCTATAAAAGAAAGTAGGAAAAAAGAAAAGGGTAGATAATCTTTCTTATGCAAACTCTTTTCTTACATTTTGTCTTTTTTTTTTTTTCCACATTTTAGTAACATCCTCCACACATTTGTGTGCCTGATTTGAAAGGAAGCTGGGGCACCCAGCAAGTTTAGCCTTTAATTTTCTATGTATTGATTTGTAGATTAACGAATGCTGGGAGGAATAAAAAAGGGATAGAAACCCGGAACATAAAGCATTGAAAATTCCAGTGCTTGGGCTTCTGCTTCAGAGGAAACAGTGGCTTAGGGTTAAACGGCCATTTTATTCAAATGCTTGCTATAAAATCTGAAAAAACACTGGCAGGTGCTCCTCTCCTTGGCAATCCATTGCGTATCCAGAGTTCTACAATGTTTAACTAAAGAATTGGTTAATATTTTGATCCTCAAGTGTGAATGTTCTTTATGTTTGGGAGTGGGCTTGGGGTTTTTTGGGTTTTTTTTTTTAATTCCTGAAGCTTACCAGATATGAATGGCTAATATTCCATTGTTCTGCTTATTGTAATGGTGAATGCTTTAAGAAAAAAAAGTGTAATTTGCTAAGAATAATTCATGATCTGTTTATGCGATAACTCCTTTTTGTTACAATTTTTTTAAAAAAGGCTATTTTTGTTAATGTAAAGTAAATATTTCAGAGCAAATTTTTTAAACTTATTGCACTAAATACAGGCTCTGTACAAAAAAACAAAAAAACAAAAACAAAAAAAAAAGCCTCAGCATTTTATCATTCCATGGAAGGAGAATCTTTTGAAAGAAAGCATTGCCTCCTATCAGAATTAGACAGCGAAGTAGACTGGTATTATGGAAATGCATACAATTAATGTCACTAGGGCTTAATAAACAGCTGTTTGCTAATGTGCTTCCTTTCAAAGGGTTGGACCTTTAAATTGCTGCAAAAGGTAAATTGTATTTTTTTTTAAGTATCCGTGTTCTTTATCTAGCTAGGCTAAAATTTGCTAAATGCCTTGGTTTCTTTTTCAAAGCTCATGTAACATTTCTGATTTTTCAGAATATTTGCAATAAGAATCTGGATTTTAAAAAAAACAACTTATACACACAATTAAGAGTTCATGTCTTAGCAAGATCTGGGAAACCAACATTATGAGCGTAGCTATTTTGAAAAAGTAATTCTCCAGAAGTTAACATTTAACATCTAGTGTCGCCAAACAGTGTCACTGTACTCTTTTATATCATTTGAAATGGAATAAATATAATTATGTAACTAACAACTGTCCAAATAGGTGAGAGAGCAAATCATGTAAGAAAATTCAGAATACTGTCTGTTCCATAGCCACACAGATTTTGGACATTCAGAAAATTGGGAAATAAATTTAGAGTTGGCAAAAGTCTGGAAGATGGGTATCAAAACAGAAGACATTTCGGGAGCTAGCTATTTTCAGAGGTCTTCCTCCAAAGTGACCTGACAGAAGTCTTGAACTTGGAAACTAGGTTCTACTCACTTGGACATCCCTGCATCATGGACTTTTGCTGCCCCCTGTTTCATGTGCTCGAAATCTCAGCTATTTGGAAGCCACCAGGAATGCTTTCTAATTATCATTTGCAACTAGAACTGTAATCAGAAAGAAATTTTGTATTTTTGTATAACTTGATTGTGTGCCATTTTATATAACAGGTCCTGTTTTACAAATAAATTTTGTTATTACTAACATTGTGTTTAGAAATTATGATCTATGTGTAACCATGTCCTTTGAGTTCCAAATTAATTTCTAGGCTGTTTTCCCTAAGTAAATTTGTGTGCCATATAAATATATGCAAATGTGCATATATATTACACAGGCACACATAGAGAGATATTTGATATATCTCTCACTCTCACATGTGCTTCATTCCTTGATTAATTTGATAAAGCCTCCTAGAGGCTTTTCAGCAATATTCAAATGTTTTGCAGTTATGTTCAGATATTTCTGCTGCCTCCTTCATTCATTGCAAATCATTCTTCAGCTAGCTGTGGGCTGCCTTATTGCTATTTGCTCACTTCCTCCATCTTCTGCCCAAGTGAGAAGAATAGATGAAGATCAGAAATTATCTGTGAAATGTGGATACCTGAAAAATTTTATAAACCATTGATTCTATGTTGTGGTTCATGTCCTTTTCTGTGATGGTTCTACAAAACGGTCTATAGGAGTCCTATCTCTAGAGTTCTAGTTAGGGTCCCCTATTGTAAATGGTAGTACTGTCCAGAGTGTCACTGTGGTTTCTACCATCAGATAGTTAATACTCTGGCATATAGTTTAGACCTTCTAGATTACTTCCTCAAAAATAAACTATGCTGTAATATAATAGGGAAGGTAAAAGGTTCAATTTCAGTGTAAGTCCAAGAAACCCATCTTCAATTGGAGGCTTTACCAGTGCAATAATAAAAAAAAAAATAGTAATTTAACAAGGACACTGAGATTGTATAATCTTTGCATGAATGAGCAGAGTTCAAAGTAGATTGTTGATCTAAACCACTTAGTGCAATTGTTAATGTTTAAGATTAAAGTTTTTATCCTGTCATACAGGATAATTAAGTCCTACGTCACTGGAACTTAAGTAGCTTAACTGTGTGTTGGTCCTAAACTTTTTCCATAATGGTTAAGGAGGGGGGACTTATTGAGTCTATTTAAAAATTATGCTGGAAATATGTTTCTTCTTTACAGAAATGATCTCTTACTCTTTTCTTCTCCCCCCATCCCTCCAGTGAAGGGCTTTAAGCCCCTGATTATAAGTTCTTCCAACACCATTGACCTTGGTATCTGCCAAGGGCTCTCTTGCCTTCCCAAGGCAATTTCAGAATTTAACCCAGTAGTAAGCGATGAGGAGCTAACCCCTTTATTCTGTTCCTGAGCTCCTTTAACACAGAATAATACCTCTCTTTCCCTCTTACTAAAACAACCACAGGAATTGCGTGCACCAGATATTTGCAAGGCCATATAGTACCCCTGAGCCTTCAAACATTTCCACCATGCAGACTCACTCACTACTTACTAAAGGCTACTTCAAGAGGTTTCCTAACATGCAAAGTAGTATTGTGGGATTAGTTCCAAAACCAGAGCTGTCAGTTACAGTGATTGAACAATTTATTTTATGTTGCTTTTGTTCAGAAACCTTATCATTTGAATTGGAGTTTCCAATAGCCTTAACACAGCCTCTAAGAAGTTTCCTTCAAAAAATGTTCACTTCTCAATAAGTAAGTTTGCTATCGCTTTCTTTGGCTACTTTGAAAAGAAAAAAAAAATCTTCAGAGTCTGGAAGCTTATCAGTGCACCTGACATGGTTAATATTTGTATTCTTTTTATATATTTCATCTGACAGATAGAAATGCTTACTGAGAGTTAAGATGTGATCTGTGACTATATATTGGAGAATTGTGGGTTCATAAGTAATGCATAAAGCAGAGATTTGTGTATGCTATATTCATAGCACAGAATCCTTTTGCTTTAAATGTATATTCATGTAGCTCTGTGTACTAAGAAATGCGTGTTAGCCCTTTGGAAAAATAGGCATTGTTCATAAACAGTGACTGTTTTGGGAATTAACTCATCTTTGTTGAGTGGCACGCCTAAACTTTGAAAAAGCAGAAACCTTGGGTGTATCAAGAGGAAGTTTAAAGCTAGAAATCTTTAAAAACAAAACAGAAACTAATCATATTTTATATACTAATAAATTTAAAATAGCACACTTTTCCCATTCAGATTTCACAAATTTTAGCCAAATTATTATATTCCACATTTTAATTCAAGAAGACAATTTTAACCCAAGATTTAAATCTTTGAAAATATCTTTCTTATAAAAAAACTTCAATGTGAAGTTTTTAACATTGTGAATTTCTGTATAAAGCCATTCTTTTCTATAAAAATACTATAGAGCCCTTTCTTCCTCCCCCTCTTGATTTTTATATGTATAAAAATAGACAAATGATGATTCAGTTTCAATTTTATGTGAACAACTGCCACTTTTGTAAATTACATGGACAGAATTTAAGTTTGGTATTTCTAAGGGAATTCACTAGAAAATTTGCTTAAAAGATATGAAATTGTTAGGAACCCAACTATTAGGCTATTCTTCAGTTTTGATGCTTTACAACCTAAATTATTTTCTCCAGACCAGAGAACTCAGAATAATGAAGCTTTTAGTTGTGTTCTAATCAAGATCCAGTCGAACACATAAATATTAATTTATAAATGTTCAGAATTTTTCCACTTATAATTGCTAAGACCTGAATTCAATATTTAATATTCAAAAGCAGGTACATTTGAGGGGCCATTTGTCCCTTCCAACTTATGAAAGCTGTGGACTGTCTTTCTCTTAAATGCACATAGCACATCTGTTTTAAATATTTTAAATGCTCATGAAGCGGCTAGGTGTCCACTAAAGATCCTTTTAAGATGATACTTTTCATCTCTGGTCTGGAATCTTTTTATAACTTAAGATTTTGTATAATTTAATACCAGATTTGGATAGAGAAACTACCCTGATCTGAATGAATAACAAGATGGTCAACACTGAATTTTCACAAATAGTAAGATGTCTTGCCTTAGACGTGTGAGGGTCTGTGTGTTCTGGGGGTCTTTTTGCAAGATACCAAATTTTCAATGAACAACAATAGAAAAAAAAATCCAAAAAGTAATTAATAGAAAATCTTCGTAATTATCCATCTACTTAAACACTTGCTTGTTTTTATTGTAGCTCATATATGACATTATGCGATATAGTGTCATCAGTATATCACTGTCTTAAAATATATCTTTAAGTATCACCCAGAATAGTTGAAGATGATGAAAAATTAGCAAACTCAAGTGTATGGAGTACATACTTGCCAAAAATTATGAATGGAAAATTGGAGTAGATGCTGGGAGTAGAAATTTAAAATGTGTTTCCCCAGCTTCTCCCACCCCAACTTAAATCAAGGAGGTGTTTACCCTTTTTTGATTATCTTCTCTTTAGAGCAGCCTTGAACCACTGTGCCAGTGGGGCTGGGCCTCCACTCCCCATGTCCACTCATCTTCCTTCTCCAGGGAAGCTTGTGGAACTCTCCACATCCACAACTTACCACTAGGTGAGTGTGCTGCAGCTACAAGGCAGCTCTTCGGGAAGGGCCCTTGAATGAAGAAGGCAGGAAGCCTTAAGGGAGTTTGAAGTTCTGTTGAGATCTGATTCCAGTGGATCATGGTTTACATATTAGACATCAGACCACTCCCTACCTTCTTAGGCGGAAGAAAGCAGAGAAAATTTCCTAACTGGCTGGTTAAAGAAAAAGGAGAAAATTCAGCTTCCTGTCCCCTACACCTCTAAAAAAGATGTAATGAACTTTCAACAACAGCAAATGGAGAGATACCACTGGTACAAGTTTCTGTATGAGACAGAAAAGGGCCAATGTCCAGCCTAAATTTGATAGGTCCTTTTGTCATAGACAGGTATGACTTTTAAAGAGAGTATTCTGACCTTTGTGTATGAGCCTTATCCCCATCCTGCTAGCTGGAGATGTAGTTTGATTCAGTTGTTGCTCAAGAACTGTGTGTTAAATCACTCCATGTGAGTTAAGATCAACATTGAAAAGACTTAGAATAAATGGGCAGATAGAAGGGGTGCCACTAAAAAAAAAATGTAAGGGACTTCTTTATTTATTATGCTGATAATCATGTCAGGACTTTTTCATAAATTGTGTTAGAATGTGACAATAATAGAATAGCTTTGAAGACTAGTGGTTTGAGATGGGGACTATTATGTAAATTTCCCCTACCTTGGTACCTGTATTCTATGCTCAGAACTTCTTTTTGACCCCTCTTGGTTTTACTAGTTTTGATTTTTGGAGGTAAATCATGTAGGGAATGTTCTCTTTTATTCTACTGGGTTGTCCTAGTAGTACTAGATTCTGATGTTTCCTAATTTCTTTCTTCCCTTACAAGAGTACTGGGAGTTCCATAACGAAAAGGAGTTTCAATTTTTACTGTCAGAATATTCATGACTACTTAATACTCTTCTAATAGATCTTGTACCTAATGAAGTAAATTCAAGTAGATTATTAGCTGATCTCATTACAGGAGGAAAAAAACCTTCCTACTAACAAAGGTGAAAGCAAGTAGAAAAGTGTCCAGAGTATCTAACAGGATGGCAGGGGCTCAGGAAAAACAACCAAAGACAAAAGCCTTTCTTCTAAAGACCAAAGGCCCAGCTTCCACATGCTGGTTTGGCATAGCCTTTCCAAACTTAACTTTAGGACAGAACTCTTAGGATAAGGCAACCAAATTTTAAAGACCAGTCAATATAATGGGGACCTGCTACTGCTCTCTCAGGCACTGTGTTTTCACATCCAGTGTCAAACCTGGCCCATTGTATGGGGTAATATAAACAGAAAATGGCACATCGAGCTCTCCTGATGTGTAATCCAGCATGAGAAGTACATTGTGGTGCCACATATTCCTGATGCCCTTTTGTTCATTTGCCCCCCATCTGCATCCTATTTCAGAATGTCATAAATCTTCATGTCATGTCCTGTCTTTGTCCATTACAAACTGGAGGACTGCAGCTAAGCCTTCCATAAAGTCCACAGTGTGGGATCATTTACCTTAGGATTATGTGGATTTTTTTTTTCCTTGTTACAGTGTCACTACACTGTATGCATGTGGGGAAACAACCATGTAGGTGCTTGAACATGCCCCCCACACAGTCATAGCCCTGGTGTTTGTGACTGTCGTCGTCGACACAGTGCAACTCTACAGATGGAGCGTTATGCTCTCAGAGGACTTAAAAATATGTATATTAAGCAATTAACTTTCTGGAGTTATCAAATCTTGCTGGGAAATTAACTTCTAAGAGCTCTGAATTGGATGGCGTTCCATCTGGCTTCAGAGTACGATGAGCTTATATGAAATGGAGCTTTGAAATGTTTTTCTTGTGCAGAAATATGAACTAGAAAAAAAAGTGCTGATTTAATGCTAAGTTTTCTCTGTGTACTGACTCAGTTGCCAGAATTATAATGAAAACTGTATTTTAGTCTAACAAATGTATAGAATTTTTTATGTAATAAATAAAATTTTATAGGAAAGAATGTCACTGTCTACTGTGTTGTAACACCTCCCCATGCCCATAGTGGTGACTGATAGGAAGTGATCATGGTTTCAAATTAGGTCCGTGTGCTACAAGGATATCCAAGAATTTCCCAGCTATTCTTTTCTAGCATCTTCCAGGATCCATGGGCTATGGAATATAGACGTACTAAAACCAATTTGTGAAGTGCAGAGTTCATTCACTGCACAGCCAGGCTTCATAGCTGAGGTCTTGAGTGGCCATAAGAATGCTAAGGTTGCAACTGAATTCAGTTATCAGGCAGAGTAAAAGATGTCCCCATGGAAAACATTGTGCCTGGTGCAGTGCCCTAAACATGAACTGAAGCCTTGATTTATACTGAGTGGGTATATACACTGTGGGGTGCTGTCATTCAGGCATAGCTGTTTCCCATTATAGTCTAAAAAATGATTGTTTAAAAGTAGTTTTTAAGTGATATTACAGACTAAGGAAGGGATGTTCTTCCTAAGTAGAAGACCTGTTGAAATACCAATAAACCTCTTCTAATTTGTTTCGTAGTTTGGATTTTCCCTGAGAGACTAATCTACAGAATGCCCTTCATTAGCTAATGTTATAATGATAGCCTTGGTGTTGATGCCATCCTGCCAAAGGAGCTGTTAGAGAACACTTGTGAGGAGTCCTCAGACACGGGAGGTGTTTGAAATACTGAATAGTACTAACCAATCTGGAGCGTTTTTCTTTTTCCTTTTGGGGACAGTTCTGATTCTGTTTGCATAATTTCTCTTATATAATCTTCAAGAGTCTGAAAATTCTCACATTTTCCTAAAAGCTATCCAGAAGTCTTTCTCTCTGTATGGCTATGAAAAGTACACTCTGTAGTTAACCTCAGGCTTCCCAAAATAAAGACAAATCCAGAGGGTTCAGGAGATACAATGCAGGCACCTGCTGACAGGAAGGGACACATTTGGAGAGAAATGCATCATTAGACAATGACATTATTGTGCAAGTGTCACAGAGTGTATTTACAAAACTACAATGGCTTCAGCATCACTAGCTGATACAGTCTCATTGGACCACTTTTGTGTATATGGTCCATTATAGATAGATAGATTGATTGATTGATTCAGTTGTAGGTGGACACAATTCCTTTTATTTTTATGTGATGCTGAGGATGGAACCCAGTGCCACACGTGTGCCAGGCAAGTGCTCTACCACTGAGCTACAGCCCCAGCCCCTATATGGTTCTTTATTGACTGAAATTTCATGAGGTGCTTGACTGTACTTGTGCACCCCAGCTCAATGTATAAGTAGTGATTAAAATTCGAGCTACTTCAAATAGCTGTACAGCTCAAAGCTTTTATAGATGTTGAACAGTTCAGAAAGAAGCCAGTGTCCTATGAGGCTCTTTGGCTTCTATCTTAGATCAGGTTCTGTGAAACTTAACTCATGGGATTGTACCATTTCACAGGGGTTTCTTGTTTGTTTTAGTTTTGGCAAATGGTAGTGAAACTTAAGAAATGCTTTGTGATTTAAGTTTGGTATTATGCCTCATTTGTTATCCAAATTCTGGAAAAAAATAACTTAGGAGTTTCACCGAAGGTTAAATTTAGGATTCCAAAAAAAGTAGACCTAGCTATCAGACCATTTCAAAAAATTCAGTAGAAATCTAAAGCTCTCTAGGTGTTTACAAGCTCCCTGGCCAGGTCCTTCAGACTAGGGAGGCCACCTTAAGGAGGAATTGCCTTTAATGTAAGAAGGACGCTTTCAGTCAAGTTCACATTGCATCCTCTAACCTCTAATTCCCAGCTCTTTGTCAGTCCTGGCAAAGAGGAAATCAAGAAAGATGCATAGCTTAAAGTGGTAAATAAGAGAAAGCATAAATAGAATTTCAATTGGAGGGACTGGGCAGACATTAGCAGTAACATAGGAATCAATGACTTGGAATCACATTCACAATATAGTCAGTAAAAGGGGGGGATAAAGCAATATTTATAGCATATTCTCATGTAAAATAAATGGTAGATGCTGTGTTTATCAATTCTAAAGACCCTATGTTGAATAGGTTAATTGGAAATTTCGGTTAAGGAAAAGAATTATTTTAAGACATTCACCTAAGATTAAATTTAGGATTCCAGAAAAAGTAGACCTCACTGT
Organism: Marmota marmota marmota; assembly: GCF_001458135.2. NCBI lineage: Eukaryota > Metazoa > Chordata > Mammalia > Rodentia > Sciuridae > Marmota > Marmota marmota. Next base: position 7,667,500 of record NW_026000101.1, on the reverse strand, counting down.
TAGACCATTTCATAGGCTTTTCAAAAAGTTCAATAGAAATCTTAAAGCTCTCTAGGTATTTATAAGTTCCCTGAATTTTCTAAATCTACAAGATATAATGTTCATTGACCAATCTTTGACATAGTTATATCAGTTCCCATTTTTATGACTTTTGACTTTGAAGTTGCATTAATAATATCAATAATGTAACCACCCCAAAATGTAATAAGGTGAAGTCAATTTTTAAGAAACGGATCAAGAATTTAGAGGTACTTATGAAGCCCATTGATTGTAGACTGCAGGATTTTTATATTTCTTCCCAGTGTTTATGTTTCTAATCCAAGAATAGTATTTTTAGCATTTTACCTTTATTGAAACTTTCAAAAGCATTCAATTTTTCAAAGCATTAGTTTTCACAGAAACTACTGTTTTCCTATTCATTGTTTTTATCAGTATACATAATATTTAAATAAACCATTAGAGTAACCACCACACCTGGCATAACATGCTGGAATAAACACAGCTAACTCTTGCCAAGCACGACCCACTGATGCTGAGAACAGAGTACACAAGGCTTCAAATATAGGCTCTTCTCCAGGAACATTCGGCATGCAATAGACATCAACCAGTACATTCTACAGAAGGTGGAAGAATGTCAATTAATCTGGCACAATAAAGTTAGCTAAGGAAATCACTTTGTTTACATCAGAATGATAATTATGATTATCTATATTGTAAGATTATGGGTGACTTGAATTCGTTTTTTTTTCTTATCTATGTTTAAAAATTTCTCTATTGTATTTGAATATGAAAAAATAAGTGATAAAGAAGGGAAGAGTTTTTAATAAATGGTATTTAGGACAATTGGCTTTCAGCTTGAAAACAAATCTAAGTCAAACCAAAATGGATTAAGGATTTCTTTTTAATTAGACAAGGGAAAGAATGGGGATGATTTGATAAGTTTAGAAGGATTACAAAAAATAATAGAAATAATAGACTGTGGGAGTTGATGAGACCCACATATCACATTTTGTGGAAGGTGTGGTGAGCAAGGCCCCTTTCAGATGCTTTTCCTAAGCATGTCCACCTCAGTAGTCACTTCATTCAATAAGCATTTCCTGAGGCTTCTCTGGTCAGGCAGAACTGTATTCCAGGAGCTCAGCAGTAAATACTCCCTGATCTTAAGTAACTCACAGCCTAATGAGGGAGACAGACAGCAGCAAGAGTTATGATGAGAAGTTGAAGGTGCTTTGGGAACACAAGGGAAGGTGTTCAGGTCATCAGAAGAAGCGATCTGAGGCTGAGTCTACAAAGAAGAGCAAGCATTAGCCCAGTGATGAAAAGACAGTGGGGTGCCTCTGCACAGAGAGAACAGAACAGCATGGGCAATCAGCAGCAGGAGGAAATGCAGGCAGAGCAAAGAATATGTGGATGTGCAGCTAGAAGTAACACAAGAGAGGATACAGGAGTCTTGCAGGTGTGTGTACAGACCTGAACTGTGAGCTGTGGGAAGCCTCTGACTGGTCCTAAGCAGGGTCATCTAGTGGTATGGAGGCTGGAATGGAGGTAGAAACAGAAGAGGGAGAGTTGGGAAAGGAAGAGGTCTGAAAGGAAGATGGAGAAGAGGAGAGGTCCAGTGGGAAACCCAGCAGACCTGGTAACCAGATTTAGGGGGAAATTGAGAAATAAATCATGGAGGCCCACACTCAAACAGGGCACACCATCTCTTTGTTGAAAGAAGGGGGCTTGTGCCAGATGGTCAGCTGCATCCAGGATCTGATTCTCTAATTCACTGAATATTGGAAAGGCTTACATTTTCTTTTCAATACCATCTTTTGCAAAATTTCTGTAATAATACAAAGGAGCCAGTGAGACAAGAGTTGGAGGTCCTCAAAATATTTCTCTGCACCAGCAAAAAAAAAAAAAAAAAAAATTCCATTCCCTGATGAATGAAATCTACCTAATTTCTGGTTTTCAGTTGAAAATTCCTAACCTAACAGTGGCTTATGTAGCTGCAGACAAACTTGGTCTCAGTGGCTCCAGCTCTTCTCTTCTGCATTGTTACCTTAACCATCTGTTTGCTTCTATGCTAATAAGAAATAACATTCAGTGTTTCAGTATGTGTGTATATATACAGATGTAGATATATTTAAACATGTAAACTTTTTCCAAAAGACATATATTCAAAAAAATCTATTAAAATAAAAATATGGGGCCAGGGTTGTGGCTCAGTGGTAAAGCGCTTGCCTAGCATGCGTGAGGCCCTGGGTTCGGTCCCCAACACCACATAAAAAAATAAATTAAATAAAGGTATTGTATCCATTTATAATTTAAAAAATTTAAATATCTGAAAGCAAAGATATAGGAAGAAGCAAGTATACGAGGCTCCAGAACTCCTATGGTCGCAGTACATTGAGGCGACCATAAATTCTTTGAGCTTCTTAGCAACCTGAAAAGAAAGGAAAACACCAAGATTTGTAGAATTTTATTCACTAGTAGAAAAAGATATATGCATTCTTTAATCTATTGTGAAAGCAAAAAATAGTCTGCATATGGCTTTTGAATGGGGGTTTGGAGGTGCTGAGCTGGTAATATTCCAACATGTAATTTTCTGATGCTTTAATTGAATTTCTTATACATATTTTATCCAAATCTGACTCAGGACTTAAGTGTAAGTAAAAGAGAAAGGATTTCTTTGTTTATTCTAAAGACATTTAATGAGCCCTGTATAACTGAGGGTACAGGAATGAAAATCCCAGTCTCTGCCCTCCAAAAATGTATAGTCTGTTTAGGAAGGCAAAGGGATAAGCGGGTGATTGTAATATTTTGCCAGCTGCTGTAACAGAGTTAACTCAGGAGTGACAGGGAGACCCCCCCACCCCAAAGTTGCAAGCAGTAAGGAAATGGGGATATAATAAGTAAATAAGTCTTTGGGGGAAGGAAGGTAGAGAGTGTTCCAAGCAAAGCAACAGCATATGTGAAGAAAAGACACATCAGTGAGTCTGTACTGAGGAGTGGGTGTGGGATATACAATTGGAGAAGTCAAAAGAGATCAGATGTATTGGGTTTTATGGACCATACCGAGGGACTAAATGTTATGCTGAAGAAAAAGGAGATTCAAAAAAAAAAAGAAGATTCACTGAAGAATTATAAGCAAAAGAGTGCTTGATGATATTTGCCGTTTAGGTCAACTTATGCAGGGATTCTTTCTTAACCGTGCAGTAAGGGAGTATAATGTGGAATGAGTTTATTCTGGTTCAGGAAAACCAGGCAGGAAAAGCTTTTTTATTATGCCAAATAAGTGAGGTTGAGGTCTTCAGCTAGGGCACCAGCAACAGAATGGAGAGAAAAGGATATTTGTAAGAGCTATTAGAAAGGTAGAACCATCAGATAATCAAGTGGTATAAGGGGCCAAGTGAAAGATGGGAATCAAGTATGAATCCCCAGGTCCTGAATTGCATGCAATACTGCATTGAAAGATCAGTTACTTTTTACCTAGAAAGAACCACGTAAAGATTGCCAGGCGTGATGGTGCATGCCTGTAATCCCATGGGCTCATGAAGCTGAGACAGGAGGATTGTGAGTTCAAAGTCAGCCTCAGCAATGGCAAGGTGCTAAGCAACTCAGTGAGGCCCTGTTTCTAAATAAAATATAACACAGGGCTGAGGATGTGGCTCAGTGGCTGAGTGCCCCTGAATTCAATCCCCGGTACCGCCCTCCCCCCAAAAAAGAACCATGTAAAGTTGAAAAGCCCTGTTTAGTAGAGATAAAAGATGCAAAAGCACTGAACTAACAGTTGGCATATCTGGATTCATCTCGTTTCTCCAACCCAATTACAGGTTATTTGTCCTCTCTGTGCCAAAATTTCCTCATCTGAAAGATGAAATATGTTCAGTCCATGCAGTAGGATTGTTATTATAATTAAATGAAGTAATGCATAGGAATATATTTTGAAAGCTGTTAAATGCAACAGAGTTGTTACCTCCTTATTTCTGATGCCTAAAGGAGCCAGCATAGTATAAGGAAGAAAGCAAGAGATTGGGATCATGAATATGGATTTGAATCTGTCTCTGCCACTTGCATAAGATAGGCAAACTGAGAAAGTCACAAAAATCTTTCTGAGGTTCAGTACCTTCCTTTGTAAAATAGGAATAATAATGTCTTATGGATATTTTGTAGAGTCAAGTGATAATTTGTTCACCTACTCAATCATCACCTAACAGACATTGAGTATCTACTATGTGCTAGAAGCTGAGAATATAGGATTGAACACAACAAGGTGAAGTGTCTTTTTATATGTGAAAACTAATGGTGTGGTGATGTGGCTAAAATGACAGATTAGGAAATTCAAAAACTTTCTCCTTCCACTAAAGGAAATGACTAAGCTGTCAAAAACAATTAAATCAATTTTTATCAAACTCTGGAATCTAATGTTTAAAAAAAACAAATTTACAACTTGGAGAATGCTAAATGAAAAGAGAGAGAGAGAGAGAGAGAGAGAGAGAGAGAGAGAGAGCATCAAAGCATTTTTAACTTGCCTGTATGGCATCCCCAGCTCAGTAGCAGCTGTGGGGACAGTGGCATGATACATGTTTCTGAGGTGACTTCCTGGTGCCAGAGTAACCAGCGTGAACCTTGTTTTCAAAAAAATTGTGGTTGTTTGTTTTGACCTGTGTGATGGCTTCCTGAAGGATCATCTTGGAGATTTTTTTTTCTCCCACCTTCTTTAGAACCTTCTTAAGTCTGAAGTAATTGTTCCAGTGATGTTTGTCAAAAATATTTAAAGGCAAATATTAGATGACACAACCTGGCGTGAGGAATAACACATGCAGCAAGAAACAGATGAAAAAGCATGGGCAGAAAGAAGCTAACGAAGGACTTATATGGGGGAGTGCGAACTTTGAAAAGTTCCTCTGTTTACAAGGAAATTCAGAATGCCACACATCCAGGGCTAGATTTGGGGGGCGGGCAGGGTGGACAAATGAGAAGACCATGAATATTCACCTCTGACTGGTATTTAGGATGCATGAAGGAAGAGAAAGCTAAAGCAGAGTTGTAAGATGCCTTGCTAAGCATTAAGTGGTTTTTATACACAGGATGGATCTACAAAGACTGGAAGAAAAATTTTTTGGTTTGTTTTATTTTGGCTCTAAGTATTTAAGAAAATATTTCAGATTACTAGCTGAGAAGAGACTTTGGTGACCATGCAGACTAATCTTTAGGGAGAATACAATTTTTATCAAAAAATAGTTTATAAAAGTCACTGAATAAATAAGCAAATACAACCCACAGCAAGCAGGGAAAAAAAAAAAAAAAGAACAAGTGAAAACCAAGAGCAGCACAATGTCTTACTGAATAGAGACTATCAACAAAGAGGTAGAAATTCTAAAAATGGAATCAAATAGAAGTTCTGGAGTTGAAAAGTAAGCTGAAATGAAAAAAAAAAATTACTATCAGAGTTCAACAAGGGATTCAAGCAAGCAGAATAAAGAATCACTGAATATCCAGGCATGGTGTTGCCTAGCTACTACTCCAAAGGCTAAGGAAGGAGGATTGGAAGATCAAGGACAGCCTGGGAAACTTAGTGAGACCCTGTCTCAAAATAAAAATAAAAAGGGTTGGGGGTGTAGCTAAGTGTTGGAGCACTAAGGCTCTGGGTTCAATTGGAAGGAAGGAAAATAATCACTGAATTGAAAGATAAGTCAACAGAGATGCTTCAATTGGAAGATTTAAAAAAGAAAAGAATGAAGAAAAACAGAGTCTAGGAGACTTTTGCAACACCATCAAACATCCACATATACATAATGGGAGTCCCAGAGATAAAGGAGAGAGAGGAAGGGGCGGAAAGAATGTTTGAAGAAATAATGGCAGAAAACTTCTCAACTTTGATTAAAAAAAAAACATAGGTGTGCACAGAAGCTCAACAGACTCCATCGATGATAGATAAAGAGATCCACACCAAGACAGATTGGAATTAATGTATCAACAAAGACAAAAATACCAAATGCAGCAAGAGAGAAGCAACGCATGGCATACAAGTGATTCTTAATAAAATTATATCCTAATCTTTTATCAGACACCATGGAATCCATAAGACAGTGAGATGACAGAAAGTGCTGAAAGAAAAAAAGAAAAGTTAATCCACAATTCTTTTTTTTTTTCTATTTATTTTTTAGTTGTAGATGGACCCAATACCTTTATTTTATTTATTTATTTTTATGTGGTGCTGAGGATTGAACCCAGGGCCTTACACATGCTAGGTGAGTGCTCTACTGCTGAGCCACAAAGTCAACCCCCAGTCCACAATTCTTTATCCAGAAAAGTATTCTTCAAAACAAATGGGAAATGAAGATATTTGCAAATAAACAAAAGCTGAGAGAGTTTGTTGCTAGCAGACCTGCCCTTGAATTCTAAAGAACATTCCTCAGACATAGATGAAAGGACACTAAACAGTCACTCTAGCCATACAGAAAACTGGTAAGGTAACCACATAGATAAATATAAAACTTAGTATTATATATATTTTTTTTTATCTCTCATTTTTCTTTCTATATGATTTAAAAGGCAAATGCATAAAATAATAATTATTAAATCTGAGTTGGCATACAAAAAGGTGCTCAACAAGATGTGCTCAACAGAAGGCCACATTTGCCTTGAGCACCAAAACTCTGAAGCCCAACACTGAGTAGCTGGATAAGTTCAACATCTCTCAGCACTTCTGGAGCTGGAGAACTTGAGCAGGGTGCCAGACATTACAGCAGTCAAGGAAATGAAGTTGTTGGTGTTGGGAAAGCTATCAATCTTTTTATAGATCCTGAACTGAAATCTTATCAGAAATTCCAAGTCCAGCTAGTTACTGAATTGGAGAAAAAAATCCAGTTGGAAGTATGTGGGCTTTATTGCTCAACTAAACCAATTTTTAAAAGTTGTGTAAAAAAATCGCCAAAGGATCCCAGGAGCCACACCAGAAACCTGTGCACAATGCAATCTTGGATGACTTGGTCTTTCCAAGTGAAACTGTAGGCAAGAGACTGCACAGGAAACTGGATGACAACTGGCTTGTTAGTGTTTATTTGGACAAAACACAGCAGAATAATGTGGAGCAAAAGAATGAAACTTTTTCCTGTCAATAACTAGCTCACAGGCAAAGATGTTAACTTGGAATTCCCTAAGTTTTGATTGTTGACAAAAATGACTGAAGTATCATTCACAGTTTAAAGAAACGTACCATATATCAATTACAGCACAAGGGGGGAGCATGGGGCTGCATAAGAACAGTTTTTATGCATTACTGAAGCTTAATTGGTGTCAAACTAGATTTGTTATTAAAGTATTAACTGTACCACCAAAGTAACATTAAGAAAATAACTGAAATGTACATTCAGAGAAGGAAAGGAGAACATAAAAACAATAACACTACAAAATAGATTAAGCACAAGAAGGAAAGAATTGAGGAATAAAAAAAGATATGACATAGAAAATAAAAAGCAAAATGGCAGAGCAAGTCCTTCCTTGTCAGTAATTACTTTAAATGTGAATGGATTAAACTCTCCAGTTAAGAGGCAGAATTGGCAGGATGTGTTTAAAATCATAGTCCAAATATAGTGTCTCCAAGGGACTCTGTTTTTTCTATCCAAATAGGTTGAAAGAGAAAGGAGGGAAAAGATATTTCATGAAAATAGTAACCAAAAGGGATCTGAAGTGTCTATACAAATAACTGAAAAACCAGGCCTTAAGGTGAAAATTGTTACTGGAGAAGAAGGATGTTTTATAATGATAAAAGAGTGTCCCACTGGGGTTGAAGTTCAGTGGTTGAGCACTTGCCTCACATATGGGAGGCACTGGGTTCGATCCTCAGCACGATAGATAGATAGATAGATAGATAGATAGATAGATAGATAGATAGATGAAATAAATATCTTTTTTTTAAAGAGAGAGAGAATTTTTTAATATTTATTTTCTAGTTTTCGGCGGACACAACATCTTTGTTTGTATGTGGTGCTGAGGATCGAACCCCGGGCCACACGCATGGCAGGCGAGCGCACTACCGCTTGAGCCACATCCCCAGCCCTGAAATAAATATCTTATGTCCATCTACAACTAAAAAATATTTTTAAAAATTAAAAAAAAGAGCGCCCCGTCAATAATATATAGCAATTACAAACATAAGTGCACCTAATAAGGGAGCCCAAAATATGTGAAACAGAAACTCAGAATTAAAGAAAGATAGAAAAATCAACAATAATAGTTGGGACTTCACTGTGTCATATTCAAAATGGCTAGAACAACTAGACAAAAAGTCAAGAAAATAGAAAACTTGAACAGCACCATAACATAGCTGGATCTAACAGATATCTGTAGAATATTCCACCAACAACATTATTCCCAAGTGTACATGGAATAATCCCTAGGTTAAACTATATATTAGTCCATGAAACAAGCTACAGTATATTTTAAAAGATTTGATCATCTAAAGTATATTCTAAATCAAAATGGAATGAAATTAGAGATCAATAACAAGGAAATATGGTAAATTTATAAATTTGTGGCAATTAAACAAGACTTCTGAATAATCACTAGGTTGAAAAATAAATCAGGGAAATAAGAAAATACTTTTGGATACATGAAAACATAAATACTACTTAAATTTATGAGATGAAGCTAAGTCAATACTTAAAGGAAAATTTATAAGTGTAAATACCAGCATTAAAAAAGAAGAGAGCTCTCAAACCACTAACCTAAACTTCCACCTAAGAAACTAGGAAAAGAAAAGGAAACTAAAAGCAAGCAAAAAGAATAAAGTAAAGATGAGAATGGAAACAAATGAAGAAATAAATAAAGGAATCGAAAGTCAATTATTTGAAAAGATCAACAAAATTAATAAACCTTTACCTTGTCTATCCAAGAAACAAAAGAAGACTTAAATTATTTAATCAGAAATTAAAGTATTAACATTACTACTGTCTTTGTAGAAAAAAAAATTTTTTTAAGTTTATAAGAGAATTCTATGAACAATTGTACCATAACAAATTAGATAATGTAGATGGAATAAACAAAGTCCTAGGACACACACATACTACAAAATTGACTCAAGAAGAAACTGAAATTCTGAAGACTTAAATAGATTGATTTAGTGCTCAAAAACTCCTCCCACAAAAAAAGCACCAGATGACCTAACTGATGAATTACTAAATGTTTAAAGAAGAATTAATACCATTGTTTTTCAAACTCTTCCCAAAAATGAAAGAGAAAAGAATACTTCCTAACTCATTCTATAAGACCAACATTGCCTTATACCAAAAGCCAAATTGAGAAGAAAAGAAACTACAGAACAGTTTTGTTTCTATGGAGTAGCAATGAACAATCTGGAAAAGAAATGAAGAAAATTTCATTTATAATACTTTCAAAAGAATAAAATACTGAGAAATAAATTTAAACAAATTGGTGCAAAACGTTTACACAGAAACATGTAAAGCTCCATAATAAGTAAATGGGAAGACATCTATGTTTATGGATTGGAAAATTAATACTGTTAAGATGGTAGTGCTACCCACAGTGATCTATGGAGTCAATACAATTCTTTCAAAATCCCAATTTTTTTCAGAAGTGAAAACCGTGTGTTTGAAAATTCATGTGGAACTTCAAGAGTTTCCAAATAGTTAAAGGAATCTTCAAAAGGAAGAATATGGTTAGATCAAAGTGGATCAAAGACTTAGGCACTAGACCAGAGACCCTGTGCCTAATAGAAGAAAAAGTAGGCCCAAATCGTCACCATGTCGGCCTAGGATCTGACTTCCTTCACAAAACTACTAAAGCGCGAGAAGTAAAATCAAGGATCAATAAATGGGATGGATTCAGACTAAAAACCTTCTTCTCAGCAAAGGAAACAATCAATAATGTGAAGAGAGAGCGTACAGAATAGGAGAAAATCTTTACCACATGCACCTCAGATATAGCATCAATCTCCAGGATATTAATCTCCAGAATTCAAAAAATTTAACAACAAAAAAAAAACCCAATCAATAAATGAGCTAAAGAACTGAACAGACACTCCACAGAAGAAGAAATACATTCCATCAACAAATATATGAAAAAATGTTCAACATCTTTACAATTAGAGAAATGCAAATCAAAACTAAAATTTCATCTCACCCCGGTCAGAATGGCAATTATCAACAATACAAGCAACAATAAATGTTGGTGAGGATGTTGGGGGGAAAGGAGTGTACACTCATACATTGCTGGTGGAAATGTAAATTGGTGCAATTATTATGGAGAGTGGTAAGGAGATTCCTCAGAAAACTTGGAATGGAACCACCATTTGACCGAGTATCCCACTTCTCAGTTTATACCCAAAGGACTTAAAATCAACACATTACAGTGATACAGCCACATGAATGTTTATAGCAGCTCAATTCACAATAGTTAAACTATGGAACCAACTAGGTGCCCTTCAACAGATGAATGAATTTTAAAAAGTTTCATATATATATTATTATGAAATAATATTATATATATATAAAATGAAATATTATTCAGCCTTAAAGAAGAATGAAATTATGGCACTTGCTGGTAAATGGATAGAGTTGGAGAATATCATACTAAGAGAAATAAGCCAATCCCAAAAAACAAAGGCCAAATGTTCTGATAAGTGGCTGCTAATTCACATTGGAGCAGGGGGCTAGGGAAGAACAGAGTTACTTAGATTAGGTAGAGAGGAGTGAAGGGAGGAGAGGGGGTATGGGGTAGGAAAGTTAGTAAAATGAATCAGACATTATTACCCTATATACATGTATAACTATAGGACCAGTGGAATTCTACATCATGTATGACCAGAAAAATGAGAAATTATACTCCATTACATATGATGTATCAAAGGGAATTCTACTATCATGTACAACTAATTAAAACAAATTTTTAAAAAGAAGAATATGGTTGGAGAACCAAGGCATTCTAATTTCAAAACCTACTACAAGGCTTCAATAATCAATAGATCAATAGATACTGACATAAAGATAAACATTGAAATTGGTACAGGTGCAATAGAATTAAAGTACAGAAATAAATCCATGTGTCTGATCAAGGATACTAAGACCATTCAGTGAGAAAAGAACCGTCTGAAATTTCAATAAACAATGCTTGCTCAACCTGATATCTACAAGCAAAAAAAAAAAAAAGAATGTGGACCCCTACCTCACAAAATACACAAAAATTAATCTAAAATGGATCAAATGCCTAAATACAAAAACTAAAACTACAAAACTCTTAGAAGAACCATCGGGGTAAATCTTCATGACTTTGGATTTGACCATGGTTTCTTGGATATGACACCAAAAACACAAGCAACAAAAGAAATAGGTGAATCAGACTTCATCAAAATTAAGAATCTTTTAGTTTGAAGACATAATTAGACATATGAAAAGGAAACCCATAGAATGGGAGAAATATTTGTTCCTCATCTATCTAGTAAGAGCCTAGTGTCCAGAATATATAAAGAACTTACCACTTTAACAACAAAAAAGATAAACAACTCAAAATGAGCAAAAGTCTTCAATAGACATTTTTACAGAGCAGGTTAAAAAAAATGGCCAGGACATTTCTTGTAGAAATAGATAAAGCAATCATGAAATTCATATGGAAAAACAAAAGACCCAGAATAGCAAACACAATTCTAAGCAGGAAGTGTGAATCAGGCGGCATAGCGATACCAGATCTCAAACTATATTACAGAGCAATAGTAACAAAAACAGCATGGTACTGGTACCAAAACAGGCAGGTGGACCAATGGTACAGAATAGAGGACACAGAAACCAATCCACAAAACTACAACTTTCTTATATTTGATAAAGGGGCTAAAAGCATGCAATGGAGGAAGGATAGCATCTTCAACAAATGGTGCTGGGAAAACTAGAAATCCATATGCAACAAAATGAAACTGAATCCCTTTCTCTCGCCATGCACAAAAGTTAACTCAAACTGGATCAAAGAGCTTGATATCAAATCAGAGACTCTGCACCTGATAGAAGAAAAAGTTGGCTCCGATCTACATATTGTGGGGTCAGGCTCCAAATTCCTTAATAGGACGCCCATAGCACAAGAGTTAATAACTAGAATCAACAAATGGGACTTACTCAAACTAAAAAGTTTTTTCTCAGCAAGAGAAACAATAAGAGAGGTAAATAGGGAGCCTACATCCTGGGAACAAATTTCTACTCCTCACACTTCAGATAGAGCCCTAATATCCAGAGTATACAAAGAACTAAAAAAATTAGACAATAAGAAAACANTATAAGAGGTTGTGAGGGGAATGGGTAAAAAAACAAGGAGAGAATTAAATTACAGCAGATGAGTATAGAGAGAGAGGAGGGAGGTGAAGGGAGGGGGGATAGTAGAGGATAGGAAAGGTAGCAGAATACAACAGTTACTAATATGGCATTATGTAAAAATGTGGATGTGTAACCGATGTGATTCTGCAATCTGTATACGGGGTAATAATGGGAGTTCATAACCCACTTGAATCTAAAGTATGAAATATGAGACGTCAAGAGCTATGTAATGTTTTGAACAACCAATAAAAATAAATAAATAAATAAAAATGTCCAGGAAAAACATGAAAAGATGCCAAATGTCATTAGGTGTTAGGGAAATTCCAATCACAACAATGAAATACAACATCACACCCCTAGAATGGCTATAATCAAACAGACAATAACAAGCTCTGATGAGAGTGTGGAGAAATTACCAGTGGAAATATAAAGTGTTGTAGCCACTGCGGAAGACCAGTTGGGCAGTTTCTCAATAAGTTAAACATGGAATTACCGTGTGACCCAGCAAATATACGCCTAGGTATACATAGACCCCAAATGATTGAAAACAGATGTTCAAACAAAAAGCTGTACACAAATGTCCATAGTAACATTTTGCACAATAATCAAAAAGTGGGAACAACCTAATGTCCACCAGCTGATGAATGAAAAACTAAATATGGTATCCACATGATGAAATAGTCAGCCATAAAAAGAAATTGGTTACTGACACATGCTACAACATGAATGAGCCTTAAAAACTGGTAAGGGAAATTATGGTAAAGGAAAGGAGCCAGACACAAAAGGCCACATTTTGTCTAATTCCATGTATATGAAATGTTCAGAATACATAAAATACATAGAGAAATCCAGGCTCTCTGGAGAAGGGGAAATAGAGAATTACTGCTTAGTTGATACAGGGTTTCCTTTTAGAGTGATGGAAATGTTCTGGAACTATGGAGTGCTACTGGTTGCATGACCTTGTAAATGAATTAAATGCCAATTTTAAAATGGCTACAATGATAAATTTAATATTGTGTGTATTTCACCACAATAAAAGTAAAAGCCAGTGATATTGCTAGCTACTATTTTTAAACTGTATTTTTAAATCATTTGAGACATACAGAAGAGCTGAAAGAATAGTATGAAGAATGTTTATATACTCTTCATTCAGATTCCCTAAATATTATTATTTTATGATATTTGCTTTATCAGTTTCTCTCCTTCTCACTTTTCCTCCCCTACCCAGATGCCCCTTCTTTCCTTCCTCCACTTCCCATGCTCTGCAGACCTTTACATTTGGACAATTGTCCCACGAATGACCTTTATGTTTGTTAAAGACAAATTTTGTCCCAGTCAAGGACACCCCTAGCATCACACATTACATTTAGTTCTCATGTCTCTTCCATTTCTTTTAATTTGGACCTGTTGCTCAGTCTTTGTCATTCATGACCTTGATATTTTTGAAGAGACCCCTTCCCTTATAGAATGTTCTTCAATTTGGGTTTGTCCCAAGTTTTCCCATAATTAGATTCGGTTTTGCATTTTTGCCAAAGAGAGCATATAAATCGTGCCCCATCCTTCCCAGGGCACCATATCAGGAGGCACAAGATATCAGCTCATCCATCATTGTGATGTTTAGGTCACTCATTGGTAAGGGGACCTTCCTGACCTCAACACTGTAAACTCACTACTTCTCACTTTGTAAATAAATAGGAATCTTATGGGGTGGGTATCTTACGGAGAGAGATTTTGAGACTATGTAGAAGTCCTATTTCTCATCAACCTCTCACTCGCTAGCATTAGCATGTATTCATATACCTCTTCAAACAACTTTTACTGTAGTTTTGACCAGTGATTTTCCCATTCCATAATTATTAATTCCTACCTGTATTCATAAGGAAGAGCTTTCCCTGTTCTCTTATTATGTATTCATTCACTGAATAAATATTTATAAATAAATATAGATAAATATTTATTCGGTGAATAAATAAATATCAAAGTCTGGATTCTTTCATTTTTTTATTACTGTCATTTATTTTTATGCCCAATTTGTCTCTGATTTGACCAATAAGAGCTCATTCATGCTGGCTCCTGTCCTTTTGACCCGTCTTGTAATTCTCCGAGTGTTCTTATTTATTGACACAACCAGATGTTCCAGGGTCATCTTGTGCTTTCTGTAACTCAAGACACTCTAATCAGCCAGGTCTTCAAGGAGTCCTAGTTCCCTTCAGTGAAAATTGGTATTTAGAAAGCAAGGTCTGGCTTCATTGTGAAAACAATTACTAAAAAGACCAAAAACTGACTTTCTACTTGATGAAACTTTGGAAAACTTCATTAAAATGTTTTTGTTTGTTTGTTTGTTTGTTTTGTGGCACTGGGGATTAAGCCTTGGGCCTTGCACATTGTAGGCAAGTGCTCTACCACTGAGCTACACACCCAGTCTCCTTGTTTGCTTTGTTCAATTGAACAGTGTATGAAAATATTGGAAATATTGCGATTTTTCCACAACCTTATACCAAATCTGTTTTTATTTTATTTTTTTTTAATCAATAATCAATGTTTTTATGAACGTTTACCTTCTGTCTTTGTCCATTTTGTGCTGCTCTAACATAGTATCTGACACTGGGTGATTTATAAAGAACAGAGATTTCTTTCTTACAGTGCTAATGGCTGAGAAGTCCAAAATCAAGTGTTCTGTATCTGTTGAGGCCTTTGTGCTGCATTGTCCCAAAATCTCTCTCCATAAGAAGGTGGAAGGGAAATAGAGGGTGAGAGGAAATTCAACAGGGGCCAAACTCATCCTTTTAGTCCCACAATAACAAATTCACTCCAATAATGACATGAACCCATGCATAGCCTAGTCCCTTTTAAAGGGTTTCACCTCTTAACATTGTTGCATTAAGGATTGTTTCCAACACATGGGTTTGGGGGAACATATTCAAATTGTAGTTCCTTTCTTCTACTCTTACATAGAAATAAACATTTCTTGCATAGAAATAAAATGTACGTATAGTTGCAAATATATATATCAGGCCACTTATGTCTTCCTTCTTTCACTGATATGAAATCCTAAATATTTCTCCACATTGCAGCAGGGCCTCAATCCTCTTCTCTTACAGGGCTTCCCACAGTTCCACTGAACTGCTGTGCCCTGTGCACCAAGACCTTCCTCCCCCAGTGTTTGGTAGAGGGGCTTGAGAGTTTAGCTGTTGAGATAGTCCTGAAAAATCAAGCACCTAGGTTTTTGTTTCAGTTGAATTTGTTCCTTCAGTTAACTTCCCAGAAGTCAAGATATATTTTTAAAAAGATGTGACAATGTTTATCCCCTTCACCATCTTTTCTGCCTCAAATCCTTCACATTTCTTTCTCTTTCATGGATGCCTGGAGCTCCAACAGTGAGTTGGAGCTTTCACTGGTCATGATCAAGTAATAAAACACAGATACCTGGTAGGTGCCAGACTCCACGCTGTGTGGTGTACAGATGCATGATACGTGCGCTCCTGCACCCACATTTTACTCCTTATAACAAATATACAAAGAGTTCTTATCCACTGAAGTTGAGAGGTCAAGGAGAATTCGCCCTGAGGTCTTTCTTGCTCCAGAGCTTTTGAAGCTGCCCCTCACTCCCACAGCGAGCCATGTGACGTGTTTGCATCCCCTATGTAGGATGCATCATCTCCCCTTCCTAAACATAAACCTGGTTCTGGGACCTGACCCTATTTTTTCGTAATTATAAAGGGCAAGGCTCAGCTGCTAAACAGACCTGAGAAGAAACAGGGGTGAAACAGTCATTAATTGAAGGATTGCCTGTGGCTCGCTAATTAATTTCAACCCAAGGGAGGCCTCTAGCAGAGAAGGCAGACTCCAGATATGAGTGACAAAAAAATTCCAAAATAATCGTTACCAAAATAAGACATGCTTACATCTCTCTCACACTGCCCAAAGGCAACACATTGTACTAGTTAATTAAGAACTTGGATTCCAAACTTAGCAATAAACCTTATAAGCTGTATGACCTTGGGCTCTAGGATCTCTTGACCTCTGTTTTTCCATCTATGTAATAGAGTAAAAATAGGATCTTACTTAAAAGAATTTTGTGGGAATTAGCTACATGATTCCATGGAAAGTGCCTAGGGCAAAGCCTGGCACATAGTAAATGCACAATAAATATTAACTCTTATTGTCCTTAGTCTTGATCAGTTTAATATTTATATCACCAATATGAGTAAAGAAATGGAAGGAGTGGCCAAGACTACAGGTTATCTTCAAATATCCTCTCAGTTTTTGATGGTAGAAGTCACCTGATTTTTAAATGGATACATGGCCACACTGAACAAATACTACATTTCCCTTGTAGCTAAGTTGTAACCATGCAACTCAGTTCTGATCAGTGGTATATAAGAGGAGATGACATGTGACTAACAGGAAGTGTCTTTAAAGCCCTTTCCTGGATTTCCTCCTCCCTGCTGGCTGGGTTTCAGACCGGAGGGCTTGAGGTCCAGCAGCCATCCTGGATAAGGAAGTGACCTTGAAAACAGAAAACCCACATGATAGAGCAGCAAGATAGAAGGACACTGTGATACACTATATCAACTCTGGGCTGACCACCTTCAGACTACTTGAATAAACTTCTGTCTTATGGTAGCAGCTGTTATTTAGGATATATCCTGAATGGGTGAATAAAATCCTAACCAATACCAAAAGAATAACTTGCTTTTAAGGTGACTTAATGCTGACTATATAATTCATTGAATAACCGAGCTCAGGAGCAATAGACTAAATTTGATAGCAGTTAGGCAGTGGTAATGTAAGGCACTTCCCAGCATCCATAAAAGCAGCCTCTCAATGGCCAAATGAGATGAATGTGGCTTGGGGATCTTTTGAACAGAACAAGTCTTATTAAGGAGATGGCGGAATTTCTGTCATAGGGTAGGAGACAGTAATATGTGTCCCACTTCCTCTTACCCTTTCCCCAGAAGCATCTGACTTCAAGGCATACTTCATACAAATTGACAGTGGGCTGTTTCAGTTCAGGTGATTTTTAGCTCTGTTCCTAGCAGGGCATTCAGCAGGAGGAAGGAGATGACTCTGCCTTACTTTTTGTAGGTCAGTGAGCACCTAGAACATAAGAAGTGGGAGTGTTGTCAGAGAAAGCCTGGAAAAAACATCTATTTGGAAAAGAGACATCTTGGGATAGGCAAGAAATGATCCCTGATTTAAGTACCAAAAGGATGTCAGGGAAAGAGTTTCTATAATCACGTCCTGCGCCTGTAAAGGGCTCTAATGTTGCTAAGACAGATTTCTATTTCACTAGTCAACGAACATGGGTTAATCATCTGTAACTATCAGACTGTGGCTGCTAACTGCCCTACCCAATATTGCTTCTGCCCTTCTTCCTCCTGAACATAATTCAGATATCATTCTGATTAGTAAAGTGCCCAACTGAAATACCTTCCCACAGTACCCTGAGGCTTGAGGTGGCCATGTGACATAGTGCTGGCCAATGAGATGTAAGCTGAAGTACAATGGGGGTCTCCTAACTAGAATGCAGATGTCATATTGCAGGAGCACCAATAATCTTACCAACAAGAACAAGAGCCAGACACCGAAGATGGCACAACTAGAAGACAGAAGGAGCGGGACAACTTTGCTCTCTGGACTTGAGCTTGCTGCCTTCTGGACTTGTTATGTGGGAGAGTAAATCCCTTCCTTGTTTAACCACCGTAGCAAGATTTCACTTAAAGGCAGATGACCCTCAGTTCTAACCCAGACATTAGGCTTAAGTCCTCGGGGTCGATAGTGTTTCTGATGGAGGCTTTCCCTGCTTATTAGACAGAACGTGAAGAAAACTTCCTCAAAACTGGAAGAGTTGCAAGATGGACTTAGTTCCAGGGGAGTGAGTGACCTCTGACCACAGAGGAAGGAGTACAGGGACTGGCAGGCACTGTCGCAGCTGGGATGGTGTGAAGCAGGACTGAGCAGAGTGACAGGCTTTGTTCAGTGATCTTTTCTTTAAAGTCTTTTCTAATGCAAAAAAAAAAATTATAATGATCAGAAAGTTAAAAAAAAAAAAAGACAAAGTAGGTGGACACAGGGGATACCAAATTTGGTTCACTGGCCATAGAGTGGTGTTGGTGGTATTTGCATTGAGATGCATGATTTTGTTACAATTTCTAAAAATGCATTTTCCCTCAACCAACCCTCCCCCCATAACTAAATTGTGGCAATTTTAAGTTCCTAATGGAATTTTTGTTTGTATTTCATCTGTAGTCATGTAATTTATCCTACTTTTTTTACTACTAGGATTTTTTTTTATCTTAGATTCATAAAAGTAACATGGCAGTAAAACATAGCAGTGTTTTGATTCTCAGATACTAATAGATTTATTATTGTTTTGTGTGTTTACAGCCATAATAATAAGGCACATTTTCCCAACTGTGTTATTAAAATGCTAGTATCCTATAAACTAAATACTAGGGATTGATTTATTGGCAAAAATTCTGTAAATATATGAATACTTTTTTAATTTTTTTTAATTTTTTTTTTTTAAAGATAGAGTGAGAGAGGGAGGGAGGGAGAGAGAGAGAGAGAATTTTTAATATTTATTTTTTAGTTCTCGGCGGACACAACATCTTTGTTTGTATGTGGTGCTGAGGATCGAACCCGGGCCGCACGCATGCCAGGCGAGCGCGCTACCGCTTGAGCCACATCCCCAGCCCCATATATGAATACTTTTAATGGGAAAATGAGATTATTTTCCTCTCATGCTGGAAACCATATTCTTTGATGGGGTAGATATAAGAAAGTTTGAACTTTACTGGATTCCATGACGGATCCCTGATGGTAATCTCAAACTTGAGACAGCAAGGATGAGCTGTGTGACCTTGTGGAAGTGTCCAATGGTGACTGGTAAGATGTAAAGGCTCAACAGATGTCTGTTGAATGAATGAACAATGATTCTCTTTGCAGCCTGGTTATCTCTGTGTCAAGGCTATTAGATGACAATAAATACTGTGCATAGGGAACCAATTAGGGTTTCTGAAAGTGCTTCACAATAGAGGATTCAGGGAGGGTGAAGGGTGATACTTAAAATGGAAATTACACAGAGCCTCACTCCATGCTTATTAAAATCAGAATCTTTTCAGTTAGGGCGCAGGCTCTGCATTTTCACATACACCTCCATCCCAGAGGCTTCTCCTGTATAATAAACCTTGAGCACTCTGGACATGCATGCTAGTTATTGCCAGGGAAGCTTTTGCAAACTGACTGGAAGAAGACTACCACTGGAGAAGGATTTTTCTTTGATCCTTGAGTTGGCAGTCGTAGCAAATGTGCTTGTCTCCGGCGACACCTGCTGGTTGAGAGCAATAATTAGCAAACAGTCCTTGAAACTACCCAAGTATTTTCTCTTTTGGGACCTTCAATACTCGGGATAGGATGAAGCATTTTAGTGTTTGAATTCTAACAGTGATAATCAATATATCCAAAGATCCTGATATCTGGGGGAAGGTAGGTTTAGGTTTGTATCTCCTTTTTATAGCTTTCAAGTAGAATCAATGTCTAGTAGAAGAATATTGCCCTTCAATCACCTTACATGTTTTTAGAACAAATGTTTCTGTGTCATGCTTATTTGAAAAACTACCAACTTTTGGAATTCCACTGAAAGTATATTCTGAAATTTTCAACTAGGGAATTTATTCCTTGTATTTATGTTAGGGAGATATTTTAAGAAGTCAATTCTTATCTCTCGTTGAAGATTCCAAACAAGATAAAGAAAAAAATTTCCATGGTATGGTAGCCATGGAAGTGTGTTTGGTGGGTCACACACGACATTGGGGAAGGTGGTGACACTTCATCCTGTTTGGAGAGAGTGGGGTCAAGGAACAAGATGGGGCAACAGATGTTACCAGGTAAGAAGTTCCCAGAAGAAAGACACTCTGTATTAAGGAGAGGTGTGAAATAGCATTTGTGGTACATCCAGTTGGAAAGGGATCACCTCCCAATCATTTGCTCTTATGAAGTATAGGGCTGACAGGTGAGGCTAGGGAGTCAGGCCAAGCCTCACCCGCCTACCAGGAAGATTCTATTTTATCCTATGGGTGGTGAGTAACCTCAGAAGAGTTTAAATTTAAGATTTGCTTTTTACTGAATTGTTGATCCCATTGGAAATATCAATGCCCAAAGTATACCCCCCCCTCATTTATCTGACAGTGATCAAATCCAAGTGGGTTAGAATTCCTGACTAATACTGGGTCTGTTAGTTAAATATTTTATGCAGATTCAACACAAAAATCACTAGTCCATTTGTCAAGCCCCTTAGCATTCTGGAAATTAGATTTGAACTGTGTGCTGGAACAGGGGGTTCTTTTATGTAGATATTTGACAGAGATGGATGTCTGTGCCTTTTATCTTAGAGGTTCTGCCTCCTCTCCTCGTCTTAGCACTGCTACACAAAGCATTCCCATCACACAGACCCTAGGAAAACTGATGTCCTTATTGGATCCAAGAATTTATTCAGAAACTGAGGTACAAAATAGACAAACTCGTAATTTTCTGCATAATTTTGCACCCTTTAAAAATAAGTGATAATGCTGGGTACAGTGGTGCATGCCTGTGATCCCAGCGGCTCAGGAGGCTGAGACAGGAGGACCGTGAGTTCAAAACCAGCCTCAGCAAAAGCGAGGCCCTAAGCAACTTAGTGAGACCCTGTCTCTAAATAAAATACAAAATATGGCTAGGGATATGGCTCAGTGGTCGAATGCCCCTGAGTTCAATCCCTATTGTTTTCCACAGCAGAGTGAACTGCTCACTTTGTGATCATACACACTCTCAAGACCTGCCCTCATACAGGATAGCTAAGTGGTCCCTTTGTCTCTCTCTCCTGCTTAGTCTTCAGCCATACCATGCATATCCTGGTCTAGTAGGAAAAGCATGGGATTCGGAATCTGATGGACATGAATTTGGATCTTGCCTGCCCCATTATGTTGACAAGTCACTTCTCTCTTTCTTTACCTGGCAAAAGGAACTAATGATACCTTCTCTTGAGGATTGAATGAGAAAAATGTGTGTGAAATCCTGACACCAGTGCCCAACATGCATAGTCCTCAAAAAAGGTTAGTTCCTTTCTCTTCTTTTTCTGTTCTTCCCTTGATGCCAGTGAGTCATCAAAAGACCCAGAAACACACAGGCTCAGACTGCAACAGTGATAAGTGGTCACTAGTTCATGCTGTTCTGTGCTGTCCTGTGGAGCTTACTCCTAGAACAGGTTAATTAAATAAAAGCACTCTTCTTACTTACAGAATTTCTCTCCCAACCCCTCTGTAAAGATTTTGAGCTCTTTCAGGTATGGAACCTGACAGTCATTAACCAATCTGTCCCCCACCCCACCCCACACAAGAGGACTGTCAATATTTGCTCACCAGATGTGAGCCTCAACGCTGATGTGATCCCCAAAGCCAGGATTTCCTGGCCTATGGGCTGGGCTGTCCTATCTGCGCAGATAAGCAGCTTCTGCCTGACTGGCCCAGCCCCAAATCAGGAGAGGGCCTCAGCCACTCCTGCCAAGGTCTGACTTTCTTATTGGCAGATATTGCCTAACAGAATGTGGCTTCTTGCTCATTAGCTAAGTCAGCAGCCTAAAGGACATTACTCTCAAAGGTTTGGTCCAAAGTTAATCTTTGACTTAGAGGGATAACACTTGGAGGAACAGTCCGCTTTGCACATGGTCTATTTATCTACTCTTTTTTTTTTTTAATTTTTTAAATACTTATTTATTAGTTTTCGGCAGACACAACATCTTTGTTTGTATGTGGTGCTGAGGATCGAACCCAGGCCGCACGCATGCCAGGCGAGCGCGCTATGGCTTGAGCCACATCCCAGCCCCCTATTTATCTACTCTTAATAGCCTGGAAATGCCAAAATGTTGGCAAACTGTGACTGAAAAAAAAAAAACTTTGGCAGTAAACATGACAATGAGAATAGAGCCAAGCAACAAAAGACTAAACACAAAAGAAAAAGATTTACAAGCTGAAGAACCCTAGTGTTAGCACAGACATGGTAGGAAGCTAGGCAAAGCTTTAGTATTTCTGAATAGCAGTACCCAAATAGAAGTACCTGCCCACGGGCGGCTGCAAGACAAAGCTGGTGCCTGATATGGGGGGGGGGGGGAATGATCATCCTGAAATATTTCCCTGCTTTGTTTGTACTTAGAGAATTTAAAAGTATGTCCAAAGTAATTTTTATTTTAGTGTTTCAATAAGCTTCCCAGGGTGGGAAAGGGATTGTGCCTTCATTGTAATTTTTACAAAGAGAATATCTTGCAGGAAATACACATCAGGAGAAAAAGCCTTGGGGTAGATCACATGTCTCAGTCTGGGATTTAGAAGGATTGAACATCTTGCACTCTGGGAAGCTTCTCGTTTGCTTTGGAACACATGACTTACAGGTACAGCCAAGCATTAATTCTTAATAGAAATTAACTTAGCCATTCCTGCTTTTTCCCAGTTGGGAAGTCCTCCTAGGAGGCAGCACTTCCAGGCTGCCTGCTCTGATGGGGAGAGAGCAGAGCTGCTCTTTGGACTGTCTACACAGAGCTCCTTGCTCTATCTCTGAGCAGCTGGCGTCCATACAGTTCCTCAGCCCTTCATATACTGGCCAGAGTCTCTTTCGTTGGCCATCATTCAGAACAAATGCATGGTCTGCAGAGCCCTGCCCATTCCAGAATCCCCTGATCTGGACAGAATGTACTCTGTTGTCATGCAGCACCCCAAGATTTTGGCAGGAAGAGATAAAATAGGACCAAATGTCCTGTTTTCCTTCTTAATGGATTCCTAGGAAAAAGGAAGAAGGTTAGAACACTGGATTAAATAAATGTCAGGGTCACCTGTGACTACTATTTTTTTTTTTTACAAAATGTTGGTCTCTTATTGGGCATGGAAAGTTGAAATTACAACATTCTTTCATTTGTCCCAGAGACATACATGCATGGTGGGGTATGAGGAAAGTTACAAAGACTCTTCTTTTTCTGGGAAACAAGCATCTTTTTTTAGATGTCTTTTTTTTTTTTTTTTTACTTCCAAACTATGGAAGTCTACAAAGTGCCAGAAAATTGAGTTCATTACAAGTCAACGCCATGCTTATCTAAAAATAATGGTCTAGATAGGTCGGCTGTTGTGTTGCTTCAATAGCCAACTGAGCAAGGCTCTGCAAGAGCCCATTCAGAAAGAAGCAGATCTACAGTATAATTTTGTGAAAAAACTAATAAATATCTAGATTTCAAAGGTTTAACCACTTCATATCTAGGTTAAGTATCTTTTATCTAAAATGCTAAGAACAAGTGTTTCAGATTTCAGATTCTCAAAATTTTGGAATATTCACATATACTTAATGAGATATCTCAGGAATGGAACCCAAGTCTAAATATAAAATTCATTTATGAATTATACACATAGCCTTCAACTTGTTTGGTTTTGTGGGAAGGAGTATTGAAGGGTTGAACCCTGGGGTAGTCTACTACTAAGCTATATCTCCAGCCCTTCACATTTTTTTATTTTGAGACAAAATCTCACTAACTCGCTGAGGCTGGCCTCAAACTTGTGATCCTCCTATCTCAGCATCCTGAGTTGCTGAGATTACAGGGACACCACACCACACCCAGCCTGAAAATAAGTTTATATAGTGTTTTTAGTGTCCCTGAGTTATGACTGTGGCCCATCACATGAAGTCAGATGTGAAGTTTTCCACTTATGGCATGATGTCAGTCCTCATCATTTTGGATTTCAGATTTTCAGATTAGGGATGCTCAACATGTAGTTTTTAAAAGGTAGATGTTAAGCCTTTTAAGAAGTGTTTCACTTTAAAATTACTGGTTTTTTTTTTTCATTACAAATATAACCTGGAAATGGTTCCTCTAGTTTTCAAATATGCAATATGATAAAATGCATTACTATGTTATGAATTGGATTACTAGAATAGCATACATTGCTTCGGGAACAGCTATCATGTCCAAAATATGCAAAATGGTACTATGGTAAGGGCTTTATGTGAATTATCTCTTTACTTTCTTATAAGAATCACAAGACATAAAGTTGTTCCCATTTTAAAAACGGGAGCACAACTCAGAGACCCAAGAAATTACTTAAGTAAGCATTCCAGCCCCAGTCATTAACTGTCAGTAGCCATTCTTGATCACAGGAGCTTGCATGATAGATATGTTTAGAGTAGCAGCAACACTCATAATCAAGTCTTGCATTAGGTTCACAATATTCCAGGAATCTTCTTTCGATTCTTTGAACACATGGACGCACGATCATTATTTTCCAGCATTGCAGAGGTTTAAGTCTTCCCATGACTTTGGACTCCTGAGAGCAGTAAACATGGTGCTTACTGTTCATGCTCACATCTTCCACTAAGCACCAGTGAGAGCAGAGCAATATTGTAGTTAGGTTGGACTCTCCCGAGTTACAAAGGTAAAGAAGTCTGCTCACTCCTTCTTTTCCTCAAGGTTGGAGTTAACAGCTGGCAAATTAGGTACTCAAGTCAAGAAGTATAAAAGTTACTCTCAAATAAAGAGTTAGGAGCTTGTGTTACTGTGCCAAAAAGGACCCTCACGCTGAAGGACTCCTGCCTTGACCTTGGGTCTCCTGCTCCATCCTTCTCTATCAGGAGCCATGAGACAGATCCCTGAATAGAGTAGTCCTGCCTCACGGACTGGCAGGTTGACTTGGCCATTGGTTAAGGGACAAAATTTGCATAATGTTCTAAAGACTTACTATAAAATGGTACTCTCTAAATCAAAATGGTTTGGGGCAAAGCCTAATCTCAGTGTCCTATTTGTAGTATGCCCAAAAGTAAACATTTTATTTCTTTTAAACTCTTAGAGTGACATCACCAACCTGAATGAAGAAAAAAATTCAATTTTTAAAAAATTTTGGCCTGATATTCAATGCCAAACCAGTTTATGGGTCAGATATCCAAGTTACCCAAATTCAAAACTTCAGTCTGATGCAGCCCTTTCTTTTCCCCAGTCGTCTCCCAGCCCCAATAAGGAGCAAAGGTAGATTTATGTCAAGCCTTGTATAAGATATGGTAGGTACTTAACAAAAGTTTGATTTTGAATGGTCAAAGAAAACATGGGATAGAAGGGAAGTGGGAGCGATGGAGAGTTTGAACTCAAATATTCAAATCTATCCCAATATTAGCATTAGCTTAATGTTAACAGCTCCTTTAAAAGTCATTTGGTGGGCTGGGGTTGTTGCTCAATGGTAGGAGTGCTTGCCTGGCATGTAGGTGGCACTGGGTTTGATTCTTAGCACTGCATATAAATAAAGAAAATAAAGGCCGTTTGACAACTGGAAAATATAAATACTTTTTTTTTTTTTAAAGTCATTTGGCACTCCTGTTCTTTACCCAGAAACTGTTTAGAAATTAGTGATGTGATTTTGCTACAAATCAGAGTATTTTTCCTAGTTAAACAACCCAAGTGTCCAAGAATAGGAAACTGGATGAATAAGTTGTGTTCCATCTACACCAGCTTTTTCCATCTCAGCAGATAGTACCACTGTTGAACAAACTGCTCAAACTGGAAACCTAGATTTATTCTTAAATTTATCCCTGTCTTTTTCAACATGTCATTCCAAGTCTTATCATTCTCCAAAGTATACAGGAAGATACAGATGTATTAAAGTGGACATTAAATGCCACCAAGCCTAAAAGACCACATATAAAGAAGGTATTACTAATTGTAAGGGTTCGCTTACTGGGGATACAGAAGGAAACACGTTGTCCAAGTAGCCAGGTAAGTGAGAGTTGACTCCACCAAATTCATGGTAGGTTAAATTGAACTGAGAGCCATAGAGAAACATGGACCAGGAGGAAAAAGAAAACAATGATATCGGTTCACATATATTCAACATATGTGCAATACTGCATGGATGACTTAAGATTATTTTTCACATTTAATGTTAATGAGCTGCAATCAGTGCCCACCTCTAGATCCTGAACAGTAGGATCCCTGCTCTTGTCCTCTTCTTTCCAATCTCCTTCCATGGGCAAGAAGAGATATCTTGAGAATGGGACCCAAGTCTAAATATAAAATTTGTTTATGAATTATACACATAGCTAATTATACACATGGGGCTAGGGAATGTGCCCACATTCCAAGATCACATTCAAGAAGCCCGGGATCCTAGAATTTCCCTCTCCCCCAGACAAGGCATGATTGGGTCTCTTAGGAACTTCCTCCTGAGCGGATTCTAGCTGTGGCTATGGTAGGTGATGTGGATAAAGCATGGATCTGAGGGCTCAGGTGTCCACAAGTGAGACCCCTCACCGTGTGGGCTAGAGCAAGGGGTGAGGAGAGAATAGGAGTGGGTTCTTCTATTTTTCCTCTTATCTCAGAGCCCATAAATATTAGCAGCAATCTTGATGCAGTGTCCACTGCTAACTATTAGGACTAACCAACTTCCCCCACTCCAATGTAAGATACCACTCCTTTATATCTTGAGTTATCCATTATGTCTACCCTGATTCATTCCCCCATCATCTCATTTGGATTATTGCAGTATTCACCTAACTAGTCTCCCCACCACCACCACTCTTGCCTCTCACTCCATTCTCCAACACATAATAGGTGAGTGAGCTTTTTAAACCATCATTCATTATGTTACTCCCACAGATTAAAATATAATACACCTTATGAGAGCACAGAAGGCCTTCAGCTTCACCTCTCCCAGCCTCACCATGGTAGCCACAGTAACCATCTTTTAGTTTCAATACTAAGAATTTTTCTACCTGAGGTCTTTCAAATATGCTGCATCCTCTGTCTAGAATGTTCTTCCAGTTCTTCATTCTTGAAGTCCAGATTTCCTCTTTTCCCTCAGACCTTCTACAACCAACTTGTATATCCCTGTTATTTTCTCTCATAGTATCCTGTTTTCTTCATGGTGTTTAATCGAAATTTATGCTTATGTATTTTTCCCTGTTTATTTATATAATGCCTATTTCCCCCATCATATTGTAAACACCATGTTCAACAATGAATAAATCAGAGCTTAGTACTGTGCACTGCATCATTTTGTGTGTGTATTAACTAATCTAGATAACAAGTACTGGAGCTGGGGATGTAGCTCAGTGGTAGAGTGATCACCTAACACTCAAGGCCCTGGGTTCAACCCCCAGTAGTGAAAGAAAATATTCAATCTATATAATTAAATATGATTTAGTCAATAAATAATGCTTTCAATTATCATAACTGACAAAAAGTTATATGTGATATAATTTCAAGTGAAAAGGCATGTTCTAGTAATATAATCCAACTTTTGTTTTAAAATGTCAATATAAACTAGGTATGGTGGTGCACACCTATAATCCCAGATACTTGGGAGACTGAGGCAAGAGGATCACAAGTTCAAGACCAGCCTGGGCAACTTAGTGAGAACCTGTTTCAAAATAAAATAAAAAGGGCAGAGGGTGTAGCTCTGTGGTGGAGCACTTGCCTAGCATGTAGAAGGCCCTTGGTTCAATCCCCAGTACAAAACAAAGTCAACGTATACTCTCTATGTTGTAAAATATCTTCAGGGTGTTAAAGTAGTTATCTGGGTTGGGAAACTGTGACTGTAGTTTGTTTTCTTATTTTTGCTTATCTTTTAAAATACTAATAACACATTACTTTTGTAATCACACATTTTAATTTTAAAACTAAGTAGATTAATATCTACCTAAACAATAACTATCAAAATAGGCTCCTTTTTGTTGGAAGCAGTCTAGATGTCCAACATTAAGGGACTATTGAGTCAAGGTCTGGCACATCCATTCGATACAGTGTCGTACGGTCATTAAAAATCACTATGAAGAGTGCAATAGCATGAAAAATTCTAACAATATTATATTAACTTAAAAATAAAATGGGATGAAATAAAAATAATTTTCAAATGATGTTATTGCAATGATAGGATTATGGCAATTATCTTTGTTTGCCAACTTCCTGTAAAACCACTTTCTATAATGAAAGAAAATTACTTTAAAAATGAATATGGGGGCTGGGGATGTGGCTCAAGTGGTAGCATGCTCGCCTGGCATGAGTGCGGCCCGGGTTCAATCCTCAGCACCACATACAAAACAAACATGTTGTGTCCGCCGATAACTAAAAAATAAATATTAAAATTCTCTCTCTCTCTCCCCTCTCTCACTGTCAAAAAAAATGAATATGGGCTTGATCGATTTACATATGATCTTGCTGTATTAAATACTATTTTTCAACATGAATATTTGTATAATTTAGC
Source organism: Marmota marmota marmota (assembly GCF_001458135.2). Classification (NCBI taxonomy): domain Eukaryota; kingdom Metazoa; phylum Chordata; class Mammalia; order Rodentia; family Sciuridae; genus Marmota; species Marmota marmota. Next base: position 7,638,933 of record NW_026000101.1, on the reverse strand, counting down.
CTTTCTATATATTTTGCTTCAAAATAAAATCTCCGTGGGATATGTAATGTGTCACTAATTCCACAAGGTGGCAATGTGAGAGTTACTAAACATCTTTGGACAGTTTGCTGGTGTTACCCAGTGCATTGCATTATTCCTAACAGTGTTTGGTTTTTGGTTTGATCTTTGGTATAAGTTGACACTGGCACTCACTTTAGGTTACAAGAATGTAACATATTTTATAGCTCTTGTTTTGACATTACTTAAAAATAATCCCCCTGACCACACATTTTCAGTTCCTCACTACTTCTTTGCTTCTTAAATCTTTTTCCACTTTAAAAACTAACAATAATCAAATAATACCAACTGCTGTTTCTTGAATGCCTTTTAACAGTGAGTCATCATGCAGAGTTTTTTGTATACATTACATCATGTACTCTTGCAGATCAGGTATTACTCTTTCCATTTTGTGGATGAGAAAAGAGGCTAGAGAAGATTGGTAATTTGTCAAAGTCATATTTATTATCTGCCACAGCCCAATTCAAACTCAATCTTCTTACACGAATTATTATATGGATAGATTAAAAAGTAAGTAAAGAAATGAATAAGTAAATAAAATGACTATACATAAATAAATGTACCGTGCATGTTTGAGTTTGTCAGGATGAACCCAATTAATGTGTATAACCATAAAGATCTAATATAAATAAATAAATGGATGGATGGATTTAGAAAATCACTTAGCTCATTATGGATAATAAAAATTACCAATCACAACACTGAAGTTAAAAATACAACCAAGGCAGATGTGGTGACAAACACCTATAATCCCAGTGGCTCATGAGGCTGAGGCAGGAGAAATGCAAACTCAAAGCCAGCCTCAGCAATTGAGCAAAACCCTTAGCAATTTAGCAAGACCCTGTCTCGAAAGAAAGAAAGAATGAGAGAGACAGAGAGAGAAAGAAAGAAACTATAGCCCAAAATATACATGTAAAAAAATAGTCATATTCTTTTTTAATTTTTTTAGCTGTAGTTGGACACAGTACCTTTATTTCATTTATTTATTTTTATGTGATGCTAAGGATCGAACCCAATGCCTCGCACATGCTAGGCGAGCGCCCTACCAATGAGCCATAACCCCAGCCCCCCAAAATAGTCGTATTCTTATAATCGCCAAATAATAACTATTTTCATGCTCTGTCATAATTTCTTCATATGTGTATCTGCCTAGTATATCTTGCTTAATTCAGGTAATGCTAAACATAAAAAGTTAGAGGAAATAAAATATATTAACAATTTTCAATCTTCTGTTTCCTTAATAAATCTAATATGTGAGAGATTCCTCATGTTTTTATTAAGAGTTCTTTGAAAGCAGGACTCATAGATTTATAATATTTTTCATTAAAATGTTCTTTATTTTATTCAATCATTCTCCTATAATTGAATTTAGCAATTTTCTCAAAAAATTAAGGGGTTGTTGATATTGCTACAGTGATTATCCTTGTGTAGAAATCTTTGTTTATCTCAGCACCTCTTTTTGTTAAGTGTACGTTCCTGGAATCTCAATGACTTATTGGGTAAAAAGAAATTGACTTTTAGGGGCTGGGGCTGGGGCTCAGCGGTAGAGCACTTGCCTGGCATGTGTGAGGCACTGGGTTTGATTCTTAGCACCACATATAAATAAATAAAATAAAGGTCTATCAACAACTAAAAAATATTTAAAAAAAAAAAAGAAATTGACTTTTAGATGATACTTATTTTTGTTATAATTTTTTTTATTAGTTACACATGACAGTACAATGATCTTGACAATTCATACATTTGAATCAAATGGGGTATAATTTCACGTTTTTCTGATTGTACAGGTTGCAGAATCACATTGGTCATACAGTCACCTATATACATACAGCAATAATAATGTCTATTTTATTCTGCTGCCCTTCCTATTGTTATAATTTTTAACATGATTATTAATACAAGTTCATTTTTAAAAACATAATGAACCCTCCTTTTCCTACTCCAAAATCCTTCCTTAACCCTCAAATCAGTAAAATACTCACCTATATTTTCTCCTATTTTAAATTTTTTTCTTCTCTTTATTTATTTATTTTGGGGGTGCTGGGTCTTGGACCCGGCTTCATACACTAGGTGAGCCACTCTACCATTGAGCTGTATCTTCAGCTCAGCAAAGTTTCTCTTTTTTAAAAATAAGGTAAGAATTTATATTGTAATTTTAATAGTTTCGTTTCCCTTACTTTCACTTTCCTTATGTGTTATTAGCTGGAAATAATTCATCATATGATGAGGAGTGAGGCCTAGTTATTAAGTAATTTTATCCCTTCCTCTGTTGATTTGTGGAGATGTTTTATCATGTGGTATAGATTCTTAATATTCCAAGAAGCCTACCAATTAAGAGTTGGGGCTTTGTGATTGGCCACATCTGGGTTCAGATCCTGTTACTACTATTTTTTTCTGGTTGTGAGCAAGTTACTCAGTCCATTTCATCCTCAGTTTTTCCACCTATAAAAGGGTGATTTTAGGGACGGTTCCATTGAAGGATGCATGTGGGGCAGTTAGCAAGGAGTGAGCTGCCCAGGAAACATCACATTGAGTATGCATCAGCTGCTATGACAGTGACTATGATATTAATAAAGTTATTCCATAACTTTAACAAATGGTGTAGAAAGCATTCACTTCAAATCTTTAGTGAATTACTTGGGAATATAATTGAAAACTAAAACAAAGCTGCATTCACACCTCCACAGTGTGGACCTTCGATTGGTGCACTCACAGCTGAGTTATACACAACCACATCCACAGGGCACACAATTCACATCTTGCCTTAGAAGAAAGATTTGGAAGGATATTAAGGTCAGACTATCTCAAAACTTGGAGGGGTGGTAGTCTGCATTGGTTTAATTTTTTGAACAATGATTATGTATATCAAGGGAAAACAAGATTTTCCATTGGAAAAAGTGCTCATCTCAACAAGGTTATGAGTCAGCATCCAAGATTTAGGGCTTATCAAAAATAGCAAAAACATCAGCACTTAAAGCTGCAAGTGCAGAGAGGACCTGAGGAACTGTTTCAAGGTGAATCTCTTGTTCCATCCATCTCTGTTCTTTCTTTTCCACTTTATTTATTGTAATTTTAGATTGCACGTCATCATCTGTAAAGGCAATGCCCTGCATTCATTTACATTTTGAATTTTACTTAGCAACTTTTCCCCCTTAGTTTCCAGATGAAATTTAGATTCCCTTAAGCCTTCCTAATTGCCTACTGCTGTCTCCACTTGGATTTAATAAGAATGTCAGATGTAATATTCCCAAGCCAAACTCCACTCTCAGTAACTGGCCACCCTGCCTTCCTGTTTGCTGACAGTGAAACCCTGTGTTCATCCTTAACCTTACTTTTTCTCTCAGACCCCGTATCCCGCCCATCGGGTAATGTAGTAGACTGTTTTTTCCACGGAGATCCATAACCCAATCACTTCTCACTTCTTCCACTGCCTTCATCCTTTATCCCTTGCCTAAAAAAATTCAACAGTCTAATAATTTGTACCAATTTCGTCCCATTACACATTATTCTTAACACAGGAGTCAGAGTGATCCTTTAAAACCCAAATGGGGTCTCATTACTCCTCTGCTCAGAACTCTCCAGCATCTCGCCATCTCACTGAGATCAAAATGCAAAGCCTCCACATGATTCATCTCCTACCCACCTGCCTATGACTGCTCTCAACTCATTCTCTGCTACTCGCTCTGCTCTAGCCATAGGATCACCTGGACCCTGGCTTTTCCATATTTATACCAGGCATATCTCAGCCTGTGACTTGCTTCCACAGGTGTCTGCCCTCAGTTGTTTCAGAGCTCAGCACAAATGTAGCCCATCCCAGAGGTATACCCCGAACTACTTACAGAATTCAGTACATTCCCTGTCTAGGCTAATATCCTTTATTTTTCTACGTTAGCACCTATTACCCTTTGATATATAAAACCACTTATTAACTATTGTTCCCTGTCAAAGAAGATTTCTGTGATTTGATTTAGAAGACTCTTCATTACAAAAATTAATATGGAAAAAATGATTTTTGAAATTATTATTCTTCCCATGGAGAACTTTGCTGCCTTTAATTGTATTTAAGTCTTTTGTGTCCTCTAATGTGTATGAATCCTAATTATAGGTCTTCTCATGTGGAAATCAATGACAAAAACTTTCTCACTAAAGTTTTTCATAATTTATTTAAAAATTGAGACGTAATTCACCATTCTAAAGTGAACAACTTGTATTTTTTTGGCACATTCACAAAGCTGTGCAACCATGACCACTAACTCCAGAACATTCTCACCCCCAAAAAGTAACCCTATGCCATTTAGCAGTCAATGCCTATTTCCCTTACCCAGTACCTGGCAACTGTTAATCCTCCTTTATTTCTCTATAAATTTGCCTGTTCTGAATATTTCATGAAAATGAAATTACATAGCACATAGACTTTTTTTTTGCCTGTTTTCTTTCACTTAGCATAACATTTTCAAAGTTCAACCATATTGTAGCTGCAATGGTTTGAATGGTTTGAGTGTATCCCCCAAGGGTTCATATGTTGAAAATTAATCCCCGTTGTGAGAGATAAAGAGGAGAGGTGATCTGACTATGATGTTTGGAGATGGGGCCTTTGGAAGGTGATTAGGATCAGATAAAGTAGTCAGGATGCAGCCCCCATGATTGAATATCAAGGGCCTTGTAAGCAAAGATAAATCAGAGGAGACAAAACTCATGTACACACTGTCTGTCTCTTGCCATGTGATGTCGTGGACTGACAGCAACCATCACCAGATGTGGTCCTTCAACCTGGACCTCCAGAACCATGAGCCAAAATAAAACTCTTTCATGAAAACTTATTCAGTCTGTGGTATTGTGTTATTGGCAACAAAAAACAGATGAATACAGTGGTATATACCAGTAGTCTATTCTTCTTTATGGCTGAATAATAATCCACTGTATGATACACCACATTTTGTTTTTTTTATACATTAATTGATGAATACTTCAAGTTGTTTGCATCTTTCAGCTATTATGGATAATAATACTATGAACATTCATGTGTAAGTTTTGGTGAGATATGTGATTTTAGTTCTCTTGGGGACATATCTAAGAGTAGAATTGCTAGGTCAGATGTAACTCTATGTTTAACCTTTTGAGGAACTGCCAAATTGTTTTACACAGCAGCTGCAAATAGCAATGGTAGGATTTCAATTTCTCTATGTCCTTGACAACTTGTGTTATTTCCCATCTTTTCTATCATATCCTTTCTAGTAGTTATGAAGTAGTATGTTTTTGTGGCTTGGCTTTGCATTTTCCTAATAACCAATTTTTTTAGAAGTCCAGAACAACAGTGGCTCTAGTTTTGGAATGATATTAATTAAGTACCTTGTCATATATTTATTAAATGTTCTTTGGATAAATGTCTATTCAAGACCTTTTTTGTTGTTGTTTTTTAAATTGGGTTGTCTTCTCGTTGAGTGTAAATATTCTTTACGTATTCTAGACACTACACTCTTAACAGATATATGATTTGCAAGTATTCTCTCCCATTTTGTGGGTTATCTTTTTGTTCTTTTAATGGTGTTCTTTGAAGCATAAAAGTTTTTAATTTTGGTTAAGTCAAATTATTTATCTTTTCCTGGGGTGCTTACACCTTTGTTTTCATACCTAAGAAAACATTGTTCAATCCAAGGTCATGATGCTTTAATCCTAAATTTTCTTCTGAGAGTTTTATTGTTTTAGTCTGGGTATTTATGTCTTTGATCTTTTTGAGCTAATTTTATGTATAGTGTATATAAAGTGAGGTAGGTACCCAACTTTCTTCTTTTGCATGTAAATATCCAGTTGTCCCATTACCCTTTATTGAAAGATTTTTTTCTTCCATTTAATAGTCTTGACCCCCTTGTCAAGGTCAAAACCAATTGACCACAGATGAATGGGTTTATTTCTAGACTCACAGTTCTATTTCATTGCTTTATATTTATTATCTGGATTCTTGACATACTGCAGTGAAATGAGTGTATTTTATTCTCTAACAAGCACCAAAATTATAATCTTACACCAGTTCATGCTTGTTCCTTGTTTACTGGTATGGGGAGGAGATTGACCTCCTCTGAGACGTGAGGACTATAAAGGATATTCACCTGAAAAGAAGATGGAGCTCTAAAATACTCTTTAAATACAAAGCTCAAATTCAAGTCCATTGAGCTTGACTAAAAGAATTCAAAACCTAGTAATTTTAGGGTAGGAATAACTCTGTAGACCCATCACCCTTAAATTCATGTGAGGAAATATTATTGAATGCTGTCTTTCTGTTCTGCTTTGTAGAAGGTTAAAGGTGGGGAATTGCATAAAACTTACCTAAATTGCAGAAGACTTACCTGTCTGTGATGCACATGATAAAGCAGCTTTGATTTAAGGATTTTTATTTCCTTGCATACTTCCAACATAAACAATTTGCAACAAGTTACCAAAATAGTAAATTGATTATATGAAATTACTTTTTTTAGAGGTCCAGAACAATAGTGGCTCTAGTTTTGGAATGGTTAATTTACAGCCCTTCTCTTTGTCAATAATTAACTAGTAGGCCAACGATCTCTTTAGGCCACTCCTTGTTAAAGATAATAAACATTATTGGTGTATAATAAAATGCTGTCTTTCTGTTCTGCTTTGTAGAAGGTTAGAGGTGGGGAATTGCATAAAACTTACCTAAAGTGCAGAAGACTTACCTAAAATGACATTAGATTATTAACAAGCAGGCTATAACAAGGGGTATGAAAACAAATGATTTCCTGGATTGAAAACTGTCTTTCTGTATTTAGAGACCAAAGCTATGTTGACATAATTTCCATCAACCCAAGATTGATCTCTTTTTTCCTGTGTACTGGTACCAGAGAGCCTAGAAGAGCCATAGATTTTGTGTTTTTACTGTGTTTATAACGAAACTTTTAAAAGCATTTTTTAAAAAGCATTAAAAAAATCATTTTCTAGCTACCATACCCCTATTCTGTACAATCAGGCAAATGCCACTTGTCATCTTCAGCAGATTAGAGAGTACTCTCTAAAGAGGATAAAGTAGGACTTGCGGAGGCATCAGAAATAGGGGACCATATTACGTCAAGGGGATTAAGTAGAAGTCTGAAAGTAGAAGAGGCCTTCTCCCACTCCCACTTCCCAGAAGTCTAGCAATGATATCTTTTCCCATTAAGTGGGAGACTAGGAAATCATTCTCTGGAGAATCTGACTAGCCCAAGAAAACACCAAAATAGGTGTATGGGGTAGGGCGGGGGCTCCAATTAAGACTCAGTCATGTCACCTGTAGAGAACTATTTCAATGACCAAATTGACCTAAAAATAAAAAACTTCCAGTTAATTTTAGTTTTAGTTAATTTTAATTTTTATTTAATTCTTAAATAAAAACGACCAGATCCTTGAGGCAAGTCTCTACTATGAAAGACCAAAACAAAGAAGAAAAGAAGAATAAAACAACTTGGGGGAAATAGATTGCAAGGTAAAGAAAATGTTTCTAAAAATTACTAATTCCACTCGAGGGAAAGATTGTATCCATGAAAATACTTGGCTATTTGAGAGGAAGATTCTGAAAACAAAAAGGAGCTCTCAAAAATTAAAAATGAGGGACTGGGGCTGTAGTCAGTGGTAGAGCACTTGCCTAGCAGGTGTGAGGCACTGGGTTCCATCCTCAGCACCACATAAAAATAAATAAGTGAACTTAAGGTATTGAGTTCATCTACAACTCAAAAATTAAAAAGGAAAAAATGTAAAGCTCATGAGAAGGTTTGGAAGATGAATTTGATGAAATGTCTCAGAAAGATGGAAAAGATGAAGTTGGAGATCCATTCCAAGTGATTCACCATCAAAACAAGGAGGAGGGGCATGAAGAGGTGGAGGATGTAAGAGGCAGCACAAGAGAAGCAAGAAGAGAAGAAATAGGAGAATCTAGGAGATATAATTCAGGAAAAGGGAAGCTTTCATAAGTGAAAGACATGAACTTCTAGATTAAAAATGGCCACTGATGAGGCCCTAGTTTCAATCCTCAGCACCACATAAAAATAAATAAAGTAAAGATATTGTGTCCAACTACAACTAAAAAATAGATATTTAAAAAAAAGCCTGGGACTGGGGATGTGGCTCAAGCGGTAACGTGCTCGCCTGGCATGCGTGGGGCACTGGGTTCGATCCTCAGCACCACATAAAAATAAAATAAAGATGTTGTGTCCACCGAAAGCTGAAAAATAAACATTAAAAAATTCTCTCTCTCTCTCTCTCTCTCTCAAAAAAAAATGCCTACTAATTGCCTAGACGAATAGGTGAATATAGACCCATAACAATTGTGTCATCAAGTTATCTCAAAACACCTGGGCAAACCTTCCAGGAAGACAGAGACAGTGAGAAGGGTGATGGTGCTGTGTAAGCAGGGGATGTTACATACAACAAAAGTATCAAGAGTCAGAATGACATCGGCTTTCTCAAAAGAGTCCTGGGATGTTGCCTTCACATTTCTGAGGGGACATAATTTCCATCACAGAATTCTCTATCTATCCAAGCTATGCAATACATGTGAGGGTAGGACAAAGACATTTCAGACATGCAAAGGATTTCCATGGAATTGTACCAGTCATACCAAGATCACAATCAAAGGAAACTGATCGATGTTTTCTGTTTGTTTTTTAATCAAAAGGTTGCCAATAAAGAGTAAGTAACCAAAAAAAGTAGGACACATTAAAAATAATACATGAGAATAAGAATTCAAAGCCATTGAAGTTCACTTTTTATTCAATTATGTCATGAATATCTACTTTCCCTCCATTAAATGCTGAGTGTACAGTGGTGAGGAAAAAAAAAAAAAGACACTTATCTTTGCCCTCATACAGCACATTAGTGAAAGGTTTAAATGATTATACATACACTTAATGGAATATTATGTGAACACTAAAAATACATTGGAAATAGAAATGTAGGATTGGTTTACAGTATAATGTGAGGCAAACAGAATGCATAGTATAACCAAACATGAACAAGAAGTCATAAAACTGAAAATAAATGTGGGGATGGTACACTTATGAACACATTTTTTTCTTTTTTCAAAAAGCCCTTGGATTTTGTATTGTGTTTTCAAATAATTGATGGAAGCATCAAAACATAGAATGTCCTAATTGCCTGTTTAAAATTTTATAGCAAATATTTCATTTGGAAAAAGTTGTTGCCACTTTAAAAAATATTTAATTTTTTCTGAAAGCTGTGTAACTCTTCATCCTTGACAGGATCTTATATTTGATTCCCCACTTCTGGTAGGAGAAACAGGGTCCCTTGGTGAGATGAACTTGTTCTAGCCATGCAGAGAAACAGGCAGATATGAGAAGGCATGCAGATCCAGAATCAGAGGCTAGAAAAGCCGATTAGACCTCATCTGTTAATTAGGTCTCTGAATCTCTAAGCAGGTGAATAAAATGCCTGCCTGTGACCAAATCAGAGAAAAGTCACTGGCAGTATGAGGGCAGTTGATGCCAGATGATGTATTTTACTATTCCTGGCCCCTGAGGTATGAATCATGCCTGAAGGAATGTTACTGAAGTACTTTCCTTAGTAGTTAGTGAACGCTCATTTTAGCGCTGAGTGTTTGTGTCAAATACGAGATTCCAAGAATCTCCATATGAATTGCTGTGTACAGAAGTCTTTTATACTCTATAGGAAATAAAACTGTCTAGGACCAGCTCATTAGATGTAGCCTTGGACTTTTAAGTCCAGGAAGAGACTTTGAACTCTCAAAGAGACTGACACAAAGAAAATTCAGGAATCCTGGAAATGAGTGTTCTAATCATTCCTTGGGATGAGCTGGAGTATGTTGTAAATTTTTTCATGTTCAAGGGAAGAGGAAAAGATAGAGCATCAAAGTATCTTATTGTTAAGTGTAGCATTTGGTTTTTTACATATTTTTAAATTTAAAAATAGGAAAGCTAGATGTAATATGGTCTTCTGGATGGGAGCCTGAAACAGAAAAGGACATTGTGGAAAACTGACAAAATCTGAATAAAGTATGGAACTCAGTTAACAGCTCTCCAACACTGTTGGTCCACTAGTTGTCTTAGTGATGTCAAAAGTTAACAGCAGGGGTAACCATGTGTAGGGTACATGGGAGCTTTCTATATTAACTTTTTAAATTTTCTGCAACCCAAAACTATTCTAAAATAAAAGTATATTTAAATTTTAAAAAAAGAATAAAGAACTTTTATCTCAATCTCAGTCAAATCACAATTTTGGCATAAGCCTAGAGTCCAGCCATGTGACCCTAACTAAGCAACACCCAGTATTGAATGTCAGTCTAATTATAGGACCTGTTATTTTCAATGGTCAGGGGGGAAAAATCATAAAAGTTGAAACTGCAAGTCAAAATATGTAAAATTATCAAAAAGAAACTAATAACATAGCACCATTTAGATGAGGTATTGTAGAAAACAGGAAATCATTGTAATGTCCTTGGTGAGGAACTGATATAGTAAAAGCAGTGGGTTAGGGATTGATTCTATCTGCAGTTTGCCAAATGGAATGAAGTTGGAAAGAAATCTGAGGTAGGAGGATCAGCAAAGAGGCAGTACGTGGAATTTAAAAATAAAATTTCAACATTAACCCTGAATAAACAGAGCCTGTTGTGGAGACGGATGCCTCTGGAGATTTTAGCCTGACACCATTAGATAATTGAATCACTGAATTACTTCATATTCTCTTGTTCCAAGTCTGAGCTCTCCTGGCACTGCCTGGTCAGAACTATCTGGTCACCTCTTGTCCTGCAGTGGCCCCATGCTTGCTTGTGAGTCAAGCTGAGTCTACACTTCTTTCATTATTAACCCATCCTAATGAGTTTTTTAACAAGTTATTAAAAAAAGAAAATTATCATTAAAAGAAAATTATCTCAAGCTTATAGAAAAGCTGTTAAATAAGAATGGTTCACAGAACACCAGGTGATATAGAGTCACACCTATTGTTAAACATTCATTTCATTTCATTTGCATCTTCTTTTTCCATCTCTCTCTGCCTACCCCTCCCCCATTTTGAATCACCTGAGCAGAATGTACGCACATCGTGGCCCTTCTGTTCTAAATACTCAATGTGTATTTCCTAAGATTCAGGATATCCTTCTGCAAAACCACAGTATCATTATTATCTTCAGTTAGTTTACTCAGTCACTGTTCCATGAATTGACCTTAACTATGGGAACACCCATTATCCTGGTCTGACTTGTCCCACGGCTAACTGAATTACAGGAGTGAAAAACCCAAAGTTTCATGTGGACTTCAGGTTTGGGTCTTTGAGAGTACCACAGAATCTTCAGAATAGCTTCAAATTTGATTCATGGTTCAGCCTCTAAAAATCTCTTTGTTAAAGAATAATGCTGATACCAATACTGATGAACCCGGCGCTAGCACTCCTTACCACGTGTCAGGCATTGTTCTAAGCACTTTGTATTTATTAATGTATTTAATCCTTAAAGGAACATACCATGATTATCTTTGTTTTATACTTGGGGAAGTGTAGGCACAGATGTTAAATACCTTGACCACCAATACACAGCTGATAAGGAAGTAGTATCAAGTCTTGAACCCAGGCTCTCTCAGATATTCCTTTTATTTGTTAATCTGGGTATGTATGTATGTATGTGTGTGCATTTAGCCCTCTTACATTTCTTAATGTCTAAAGATTATCCCACGTTATTTCTGGTTACTGATTGATTCTCATTGTCATGTCCCCCTAGGAGAGAAGCATTCATTTGCTTGATGTGTTTGTTTTCAGCTAAAGAGAAGATGACTGGGTTCATGAGACCGGAAGAATGAACTCAAAGGAGGCTGTCTACATTGGGTTCTCCCACTCAGCAGCTGTGGAGCGTCTGAGGATGAAGAGCAGGATCTTATTACTTGAACAGAGGCATGCGACAAGGTTCCCCAGCCATGAACAGCCAAGTGGATTTGCTGCAGTGGGGCAGTCTAATAAATGATTAACCAGAAGCTTTGGTAATAATCTGTCTTGCAGCAGTGTCTTCAAACTTCTCTTCTAATCTTGTGCATGTTTAGAGATTCCATTCTAGATTCCACTAGATTCCATCTAATGCCAGTACTGCTACAGTCTGCATCTGCAAGGGAATTCTCTTGGTGCAGGCTGGGTCTGTCCTCTTTGACTCTACTATTTATAGAGCTGATGTTTATTCAGGGCCTCTTCCAGGCCAAGCATTAGGATGAGTGCACTACATACATTTAGTCCTTACAACAGCTCTGTAAATTTGCGCCTATTATTTTCATTTTGCCCATAAGGAAATGGAGGCTCAGAGAGTTTGTGTGCTATGGTAAGATCACAAGGTTGCCAGGGTTAGTATTCAAATCAAGGCTCCTACACTTTAACACTCTGCTTTACTCATTATTGTTTCAGAGAAAATTACTCTACAATACCATCACAGGTATTACCTCCTCTCTGAGTAAGGGTGGGGATGGTGATGCATGTATGTGGGAAGTGTCTTCAAGGGAGCATCAGTGAGACCATAGAGGTGCACAAGAATCACAGAGTGATATTCTAAACAAAATAATTCTTAATGTGCTTTTATGGCCTGAGTCAAATCCAGCCCCCAATCTATTTTTGTAAATAAAGTTTTATGGGAACACAGCCACACCCAATCCTTTATATACTGCTTATGGCTACTGTCTTCTATAGTGGCAGAGTTGCATAATTGTAACAGAGACCGTGAATAAAATATTTACTATATAGCCCTTTCAGAAAAACTTTACCAATTCCCAATTTAATGATTTTGGAAGAAAGTCATCCATTTTCATTAAGACCTTTTTCTTATTTTTTCCATTTGACTGAAAACTATTTAAAAATTTATGACGTTTAGATAATCCCTATATTCTAATGGATGTGGTGGTAGTGGTGGTGGAGTGGGGGTTGTGAGCTATAAGGATCTAACTAGGGAAAGGAAGGGGCTGGGGAGGGACCTGGGCCTCCTGGTCCCCCTAAACTCTTCACCCCAGACTCCTCCCACTCGCTTCCTTCCTATTCCTCCTGCCAAATTGTGTCCTAAAATAACTTTTGGTTCATAAACATGTAAGTGGCTTCCCACATACTACTTGCTCAAATCCCAGCTCCTTGGTCAGGAATTCAAAGACCATGACAGTCTGATCTCTACTAATCTCTCTTCTCAACCCCCTCTCCTCCCCTTTTCTTTTTAACCGTGAGGAAATCATGCCAAATTAATTTAAATTTAATATGTAAATTTATATATTTCAAAGCCAACTTGTCATCAATTCACTTTTATGAAAAACAGAAGAATAAATACAAATACATACTTACAGGTGTTTGTCCTAGTCTGTTTAAGCTGCTATTACATGATAACATAGACTGTGTAGTTCATAAACAACAGAAGCTTATTTCTTGCAGTTCTGGACACCTGGAAGAGCTAGATCAAAGTGCTGGCAGCAGATTCAGTGTCTGGTTAGGTCCTGTTCTCTGATTCATAGACAGTACCTTCTTATTGCATCCTCACGTGCTGGAGAGAGCCAGGGTCCTCCTGGGGCTTCCTTTCTTTCCATCCCATTCTTCAGGGCTCCACCCCCATGATCTAATCACCTCACAAAGGCTCTTAATAGCGTCATTTTGTGGGTTAGGATTTCAACAAGTGAATTTTGACATAAATATTCAGACTGTAGCAATGCTATATTTGATAACATGAAACTAAGCTTAGATTTCACACCTGATACCTGATCTTAGCCAAAAGAACAATTATGAATGTATTAATCAGTTTCTACAGATGTTGTCCATTGTATTTTTAAAAAATTCTAGCTGTTTTTAAAACTGTAATATCATGAGCTTTCTCTCATGTTGCTAGGTATTTTTCATAAAGATAACTTTTTATGTCTGCAGACTTTTCCATCTCATATATGTTCTAATGTTTTCCTAACACTTCCCCAGCATTTGGCCATTGAAGGTTTCTCTCTCCATTCAATTAATTTCATCTCCTACTTTCATTCCTTGGAATTGTTCTCTTATCATTTTCTACCTCAGCTTGGAAAGGATCCTATTTCCCTTCCTGTCTGCTGCTAGGTCAAGGTGTAGCCTATGAGATGGACGGAAATGGGCTACATTTTCTAATCATAGAATATTACACCCTGTCTACCTTGCCCTTTTAGTTCTTCCTGTCACCTTTCTGCCTCTGACTGTTTTGTCGTGGAGAAGTACAGATTGACCTTCAGAATGAGAGAGGGATTTCAAGAGGCTTATTTTTCCAGGAAGTGCTGACATAGAACCATCTCAACCTGACAGCGAAGGCAGTGCAGTATCAAAGAACACAGACACTATTATTTCCTGGTGCTATGTACTTAGGAGAGTGGTTTACTCCAGAAAATAACAATAGATATTTAACACATATTGCACATTTTCTGTATGTCTGGCATTAGTCTAAGAACTTTATATATATATATATTAAGTCATTTATTCTCATAGTAATCATATCAAGTGGACACTTTTAATACTCATTTTATGAGAGAATGAGGTATGAAGAAGTTAAGAATTTGCTGAAGGCCACACAGTCAGAAAGTAGACTTGGGATTTGAATTCAAACACCCTGGCATCAGAGTCTGGGTCTCACCCAGTAAGTGCGGTGAAACATGCACTCTGGCCCTTTATCTCCCCAGTCTCAACCAGACCTCTAACATTTTAGAGAATAGGAAAAAGGAGAGGGGCATCTGAGCAATGATCCAATAGGAAGCCTGTTTTTCTGAGTTGGAGGGATCTGGCTTCTGGCCAGCATCCTGGGTGGATTTCCTTTCATGAGGAGATTGACAGGTTTAATTTACTTTATTCATGATCATCCTCTGAACATGGTGAGTCCAGAGGTGTGTCTAAGGCCTAAGTAGAATATGTCAGAAATCTCTGAGCCTCCCAGAGCTTACTCATCTCAGTGTCCCCAGTGTCTAGAAGAAACAGGCCATCATGCACGATGTTATGACACAGTAAAATCCTAATAGCTAGGGTTTAGTGAACTGGCCCTCTCGGGCCCTTCTCCAGGAAGCAGTGGGACCTCTTCCAACGGAGTGAGTGTGAGGAGAAGAAATCTAGAGAGCCTTCCAAAGGTGAGTACAATTACATGGTCAAGTCTGAAAGGAAATAAATGATTATTGACCTGAAGTTGGAAAAATAATGGAACCTCAAGGTTCAGAAAGATGTTAAAAGTTATCTCTACCAGTTACCCTTCCAGTGCCCATACCCCCACCCCCAATGACAGCTCTAAGCAAATGCCCAGCCTCTGCTTGGATACCCCTAATGATGGGAATCTCACTTACCAAGCCATTTATTCCAGTTCTGTATGAATTTCTTAGAAAGTTAGACAATTTGTTGAATGGAAATCTGTCTTCTGAACTTCCCCCAGTCGGGTGTGATTCTACCTGTGGGATGGTAGACAACACGTCATCTCTGATGTCCACACAACAGCCCTGGGGAGATTTGAAGTCAATGATTACATCTTCCCTGAGTTTTTCCTTTCAGGTTAAAGACACACGGGTGTTTGTGTCTCTTCTCGCATGGTTTTCTGGCCCTTGGCCAATCGGGTTTGTGTCTAGTGATTGCTTCTCACTTGGCTTAGAGCTCTCCAAGTATGGAGCCAGACTACCCCATAGAGTGCCAGCCCACTTCAGGGCTGCACTGTCCTTTTCCTCCTAGGAGACCCTGTCCATAATGAGTGTCTAGGGTCAGAAATTAGTGCTCTAACTTCCCAGAGGTTCCAGGGCTTTGGAGAGAGTTTGGTCTTTCATCAGAAGAGGGCAGAAAACATAATTAGTTAGGTTTTTATGCTTGGGAAGAGAGGATCATGGCAAATTTTTTGAATCATTACTATATTCCAGAAACTGTGCTAACCACTTAACAGGGATTATTTCATTTAATCCACTCAACAACCCTTGTACGTGCTAGGGCTATGATTCCTACTTCACAACTGAAGAAAATAAGGCTTAGAGAAGCCTCAGGGTTTTCCAAGTCTGGGTAGTGTATACTAAGACCCTTGCCAGATGTTAGCAGGGAGCATGGGTAAAGATGTGGAGCTTCAAAAAGAGCAACATTTGGCTAGTGATGCTTCAGAAAAGTCAAGCATAGAAGTGAAAAGGGGAGCTGGGGTAAAACTAGATCTCCTGAGGCTCCAAAGACCCAAAGGGAGAAAGAACCACGCAAGGGTGGCATAGAAGGACACAGTGTACAGGAAGTAATGTAACTGCTACTTACTAAATGCCAACTAAGCCAAGCATAAAACATACATAATCTCCTTTAATCCTCACAACAACCCTAAAAGGGAATTATGATCACTATGTTACAGATGAGGAAATTGAGGCTTAGTGAGGATAAGAGACTCATTGGTGTCCACATAGGTGGTAAGAAACAGTGTCTGGTTTTACATGCAGACATGTGACTCCATGCCAGTGACCCTAAACTGACATCCAAGGGGAAGACTGTTGGAGACACAGAAAGGAAGGAAATTTTTCTCCCACCAGATAGGGGATCCCAGAACTTATGAGGCAATTCAGGGCTACAGGCAATGCCTGCCTGGCACCCCTCAGAGTGACAGAGAACCTGGTCCTGGGAGGGGTTGTCAGACATTAGCAGTGACAACTATGAGGTTATCCTGACTTGGAGTTTCCTTAGAAAGAGGTTCATGGGGCCCAGAAGCCTCATTCAGAAAAATATGGCTAGAAATGCTATATCAGAATCAGAAAACTAAGGTTTTTTGGGGAGTGGGTGGGTACTGGGGATTGAACTCCGGGCACTTGACCACTGAGCCACATCTCCAGCCCAATTTTTTATTTTTTATTTTCCTTAGAGACAGGGTTTCACTGAGTTGCTTAGTGCTGAAGCTGGCTTTGAACTCATGATCCTCCTATCTCAGCCTCCGGAGCCACTGGGATTAGAGGCGTGTGCCACTGAGCCTGGAGCAAACTAAGTATTGAAACAACATCTGTTTTTATTTCCCTGTAGTTTCTTTTTCCGTTTTTTTTTTTTAAGCAATTTTACTTCTCTTAATTTAATAGTTTGCAAGCATTGGTGTGCATCAGAATCACCTGGAAGACTTGTTAAAAACAGAGTTTTTAGTTCAGAGTTCCTAGTTCAGTTAGGGAAGAAATCTGAGAATTTGCACTTTGAAGTTAGCAAGTAATGCTGAGGCAGCTGCTACAGGGAACCCATTTAAGAGCTAGTACTTTGGTGGTAAAACTGTTTTTGAAAATTTTTATCTTGAAATGGTGAGTGCAGAAAAAGTAAAGGATTTGCCTATAAGCCAGAGACACTGAGAGTGGGTTGGGGTACAGAGTTCACCAATCTTCATGAATGATTACGGTGAGAGAACCTATATGAACTGGGGAAGAAAGAAGTCACAGCCAGAAGGAAATAGCTGTTCCCGAATGGGAACAAGGGGAAGTAAGGGAGCCAGGATGAGTTTGGCAGTGGAACCAGACCAAAAGAGCCATAAATCTGGTGAGGGCAGAAGTCACTTAGGGTAAAGCAATTGTTGAAATCTGCAGACTCCTGGCTGGGCTGCAGGAGAGAACCGGAGGAGCTGGAGGCAAGGAGCCAGGAGTGAGCTCCTAGAGGATGAGCCTGTGACAGAGTCTGGCGATCACATTTCAGCTGCGACTCACTGTCTCCCAAAGCCTCTCTCTTCCTCCTCCTGTGGTGGTGTCCATCAGTCATAAAGTGCCCAAGATTTGCCCTTTAATAGGACTGAGGTGAAACCCTGGCATCTGAAGAAGAAAGAATGGCATGGAATGCTCTTTCCTTCTCTTTGTGGGAGTCCAGGTGGCAAGCAAGGGCAGCACTGGGAACCATACAGTCAGTCTGGTGGTTTGACCTCTGATGCTCTTCATTTCCCAGTCTACATTTCTCTCTTGTAGGGAACTGACTCAGCCTCAGTGCACAGAGCATGGTGTGAAGATTAGTCTTTGCCACTGCAGCAATAGGTGAGTGGCTGGGCACCTGGCTGCTCTCACTGCTCCTCATGGAATTGGAAAGATTTGGTTAGAAGCTTCACTTCCCTTGGTATCAAGACGGGTGGGGACATCACTCTGCAGGACTGTATGCCACTTCTGCTTTCAGCTGACAGGAACAAAATTGTTCAGAGGCCCTTCCTGGATCCAGGCTTTCCAATTATTACCCAACTAGTCTGAACCAAACTCTTGTTTTCCTGTTTGTGCCCTTCATCCCATTTCTTGTACATCTCAATGCAGATTTAAAAAGAATTTGTGGGAAGCCATTCTCGCACGTGATTGGGCACCTCCTGGATTGGGTGTGAGGCGCTCTGGCTAAACTGTGTCAGAGCTTTCCCCACCATCTCCAGGTGCTAGAGCCTGTCCGCGTGGGGGTGTGACTGACCACTGACCCTGAGGCCAATCACTGACCCTGACCTTGGAATGCTGCCCCCCTCGACCTTCATTGGATGGAATTTTCCCCTGAATTTCTTGTTTCCCAATAAAAGGCCACTCCCTGGTGTGCTCTCTCTCTCTCTCCTGCTAGCCCTGAGTAAGCCTTGCTGCCCTACTGGGTGGTTTGAGGTGTGAGCCAGAGAGGTGAGAGCCATCTCGGACCTGGTCATAGAAAAAGGTAATTGAGTCTGTGTGTTTATTTTGATCTCACTAGTTAACTTTTATGCCACGAACCTTTTTAATGAAACCAGTGCGCTGGTTGCATGGTGGAAAGAATTAATTGAGGAGCTGGGGTTGTGGCTCAGCCTAGAGAGCTTGCCTACCATGTGTGAGGCACTGGCTTCGACTCTAAGTACCACAAATAAATAAATAAAATAAATGTCCATTGACAACTAAAAATTATTTTTTAAGAAAGATTTTATTGAGTGCAGACTGTATGGCAGGCCCTGTGCTGAGGATACAGATATGGGTAAAAGAAGATTCGGCCCTCAAGAAAATCACAGTAGAGTTGGGGAGACTCATAGGTAGACATTTAGAGCACTGTAGAATAAATAGTTCCTCATACCCTCTCTCCGGCTTTTGTATCTGCTGTTGCTTCCCACTAGAATGCCCTTCCCCCGACTCTTGCATTACTCATCCTCCCACTTACTCAGGTCACTACTGAGAGAAGCCTTCCCTGACCTCCCTATGGGAAACTGAACCCTCCCAATTCTTAAATCCTTTACTCCATGTAATTTTTCTATTTATCACTTATAATATCATTCATACGTTAATTCTTTTTGTCAGTCTTCCACACAAAGATTGTAAGTTAATGGGAGCTGGACCTGAATTCTAGACTGAATTCTCAGTTTGCAAAACTGGTACACAATAGGTACTCGATACTTACTTCTCTTTAATGTATTCGTAAGTGATTGCCCAGTTCAACTTTTGAGCATCTCAAGTCATCTAAAAGGAGGATGAGGTCTCCTTGGGGAGAAACATTTTCAAGCTTACCTGCATTGCCCCCTCAGGACGGACTGAGCAGGTTCTAACTCCCTACCAATAACAAATGTATTTTACTCAGCACAAGCTATACAACGCACTTCATATACATTATCATCAATATTAAATGCAATATTCAATCCTCATAATCCTCAGCGCAGCCTCTTTTATTTTACAGAAATTCAAACAGGCTCAGGGACAGTGACTTGCTAAAGATCATTCTAGTAGCAAGGAGCTGGTGGAGACAGGCTCTCTATGAAAGTTCTACTTGGCTCCCCAGCCCCTTATTAGTCCCATACCCACATTTCTGCTGCATCCCCCTCCTAGCCCCTTTCCTCTCACTGGACAGCTGGGCCTGGTTAGCCCGGAGGTCTCGCCCAGGCTTGTTAGTGTGGGGAGATGCTTCAGGTGCGCGTGGAATGTAGAGTGGACTGATAAATCTCCGGGACAGGGCTTTCCCTCCCGAGGGCCCGGCTTCTGGATGCCCAGTGGCCCATGGCAAGGCCTGAAGAACTCGCGCTCGCGGAATTAAAGGGATGGGGGAAGGGAGGAGAGGCTGCAGACGTGCTCGTGAGGGCGGACGCACCCCTCTCCCTGCGGCGCAGACCCCAGGCACCTGAACTCCGGCGGCCGGCCGTAGCGCGCAGGCGCGAGCACTCCTCCCCCC
>NW_026000101.1:7614197-7617781 GCF_001458135.2 Marmota marmota marmota | reverse complement strand
GGGCCCGGTGGGTGGTGGGCGCCGGCGCTCGGGGCTTCTGCGGCTGAAGGCGAGGCCGCTGGGCCTCGGTCCTGGACGCGATCTAACCGCGCTCGCGGGGATGCAGGAGCCGCGCCCAGTGACCCCGGCTGGCCTCTTGATTCTCGAGAAGACGCCAGGAGCGGTCCCTATCTTTCAATCACTTTCTGCAGCGCTGGGCCCCTTTTATTCCTGCCAGCGTGCTAGGGAGAATGTTTCCCGCCCCAGCAGATGTGGAAACCGAGGCACAGCCTGATTTGGGGGTCTCCCTGCTGACGCCGAGCTAATGCTCTTTCTTCGAACAAGTCCCCTTTTTTGGCACAATGCAAGCTCTTTAGGTCAGGGACCCAGACTCCTTTGTACCCCTCCCCTCCCCTCCCTGTGACTTGTTCATAAGCAGGTCACTGTTTGTTAATTGAGGGAAAAGACAGTTGTCAGGGTAGCCGCCCCACCCTCGTTGACCAATTGGTGTTGCTTGTCACAGTTACCTAGTTGTGGTTGTGGAATGTTTCATACTTTCAGAGTAAGTTGAGAAAAAGCATATATAGAACTAGCCTTTTGACTTAAGTAAAAATGTTTAAACAACATAGCCAGTATGTCAAATGACAACTGAAAGTGAGTTTTTTAACATTTCGTCATAATCCTTGTATAGAAATTAACTGCCTGTTTCTCTTTGTTACAGTGTAATTGAAATATAGTACAGTATAGGAAAGAAAAACAAGCATTATCAATAATGCGGCAGGGAAAAACAAGGACATATTTTAGAGACCATTCTTTTCTATTATTAGGTAGAAAACACGGGAAAAACTTACTAGAACAACTTTCTATGATTTTGCATGATTTCACCTTCTTGAGAGTGGGGGGGATGAGAGAATAGTGCCATGTGTTAAGCATTAACTGTTATAGTAGCTAACAGATGTGTATGTTAACAAATGTGTTCATTATATGCATTTGTCTTGAAACCCAGTTGGATGTATTCAATTATTATTTCCAAGGATATTAGTAATTTTAAAAATTCCATATTATGTGTTTTGAATATGTATAAGTTTAAAACATTATCTCTGCCTAAATTTGTAAAATATCTCACAGCTTATTAGATAAAAGTCATATGATACTTGAGTGGACAGTAGCAGAGGTCAAATAGAAGAGTAAAGACTTGGGAAGTTCAGAGAATTGGGTTCCAGGGCACTATTTACTGACTGTGATATGGAGCAAGTCATGCACTGGTGATTAATTTATTTTCTCATCTATTCTGTAAAAATAAAAGTATTTCATAGTGTTATTGTAAAAATTTGATAAAATAATCCCTTAAGAAACACATAGCATTTTAAAGTTTATGAAGAATTAGTCCTGAAAAATTCCATTTTTGTAGGAAAAAAATTGTTTTAATGTGGATCATCTTAATTATCAAGGAATGTATATTCCTTTTGAGGAATCAAAAGTTGGAGGTTATGACTCTTGCTAGGTCATGCTGCATGTTGATAAGTTATTTTGAACCTATCTGTTATCATTTCAGATTTATGTATTTATTTACTTTTTGGTGTACCTAGAGGGTACCATGTGCAGTTTCTCAGAGATGGCAAAGAATTAGCTGTTTTTTTAAAATTATTATTGGTACTGATATGCCTTATTGAGGATAACTTTGAGAATCACTTCTCAATATTAGAAAATATGTTAAATTTCATTGGTAGCATCAAGAGAATTTTTCTAATCTAAAAACACCCTGTTGTTTTATAGGTCACAAAGAGTATCTGGTATTCATGCTTGTGAACCATTTAATTGTTGAATTTAAGCTTCCTTTTCTCATAAACTACTGCAGAATCAATTACTTGCCTCAAATAGTAATGAACTAAACTGATTATTTTTTTTTGTCTTTAAATGAGACAGCAGTACACCCCAGCATGAGTTTAAGAGACTATTTCCTGTTATAAAATGTTTTTACAGTAGCAGTAATAGTACCTCATACTAATAGCAGTTAGTATGAGGAAAATGGGTGCTGCAAGTGGCAAAGGAAGAGGATGCCCTGGATATATACCTGTTCATTGTAAGGTGTTGGGACTTAAGAAGATGACTCCGGAATCAGGTTTTTAGTGGTGCCTTTTATGGGCTATGTTAGCTTAGGTAATTTGTTCTTTGTTTCCATTTCCTCATCTATAAAAATTGAGATAACAATTTTATACTTAATCCTCAAAGGGTTATTTAAGGATTGTGTTCATTTTTTAAAACCTCTTAGTGCCTAGCATAAATTAATACTGTTAGCTATTGTTATTAATTTTATAATCCCAACCTCAAAATAACTTTGTTCTTTTCTGATTCAGTTTATACATCTTTAAAGCATGTTTTCTGTTTTTGTATTTGTAAGAAATTATTTGGTTGGTGCAAAAGAAGGGTTGTTAAATCCTTATTGAAAGAGGATTGGAAGTTCTGCCTCGTGTAATCTGACAATAAAGGTTAAGTTAACTGGACAGTCTTATAGAAGCTTGATGATGGCTAGTCAGCAAATGGATTAGCTTGACCAGCTGCTTTTTTGTCTGTGAAAATGACTTGGCCTTCAGTGTTTTGTTAGCAACAGATGCTCTGAATGAGAGGAGGAAGAAAACGTAATTGCCTTGGGTATGTAAGGCATACTGTTGGATATAGAAAACCACAGTATTATTTCCCAGAAATAAACAAAGGGATTCTGTTTATATTGAGTTTCTGGGGCACTTTTGTGAACAGGATGTGTTATGGATAGGTGGCTTTGTTTGATGATCAAACCTTTTGATTATGTCTGTAAGAGGTTTTAAGATAAAATCCCAAAGGTTTCTTTACCCAAAGAAATGTGCATGTTCAAAGGAAACATTGAAACAAGACATTTGCACCTTTCTAAAACCTTGGAGATTGTAATTCAATAGTTTAAGTTAAATTTTTATGTAGATCACTCGTATTCATAGGAATCATTGTTTCTAGGAAAGATGCTTTAGGAATAACTGAAAGGGTAGAAAGGATAGGGAAAGAGATCCTAGAGGAAGTAAGTTACCAAGAGCATACATTGTCATTTAGTTGTGCCAACTTTTTGTCTGTGTATTCTTAACTTCCTGCTCCGAAAAGGATAATGACAGGTGAGGCTTTACTGTATAAGACTGGACAAAGCAGTGAGGAGGTGTGGTGCATGCCTGAAATCCCAGTGACTCTGGAGGCTCAGACAGGAGGATTGCAAGCTCAAGGCCAGCATCAACAACTTAGTGTGACACCCTGTCTCTAAATAAATAGGATTATATATTATAGCTCAGAGGTAAAGTACCCCTGGGTTAAATCCCTGGTACAAAAATAAAAACCTGGACAAACCTAGACTGGGAGTTTGAATTAAGCAGAAATTTTAAAGCCCAACAATCTGCAGCAAGTAGCATATGTACACTTGCCTTCTATATCCCAGTTTTCTCTTCTATCCTGATTTTTTATTTATTTTTTTGCCTTCACATTGTACCATTAGCAATTCAGACATTCTCTCCAATCCAGATAATTAACCAGCCATACTATATTCCAGATACCTCTCAGTAAAAAAAAAAAAAAAAAAAAAAAAAAAA
>NW_026000101.1:7611716-7614172 GCF_001458135.2 Marmota marmota marmota | reverse complement strand
TCAGTGCAAAAAAATGGGAAAAAAAAAAAAAAAAAAAAGTTTCCTGAGGAAAAGGAGGGGAAAATTTTTTGAGTATTGTTTTATATCCAGTATTGTGGTAAACTGCTTTAAACTCTCACAATAGCTCTTGTTTCTATTGCACAGATATGGAAAAATGAAGCTTAGAGAAAACAGCTAGCAAGTGGTATTTGGGTTCAAACCAGATCATTTTTCACAGCCCAAGCTTTTTCATTACTACCCTTGCTTGAACTCTTTGCTTTTAAATGCTGGTAGGATTAATTAAAACTGCTAAAATGTTAGCAGGGATAAACTTGTACAAAGTAGTTGTTTTGTTTTCTAAGCTAGTTTAAGTCTAGTGAAAAATAGTTGGTAGGTGATATGGAATGTTATTTAAATTGAAACCAGGAATTTGGTCCTATTTGCTGCCCCATATAAGATCCCTAGTTTTTCTGTAATGTATATCTATCTTCCTTCTCTGTAGCTCTTTCTTTTTTGAGGGTTGGTCTTAGCTTTCTAAAGCTGAATTGGGCAGTTTTTAAAATGAAATAGGGAACAGAATTTTTTTTCTTTTTGTAGTTTTAACACAATGCTTTTTTTCAATGCTTGGCTGAATGTAAGCAGGATTATTCATGCAGCAAACACATATTGAATGTTTGCCATAGTGATGGATATTCTACTCTGACCTAGGGTAGACACTGTTGTGAAGTTGGTGCATTTGTATCC
Organism: Marmota marmota marmota; assembly: GCF_001458135.2. Lineage (NCBI taxonomy): Eukaryota > Metazoa > Chordata > Mammalia > Rodentia > Sciuridae > Marmota > Marmota marmota. The sequence goes on along the minus strand of NW_026000101.1, from coordinate 7,613,449 downwards.
AGCCTTCTTTTGTATGTTTTCACTCTCAGCATTTATTTCCAGTCTCAAGATTCTGATAGAATCTGAGTTTTTGATGTTTATTAACTGACAGTTAATTATATCTTGAATTTGTAAAAAAAAAAAAAAGTGTTAGCACAGCCAGTGTTTGCTATTCTGTTCCATTATAAATAATAAATGTTTATTGTAGGAAAATGGGAGATAGAGATAAATTAAAGTAAAAATCACCCATAATTCTGCCATCCAGAGATAATTACATTCAACATTTGTATTACAATCCAGTCTTTTTGTATGCATACAGAAATTTAAAAATTATAGCATCATAATGCATATTGCTTAACAACTTGCCTTTGACATATTTCACAAACGTTTTTCCATGTTAATACCATTGTACAACACTTTCAGTGATTCAGCAGAATTTGTGTGGATGTATTACTAGATTTTATTTAATCATCACCCTTGTATATTGATCTCAACCTTTTATTTTTTTTATTTGTTTTAATTAGTTACACATGACAGTACAATGACCTTGACACATCATACATTTGAATCAGATGGGATATAATTTCTCATTTTTCTGAGTGTACAGGTTGCAGAATCATATTGGTCATGCAGTCACATATATACACACAGTAATAATAATGTCTATTTCATTCTACTGTCCTTCCTTTCCCCCATCCCCTCCCCTTCCCTCCCATCACTTCTCTCTACCTAATCTAAGGTGACGGTATTTTTTTTCCTCACATCGTCATACATGTATTTTGTATAATGATGAGGGTCTCCTTCCACCATCCATGCAATTCCACTTCTCCCTCCCTTTCCCTCTCATTTCTCTTCCCTATCTAGAGAGAATCTTCTTCCCATGCTCTTCCGGGAGGAACAGCATTCTGAGTCACCTCCCCCCCTTATATCAGAGAAGACATTTGGCATTTGTTTTTTTGCGATTGGCTAACTTCACTTAGCATAATCTGCTCTAATGCCATCCATTTCCCTGCAAATGCCATGATCTTGATATTTTTTAGTGCTGAATAATATTCCATTGTGTATAAATGCCACATTTTTTTTATCCATTCATCCACTGAAGGGCATCTAAGTTGGCTCCACAGTCTAGCTATTGTGAATTGTGCTGCTATAAACATTGATGTGGCTGTGTCCCTGTAGTATGCTGTTTTTAGGTCATTTGGGTATAGACCGAGAAGAGGAATAGCTGGGTCAAATGGTGGTTCCATTCCCAGCTTTCCAAGGAAATCTCCATACTGCTTTCCAAATTGGCTGCACCAATTTCAAGTCCCCCCAGCAATGTATGAGTGTACCTTTTTCCCCCGCATCCTCGCCAGCACTTGTTGTTTGACTTCATAATGACTGCCATTCTTATTGGAGTGAGATGGTATCTTAGAGTAGTTTTAATTTGCATTTCTCTGATTGCTAGAGATGATGAACATTTTTTCATGTATTTTTTGATTGATTGTATATCCTCTTCTGAGAAGTGTCTGTTCAGATCCTTGGCCCATTTGTTGATTGGGTTATTTGTTGTTTTTTTTTTTTGGTGTTTAGCTTTTTGAGTTCTTTGTATACTCTAGAAGTTAGAACTCTATCTGATGTGTGAAGGGTAAAAATTTGTTCCCAGGATGTAGGCTCCCTATTCACCTCACATATTATTTCTCTTGCTGGATCTCAACCTTTTAATGTAATAAATAACACTGAGATGGACATTCTTTTTTTTTTTTTTTTTTTTT
>NW_026000101.1:7494687-7611274 GCF_001458135.2 Marmota marmota marmota | reverse complement strand
ATTTTTTTTTTTTTTTTTTTTAGGTACTGGGGATTGAACTCAGGGACACTCATCACTGAGCCACATCCCCAGTCCTATTTTGTATTTTATTTAGAGACAGGGTCTCATTGAGTTGCTTAGTGCCTTGCTTTTGCTGAGGCTGGCTTTGAATTTGTAATCCTCCTGCCTCAGCCTTCTGAACCGCCGGGATTACAAATGTGTGCCACCATGCCTGGCAAGATGGACATTCTTGTAGCCAAGACATTGCCTACATTCTTAATTATTTTCCTAGAAGAATTTTTGTAGAAGGAAATTACTGAGTTGATATACATATACTTCAAAAATGGTTTTGGATACATATTGTAAACTTGCCTTTCACAGGGCATTTTATTACTATCAGCAATCCCCAGAGTGCTCCATTTACACCACTCCTCTACTTTCAGAATATATGCCTGTTTAACTTTCTTGAGTGTAACACCCAGTTCAAAGGCCACTGCACATGATTAAGGCTCTGTCTTCAGTTCTATCATACTGTTTCCTCCAATCCTGAATAGGAGACTACCTCCTCATTTGGCTTGATATCTTACAACTGAGCTCAGGATGGAAAGGCAATATTTCCCACCATTTTTTTTTCCACTAGCTAGCATTAGATTGTTTTTAGGGGATAAATTAGATGGGCAGAGTTGATTATTGGTTCATTCTTGATTATATGGGTATTCAGGAAATGCTCACAATTGATTGTTAGGTATAGCTTTACGCCTGTAAACCATTTATGATTATCAACTTCCTGGATTTCTTAGTTCTATTTTTTACCTTCTGATTTCATTACATCTGGGAATGAAACTCCTGTTAATTTTGTCATAAGCTGATAAGATTTTTGATTATCTGGCTTACCTGATGGATAGTGCTTTTTAGATTTTGACTGTCACCTAATTCAAAGGAGATGTCTGTGGTGTGGGGTTATGCAAGTGACCTCAGTCTAGTGGCAGTTAGGCATTGTCCAGGGATATTACATGCTGGTTTCATTGATCCCTTTGCTCTAGTTGGTGGAATCCTATGATTATTTCTTGTAGTCTCCAATAGTGTAAGCAGCCAAGGTTAGTATAAAAGCAGAGGCTTTGGAGGCAGTCTCCTGGATTTGAACTGTGACTGCCAACTGATGACTGTGTGACCTAAGACAAGTTTCTTAATTTTTCAAACCCCCCAAAAGTGTGAAGGCTGTTGTGATTTAAAAAAAAAATACTTCATATTAGTAGCTCAGCACAATGCCTAACAAATTGAAAGTGCTTAATAAATAATTGCTGATTTGGCTATAATAATAGTTAGACCCCCTTAAATTGTAGATCCACTGGTGGTGATTCTAGATTTGTATACTTAACTGTCTGAAATACTAACGTAGTATTTGACTCAGAAATCTTCGGATTTGCGTAGATGCTGGTGGGAAACCCATATGTCAGAGTGTTTCTATAATGATCACTTGGATGCTGATTCAAGGTATAATGAACGGTAAACCTGGATGTGAAGGTTTTTGGCAACTGACTTTAAAAATAGGAAGTGTATGCATCATAACTTCAGGGGCGTGTTACATTCAGTTTTTGGATAAGTAGTCCAAGTTGGCAGATATTGTTAGATGCAGCAAAATTAAGACACAACATTTGAATTCCCACATATTAGGCTAAAATCAGTAGAACAAATGCCATTTCAAAATGATGAACATCATTTTGAAACATCATCTTATTCTGAGACTTATAAGGTGGTATTTCTATAGTAAGGTTGTATAGTTTGGATCTATAATGTCCCCTAAAGGCCTGTGACATGGTTGCGAGGTATTGGAACCTTTAGGAGGTGAGTCCTAGTGAAAGGGCTTCAGGTTATTGGGACACATATTTGAAGGGGACAGTGAGTCCCTAGCCCCTTCCTTTCTTTTACTTCCTGGCCAACAGGTGACCGGCATCCTCTTCCTTGGGCTCCCACCATGATGAGGTGCTGCCAAAGGCCCACAACAATGAGGCCAACCAACCACGGGTTGAGACCTGTAAAACTATGAGCCAAAATAATTTTTTTTCTTTAAGGTAGTTTGTGTTACAATCTGTTTTGATAGTTCCAGTTTTTTCTAATCTTGAATTAAAATCTTAATCCTTTTGGTGTTCTTATATGTTCTAACATCCTTTTAATGAACCTTTGATCTTTACCATATCAGTTAGTACAGTGTAATAGTTAAGGGTGTTAATTGCCATTACTTGAATTCTGGCTTTGTGACATATTAGCTCTGAATATCTGGGCAAGCTACTTAACCTCTCCATGCCTCAGCTTCCTCATTAGAAAATGGGAATAATAATATCTTACCTCATAGAATTCTTGAAAAAAAATAAATGAATTAACAGTATGTAAAGAACTCAGGATAGTACTTGGCACTTGAGAGTCTAAAAATATTCTCATTTGTTCAGTCTATTGTGTTTACTTCACATGATTAATAGAAACTATAACTTTTTTAAAGTCTTCCCTTTTGCAGAGAGTGCCTTATGACTTATTTGTCCCAGATTACTTTGATCCATGCCATGGGAATGTTTGCAATTGTGCTTGACTGGAGTGTATAAAACCCCTTTTTTCTTGTTGGTGTAGCAGTTGCCTTAGTCTGAATCCATAGTCAGGCCATTGAGAGGCTTAATCTTGATGAAGTGGCTTTTTTGAGGTTCTGGTAATAGTTCTGCATGACCAAAGCACAGTGGCCAAGATAGCCTGTGCATATGTCCTCTGGAGACCTGTGTCCTGTTTATTTTAACTGTGGTCTAGAAAAATTGGCATTTGTCAGACCTGTATCACCTAGAATTTCTAGTTACAGCCATCTGAAGTCTTACAAAATATAATTATCTAGATATGCCTCAAATAATTTGTACTACCTTTATTCATCTATGTTTATCACTTTATCCATCAATGTTTGGAAGGTAATGGGAGACTTGAGATCTGATGATGAAATCTGACACCCTTGTAGTCATCCTTTCAGGTTAATAGAATCTCAGGGAGTGGATGAAAGTTGTTTTCACAATGGGTGCTTTCCTTCACCCATGAGGCATTGGTAAGTGACACAGATGTCACAATGCGCTCATTTTATAAGTGCTTTTTTTGGAACTTATTTTAATAGCATATCGTGTATGTTTTAGAATAGTGGTTACAGCATAGGAACTGATAAATGTGAGAGCTCCCAGGTAGGAAACAAAGCTTATAAGAGAAACAGCAGGCTACTGGAAGTGGAATATAGCAAGAAAAAGTAAGTCTGTTGTGAATTGAAGCAGGCAAAGTAAGCAAAGCAGATTATGTAGAGTCTTAAAGATTGTGTTAAAAATTTTCTGTTTTATCCAAGGAACAATGGAAAGTCATTGAAGAATATTGAGCAGGAAGTATGATGGTATCCTATGACCCTAGCTGCAGTATAGAGAACTGATTATTGGGGAGAAATAATATATAAGAGGCCTCTTAAGAAATTTTACTATAGTATGGGTTGAGATATGATAGTAACTTGTACTATGATAGTAATAGATATTCTAGAACTGTTTAGGAGGTAAAATTAATAGAACTTGGTGGCTACATGTAGAGCACAAATTAGAGGAAAGATAATAAGGGTGAAGTCTAAAGTTTTAGCTTGGCAGCTGGTAGTGCCATTTATAGAGGTAGAATTCTGGAGAATGACCCAGGCTCAGTGGGGAAGGCTATGGCAAGTTGACTTTGAAGGGCTTGTGAGACACCCAAGTAGAGATTTCATACTCTGTGCAGAGTTTATATCACATATATTGAGACTTCTGGTTTTGGCTTTCACCTCGACAACTTCTCAGTCACTTGTGTTTCCATTATTAAAGCTGTGGATTAAACTCAAAGCCTTGGAGGGATAGACTTGGATAGAAAACTCATTGGATGACAATTTTCTCTTTCTCTTAAGTTTATGAATTCAAGGAAAAACATTCATATACACACACATAGGTGCACACGCGCACACACGCGTATCTATTTGATATCTTCCCTGGCATGTTGCCTGCCATATTTAGAAAATACTTTTTTTTTAAATGCTGGATTTGGTACCTATCCAGTCTGCCTCTCCTTGCATATTCCTAGATTAGGCATATGTTATCTCTATGTGTACTCTTCTCTGACTCCTACCACCACGCAAGCTAAGTTAAGTTTCTGAACTCACTCATGCAATCCTTTTAAGTTTTTATAAGTTTTGGTGTTGGTGAGAGTTTGTCTTAGCTATTTTTATTACTTGTACAGTTCTACTGAGTTCCAAGTTCCTTAGTTCTTATTATCTTCATGCCATTTCCACACTATATTTAGTGAGTCCCCATTTCTTGGAACAGCCAGAATGGTTGAAGCCCTGTTCCTCTTCAGAGTTTATTTTTCAGCCCTCCCAATGAATTTTCACTATTTTAGAATACTTAGCTCTTGATTACATCTTTTGCATTTTGCTCATCCTCCCACAACAATAATAAGTTAAAGAGAAAGTGGATTCAGAGCTTCTGGAGCTCTTGTTAGCACTGTACCCTGGGGAACTTTCAGAACACTGCCCTTTTTTTCTAGTAAGCATAGAAAAGTTTAGGATGAAGGCACTTTATCTGCATTCACTACCAAGGTCATATTGGTTTCTTTGGGTTTCTGTCTCTTATTGATCTGGGTGGTTGCTTCTTTAGTAGTTTATAAAGCACTTGGTGGTAGCTTTGAAAATATATGTGATAGTACCTGGGCATGGTGGTTCATGTCTGTAATTCCAGCAGTTCAGGAGGCTCAGGCAGGAGAATCCCAAGTTCTAGGCCAGCCTCAGCAATTTAGGGAGACCCTAAGCAACTTAGACCCCATCTCAATATATAAAAATAAAAGGGCTAGGGATGTAGCCCAGTGGTAAAGTACCCCTGGATTCATTCCCCAGTACCAAAAAAGAAAAAGAAAAAGAAACCACGTGTGATCTTAAATGCTAGGGCTCTAAAGCCCTCTACTACTGGCTTATCTATTCTTACAACTTCTCAGTGGTATTTTATAGCCGAGGCTTCAAAACTCTTCCCTCCTACATAGTATAGTGCAGTCCTCAGTTGCAGTCTTGTTTGTGTCATCTGCCAACCTTGGCATATTTGTAGTTTTACAGAAAATTTTGTCTAAGCAAAAATATTAATGAGCAATATAAACTTTATAGGCAAGTAGAGTGTATTTGTCCCTTGTGTTGTGGTGTTTAGAAGAATCTTAAAGGAGAGTTGCTTTTGCCCCAATTTAAGAATCTGGGATAACATAGAACCTAAAGAAATTCAAGTCTTCCAAGAAAAAAGTTCAGAAAACATTTAGGTTGTTTATTTTTAAGTGCAAATTCGAATTGATTGAGGATCTTTGCTCTATTGCCATTCTTAGAAATATATGGACTGGGGCTGGGAATGTGGCTCAAGCGGTAGTGTGCTCACCTGGCATGCGCGGGGCGCTGGGTTTGATCCTTACACCACATAAAAATAAAATAAAGATGTTGTGTCCACCGAAAACTGAAAAAATAAATATTAAAAAATTCCCTCTCTCTCTCTCTCTCTCTCTCTCTCTCTCTCTCTCTCTCTCATCTCTATCTCTCTATCTATCTTTAAAAAAAAGAAATATATGGACTGTTTTAATGGTATAATAAGTCTGTAAATCTGTATTGTCAGGCTGGTTCTAGCCACACGTGGTTTAGAGCACTTAAAATGTGACGAATGTAAACTGAGAAATGTTGTAAATTGAAAGTAGACATTGGATTTTGAAGAGGTAGTACCCCCATTTCTTAAAAAGAAACTCATTGAAAATTGTTCACTTTTTTTTTTGAGTTGGCGGTCTCATTTTGTTGCTTAGGCTAGCCTTGAATCCCTGGACTTAAATGATTCTTTTTCTGCCTCCCAAGTAGTTAGGATTTACAGGCATGCTCCACTGTACCCAGCTAGGTAGTTCATTGTTAAATGTTGATTAGAAATGATAATATTTTGAATCTCTTGGGTTAAGTATAATATTAAATTAATTTCACCAGTTTCTCATTTATTTTTTGTTGTTACTGGGAATTGAACCTAGGGACACTTAATTTTGAGCCACATCCCCCTCCCTTTTTGTTTTATTTTATTATTATTATTATTTTGAGACAGGGTCTCACTAAGTTGCTTAGGGCCTCGTTAAGTTGCTGAGACTGGTTTTGAATTTAGAATCTTCCTGCCTCAGCCTCCTGTGTCACTGTGATTATGTAAGCTACCACATGTGGCTTTCTTTTACTTTTTGATGTGGCTACTGTTGGCTCATTTTGTATTTCTGTTGAACAATTCTGCTCTATGAAGAAGGAGAGCATTGTCATTGGTAAAGGTTGTGTTCTGACTTCTATCATCACTATTAGACCAGGGGCTGTTAAATTTTAACAAATGGGTAACTCTTAATGATATAGAGGAATTAGTTTAAAGACCTCATAACAATGAGAGAACATTTATAAATCTGACTATATCTAGTAAATAACAGGAGCTTTGAAAAACAGGCTGCTTATTAAAAACCTTTGGAGCTCACAGCTTACTTAGCTGGGGCAGTATGCTTCAGCTGTCTCAAGAGTTTTTTACTACCAATCTTCAAACACAAAATTTGCTGCTAAACTTAGACAAGTAAAAGTGGGAAGCTATATTGTGCTCAGGAGATTTTTTTTTTCCCCTTCTGAAGTAGATCTGCCTCTTTTATGTTCCAAAATTTCACTTTTTGCATGTGTGTATATGTAAAATTTCCTTCAGTTTTTATTGAATTCACACATCATGATGATTTTGAAATTTTGTTTTTGGACTGAATTCATCGGACCTGGCTGCTTGTTTTCATAGTATATGATATCTTCCAGAAGATCTCTGTCCCTTGTTCTGGTCCAGCTTTATTGTCTTTACCTTGGTTGATGTCTGCTAGGTATGCCTAGCAGTGGACCATTTAAGCTCAAGTTGTGATTCTGTAATATGAATTTTCCAGCAGTTTTCTGTGTCATTGAAAACTTAGCAAGCCAGATGTTTAAAGAATATATAATTTTATGGTATGAGTATACCATAAAATAGGATAATTGATTGGATTCAGAGGTAGAGTTCTAATGCAGCAGTTAAGAGCATGGGCGTGGGAGTGGGACTGAGCCTAATATTTTATCTAATCAGCAGTATTTTGGGCAACTAGTCTAATCTCTGTTTTCTCATCTGTACAGTATGAATGTAGCCCTGGCTATGTTAGTCAGCTTTCTATTACTATAACAAATACTTTAAATAACTTATCAAGAAAAAAGGTTTATTTTGGCTCACAGTTTTAGAGGTTTCAGTCCATGACTGGTCGGACCCTTTGCTTTTGGTCCTGTGGTGAGGTAGCAGTATATCATGGCAGAAAGTAAAACTGCTTACCTCATAGCTAAGAAGCAGAAGTCAGAGAGGAATAGACTGAGGTTCTATTGTCCCCACTGAGGGCATGTCCTCTTTGACTTAAAGACATCCTACTAGGCTGTACCTCTTAAAGGTTCTACCACCTCCTGATAATGTTGTTCTGGGGAACAAGCCTTTTACACATGGGTCTTTTGGGAAAAGTTAATATCCAAACTATGGCCCTTGCCATTGTGAGGAATAGAAGGGGAGGCAGATACATTCACCAAAAAGAACCCAATTGTGTTAGCTTTGGGTCACTGTGACCAAAATACCTGACAATAACAACTTATTTTGGGTTCACAGTTTCAGAGGTTCAGTCCAAGGTTGGCCAAGTCCATGGCTCTGAACCTAAGGTGAGGTAGAACATCATGGTAGAAGGGCATTGTGGAGGACAGTAGCTCAGCTCATGCAGCCAGGAAGTAGAGAACACAATTGGAACCAGGACAAGACATGAACTCCCCAAGGACATACCCCCCAGTGGCCTACTTCCTTCAGCCATGTTCCATTTGCCATCAGTTAACCATCTAGTATAGTAGCCCTTTCATATTATTAATCCACCAAATGGATTAATGCACTGATTAGATTACAGCTCTTATAATCTAATCATTTCACCTCTGAATATTCCTACATTCTCTAAGATGAACCTTTGGGGGCAGGGTACAGCTCACATCCAAGCGCTAACACCAATCATTTCAATTGAAACTTACTATAAAAAAGTATGAAGATTGTGCAGAACAGTTATTATTGTTTCATTATGTTGCTTCTAAGTACATATAGATCCTATCTTGCATGAGTACTTGGAAAACTTCTCCTTTAAATATTCTTACCTTTTCAATATCGGTATCACCACTAAGACCCCTTTAACTGTGTCGACTCTTCTCCAAAGTCCTGGCTCCACTCTGCTATTCTTTTGTTGTCTTTGGATTTGACTCTTGGTGCATTAGTTCTGGGAAAATCACTGACAGGGATAAACAACTAACTCTTGGTGTGTCATTGGTCTTTTTCATAACACAACTTCACTGTGTTACTATCTTAAAATATCATAAGAAGGAGGATGGGAAGGTATAGTGTAGGTAAATGAATATAACAGAGAACCCTTAGGCTGAGCACAGGGATGATAATATCTCCTTATTTTTAGGGATTGTTTGACACTTAAATTAGACCTGTTGTAATCTAATTTTTCACTAATACGCTGTATGAACATTTATAAAACATTTCTTTTAGATTATTCCTGGGCTCTTTATATATATATAACCTTTGATTGACATAATATTTTGAGGAGAATCTTTGTCCCACAAATTTTATGAGTTTTATTAAACAAACTTGTAGGTACTTTCAGAAATAAGTCTTTTGTTTTGGGAAAAATTCTACAGGAAAAGTACATATGATATTTACTGAGACTACAAGTACCTTGTTGGGTTTTTGCTGTTATTAAGCATCTGGGCTTGTGCTGGCACTGGTCCTGTGTGGCTATGTAAACTGAAATTAATTAAAGTTAAAAAATAAATTTAGTTCCTCAGTTGTGCTAGACACAGTTCACGACCTTGTTAGCTGTATGTGGCTGGGGACTACCACATGAGTACAAATATAGAACATTTCTGTCATAGCAGAAAATTTTACTTTATAGCACTGAACTTGAGTTTAAGGAAGTTAAATAATAACCCTGTGTTTTAAGTAGGAAGTATTATCAAAGTCTTGGGTATTTACTACTAAAATTTTTTATTTTATGTGATTCTATAGCATCTATGAATGTTACTATGAATATTATTCTAGATGCAAATTTACTACCTAGATTAATATTTCTAAAATGTTTTTTAATTTTTATAAGTAGATACAACTTTTAAAAATTTCAGTGTTTCCTTGCTTATATTCTTCATTTCCTGATGCTATATTAGAAATTCTATTTGTTTTTATAGCATTTAAGGATTTAACTCTATTCCATTGCCATGGCCTTATAACATCAAATAATAATATTGATAGGAATAATACTGATCATTTTCAGTCTGAAGGGTGATTAAGGTATATACTTAGAGAGTTAAAAATAGTACAGATATATGTCATTTTTTGAATTAATAGGCCTTAGGAAAATGTGAATAATGAGAAGAAACTTGCTTCTATTTATTATGTAATATGCTGTTACATAAAGTTTGTTTAGAAAATGGTTAGAAGATTTGTAGTTCTTTTTCATTGAAAGGAAATATTTAAATTGTTTTTTAATCCTAGGAAGCTCTACAAAGGATCATTTCAACTCTGGCAAATAAAAATGATGAAATTCAGAACTTTATTGATACACTAAATCAAACATTAAGAGGAGTTCAGGTATGAGTCTTAATTAAATTTATGTAAATATCACAATGAATGAGTATTGAGTCAAATTATAAGTATAAATATACTTTACATTTATAAATACAAATACACTTCTGCTAATGGAGCTGTGAGCAGGGTGTTTTAAATGGGAAATAAAGTAAAAAATGCTTTCCTTGCCATTCCTGTGTTATTTGTGGAAAAATCAAATAGTAAAGGAGAAGGAAAACTCTGGAGTACTTGCTAGGGAATATTACAGTGCTCACTTTCGTATTTTTCTATTTGATATTTTTCTTTTCTAATTCCAACTAGGAGCAAATTGTATCCTTACAACGTACCTGCAAGTAATTTTTTTTTACAGTAAATAGCAGAAAGAAAATGTAGATGATAAGAGGTCTACATGAAATAGACAAAAATAAAACATAAAAGTTAAAGTGCCCAATTAGGAGGAAGAGGAATATTTAAGGAAGTGGTCCCAGGTTTGAGTAGACAATCCATGTGTTTTTCATCAGATGTTGATTGTAGAAGGAAACTTAAGATAAACTGATTCTTAGGCTGCATCAGGAAGAAATAGGAAATCTGAACAGACCAATAAGTAAGGAAATTGAATTCAATCAATAATAATTTAAAAAAATCTCAGATCTTGATGACTTTATAATTGAATTCTATCAGATATTTAAAGAAAAATTAATACTAGTTCTCAAACTTCAAGAAAATTGAAGAGGAGGGAATTACTTCTAAGCTTATTTTATAAAACCAGCATCACCCTGGTGTCAAAGCCAGACAAGGATACAACAAGAGGAAAAAGACTATAGACCAACATCCTTGATGAATATAGATGCAAAAATCCTCAAAAAAATATTAGCAAACTGATTTCAACAGTACATTGAAAAGATTATTCACTCTGGCTAAATGTAATTCGTCCTTATATATGGATGGTTCCTTATATATGTGTAAATCAACAAATATGATACATCATATTAATAAAAACGAAGGACAGAAACCACATGATCAACTCAATAGATGCAGAAAAATAATTTGACAAAATTCAGGATCTTTTCATAGTTCAAAATTCTCCCACAAATTCAGTGTAGAAAGAATGTACTTAAACACAATAAAGGTCATATATGACAAGTGCACAGCTAATCTCATACTCTGTGATGAAAAATTGAAAGTTTTTCTTCTACCATCAGGAATAAAACAAGGATGCTTGCTGTTACCACTTACATTCAAAATAGTATTGGAAGTCCTATTCAGAGCAGTTAGATAAGAAAAAGAAATAAAAGACATCCAAATAGGGAAGGAAGAAGTGGAATTGATAATATAAACTTATGTGTAGCAAACTCTAAAAACTGTAATGAAAATCTGTTAAACCTATAAATTGGGTAAAATTGTAGGATACAAAATCAACACAAAATTTGGTAGTGTTTGTATACTAACAACAGACTATCTGAAAAAGAAAATAAGGGGAAAAAAATCTCACTATAGGAATTTAAGTGGCTTTTACAAGGTTGCACTGTTACTAGTGGTTAATGAGGGATGTAAATCTTCTGCCTTCCGGACTCTGCATTCCTTCTCCAAAGCTTGTTTTTGCTTTTATAAATGAACTAATAAAAATGGTGAACACTACTTTTTGTGAGACTATATTGAGATGGTGTCTGGATTTTATAAACATTATAATCAAAAGTTTGGATATATTACAAGACATCTTAACCAATGCCAGTTTGCTTCTCTTAATAGAATGATTTATCAAAGCTGAAAAATGCCTTAAGGGAATTTCTTCTTTCATAATTGTTGCAAAGGTGGATTTGCTATCTAGGGATTTCACAAATATTTTAAGGTATTTCTTGTTAAAATAGTGGCATCCTGCTTAATGAAGCAATAAGAACTTTGGAAAGTCGAGATTTGGAATGCTTTATTGATGATGCAGCTACAACTAGTTGTGTAGCTTTGGAAAAGTCACTTATCTATATTTTAGTTTGTAAAGTGCAGGAGGAGTTCAATTACAAATTCTGATTATGAGATCATTTCTGATATTCCTTCTGGCACAAAATTCAATGTTTGATAAATCTCATAGGATCTAGTAGTGAATTGCTCATAGTCTTTTAAGTTCTATATATTTTATGTAAATGCAATGTTTTAGATAACCTAAAGAATTTTAAAATTTACACAAATCAGCCCTATTCCTATATACCCAAACTGTTTTTCAGAGTTGCTGAATTAAACTCTTTGCAATATTTTATTAAAATTCTTTACTGGCAAGGACTTAAAAACAGCATACTATAAGGACACAGCCACATCAATGTTTATAAAAGCACAATTCACAATAGCTAAACTGTGGAACCAACCTAGATGCCCTTCAATAGATAAATGGATTACAAAAAAGTGATATATACACACAATGGAATATTACTCAGCAGTAAAAGAGAATAAAATCATGGCATTTGCAGATCAGTGGATGGAGTTAGAGAAGATAATGCTAATGAAGTTAGCCAATCCCAAAAAAACAAATGCCGAATGTTTTCTCTGATTCATAGTGGGTTAGGGAGGGGGAGCATAGGAGGAATAGACGAACTCTAGATAGGGCAGAGGGGGTGGGAGGAGAAGGGAAGGGGGCGGGTATGGGTTTAGAAATGATGGTGGAATGTGATGGACATTATTATCCAAAGTACATGTATAAGGACACAAATTGGTGTGGATATACTTTGTATACAGCCAGAGATATGAAAAATTGTGCTGTATATGAGTAATAAGAATTGTAATGCATTCTGCTGTCATATATAAATAAAAAAATGATAAAACATTCTTTGCTCATCATTCTGCTAATACTTCAAAAGTTAAGAACCACTGGCTTAGGAACTGCCTTAGAGCCTGAAGGTCTAGATAAAGTTGGGAACTTTAAAACAACCTATTTCTTGTCCTGTAGAAGCAGTTTTATAAAAGTAAAGGGTTAGTACATAAAAGGCAGTTTAACTCCAGCATAGCTAAAATACCACCCTCCTCATTAGCAGCCAGCTTTTTGTATTCATCTCTTTTTAAAGCCTTAAATGAAATTTAGAAGTTTTTACTTTTACATTGGGCTTTGGCAGTTTGTAATAGAAACCTGTCCTCCCCTTTGTGTATACCTTTCAGTTCTTAAATGTTTGAAGGCTTTTCAGTAATAGCATTCTGTTTTGTTTTTTAAAACAGGAAAATTCTTCTAACATACTTTCAGAGTTAGATGAAGAATTTGATAGTTTGTACTCTATATTGGATGATGTAAAAGAAAGTATGATTAATAGTATCAAGCAAGAACAAGCTCGTAAATCACACGAGTTACAGGTGAGACCCTGCAGCTATTTAAGTCTGAATATTCTATTTAATGCTTGATGTGTTGAAAGCAAAAATTAGTGAATTTGTGAGTATAACTATACTTTTATTCAAGAATGGGTTTTAACTTTGCTCAAACTTTCTTTTTTAAATTATGGTTAAGAAATAACAAAATTTACTTTCAGATGTTTTTTAAATGTTGTAATTATGTTATCATGTAACAGAGCTTAAGAACTTTTAAATTTTATTACAAAGCTGAAACTATGTGCCCCTTAAACCAAAACTCCTTATTTTCCCCTCCTGCCAGCTCCTGGCAATCATACTGTTTCCTCTTCCATTGTTTTGATTACTCTTGATATCTCACATGAGTAGAATTGTAAAGTGTTTGTCCTTTTGTGATACTGTTATTTCACTCAGTATAATGTCCCTAGGGTTCATCTGTGTTGTAGCATGTATCAAGATTTCCTGTATTTCTGGTTGGATAATATTTCATGTGTGTATATATTTTCTTTTATCCATTTATCTGTCAACGTTTGTGATATTTCTACCTCTTGATTAATGTGAATAATGCTTTGGTGAATTTTGTTGTGCAAGTATAAACCTAAGATGCTCCTTTAATTCTTTTGTTGTATACCCAGAAGTCAGATTGCTAATCATGTGGTAGTTCTCTTTTTAGTTTTTTGAGAAACTTTCATATTGTTTTCCATAGTGGCTATACCATTTTACCTTCTTACCAACAGTACATAAGAGTTCTGTTTTTTTTCTACATCCTCACCAACTTATTTTCTGGGTTTTTTTTTTTGTTGTTGTTTGTTTTGTTTTGTTTGATAGTAGTTGTTTTTTTACAGTTTAGATTTGCATTTTTCTAATGATTAGAGATGCTGAGCATCTTTTTGAATTGTTGATCATCTCTGTTGTTTTCTTTGGAGAAATGCCTATTCAGGTTTTTCCCCACCCCCATATTTTACTTTTCATTTCGAGACAGAGTGTTGCTGAGTTGCTGAGGCTGATCTCAGCAACTTTCGATCCTCCTACCTCAACTTCCCGAGTCTCTGGGTTTACAAGTGTGTGCCACCATGTCTGGCTAAGTTGTAGGAATTTTTTATACATCTTGGGTAAATATTTTTTTAAATATATTTTTAGTTGTCAATGGACCATTATTTTACTTATTTATATGTTGGTGCTGAGCATAGTGCCTCACACATGCTAGGCAAGCACTCTCCCACTTAGCTACAAACCCCAGCCCATTCTGGGTATATTTTAATTTAACTATTTATCTAGAGAACTTCACTCATGCTAGGCAAGGGCTGTAGTACTGAGCTATATCCCATAACCTTACATTCAGGATATTAACCCCTTATCAGAATTTATTCCAAGTCCCATTTATCTGTTTTTGCTTTTGTTACAAATGCAGTATTGCAATATGTGGTGTAATGAAGATTTCCCCCTGTGTTTGAGCTTTAAGGGTTTTGTTGAGAAAGTTGGTGCCTACATCTATATGATGGAGTGTTGACCCCATGTTTTCGTCTAATGGTTGTAAACTTTCTGGTCTAATTCCTATGTCTTTGGACTATTTCAGTTTGACTTTTGTGCAGGGTAAGAGATAGGGATATGGTTTCATTTTGCTACACATAGCTGTCCAGTTTTCCCAGCACCATTTGTTAAAAGTCTGTCTTTTCTCCAAAATATATTTTTTGCACCTTTGTCAAGTATCAGACGGCTATAAGTATGTGGGTTTATCTCTGTCTTCTACTCTGTTCCATTGGTCTTCATATTTATTTTAATGCCAATGCCATGCTGATTTTGTTACTATAACTTTGTAGTATAATTTCAGATCAGGTGTTGTGATACCTCCTGCATCACTTTTCCTGTTGATTATTGCTTTGGCTATTCAGGGTCTCCTTTTCTTTCAAATGAATTTAACACATTTTTTTTCTAATTCTGTGGAGAAAGTCATTGGTATTTTGATGGGGATTGCTTTGAATCTGGATATTGCTTTTTGGTAGTATGGCTTTTAATGCAATCTTAAGGGGAAAATAAGTAGGCTTGAATATGGAATAGAGACTAGTTAAATATTTTGAAGAAGAATCTTATATACATTTAAAAGCCTAGTAGTTGGTTTGTTTTTCTGTTTGTGGAATCACTACCAATCTTTTCACATGACCTACAATTGAGAAGGGAAGAAGAGAAAGTGAAAGAGAAAACTAAATAAGATTGTATTAGGTGGAATTAATATGTAAGCATGAAGACTGAGCATATCACTATAACAGTTCCCCTCTTTTGTTTCTCTTCATTCCTATTTAATTCTAGGTACTTGAATTGTAGTTCTTGTGCTATCCAGTCTTGGAAATTTTAATTAATATTTTAGTAGTATGCATTTCTTGAATAGTGTGATAAGTGATGCTCAACTTGAATGTACCTGCACCTCATTTCACAAACTTTAGCTTAAATAGTTATCATTAAGAAATTTAGTCTTCATTACAGAGGATGCTGTCTTAAGGTAGATTGTTATTTTAATTTAAATTGTAGATAGTTTTCTGACTACTTTTATTAGTAGAGAAGAATCTTCAAATAAATTTGGCCCCAGTAGTTTATAATTCTTTTCTTTTTTGTTTTAAATTCTATCTTTATACATACAAAGCTAAGCTTTTTACATAAATTATGGAAAGAAATACAAAGTATTAAAATAATATAAGCTTATTGAATATATGACTGGTCATGATTATCTTGCTTCAGCAGCTCTCTGAATTTTTTTTCATTACTGCTATTAAAATCATTTATAAATTTATTATAACAATGTATATTTTAAATTTCTGGTGGCAATAAGAAACTTCATATTAATGATTTAGGTTTTTTTCCCCCTTAGAATCAGCTTAGTCAATGTAATAATGCCCTGGAGAATTCTGAAGAATTGCTAGAATTTGCGACAAGGTCCTTAGATATAAAGGAGCCTGAAGATTTTTCAAAGGTACAAAAAAAAACACTTATGAAAAAAATTTACTCTAATGCACTTTATAAAGGAGTTAACTCCTTTAGTTTTGGATTTGTTTATTCATTTCTTTTTAATTTATTTTATTTTTTCCCTTTTTTTTCATTTTGTTGTTCAGTCATTTCTAATGTTGAAGAAGCTTGGGATTTCTGGATAATTAAAATGCAAACTTCTCAAGCTGCTTTGTTTTAAAGGAGACACTTATTAGTATGTATCTTTGGGATCATGAAAACGTTAACTATTTTAGTTTAATTTTTCTTTACTATTCAATTCAGATGAATCAAGTTACTTTCCTTTTAGTTATATCTCTATTGGTAATTATTTAAAGGTACTTATGTACTTGAATGGAGTCATAACTTTCTTTTAGACTTTTCATGACCGAGGAAAGAAGATTGGTATTACCATTGATGTGGTTCAAAACTAGTTTTCTAAGAGTTGATTGGGAAAACATTATCAATTGATACATATAAGCATTGTAACCCTGTGAAACTTCTTATTGGAGACAAATGTCCTGTTATTTAGCCTAATTAATTGAATGTTTTATTAAAACATGAAAAAATAGGTCCTTGTTAAAGAGTATGTTTGGATAGAAATAAAAGGAGTAAAAGCAGGTAGCTTAGCTTGCTTCTGTTTTAACTTAGAGTCTCTCATTTAAAGGATTCTGAATTATATACTTATTTTATTATTTTTTTAATTTTTTAACATTTTTTTTTTTTTTTAGTTTTTGGCGGACACAACATCTTTGTTTGTATGTGGTGCTGAGGATCGAACCCGGGCCACATGCATGCCAGCTGAGCGTGCTACTGCTTGAGCCACATCCCCAGCCCCTATACTTATTTTAAATAGGGTGATTTTAAAATGATTTTCAGTTTATCAATTTAAAACTCAAGGATGTAGAATTAGCAAAGACAAGGTATGAACTAGGGGAAATTAAACTATATAATTAACAAAATGTTACTGTATAGTTTATCAGGATTAGATTTAAGTTTGATGTTCCTAATTGTGGACTAGGCAGTGAATTTTATTAATGTTAGAAAGGTACTTTTTATAGTCCATTTGTATCTAGTCAATGTTTTCATTCTATGACTTTCCTGTGAACTTGAGGTAGAAAAAAACTCCTTGATAACATTTTTACCCTAAATCTTTGCATTTTTAAAGATGAACTTTAAAAATTAATTTATTCTTTTAACAACATAAATCAAAGTAGACTACTACACTAATTAATTCTTAGATTTGTAGGTGAGTTGTAAAAAGTTTACCGTTGCATTTGGTAGGACTTGCTGTGAAAAGGAATTATGAGGAAACTTTTTCTTCAAAATACTTTAGTGTAGTATGAGATGTCCCCTATATACAGGGCATTCACGTGATAAACTTAAATATCTGGAACATAGCCAAGAAACATGCAGAAAGTAAAAAAAAAATAATAATATTTTGAGTCATCAAAATCATTGTTATATGGAGTTCATGAACAGGAATTTATATTCCCTGTTCACAATGATGACTCAGAGTCTGTTGACTATTAATTTGAACACGGTTCTTCTAATTTTTAGGGTGTTTTTTTTTTTTTAATAATTCCTACTTGTCAACAGATTCCCCTTCTGGTGGAGTAGGGTAACTGTTTCTGGCCAGTTTAATCCTAACAGCAGGAGTTAGTCCTAGAGTGAAGAAGACAGGAAAACTAAAAAATGTGAACACAAGAACTCAGTTGTGTTTAAATAGGACTATTACTTGGAAAAACTGTGATAAATGTTTATTTATTTCAAGTTTCTCTTTTTGTTGACATTTTCAGTATAGTTCTCTCCTCTTCCTCTCAAATGCTGCACATTTCTCTTTCTCTCTTCTTTGTTCTTTCTATTTTTAAATTTTTTTCCCAAAAATTGTAAATTGGAAAGGTTCTGATAAATCACATTGTGGTTTAAAAATATTTTCTTAATATGCCACTTTGTTTTTTCATTATCTAATTTGGTCTCTTCTCCCAGCATTTTATAGTACTTCTTTGTATCTTAAACCATTTGGAGAGGTGAAGAAATGAATTGTCAGTCTTTCCTAACCAGAAATGTGAGTTTATTCAAGAAAAATTCTTAACTGCTTGAAGTTATTTTCTTAGTATCACTTCCTTATCCATCTGCAGTGGTCTGTAGGCCTGCTTCAAACACATAGTTGTTGACAAAATAAAGAGAGGACTTTTAAGATTAATTATTAGACCAATAGCATATTGTTATATCTGGAAAAAGAAATTCTTTTAAGGCATACTATTTGTGAATATTTAAGTGCTTAAATCAAATTAATAAGAATAGTTCATGGGAACAAAAACAAATGATTAAGGAAAAATCCAGGCAACGGGTCCTATCATACTTCTTATCTTTAAGAGTATCTTACTACTAATATTTACATTATCATGTTGCCTTACCTCAGCATGAAGCTGCTCTGTTCACCACCATCATACAATCTCAAAGTAAGCAAATAGAAATAGCACAAATAGGATGGGATTTTTGAACATATTTTTACTTAAAAAAAAAAACCTACTAGAAGTTTGATTGATAGTAAGTATATGCAGAACGATCACCAGCAAATGGGATACAGATTATTAGGTTTATTGCTGGATGAACAAGTTGCCAAAGCTCTACCAAGTCTGACTTCTCTGCTAATAACTTGCCTGTGGAACACTGCTTGGATCCTTTTCTTCAGATGATATTCTTATTCTAACCCTGAATGTAGACCTTGAATTCTCCCTATGAAAAGAGTTGGGTCAGCAGAACAGTTTCCAAGTCAATATAATTAATTTGCCACCTCATTACAATGCAGTTGTCAGACTGGAAGTGAGTGAATTGTTTCCTACCCATGAGTGCCCACAGTAGAATAAAAAGTGCAGAGTAGGGTAAAAGGGGAGCAGTGCCTTCTGCATTTTACCACAGATAAATACATTAAAGTGGGTTTAATATATTTCTCTCTTCTAACTCAAAATAACTCACTACTGGAATATTGTTCAGCAAGTGTCAGGCTCTGGCCACTGGGAGGAGAAAACAAGAAAAGAACTCACGCAGCACTTTCAAGGGAAAATTATTGGCGGAAGCTACTCATGTTGGTTGAAGTCAGGAATGCTGGGAGAGGAGAGGACCTTCAACAACATTCTTTCATTTTGAAGGCAATTTAAAAACAAATATTTATTATGTATAGCTCAATCTATAGTTTTCACCTTTATATGAATTCCTCAGTTTCAAAGTTTGTTTCAAGTTATTTACTGTAATTTTGTCACAAATACTTTAAACAATTGTGATTTTTAAAAGTTCTTTTATGAACAGATAAATATATGTGTAAAAAATATAAAACTTTTGATGTATGGAGTCATTAGAAGGATGATGATTTTTATCTAAAGGAAAATAGTATTTTGAAACTACCTCTTTTTTTCCCCTTTGTATAACAAGACAAAAATGATAATATTACGAATAAATGTAGAAGTAATGAGTTGTTTCAGAGACCTAAATAGTGATGTTGAGTAGTGATGTAACTAATGACTAATGCTTCTTAGAAGCTTTCTAGTGATATACAATTCCATAACCTAAAATAAGTTTAAGCATTTACTGAGACTTCTTCATAACTCGTTAAATGGAGTTATGCAGATAAAAAATAAATATGCAAGCAGCAGAGCTATGGTAAATCCTGGGATCAGTTGGTACTTAATTCTTAATTAAGTACCAGATGCTTAATTCTTAATTAATAAAATTTATCATTCTTGAAATTGAAATAGAGGAATCAAGCTGTGTAGTAATATGTATCTTTTGGTTAGCTTTCTGCTTTGGGAGAAGAAATTCTAGAAAAAATTTATTTTCCATTTTAAGACATTTCTTAAAATTGGACACTTTTAGAGAAATATCTTTAGATTTTGAAACTTTTCTTTCTTATTGTACAAGATAATTTCTTTTTTTATGGTGCTGGGGATTGAACCCAGGGCCTTGTGCATGCAGGACAAGCACTGTACCAGCTGAGCTATAATTTCTTAAATTCTGCCTTCATACAGTATACATACAATAAAATTTGACCTTTGGAAGAGGAGTCACAGAATTTTCAATTTTATCAACATATAAATATATGAGAAAACCCTTTTTCCTAGATTATCTGACTTTTCAACTATTCCTTTACTGTTTTTTCACAATGTGATATATGAAATAATACCATAAAAACTTTGCATGCATGCATATGTGCACATACACACAAACACGAAAAATGATTCACTAAATTAAGCAACACTAGACATAAAAAAGAATCATCTTGGTCAGTTTAAAAAATAGTAATGATCTTCATATCATTGGGTTATATAAGGGAGATTGATAAGTAGCATTCCTCCAACAAAGTTCACAACCAATTAAGAGTTAAGGTAAAACAATAAAACTGATAAAAGGCCAAATGCTGATAATATAATATTGTATAATATGAGTTATACCATTGGGCAAGTTTCTTAGTATTGAATCCCAGAATTAGACAGACTAGCCCTCCCACATTTGTTCAACAGTGGCTACCTCAGTTTACTGTGGGTGGGGGTCCTCTTTCAGTGAAACTGAAAGCAGAGAGGGAAGGAACACAACATGTA
The DNA here is from genome assembly GCF_001458135.2 of Marmota marmota marmota. Classification (NCBI taxonomy): domain Eukaryota; kingdom Metazoa; phylum Chordata; class Mammalia; order Rodentia; family Sciuridae; genus Marmota; species Marmota marmota. The sequence goes on along the minus strand of NW_026000101.1, from coordinate 7,590,699 downwards.
TTCTCTGTGGGCAAACAAACTGCCAGAAAAAGTGGAAGATACTGAACTTCTCATTTCTATTTTGTCCTTTCAAACTCATAATCAAATAAGTCATATTACTTACCAAGAAGAAATGAGGGACTAGAAAGGTTAAAGGAGTAATGCTAATGGCATTTCCTCCATGTGTAAAGAAATATCAGGTACAGAGGAGTCCCCTCTTTCCCTCCCTTGTATTTAAGATCTTTGTTTTGTAATTCTAGCTATGACAGTAATTTTTAAAAATCAGTATAATTAACTTTCTTTACATTTCTTATCCCTGGTACCAAACTAGTTTCATGTCTTAAAACACATATAGATGCCTTCCACAGAATTGGACTGTTTGCTGTAGAATAAAGACCTTGGAAAGAACTTTTAGAATCATTAAGGATCAAAATCCCTTAGTAAAGAAATAAAATGATTAGTATACAAGGTTACAGAGTTGGATAATGGTAATGCTGGAACTGTGTAACATAATTATCTCTGAAATCTCAGTGATATTCAGACTAAAATATTTTAGGGTGGTTATAAAAGTGACCAAAAGTAGAATCAGTGTTAGAATTGAAGGAGAAAGGCCAAAGAAGCATAGCTATATACATCTAATTAACATTAAATTTAATTAAATAATACTATTACTGCATACCAGGCATTATGCTAGGCACTAGGGATAGAGTTTTCAGCAAAATGGCCATGTTCTACCTTTGATATATTATTAACTGTGCTTAATAGTGTGAGAGAAAACTTTTGGCTATATTATATTGTATACAAATGTAAAAGGCCAATAGTTTTTGCATTTTCATTGTTTTTCCATGATTGGACCAACACCAAGTTATAACTCTGTCCCCTTCTTAAACTTGTACCTAAAAAAAATAAGACATATGTATAATAGGTTAAAGTTTGCAGCTTCTGTGAAATCACCTGAGGGAAAGAAAGACCCCATTTCTAGAAGTACTTCTCTGGTCCCTCCTCATCTGAATTTCTGGCACTACAACCTAATTCTTTGGGGTAAAAGACTCGTAAGCTGCAGCCTAGTTTTGTACATTAGCAGGCAAACTCTAGAATGCAAAGTTCTTATCTACTCAAACATCTCTAAAGAAAAATTAAAGAACAGATTTGACATGTACAAGAAAAATCACTAGGATGCACAGAAGTGTGTGTCCCATAAAGAGATTTATTCTAGTTGAAAAATGTCAGACTGAATGAAATGGAGGTGTGTTTTAATGACCTTAAGGTAAGAAAAAACATTTAAAGTCATTTAGAATTAGTTTGGAGTGTTAAATTTTTCTCCTTTTAAGGGATTTATATGGGGTCTGGTTTTTCTATTAAGTTCTAACATCACATCATGCAAACTTATGTGAACGGTACAGATTTTCTGTAATTTATGTTTTGGTGAATATGAACAACTAATCTATTGCAGGGTTTATATCCTAACTTTTCTTGCATGTCACTGCCATTGAAACTCGCATGAAAAGCACTAACTACCTTCTTTCTCTTCTCCCTGATTTGCTTCAAGGCTGCCAGACAGATCAAGGATAGGTATGGTATAAAAACTATGTTTTATTTAAGTATCAATATTGAAGTCAGAAATGAAATTCAGAAATAGTTTTTTATTAGAATTTTGGTTTAAATAAAAATGCCCAATGGCCAAGTATTTTTACAAAATAAAGATATCTCTATATCCTCTTGGGGTAATCAGTAAGATTTTTTTTAAAAAATGTGTTTCAAGAACATAGTTATGGACAATTATGTGCTTCCAAAAGAATTTCATTTCTGGTATAATAATATAGTTAGTTTTAGAAAAGTTCTTAACTAGTTGTATTAGTGGAGAGGGTACTATTTTGAATAATTTAAAAATAAGTATTCCTGGAATGCATTTTCATTGTTTTTAGATTTAAATATAAGCAGATCTTATTTTCAGAGAAGTCACAGTATTTTAAAATAAGTCCTCAATAGCTAAAGTTCTTATACTTCACTCTTTAACACCTTTGTATTCTCATTCTATCCTGTTCCTGGTGCCATCTCTTTCTGTTTCTAATGCCATCACTATCTAGTTTATGTTCTGTGGGAAGAGAAAATTATTAAAGACGTTAGCTTAGAATGTTTTTCTCATTGGTAGAGGTAATAATAAAAAAGAGAACTTAGCAGTTGCGAAATGAATATATCAGAATGCTTAAATTGCTGCTGGCTACATTTGGATTGTGTTCACACAGCAGGAATGGATTTGGTCTGCTTGACCAGTCATTGAGCATTGTCTGTAGAGAGAACATAACTTAAGGTTCTTCATCTGAGGATCATAAGAATTTCTGAAAGGCAAAGCTCTTCAAACATTATTCTGAATCTTATATTAAATTGTTGTTCATCAGATAATTCATGAAAATACTCCTTTTGGATTGTATGAAAAAAACCAGTGTAGCCATTGTTAATTTTTGCAGGAATTTTCAATTCTGGTTTCTCTTATTTTTTAATTTGACTAGAAGGCAAGATTTACACAGTAGTAAAAGCATTTTTAGCACAAATATTAATTTTTTATCTTTTATATTTTACATCAGGTAGTAGTTAAAGGTATAGGTTGTTCTTATACATCCTGGATATAGAAAAAAGATTATGAGAAGTTTTTATTTTATTTTATTTTTTCATTGTTTTTTTTAAGAGACAAGGCCTCATTGTGTTGGCCAGCTGGACCCAAACTCCTGGGCTCAAGCAGCCCTCTTATCTGAGCTTCCAAGTAGTTGAGATTATAGGCACATGCCACCATTCCTGATGTGATTATGAGAGGTCAAAGGTGAAACATTAGCAATATGAGTAATGACTAATACAATAGTTTATTAATGAAGTAGATTTGAGTTGTGTCTGCTGGAATTTGCTATGAGCAATCCAAATTCCATTCTGCCTAGATTATTTTTCCTGTTTAGCTACTATTCTGTTACATTCTCCTCTGGTTCCTTATTTTTTGTATTAGAAGTTACTTCCTAATCAGACTTTGGGCTGTCCAAAGACCTTGTGAGAGACCTTGCAAAATCTTCATTTCAAGATTCTGTATGGTTGTGCTTCCCAGAATTCTGTCCTTATTCCTGATCTCTTTCTCTTTGTCCAGATTTGGCATAATTTTATTTTATGAGCACCTTTCATGACTGTATTCTTCACTGAAGCTTGAGTTTACTTCCTCTTCTCAGCCAGCAGGCCAGGATTCCTTATTTCTGTTAGGGAAAATTTCACTTTTTAATTTGTTTTGCTCAAAGTTTATATATATTTTTTTTTATTTTTTGGCTACTTACAAAGTATTTGCTTCCTGCCTGAGGAGTATTTCTGGGTCTTAGCTTAATTATTTAAACACGATTTTAGCTTCATAATTCCCAGATTTCCCTAATATAGTTTCTGATCTCTCAGAAAACGAGTTTCTAGAATTCCATCATTACCTTTTGTAGTATGAAAATAGTTTTAAAATATAGTCATAATGAAATATTGTTTCATCAAGCTAAGAAGGGATTATTCTCTTATGTAAAGATGAATTTTAAGGAAGAGTTTAAAATCTGAGCAAGGAATCAAATTTTTAAAAATGACCAAATTATATTGTTGTATTATGTGCATGTACAAAGATGTAACAATAAATTCCACTAAAAATTTTTAAAATGAACTAAAAGTATATTGAAACTTCAGTATCATTTGCTATGATTTAAGGTAAAAGAATGGCAGGAGTGAGAAGGAAAACTGAAGACTGAGAAATAATACATGGCATATTTCCAAAAATTTAAAATCACTGGTGTATAACTTGGGGAACTTGGTAATTTGGGAAGATGATTAGTTGAGAGAGAGAGAGAGAGTTATTGCTGGGTGTGATGGCACACTGAGAAAGGGGGAATCATAATTTTAAGGCCAGCCTCAGCAATTTAGTGAGGCTCCACACAACTTAGCGAGACCCTGTCTCAAAAAAAAAAAAAAAAAAAAATTAAAAAGAGATGAGGAATGTAGCTTTAGTGGTAAAGTGCCTCTGAGTTCAATTCCCAGTATACCCCCCACAAAAAAAAAAAAAAAAAAAAGAGGAGAAAGGGAGAGAATTATTGGTTCTTGGAAGAGAAGGATCATGAAGAGGAGAGGCAAATTAGGTTGTCTGAGAAAATTAAATGTGTTCATGTGTTTTATATAGTTGCTTTCTCTTTGCAAAAAGAAGGAAGCCATCCTTGAGTTCAGCTGATACTATTGGAAGTAAACTCATAAGCAAGTCAAGGTGAAACATGCTTAACTACATGAATCTCTAGAGATGATTTAGAAATTTGAGATTTGTAATTTGGGCTTTGAGGCACATTTGTTTAAATATATTCAGTTTAAAAATAAAAGATATTGAAAGAGTGTAGCATGGTTGCACATTTGAATTGATTCATTTGAACTTTTAAGTTTTCATTGACTAGGAACCAGTTTTATTTTAGGCTTTGCTAAACCTTTCTAATCCACTTTTGGTAGACATTCTTTTTGTTTGTACTTATAGTGATTAAATCAAGTTTTATAGATTTTGCAGGTTTCATATTTTAAATTTTCTAAAATACTTTCTGATAATTTCCCTCAGCATTTCTCGTTAAAGAGTCATGTTGTTCATCAGGCTTAGAAGAAACCAAGTAAGTTCAAACCCATTCACTGATTTAGAGAGTGTTTAGTAAGAACCTATTTTAATGTAACTCTTACTGATGTCTTCAAAGGATACTTGAGACTATAAAGAACAACATACAAGACTAAGCGTTTATTCCTAACTTCTTGATATAATTTGAAATTTATTATTTGAGAATAAACAGCTTAATGTAATAAGTGTGGAATACTAGCATTATATTTGTCAATACAGTAAGCAGTCATTTTGAGTTCTCTTCCCTATAAATTGATTTTAATGTAGCACTTTCTTTTTGGTAAATAAATCAACTGTTTATTCATTGTTGTGTAATGATTACTTTTTTAGTTGTAAATAACTGAAAACAGCAACATTTTGACATTTTTCATTTCCAAATAAGTGAATACATCTCTGTCTTGGTTAGATTTGATATATCTGATTGACTAGGCGTGGCCTGGTTCCCTTTGTTCTTCCATCTCTATTTACTTTCTCTCCCAAATTAGGTACTAGGAGAATGCATTCATGAATAGTGCTTCTGTGTACCATTCTTTGATCAAAGATTATAAGGGACTTTGTAACACCTGTGGAAATTTACTGTTAATTTGAAATATAATGATAGTAAAAGGGTTTTTTTTGATCTCCAGTTTTAATTGAAAATAGTTTCCTTACGCTATTGACAAATTAAGATCTAGCTTGGCTTCATTCTTTTTTTTAACTTCACATTCATCTAGTAAGTGTTTGTTGAAGTCCTATTATTTCCATGGCATGTAGTTCCATGGGGCTGTTTCTCTTAATATCCTTCCATGTATGTAGCTAATGCTGATAGATCAGTGACCTCTGCTGGTATGATATTCATGATTTCACCTTTTTCCTTTCTCATCCATGGCATGTCTTTAACAGGTACTACTATACTATACAATATTATATCCATCTGCTTCAATTCTTGTTGTAGGGCACACGATGTAGCTATTACTACAGGGGAGAATGTTTGAATCAGGTTGTATATACACTTCACTATTTGGCATGTGAAAAGGAGTGGGGGTGGCATCAGGAGGTCAGTATGATTGAGTGTACAGAGGTTCAGATGAAGGTTGGGTCTGGTAAGGATTATTTATATGGGATATTTCTTTTATTGATATTGGCACATTATACGGTTGTATAAAACTCGATGGAATTGCTAAGTTATCTTAGAGGTCTTTAAAAGGCATTTTTCAGATTTTTACTTAATTTTCAAAAGACAGATTTATATTTGACTGTTCTAGTCTCTGAAATCATTAGAATGAAATAATTTTTGTCTTTTCATTTTATACATTAAATGATTTGATACTTCTTGTTCTTCTGTTTTAAAAAGTATATTTGTGTTTACCATAGAGTCACAATGGCTTCAGCCTTTCGCCTTTCTTTGAAACCAAAGGTCAGTGACAGCATGACTCACTTAATGGTGGATTTCTCTCAGGAAAGACAGATGCTGCAAACTTTGAAGTTTTTGCCAGGTAAACAGCATGTATTACATGTACAGTTTTTAATAAAAATTTTTCCTGCAATGCTTTTCTGTAATGAACATTGGTATATTAAAGAAGCATAGTGTGATTTTTTTCTTCATTCCACTAAATATTTAAATTTGGTAGTCTTTATTTTTAAAGAATTATTTTACTGGTAGTAAATATTCTATTTCAAGAATACCATTAAGGAGTATCATTTGATGGTTAACAGTGGGTCTTTAGACCAAACTTTTTTAGATTTGAATTTTGCTGCATACTTGCCATGTAATCCTGAACAAGTTATTTGACTTGCCTCATTTCTGCTTCTTTAGAATGTGATATTATTCTAGGGTTTTTGTAAGGATTAAATGAATTGATACTTCTAAGGCATTTGTATAATAGTATATGGCACATAGTTAAAGCTCAGAGGATGTTAGCTGTTGGCATATTATGTGATTGTATAAAGCTGGATGGAATTGCTAAGTTATCTTAGAGGTCTTTAAAAGGCATTTTTCAGATTTTTACTTAATTTTCAAAAGACAGATTTATATTTGACTGTTCTAGTCTCCAAAATCATTAGAATGAAATAATTTTTGTCTTTTCATTTTACAAATTAAATATATATGTATATATATATATAAAAACAGCAGATTGTATCACAATTCATATTACATATACAGCACAATTTTTCATATCTCTGGTTGTATATAAAGTATATTCACAACAATTCATGTCTTCATACATGTACTTTAGATAATGATGTCCATCACATTCCACCACCTTTTCTAACCCCCTGCCTCCTCCCTTCCCTCCCACCCCTCTGCCCTATCTAGAGTTCGTCTATTTCTCCCATGCTCCCCTTCCCTACCCCACTATGAATCAGTCTACTTATATCAGAGAAAACATTTGGCATTTTGGGGGGGGGATTGGCTAACTTCACTTAGCATTATCTTCTTTAACTGCATCCATTCACCTGCAAATGCCATGATTTTATTCTCTTTTATTGCCAAGTAATATTCCATTGTATATATATATGCCACATTTTTTTTTATCCATTTATCTATTGAAGGCCATCTAGGTTGGTTCCACAGTTTAGCTATTTTGAATTGTCCTACTATAAACATTGATGTGGCTGTGTCCCTGTAGTATGCTGTTTTTTCGTATAGACCAAGGAGAGGGATAGCTGGGTCAAATGGTGGTTCCATTCCCAGTTTTCCAAAGAATCTCCATACTGCTTTCCATATTGGCTGCACCAGTTCCACCAGCAATGTATAAGTGTGCCTCTTCCCCCACATCCTCGCCAGCACTTATTTTTGTTTGTCTTCATAATAGCTGCCATTCTGACAGGAGTGAGATGAAATCTTAGAGTAGTTTTAATTTGCATTTCTCTAATTGTTAGAGATGATAACATTTTTTCATATATTTGTTGATTGTACATCAGAAGAAAGATATACAAAAATTAACTAAAATGCATCAAAGACCTTGCAATTAGACCAGAAACTATGCAACTTATAGAGGAAAGCAAAGGTCAACACTCCAGCATAAAGGACAGGTAATGATTTTTTTCATTAGGACCCCTAAAGCTTGGGACATAATGCCAAGAGTTAATAAATGAAATGGTATTAAATTAAAAAGTGCCTGCACAGCAAAGGAAAGAGTAATGTGAAAAAAGAACCTACAGAATGGAGGAAAATCTTTGTTAGCTACATTTCTGACAGAGGATTAATACCTAGAATATATAAAGAACTCAAAAAGGTTTGCACCAAAAAAACCACCTAATTAATAAATGGGCAAATAAATTAAACAGCAACTTCATAAAAGAAGAAATAAAATGGCCATTCACACCAGTCAGAATGTCAGTCCTCAGGAATTCAAACAATAATAAATGCTGGAAAGGATGTGGAGAAAAAGGAACACTTACACTGTTGGTGGGATTGTAAATTAGTACATTCACTATGGAAATCAGTATGGAGGTTCCTCAAAAGACGAGGCATGGAAGCACCATACGACCCAGCCACAATATTTATCCCAAAGAATTAAAGTCATCATAGGGATACAGTCATACCCATGTTTTTATAGCAGCACAATTCACAATAGCCAAACTATGGAACTAGCCCAGGTTCCATCAACAGCTGAATGGATACAGAAAATGTGGTATAGATACACAATGGATTTTTATTCAATCACAAAAAATTATTTATTTGCAGGAAGATGGATGGAATTTGAAACGATTATGCTAAGCAAAATAAGCCAAAGTCAGAAGATCAAGGGTCATGTTTTCTCTCATATATAGAAGCTAGAGAGAAAAAAGGAAAAGAAAGATAAGGGGTGATCTCATGAAAAGCAAAGGGAGACCCGCAGAGTAGAGGAAGGTAGGCCAGCGGGTGAGAGGAGGGGAGGAAAGGGGAAAGCTCTGGGGAAAGATATTGATCAAATTATATTGTAACAACAGATTCACCATTATGTACAAATACAATGCACCTGTAAAAAAGAAAAGTAGCTCCTTTTCATTTCAAACTTGGTTTTCTTCCTAGAACAATGTATGAGTGTGCCTTTTCCTCCACAGAGGGTACCACTGTTACTAACATCTGTTTATCTTTCCTGAAATAGTCTAAATCTATACAAACATCACCACATGTATATGCAGAATCAGGTAGTTGCTAATATTTGGCAGTTTTTACCCTCAAAAAGATAAATTTGTTTCATTCAGTCTAATATATAATCCACCCCCTTTTGAAAATGGAAGCATACATATACACTGTTAAATACTTTCTCTTTGCCACTTGACAATATGTAGGAGTTCTTTCCAGATCATTATAGATCTACTTCATTTTTAAAAAAATAACTAGATAGTAGGAATTTAATTAGTTCTTCTTGATGGATATTTAAGTTTATGGTCTTTTTCTAGTAGTGGCAATGATGTGGTAACAAAATGCTTAGGTATTTTGCAGAGATAATATATCAATATGTCTCAAGGATAAATTTCTAGAAATGGAAATGTATGTGTATTTTAAATTTTAATAATTATTTAAATTGTCAAGGAAATTTCACAATTTATGCTTCCCTGAAAATATTTGAATGACTGTATTCTTATACAGCCACAGTTTTCAGAGTTTTTAATTTTTTTCATTCTATTCTAATAGTGACATATGGGTTATCTGATTGTTTTAATTTTCATTTCTTTAAGTGTGAATGTATTTATCCTATCTTCATAAGCCACTTTAAAAAATGAACTCCGTATCTATGATTTTTCATACAATGGTTTATATTTTCATTAATGATATATAGCACCTTTTAGTATATTAAGGAGGTTAGCCTTTGGTCCTATATGTGGCATAATTCCCTCTTAGTCATTTGTCTATTGGTTTATAATGATTTTTTTTTCCTAGCAGAAATTTTAATTTTTATATAATCAAATGTGTCACACTTTTTCTTTGTGACTTTTAGGTTTTAGAAAGACCTTACTTGGACCTTCCCCATTGCAAGATTATAAAAATAGATATACTTACTTTTTTTAATGTTCTTTTTTGGTTGTAGATGGACACAGTACCTTTATTTTATTTATTTATTTTTATATGGTGCTGAAGATCAAACCCAGTGCTTCTCACATGCCAGGCAAGCTCTCTACCACTGAACCACAACCCCAGCCCCTAGATTCATTTTCTTATGTTTGTAGCCTTTTAAAACTAGACTTTAATATTTAGAACAATTTTAGATACATAGTAAAACAATGGAAAGTATGAGAATTTCCCATATACCCACAAAACATGCTTAGCTCCCTCATTATCTACATCACCCATCAGAGTGGTACATTTGTTATAACTGATAAATCTACATTGACACATCATTGTCACCTCAAACTCTGTAGTTTACAGTAAGGTCCACCCTTGGTGTTATACATTCTATGGGGTTGCACAAATTTATAATGACTGTAGCCACCATTATAGTATCATACATATTATTTTTATTGTCCTAAAAATTCTTTGTATTCTGGGGCTGGGGTTGTGGCTCAGTGGCAGAGTGCTTGTCTAGCATGTGTGAGGCACTGGGTTCGATGCTCAGTACCGCATGTAAATAAATGAATAAAATAAGGGTTCATCAACATATAAAAATTTTTTTTTAAAATTCTTTGTATTCTGCTTCTTTAGCCTTCTCTCCTCCCAACCCCTAGAAAATACTGATTCTCACCCTTTCCATAGTTTTGCCATTTCCAGAGGTCATATGGGTGGAGTCATACAGTAGGTAGCCTTTTCAGATTGGTATCTTTTACTTAGTGATAGGCATTATGTCCTCCATGCCTAGTTTTTGGTAGCTTGATAATTCATTTCTTTTTAGCACTGAATAGTCCATGTACCACAGTTTGTTTAGGGCAACTTGGTTTCTTCCAAGTTTTGGTAATAATGAATAAAGCTGCTGTAAACATCTATAGGCAGGTTTTGTGTGGACAAAGGTTTTTCAGCTCCTTTGGGAAAATACTAAGGAGTGAAGTTTCTGGATACTATAATAAGATTATGTTTAGTTTTGCAGGAAACCTCCAATACGGTCTTATAAAGTGTCTATATTATGTTGCGGTCCCACCAGCAATGAATAAAATCCTTGTTGCTCTACATTTTGTTGCTTTACAGCATTGGTACTGTAGTGTTATTTCATTGTTGTTTTAATTTGCATTGCTTTAATCATGCGCCACATGAGGTAGAGCATCTTTTCATATACTTCCTTGTTATTTGAATATCTTCTTTGGTGAAGTCTCTGTTTAGATCATTGGCCTATTATTTTTTAATTCTTAATCTGATAATTCCATCACCTCTGCCATATCTGAGTCTGTTTCTGATTCTTCTTACAGTCTTTTCGGACTGTATTTTTTGCCTATAGTATGCTTGTAATTTTTTCTTTATAGCCACATATGATATATTAGGTTAAAGAAACTGTTGTGAATAGGCCTTTGATAATGTGATGGTAAGTTATGCAGGAATAGGAATCATTTTATGGTGTTTTGATTATGTCTCAGTCTTTTTGTGAATCTGTGCCTTTGAACTATGAACTTTACAGGTGCATCTCAGTAGCCCCCACTCTTACTTGCCCTTAGGTAGAACAAGATGGCTAGAGTGGACTGGAGTGAGACTGCTATTTCCCTTTGTCCTGGTGGAGTAGCCAGCTAGAGTTTTTTATTTCCTTTCACCCAGCTCAGTTAGGCTCAGATAATCCCAAAGGGGTTAGACTCTGGTTAGTGTTTTTTTTTTTTTTTTTTTTTTTGAGAGCAGATCTTGTTAAGGAAAACATAAGCTCTGGTGTATTTCAAAATGTTTCCTTTTCTACTCCCTGTGGTGTAAATATAAGTGGATTTTCCTCCATTGTTCCTGATGACAACCTGTTAAGCTCTTAGAGGAAAAATTCACAAATAGTAGGTGCCCTTCTATAATTGGAGCCACCTGGGGTTTTTGACTCAAACCTACCCACACTGAGCCTCCGGCAGCTCATCAATTACAGTTTAGGTATCCTTACCCCAGCACTGGTTTCTGCTTAGGTTTTTGCTCTAGTAAATTGTGACTCTCTGTATTTACCTGTTTGTCTCTTCATATTGAGGCCTTTTAATCTCAAGTCTCTTACAGGTCTAAGAATTATTATTGATTTTTCAGTTTGTTCAACCTTGTTTGTTGTTAGAAAGGGGTGGCTACTACCAGATTTCTTATGTTTGTGCCAGATTGAAAAGTAGAAGTCCCTGGGAGTAAAATCTGGGTAATTAGCATATGTATCATCTCAAGCATTTAGAATTTGTACTGGAAACTTTCAAAACCTTTTGCTATTTTAACAGGTCTAATGAATTATTGTTAACAATAGTTACCCTACCTGTGAGGCACTGGGTTTGATCCTCAGCACCACATAAAAATAAATAAAGGTATTATGTCTATCTACAACTAAAAAAAAAATTTTTTAAAGTACAGTGGGGTAGGAGGGAAGAATAGAAGTTCATTGGATTAGACAAAGAAAAATGAAGGAAGGTGGCGGGATGGAATAGGAAAGAGTAGAATGAAACAGACATTACTTTCCTATGTACATATATGAATACACAACCAGTGAAACTCTACCTCATGTTCAGCCACAAGAATGAGATCCTAATTAGAATTTGTCAAGATACACTCTACTATCATGTACATCTAAAGAACAAATTAAAAATCAGAATAGGGCTGGGGATATAGCTCAGTTGGTAGAGTGCTTGCCTTGCATGCACAGGGCCCTGGGTTTAATCTCCAGCACCACACACACAAAAAAAGAAAAAAGAAAAAAAGTACAGTATGTTCAGAAATAACAAGTCATTCTCGATTATTTATCCTTAGCATGTTTAGAATTTACCTTTTGCCACCTAAGATTTTAGTGAACATTGAATAAGAAAAATAGAAAACTTTATAGATTTTTTTATAGCCTATCATTAAAAGGTGCTTTGAAAATAGTTTAGGTTGGTTTATTTATTCACTTTTGAATAGTTCAAAAGCAGGATGAAAAAGCAAAGCTTGGATGACAAACATAAATATTTTATTAGTGCTATAATAAATGAGAAATTAACTCCCCTACACACATACTTTTGTTTCTTCTCTTCAGTCCCTAAAGCTCCAGAGATAGACCCAGTGGAGTGTTTGGTGGCTGACAACTCTGTAACAGTAGCTTGGAGAATGCCAGAAGAAGATAATAAGATTGACCATTTCATACTGGAATACAGAAAAACTAATTTTGATGGACTGCCACGTGTAAAGGATGAGAGATGTTGGGAGATAATTGATAACATTAAGGGTACTGAATATATATTATCAGGTAAAATGACAACATCTCAACAGTCTCCTTAGAAAATAACTGTAATTATGAAAAATTTGTTATTTTAAAGCTTAAAATTATTGAGTTCTTTTTATCCAAGCTGATTTTTTAGATATTTATTGTAGAAGTAAATTTGTTTTAAAATATCAAGAAAACCTTTGTTTTAATTACTTAAGGACATTTGTAACCTGCTAAGATAGGATACATGTAAAATAAATATGAAGCGGTATTCTGAAAATAATATTTCAAGAGTTACACTTAGTTTTCCCTTTGTTTTCAGATTATATAAAAAAGCTCTTAATTTTTTAGATGTACTCACTACCCCACAATTCACTGGTACTGTAAATATTATCACTTTTGTTATTTAGTTTTACTTTAATGTTGATAGTTAAAGTAGAACTGTGATTTGGTTTTAGAAATTTTTGTGTTGGCCTTTTGAAAGACGTTTTGAAAGATATTTCAGAATTATACTCCATACTTGTACAGTTATGTGAAAATGAACCTCAGTATTATGTATAACTAAAACAAACTAATAATGCAAAAATAATGGTTAACAAACAAACACAAAAATATTCCCAGTATAGTGGGGACTTTAGATATTTTGGGGGCAAAACCCTTGGGAGGCTGAGGCAGGAGGATTGTGAGTTCAAAGCCAGCCTCAGCAACTTAGCAAGGCCCTAAGCACCTCAGCAAGCCCTTGTCTCTAAGTAAAATATAAAAAAGGCTAGGGATGTGGCTCAATGGTGAAGCAACCTTAGGTTCAATCCCTGGTACCAAAACAAAAACAGCAACAACAAAAAAACACAGTGTTTCATAAATATAAAAATTCCTGAGAGCATCTCTTTTCCAGAAATCGAATGTGTTGTTTTGTAAATTTGTGACATCTCTCATTATATGAAGTACTGCTTTTCATGACACATAAAAGAGTACCTTTTTATCCCTGAATTAGGAAAATCATAAATTGTATATTTTACTTCTTCTGAAGAAACTAATAGGTAAATCATGATTCCTCTTATTGCAGGCATTATCACCATTTTAACATAAATTTATACTTTCCTTAAATAAAGAGATACTTCCAAGGAGGAAAAAAAAAGTCTGAAAATTCATTCTAATATTTTGGGGGATGAGTCCTTTATTTTGTGTCTGAAAACCATTTCATTTTTTCAGGCTTAAAATTTGATTCAAAATATATGAATTTCAGAGTGCGAGCTTGTAACAAGGCTGTGGCTGGAGAATATTCTGATCCAGTGACCTTAGAGACCAAAGGTAAGATTAGTAGCTATTTATACAACATGAAACATCTAAAGTTATTCAAGACTTTGTGACAGGAAGCATTGTGTGGCTGAATTCCTTCCCCACCTCCTCTACCACCCCACCTCTGACTTTCCCCACAATAAGAATTATAAGGCAGGGAAAATAGGACTATGGTAGTGGTTTCCATTTATGATTGTATTCATATGAGCAAATAGACTCATAGACTTGAGATGATAGTGTTAACATCTAAGAACCTAAGTCATTCTAGTCTCTCAGAGTAATTTGGAGTTAGTGGAAACACCCTAGTATAACATATTTGAACACAAATTTTTGCAACATTTACTAATTTGAAGGCCATAATGCCAAAGTTCTTCCCAATTGTGACATATAGTAATTGACTAAACTCTGAACATTTTTATAGGAACTTGGAACCTGGAGCTTCCATTGGCCTCTAGTTTATATGGCATTTGAATAGATTTGTATGCCAGAAATTTGATATGATTTGGAGGATGATATAAAAACATATCAGAATAAAACAAACTATGAGGCTTGAAAATTATTTTGTGTTTTACAGTGCTGGGAATCGAACCCAGTGTCTTACACATTCTGGGCAAGTACTTTACTCCAGCCCCTAACGGTCCATAAATTACTGATGAGACCAACTCAGAAAAATGTCCAAAAATATCTTAAAAAATAGGTGTAATTTGAGTAGTTTGTTTGAATTAGAAAATGTTTTTACTTGAGAACTACAGATAACGAAGATATGCAATTACTTTGAATTACATGTTATCAAACTGAGAAGTTACTGTGGTTTTTAATGAGATGTTTACCAAAGTATTGTCATACTTACAGGTAATAATCTTTTCTGTATTACTTGAGCTGTTTTTAGCCCTTGTCAAATAAAATTGCATTATTATTATATTCACCCTTAGGAGCATCATCTTTGTATTATTCCTTTTCATTATGCTTTACCAAACTTGGACATAAACGTGGTAAATTATTGATTTTTATGCACATTCCCTAAATTTAGAAATATGAATAGCTGGCTTATGGCTTCATGGGAGCTGGGCTGGCTGCTTCTCTTAGCAATATCTGGATCTCACTAGTCACTCTTGACCTTGGGGTTTGTAGAGGGAGACTAAGTTGATTAGTCCTTTGAAGCATTTTTTACTGTTGAGAAAACCCTTTGAGGTGTGGGACCAGACTGAAACGTATCCTTGAGGGCCACTACTCATGGATTCTGATCTTCAGGGAGTAACAGAATAAAATTCATTTTACATGGCTATGGGTCACGGATTTTCTGGAGTATTTTTCACAGCATTGGCATGACTACAAATTAGAACAAGAGCTCCATAGAAGTAGTTCTACTTTTTAAAAATTACATATTAAACAATTGTTTACTAATTTGACCTGCTGTAGTCCTTTTTGGCCAACCAATAGAAATAAGCCTGTGGACAAAGATTGAAGGGAAAGGAAGAAAGATGGAGATTAAATAGTTGAGGCCTATCAAAGTTTCATATCCTGCCACTTATAGTTCTTGGTATGGAAAATAATGAATGTTGTTTATTTGTTCCTTCAGTATATTTGTTCTGGCAAGAAAGTTGTCAAAAGTGATGAGTAATAATATTTCTTATGGCTAGAATTTTAAAGATGTGTTATCATTTACTTCCTTGTAAGGATAAATGATATTATGTTAATACAAAATTTTCTATAGCCTCAAATAGTAATGACTGTGATATAATTTTATAGTATCATGAAAGCAGCTACTAACAAACATAAAACATCTGGATTCTGATTTTGGTACCCTGTTTTCACAGACTTTTAAAGATATGGAAACCAATATGTTGTATATTACAGGGCTTATCCAGGACACAGGATCTCACTTTCAAAGAAGACTTTATTTTTTAATAATGAAGCATTATTTCTTATCTTAGAGAGGCTCTATAACTTTACTGAGGTTCAATAAAAGAACAATGCCCCTCAAATAGAAATTAAAGATGATACCTCTTGGATTGAAACCTAGACCTTCTTGTTTGTTTTTCTTTTTCTTTTGTTTGTTGTTTTTAATTACCCATAGCAATAGGACTCATTTTGACGTAATTATATGCCTTCTTGTTTGGATGCTGTGTTATTCGATAAGTCTGATCACGAGTGGTTTGAAGATAGTACTTTTTTCTTGCTATCCTTGACTCCAGATTGCTGATGACCCTTTTTTTCTTCATTATAACAAACATTAAGGAACAACTTTAGGAGACCTTCTTTATCCTTAGATTATAAGCCCTTGGGAATTGATGGCACCCTCAGAGTTAAAGCCTATTTTTCTTTCTCTTAAAAAAAATGTAGATAGTGCCTCGAATGCACAAGGCCATGGGTTCAATCCCCAGCAACCCTCACCCTCCTGCCAATGTAGGTAGCCTGACTTGCTTAATAACTTAAATATAGAAGTTAACTTTGCTTTCTTAATGGCAGTTCATTTTGGAAATTGAGAGTCTCAGTGTTAATCCTAACTTTTTAGTAACCTGCCTGTTAAGAAATCATTTCCATTTTTACTGAAAAGCTTCATTGTTTCTAGTTTCTCTAAATTTATTTCTGTTTAGATGAAGGTTTTATAAGTTATTAACTTCCTTGTGTAGTATGACATTTACTAGAAGCTGTGTGGTCAGTAGATTTGTATTGAGAATGTGGTTTTATAAATAAAGACAATGAACAAAGAACTTGAAGTGTTCTTTATAGAGTGGAGGATAAAAGGATTCTTGATTAACTAGGTAAACTTCAGGCTCTCCATATGCTTTTTTTGTTGTTTGGTGATTTACACTTCACAGACACACTGAAGCCTTAGCTAAATTAAGTAATATACTTAAGTGAGATGTATTGTAAGGAGTATTCCTTCAATGAATAATTATCAGATATTTAAATTTTGGAGGAAAATATAACAGAAGCAGATTAATAGATAGCTTTCAAGATAGAGCTTCTAGAAATTACATTTTAAAATAGAAGAAACTACTCATTGTACAGCTGTTAATACATTTCAATGCTTTTCCCTGAGTTCTAAAAGAGGGAAGCTTAATGCACTGATCTCCTAAATTAGCAGTTTGACTAAGCAAGTCTTGTGAATAGTACAGATACTTCCTGATAATACCAAATAATCTGAAAGGCATAACTTTGTTTCATGATTTTTTTGTTTTTTGTTTTTGTTTTATTTTTATATTAGTGGAACTTTTCACCCTTCTACTCTTTGCCACATAAATCATTTATCAGCTAGATCAATTTTCTCACTTCTGCCAGGCTGCCTCCAATTTCTTCATACTCATCTTAATTTGAAACTAAGAAGTGTTTTAAGTATGAAATTATTAAGTATTATACTGTCAGAGAAGACATGTGTGCGCCAGACTTTTACCCTGTGATTTTTTTACCCTGTGATTATAATATCACTTTTTCCTTCTTAATTCCTACCAGTTCCCCTTCCTATTTACTCAAAACAATCAATTGATAACCATCGGGTATTCTAATAACAGGAAATTGAGGATACTGTGTGTTGATATAGATTCTTGTAGAACGAATAGCAGAAATACCAGTCCTGAACATTGAAGGCCCTGAACATTGCATTGTATTGTGTTAGAGTACGGGATATTTAGAGGAGAATAATGGAAAATAAGTGAGGAATTGTAAATTAAAACCTAATCATTGAGAACTTTAAATGTTAACATTAGTAATTTGAATTTTATTCTCTGTATACAGTGTTGAATCAATTGACTAGAGAAGTTATTGCTCATAGGTGTGCTTCAGAAAGTGGAGATATATAATATTTTATATTGTCTCGAACAGCACTGAATTTCAGTTTGGATAATTCATCATCCCATTTGAACCTGAAAGTTGAAGATACCTTGGTAGAGTGGGATCCTACTGGAGGAAAAGGTCAAGAAAGTAAAATCAAAGGGAAAGAGAACAAGGGCAGGTAACGTAGCTCATTAAATCTGTTATATGGATAAATGCTTGTACATTGGTTCTTATTTGATAACATTAAAATTCTTATTCTGTATACCAGTATGACTTATGATACATTAGTAATTCCAAAGTGAAAAATATAACATTGCTTGTCAATACATGAATCTGTCATTAACATTTTCACATTACTTTTTTCTTAGTTTCTTTCCTAATCTCCTTATACTTTTAAAAAATTTTATTATCCCATTTCCTTAAAGTTATATATACGGTAACTTGAACTAATTAGATGTTCCTAGAATAATTTCTGAATATTGGGCTTATCACCTATCTCACCTAAAAGTCTGCATTAGATGACAACTTTTACAGTTTATAAAAGCCCCACAGACTTGCCTGTGATGGTGGAACCCAGTGAATCCAAGAGTCAGGCTCAAGAATCTTTTGTTATTGTCATAACTTACCTAAATAATGTCAAAGTTTGGGAACTTTTTTCTTTTTTTACACAGGAAGTTTTTGCTGAAGATGAATATTTTTGTGAGTTCTAACAATGAATTTTTTAAAAATCCTCAGCAGGCTTTTAATCTAATTTTATTATAAGAAGTTAAACTTAATTTGTAAAGCAGTCTCTTAACAGTTGCCTATTTTTATCTGACAGTGTCCATGTTACTTCACTGAAGAAACATACAAGGTGATGATCTATGTCTGTCTAGTTTTAGGACTTAGTATATCTAGCTTGGCTGAGTAATTTTTTCTTTTAACCAGTAAACAGAAGCCACTGCAGCAGGCTTCAAAGCTAAAATATTGCTCTGTGTAGACTGTCTGTATTTTTGTAGCTTATGTTTTGAATTTATAGCATTATAGTGTGCTGCTTATCATTTGGATTATATTGTATAAAGATAACAAAATAAGCTTTAAAGTCTTCTTTAATTATTTTTTCTACTTTATTTATAACTGGCATCTTTCCTATTGTATTGAGTTAAATATATCTAACATTATTGCTTTGCTTTTTTAAATATGTTTAGTTGTTGATGGACCTTTATTTTATTTATTTATTTATATGTAGGACTAAGAATTGACCCCAGTGCCTTACACACATGCTAGGCAAGTGCTCTACCACTGAGCTACCATCCCAGCCCTTGCTTTTTTTTTTTAATATTTATTTTTTAGGTTAGATGGACTCAACACAATGCCTTATTTTATGTGGTGCTGAGGATCAAACCAGGTCCCGCCTGTGTTAGGCGAGCGCTCTACCGCTGAGCCACAATCCTAGTCCCCAGCCTTTGCTTTGCTTTTATTTGTATTCAACACGAAGCAAGTTTGAAATGTTCTGTATTTTATAATAATCATGCAGCTTCCAAAGTATCAAGGTTAAGAAATAAAAGTCACTGCAGAAATTATTAGGACAGTGTCAGAAAAAAATGAATAATTTCAAATTACATGGTTAATAACATGTTTATTGAAGATACCATATATCTTTACCAGAAACCAGAATATATTCTCTTTTCAAAGTTACCTCCACTCTACTTTTCAGTTTATTTGTTCATTATTGATAAAAGTGATTTCACAGTGTGCTATAAATTATAAAATGCTGTTGGGTTTAATAGTCTTACAAAGTTTTATTTGGTTACTTGGACGATTTTTAGACTGCTTTGTATTTAGCATTGCAGGTTATATTTCTTTCTCTCTTTTCTCCTTTTAAAAGTATTTTATATGTAGGCCACTTCCGGAATGTTATACAGGTTCGGATCCCTTATTTGAAATGCTTGGGACTCAAAAAGTGCTTTGGATTTCAGATTTTTTTGTATTTTAGAATAGTTGCAAATACATAATTAATTATATTTGGTGGGGACCCAATTCTAAATCCAGAATTCATTTATGTTTCACATATACCTTGGTGGGGACCCAATTCTAAATCCAGAATTCATTTATGTTTCACATATACCTTTATATATATATATATGTGCATAGGTAATTTTATATAATATTTTTTTAATGTATCTATATTTTGGCTGTGTCTTGTCACATGAGCTCAGGTGTGGGATTTTTTTATTTGTAATTATGTTGGTGCTTAAAAAGTTTCCAATGTCAGAGCATTTCAGATTTTTGGATTAGAGCTGCTCAAACTACATATATTCATTTACTTTTTAAAAAAAAAACAAAAAACATGGTGTCATTTAAAAAAAAAAATTTTATTTTGTTTATTTATTTATTTATTTATTTTTATGTGGTGCTGAGGATCAAACTAAGTGCCTCACACGTGCTAGGCAAGTGCTCTACCACTGAGCCACAACCCCAGCCCTCTTTCATTTTTTTATTTTTTCATACATAATTGTTCACTGTTAAATGTGTGCTGAATGTTATGGAGTTTATAGGGATAAACACTGTTCTTGCCTCAAGAAATTTGCTTTAACTCATGTAGATAAGATTGCAGAAAAAAAGCAAGATAAACATCATGTGTAAGGATAAATGTGAATAAAAGGGTTCAGAGGGGAAAGATGTCCAGAGTTCTCGGGTACTGCGGTATTCATTTAGGACAGTGAGCCAAACTGAAAGTCAAGCTTTTGCTGATTTATGGTGATAAGTAAGAAGTCATGAAGGAATGAGTGGGTTCCTTCAGTGTTCCATTTTTCCCAGCAAATGACACTAGTTGGAGGTCCAATGACTCAACCCAGATCACAGTTAGAGGGTCTTCTCACTGCCAGGAGGTTCCAAATAGAAAACTTCTGCTTTATGGACTTGAGAGCTAAAAAGGTAGGGACAAGAGGGTTAAAAATGGAAACATACTAAGTGAAAGGTCCTTACCGCCTTATTTGCTCTTAAGGAGGTCTTCCTGAAGGTATTTAAAAAGAATCTCAGTATAGGGTTTCCTTCCCATGGGGGGCCTTTGAATAGAGTGACAAGGCTAGGAATGCAAATAGCCCATGAGCTCACCGTTGGGGAAGAGGATGAAATTGCAACTTCCTGTAGAAATCATGATGCCCTAACTAACTATGCACCAAGTCTGGTATAAGAAGGGCAGCCCACCCTATCCTTTGTCCTACCCCTGCAAATCCTGTCACATAAAGCCTGTGTAATTGCCTGTGATTGAGTATGAAAGGATTTTGGCCTGGACTAGATTGCTAGGAAAAGTTATTTAGATGGTAGGATTTGGAAGACCTTTACTAAAGGAATGGTATTAAATTGCTTCTTGGGGAAGAGGGAGAATTTGTGGTATTCAGCTTTGCAGTGAAAGTGGGGAACAACAAGAGGAAAAACACTTAAGCAGACTGAGTGAGTTTAAAGAACACTTTGGTACATTTGGTTGTGTAATACTCTCTAGGGTGAGAAGGGTAGGAAGGCGGACTAAATCATTTGTAGATAATATGGAAGTACATGTTGATTTTGAAGTAGGGGAATAGAGCTAAGTTTATCTTATAATAGTGAACAAGATGAACTGGATAACAGAAAGAACATTTGGGAAACTGTAAAATAATTTGGCCCAAGGAACCTTTATGAAGCGAGGTGGGAGGTCATGTTTTTACTTAAGATGTTAATAACTATTGTACCTCTTGCAAAAATGTACTTAGAGTTGGAATGCAGCAATGGAAGAGTAACCCTCTAACTTTTCTCTGAAACTCAACTGCCATTCTCAATAGTTACGACTGTTTTTCTTTTCTCCATGCTTCCCTTTGTTTCTTTACTACTGGTAAGTCACAATTTTTTTTCTTAAAAAACATTTTTCTGGCTATCAAGTGAGCTCTTATATTTTGAAGCAGTGCTAAGTAAAAATTTTGTTTATTTATACATTGTGACTTTCCTTTGCTATTTGTCACTCTGAATTACCTGGGAAATATTTTTCAAAATGCATATTTCTTCTAAGCAGACAATTGGGCCCACTAACTGAGAAGGGAAACTGTCCTATTTTTTAAAAATTATTTTATTTATTTATGTGGTGCTAAGGATTGATCTCAGTGCCTCACACAGGCTAGGCAAGTGCTATGCCACTTAGTTATAGCCCCAGCCCTGTCATTGTATTTTAAAAAGATTTCCTGGTTGCTTCTGATTTTGTTGCACCTTCTCAGTTGATGATTGATAATTTATTACAAAATCCCAAAGCCCTGTGTTTCTCCAACTCAGGTCTATGGTTCAGGAAAGGTTATGTAGTCCTTAGTTAATAATATCACATATTCCACTTCCTTAGTTTGCATTCATTTTAGTCAAGATATTGCGCACCTACTGTGGACTGAGGATACAGAAATGAGAGATGGTTCCTGGCAATTGTTAACTTCCCTTTCCATCAGCTACTCAACTGTTTCATCATTTCCCATAGCAGCCATGTACCAAGGGCCCAATATAGTAGATTGTATAATAGCTATATTTTCAACATCACCCTTTTCATCTCTGCCCCTTGTTAAGTGGGGTATTTATTAACTTCAGTGGCCCCTAGCCCTACTGAACAGCAAAATCTGAGGTGAGGCCTGATATTTGCATTTTTAAAAGTTCCCCAAGTGGGCTAGGTATAGCTTAGTGGTAAGAGTGCTTGTGTAGCATGCACAAGTTCCAGGGTTTAATTCCCATCACAGCAAGGGAAAAAAAAAAAGTTCCTCAAGTGGTTCTGATGTATACCCAAAATTGAGAACCACTGGTTTGGTTTATTTAATTCCTCCTCATCCCTAGTTACACATTTACTCTAACCTCTCATCGTCTTTCATTTGATTCTTACCCACAGCAAAACTTCTTAACTTTTTTTTAGCTCCATCCCTCAGTTGAAAAACAGTTGTAGTTATGAATTAAGTGTAAGGATAGTACCACCACTACTAAAAAGCACTGGGGATTGAAGTGGAGTTAGATATAATGAAGAGCTAGTTACAAAACTAATTTTCTATAAATACTTATAATTAAGATTAATTAAACCAGGCATGGTGGCTCATGTCTGTAATCCCAGTGGCTCATGAGGCTGAGGCAGGAGGATCTCAGGTTCAAAGCCAGCCTCAACAATTTAGCAAGGTCTGAAGCAACTAAGTGAAAAACCCTATCTCTAAATAAAACATAAAAAGGGTTGGGGATGTGACTCAGTGGTTCAGCACCCCTGGTTCAATCCTGGTGTCAAAAAAGGAAAGGATTAATTAAAACTACTTATTTTACATAATTATCAACATTCAGAGTTGAATTAACTTGGAAGGAGGAAGATTAATGTGCAATTAATATTTTGGTGACTTTGTGAATTGGGCAATTTTTGGTGAGCTATCCTGAATGACTACTCATTTTTTTCTAGAGGAGAATTTCATTTTAGATAAGTGGTTTCAATGAACTTTTGAAGAATAATGGTAAATCATACTAAACTCATTAAACAGATAGTCTGAAGACTTAAACGTTTTTGATACAATTTACAAACCATGTTAAGCCAGTCTTATTTTTGACCCCCTCTCTTCTTATGTCTTTCTATTGATGTATCAAAAACAGTGGTTTTTATACTTTTTTTCCCCTTTTTGTGTACAACAGAGTGGTTTTTTCAAATGAAATGTTTCCAGAAGCCTGAGCTGAAAAGAGAAGAGGATTGCTGGTTCAAGTAGGGAAGGAGCCCTAGAGCAGGTGTCTTCCAGAGTCCTGTAGCAGCCTCTGTGGCATCTGTATAGTTCAGGACATGGTTTGAAAACTACCCACTTCGAAATACTTTGTCCCCCAACAGAAGATAAAAATAATGCTACATTTAAAAGAAAATTCAGAGGAAATGACTGTTATCTTTTCTCCTTAGTTCAAGATAAAATACTTGAAAATACACAAGACCTTTTATAAGGTCTTTTGTGTGTGTTGGGGAGCGTATTGGTAATTTAATCCAGAGTTGCTCTACCACTGAGCTACATCTTCAGTCTTTTTTATTTTTTGAGATAGGATCTAACAAAGTTGCTGGCCTTGAACTTGTGATCCTTCTGCCTCAACCTCTGGAATAGCTGGGAAGGTTTTTAAACATTCTTGATTAGCTTATATGAAAAGTATCAGAAAGAAAATTGTGATGCAGTGTTTTTTTCTTAATGTCAACTTAAGATGTCATTGACAGAATGTAGAATTTGCTTTCTTACTACTTAATGACACCTCCCCCCAAAGGCATATACAAATGTTTATTTTGGAAAGTAGATAACACATTTAAGAGAGAATGGGAGCAGTCTCAAAAAAGAGATGCCTTGGGGTAAAGCAAGGAATATTCCTAGGGAGCATGTGGGTTATCTCCAGAGGGAGAGACAGCAACCCATTAGTGTGGGTCACTCATGTTTCTAGAGGGCAAGTGCTAGGGGATGAACTAGAGGTGGAGGCAGGGTGGAGCTACACAGTTTTGCACCAGTTTCCCTTTGCTTGTGCATTTCCTTAACATGCATGGGCCAAGGGCATGTAGCTCAAGATTGACAATTGTGCTTTCTGCATGTCAATGGCTAGTGGGCATTTCCTTTAAGACTCTCTCTCTTTATCCTAAATCCCTGTGTCCTATGTAATGACTTTTAATATTATATAATAAGTATTATCTTAGAAAACCTGGTTAAATCAAACTTTAAGAAATTAAAACGTATTTATTCAGAATAATGGGTATAAATTTTTCTTCTTTTTTATTTATTTGTATCCTCTGTTTTGGAGAAGGTCCCCAAAACACTTCTAGATTTCTTCTACCCATCAAATGTTTGTTCTCTCCCTTCCCAATAGGAAGCAACTACTAACCGCCTACCTGAGCACAAGTTTCAGAGAAATTTTAATCTACCTGTCCTTAATCACCTCAGTTCATGCTGTCTGTTCAAATAGAATTTATAATTAATTACTTAAGTATCTTTTTAAAGAAATATCTTTATAAAAAGAACTTTTAACATCATTTTGGAAGAATTAAACCAACTCATGTAAATGCTGTAGGTATAAAGTGCTGCTTAATATCATTTACTAGAATGTAGACAAAGTGGTCCTGAATTCATTGTTTAATTCTCTGAAACTGCTTAATAAATCTGCTAACATTGACAACATTTAAGTAATGCATAATGCAGTCACTTAATCATGTAAAATGACTTTAAATCATATCTTTATTCTTATTTTGCATTTTTATGGGATTTTTATTACAATATTATTTGATAGCTTATTAAAATTTACTAAGTTGATTTCTCCTTAGGAAGAAAAATTCTAATGCAAATATATTGAAAAAGTCTTATTTTTTCTTTTTAGTAGTAAGAATATACATTTCCCCTAAATAACTTTATCATAATCTTATCCCCCAAATTATTGCTTTTTAAATGCAATGATTTGGTATATTTAAATATTATTTTAAAAACATGTTCGGGCTTTAATCTTTTTGGAGGTTTTAGAGCTAGTGAAAAGCCTAATCCTGTCTAGTTTACCATAATGCATCATTTGATAGAAGAGGTCATTTTTTAATAGCAGAAATGCTTTATAATACTTGATAAGCTTGTGCATGGATTTGTACAAGTGCTTTTTCTCTTTTTAAGAAGAAAAGATCGAGATCAAAAATACCTACTGCTAATAAAAAAGATTAGTTATGATTATAAGAAATATAGCTTTCCATTGCTTTTTTTATTAGTGCATATTAATTTTACAACATGATGGGTTTCATTGTGGTATATTCTTGACTTTGCTTTATTTAAATTTAATTACAAATATATAAGCTGTAACCCAATTTCTTTCTTGCTTTTTTTTCTTTCAGTAAATCTTGTCTCATTTTGGCATTGTTTCTCATTTCAACTGTGTGTTCTTTGTATAAATCTTGCTCAGTCTGCATGACATTAGTGTTTTCAGCCTGCTTTGTATTAATGGCTTCTTACATTTGAATGTTTATAATTGGCAGTTCTCTTCAATAATAATTCAAATTAAATGATGCTGTTTCTGCAACATAATTAGATATTTTTAAACATTATTTCCATAATATGTAATTTTAATTTATGAAACATTTCCAACATAAAATACTTGTTTTTCTTTTTTTTTCCTATTTATATAGAAGTGGTACACCATCCCCCAAACGGACATCCGTAGGTTCCAGGCCACCAGCAGTAAGAGGCAGCAGAGACCGTTTCACTGGGGAATCATACACAGTGCTAGGTAGGATAAAACAATAACTCTTAACAGTCTCAAATTAAAGGCACCACAGCCACACTGATAAATTTTCTACTCCTCAGAGCTAGAGCAGTTTCCTGTGTATTGAATGAATCTTTGCAGAGGTTTATCCCTATTGAAGCTTAATTACTTGGGGGCTTTTGAAATTTACTCATTAGTCATACTTTTAAAATTCTTATTTTAACTTACTCGTGATTCCTAATATAAGCATAACCCTTGAGAGGTTGGTAAGGAAGAAAATTCTGAAGAATTTTGTACTCAGGGAAAAAAAAAACTACAAAAGTAAAGTTAAGCAAGTACTCTGCATTTAGTGTCTGTATGTTAACATGATTATTTTCAAAGAGAAATTGAATTTAATTTTTTGAATTAAATTTGTGGAATGAATGATACATAAGAATCTGTGTAATTCCTGAGAAAGAGATTAGAGTCGAGTATCTTTCTTATCTTTTGTAGGAGACACTGCTATTGAAAGTGGACAACATTATTGGGAGGTCAAGGCCCAGAAGGACTGTAAATCCTATAGTGTGGGAGTAGCATACAAAACTTTGGGGAAATTTGACCAATTGGGAAAGACAAACACTAGTTGGTGTATCCATGTCAACAACTGGCTACAAAATACTTTTGCAGCAAAACATAATAATAAAGTCAAAGCTTTGGATGTTACTGTTCCAGAGAAAATAGGTGTATTTTGTGATTTTGATGGGGGTAAGTTTACTTACTTTTTCATAAGTCATTTCATCATAACTACTTATGTTTCAGTACTTTTCATTGGTAATCACCTCTACAGAATTTCTGTTAATATCATGGTAAGGACATTTTGGCCAACTAGGTTTTGATCACAAACATAATCTCAGTACTAGAGTTAGACTGGAAGGGCATATTATGTCTGCCTGGAGCTCTATAAAAGCACTCATTTATAATATGCTAAGTCTGAAATATTTTGCTAATTTTAGTCTTAAACACTAAAATTTTTCTTGTTTTTATTCCTTCCTTACTGTTCTATTACCCGTGTATAAACAATGGTGAAGTCAGATTTTTTGAGTTGGAATAAACCTTGGAAATTATCCAGTCCATCTTCCACACAATATAAAATTTGTATTACACTATTTCTGCAGGAGTTGCCACTTCTTTGCTCAAATAACTTTTTAGTCTGAACATTATTGTCTTAGAAGTCCTGTTTCTTGGGAGGGCTCTTGATTAGGTTTTTCTAAAATGAACTCACTTTACCTCTCTGTAATTTGTGAAAATGTTGTTTTTAAATTCTGACACCTGAATAAACACAGAATTATATTTTGTAATTCACACAATAATTCTTATTTGTTAAAATGCATTAAATTGATTTCTTTTCAAATCCTTATAATCTCCTAAAGTGATATACTATGTCAATGCATTTCTTAAAACATTGGTTTTACAATGTTTCTTTCCAAGTTGTCACTTTAAGCTAATAATGGAAAATTTTTATCATTTTAAGTCACATTGGGCCCAGACAATCCCATGCTGTCAACTTAATCACTCAAAAAAGGAAAAAAAAATTAATTTGGGCCAATTTATTTTTAGTGATGACATGTCAGTTTGGTACATTCTTTTTTACTTATTCCCTTTGAATAAGATAAACCATTTTCTACAGAATGACAAATTTACTGGTGCACTTTAAAAAATATATATTTTCAGCTACCAGGACAATATTTGCTTATCATCCTTTCTCCTTTCCCATATGGTTATTTTATATAGATGATAGGGAGAAGTAATTTTAGCTAACAGCATAGAGTACAAAGGGGGAAGCTGTAATGTAGGATGTAATCAGATTCTGAGAGCCTTGAAAAAATGTTTATAGACTAGTCTTTAGTAGTGGGGAGGGTTGGCTGTGTACATTTTAGAAAAATATAGTCATATGATGATAATCTTATATTAGAAATATTAGAAAGTAAGTGATTAAAAGATGGAAGAGATTACAAAAATAAAGAGCATAAGATGTTTTAGGAGTTAGTCTAAAGTATAAGGCATGACCATGTTTATTTTGTTAACTATTAAATTGTTATTGCCTGCTAAGTGCTTTTAACACAGGAAGTCCTAATAAATATTTGTTAAGTGATTGGCAACAAAAACCCAAGCAATTGGAAATCAAGAATGAAATTGATGGTGTAAAATTTATAGAACTTGGTAACTAAATATAGATTGGGGGAAGAGACAAAGAAGAATGGAAGGCAGCTCTGAGGTTCCAGCCAGTGTGACAAAGAGGATGGCAGTGTCAGTGGGTTAAGGAACAGAGAGAGTCCAGTGGAAAACTGAGATTATAGCAGGACAACCATGTGACATATTTAGCAAACATTTAGAAATTCTTGAACTCAGAAGTAGAGCTGAAACTAAATATTTGAAGCAGCAGCACAGAGTGACTACTGAAGATTACACAGAATAATATGCTTGAACATTATTGCACTGTTGTTACTAACTTTGCAATCATGTAGGTTGCTTCATGTTTTGAGATAATCATATATATAAAGCACCAAGTACTTTAACAGTATACATAAATGTTAGTTTCTTTTTCTTACTCTCTGGTAGCAACTGGTTTATTAAGAGAGCATTTCATAAATGCTCTCTTAACACAGACAAAGCAGCTTTAAAGCAGAATAGGAGGAAAAGGAAGAGAGAGAAAGTATCTTTAGGGTTAGGATTCAAACCAAGAATATAGTCATTAAAGAAAGGCTTCGAGAACTAACAACAGTCCTATGGAGGTCATCAGATCAGATTAGATAGGAGGTCAGATGGAGTTATTTTAAGGCATGATCCTGTTGAAAGACAGACTGTGAGGGGATTTGAAAATTAACAAAGCTGAAGCAGTGATGAATATACTATGATTTCAGAGACTGGAGTATGAGTCTGGCCTTAAGTAGTTAGTATTTTAAATATAGTAAGCCTTAAATAAATAGAGGATTTGGGTAGAGTAAAAATAAGGAGGAAGAAACTTCCTTGTTTTTTTACTGGGCTCATGAAAATTTTTGTTAAATAATGATAAATAGTTTATAGCTGAATAAGTACAACAGTGTCAGATTATGGTGAAACAGTATGGAGATCTTAAAAACAAGGGGAAGAAGAAGAAAATTGGATTTGGGCATTTTCTTAAGCACGTTCACTGATTTTTCTAGTGAAAGTAAGTTCAATCCTTAGAGTTTGTAATAAAAAATTAATGCAAAGATGGGCCTTAAGTTATTATTTTTGCATGACTACACATTAGACTTTATTAGAGTTATAATTTCTTGTATAATAAATAAAAGGCTTTTTTTCCCTCTTCCTTTTAGGTCAACTTTCTTTTTATGATGCAAATTCAAAACAGCTGCTGTATTCTTTTAAGACAAAGTTTACTCAGCCAGTACTGCCTGGTTTCATGGTTAGTACCTAATTTATATTTTATTTAGTTTGACAACTTTAAGAAGAATAATCTTTATTATTTGGGAAGCAAACATCCTATTTTTTTCTTCATAGTCATCTCCCTTTCTCCATTCCACTCTCTGAAATATGCAATTTTTTCTGTACAATTTTGGTATACTTTGTTGAAGTCAATGTTGATAAATAAAGGTACACAAATCATAAGCATGTAGTTTAGTGAACTGTTATAGGACTGTATTTGCTTTTGTAACTAGACCCTAGGATAAGAAAGAGAACATTACCAGAATCTCAGAAGCCCCTGTGCCCATTTCCAGTCCCTAATGGCTCGTCTCCAAAGTGTAACCAGTACTGTAAATTTAAATACCTTAAGTTCATTTACCACTTCTTTATATATAAGTGGAATTATATCTTTCTGACTCCAAATTATATATGTGAGGTTTATCCATGTACCATGTTGTAATTCCTTCATTCTCACAGTTATATAGCTTTCCATTATATGACTATATAATAATTTACCCATTTTAATTTAGTTGAATATGTGGATGGTTTCCATTTGGGACTGTATGTGTATATAATTTCAGATCTACTCAGTTACAGACTTATTTATATAAGAAAAATTCATATTTCATACAAATTGAAACATGGATTTGAATTCCTTATTTTTAAGCAAATGTTGTTGCTCCTTCCAATACCTTAACATTCTACATTTCTCCATAAAGTTAGGCTACTGTGGGAAATTCCAAGATCCAGTTAAGGTCACCATTACTTTGGTGAGAACTTTCCTTGATGTGGGGACTCCCTGTATAAATCAGATGATATAATTCAAGTACAGGTTCTGTGGAGTGTTTTATGTGTGTAGTCTTTCATTACCCCTAAATATAATCCCCCAATATGAAGAGGAAGTATTTAGGATATATATGGGTTGAAAACACAGTGCTTTAAATCTCATGACAAATAGTATTTTTTTATTCTAGATACCCTAAAATATTAAACTTAATGCTAACAAAGACTCCTGGTTTTTCACTGAAATCAGAAGTAAATAGTGAATAAAGTTATTGCTCATGGAAAAATTATTAGAAGATATTAGATGGATTGTTTCTCTCTTTTTTATTTTTTTGTTGCCTTTTTTTTTTTTTTTCACTTTACTACAAATCTCCACTGTATTGGATATTTTGGGCTGTTTTTCCAAATTGGCCAATTAGAGACAAATTGTTTACCATATGGAACTCAGAAGAGATTTTTTTTTCAATTCGTAGATGTACTTTTATAAAAGATATTTCACTTGTAATATGAATCTATTTCATGTAGATAGGTACTGAGTTTATTCATTGTTATTTTCATTCCATATAAGGAGACTAATTACACATCTGCATCATAAGATGCTTTACAAAATTATTTTAAACTTGTTTTTTTCTTCTTTTAAGTCTTTTGTTTATTAAGTAAATGAGTATTAATATTTTCATATATAAGATTAATTTTTAAAGCCAGGTTTATGAGCTATAATTTATAGTATTGTATAATTCTGTGGGTTTTGACAAATGCAAAAACAAAACCACCATCATGATCAAGATATAAAACATTTCAGCACTATAGAAAATTTCTTTATATTCCTTTGTAGTGGACGCCTCCCATTACACCCAGCCCTAGTAATACGTAAACCATTTTTAGTCCCTGTAGTTTTGCTGTTTCCACAAAGTCATGTAAATGGAATTGTAAGGTATATAATCTTTTGTTTATGTAGCATAATGCATTTGAAACTCATCCATGTTGTTGTGTTTGTTAGCTTTTTTTTTTTTTTTTTTTTTTTTTTNTGCTGAAAAAGAAATTAGGAAAACTGCTCTCATTCACAATAACCTTTAAAAAAAAAGTAAAATAAAATACTTGGGAATTAACCTAATGAAGGATGTGAAGGACGTCTACATTGAAAACTAGAACACTGAAGAAAGAAATTTAAGAAGACTTAGAGGATGGAAAGGCCTCCCATGTTCTTAGATATGCAGAATTAATATTGTCAAAATGGCCATACTACCAAAAGTATTTGATGCAATCTCCATCAAAATGACATTTTGCACAGAACTAGAAAAAGCAGTTCTAAAATTCATTTGGAAAAATAAGAAACCCAGAATAGCTAAAGTAATCCTGAGCAAAAAAGAGTTATGATGGAGGTACTGCAGGCATCATGATACTGGACATCAAATTATACTACAGAGCTATAGTAGCAGAAACAGCATGGTACTGGCACCAAAACAGACATGAAGACCAATGGAAATGAATAGAAAAACAGAGACAAACCCACATAAATACAGTTATCTGATGGTAGACAAAGATGCCAAAAACATGTTGGAGATAATACACACTTTTTAATAAATAGTGCTGGGAAAACTGGAAATCCACATGTAGAAGAATGAAACTTGACCCCTCTCACCCTACACAAATCAACTCAAAGTGGATCAAAGACCTAGGAATTAGACCAAAAATTCTGCAACTACTAGAAGAAAATGTAGGCCCAATGCTTGAACATGTTGGCACAGGAACCAGCTTCCTTCATGAGACTCCTAAGGTCCAATAAATAATACCAAAGATCAATAAGTGAGATGGCATCAAATTAAAAAGCTTTTGGCTGGGAGTGGTGACACATGCCTGTAATCCCAGCAACTAGGGAGACAGGAGGATTGTGAGTTCAAAGCCAGCCTTAGCAGAAGTGAGACACTAAGCAACTCAGTGAGACTCTGTCTCTAAATAAAAACAAAATTGGGCTGGGGATGTGGCTCAGTGGTTGAATGCCCCTGAGTTCAATCCCTGGTATAGAAAAAAGAAATTGCATGGCAAAGGAAACAAGAGTATGGAGAGGGCCTTGAGAATGGGAGAAGATCTTTGCCACGTGCTCCTCAGGTAGGACGCTAATATCCAGAATATATATAAAGAACTTAGAAAACAACATTAGGAAAAACAACACAATAAATAGGCAAAAGAACTAAATGGACACTTCTCAGAAGAAATACAAATGGTCATAAATATAAGAAAAAATGTTCAGCATCTCTAGAAATAGGGCAATGCAAATCAAAACTACATTGGTATTTCCTAATGGCAGTTAATAATAAATGTTGGTGAGGATGTGGAGGGGAAAGTATACTCTCATTGGTGTGATTCCAAATTATTGCAACCACTCTCACTTCTCAGTACGTATCCAAAAGATGTAAGATCAGCATTTTATAGGAATGTAGCCACATCAATGTTTATAGCAGCACAATTCCAACAGCCAAGTTATTAAGCCAACTGAGGTTCCCCTTCCAACAAATGAATGGATAAAGAAAAAAATATATACACACACACACACAGACACACACACAATGGAGTATTACTAAGCCACAAAAAAGAATGAAATTATGACATTTGCTGGTAAATGTATGGAACTGGAGACTATAATGCTAAGTGAAATAAGCCAGTCCCTCAAAGTCAAAGGTAAAATGTTTTCTCTCATATTCAGAAGCCAGTCCAGAATAAGGGAGGAAGGGAGTGGGGGAGAGAAAAGGTGAGGGAATTCCATCAGAATTGAAGAAAGATTAGTGGACTATATTAAGGGGATTGAGGGGCAGGGAAGAGGGACAGGCTAAGGGAAGAACAGTGGAATGAATCTGATCTAACTTTCCTATGTACATATATGAATATACAATCTCACCATCATGCATATCCATGACATTAATTAAAAAAAAACTAATAGATCAGGAGAATAGAGGGAAGGAACATGGGGAGGAAAGAGAAGGAGGAAAGGGCAAGTACTGAGGACTAAATTAGAGCAAATTATGTTCTTTTATAATTATTTCAAAATGAATCTTAATATTACATATAATAAAAAGAACCAATAAAAATTCTTTTTCCTTAAAAGCTTTGTAAAAAGCTACCAAAATGTTTGCCACGGTGGCTGTACCATTTTTGCATTACAACAGCCATGTTTAAGTTTTTCATATCCTTGTATCATTTGGTATTGTCAAATTTTTCTTACTGTCCACAAGCCATTTTCTTACTGTCCATAAGCCATATATAGTGGGTTTTTTATCCTGTTGTTATTTGCATTTTCCTACTGACAAATTATGTTGAGCATATCTTTTCATGCACTTATTTTCCACTTGCATAATTTCTCTGGTGAAGTATGTGTTACAATTCTCTACTCACTTTTCTTGGGATATTAATTTGTTTTCTTATTGTTTTAAGAGTTCTTTATAAATTTTGGGTATAAATGCAAAAATTTTTGCAGATGTTACCTCCCAGTTCATAGCTTGACTTTTCATTTTATAGACATTTCCAAAGTGAAGTTTTTTATTTTCAGATGAAGTCCAATTTATCCAATTTTTTCCCATTTGTGGATAATGCTTTGCCTATACGTACCTATACATATGTATGGCATACAGGTCACAAAGATTTTCTCTTGTATTTCTTCCTAAAGTTTTACAGTTTTAGGTTCTCTTTTTAGGTCTATGATCCATTTTTAGTTAGCTTTTGTATAGTATAGTTGGAGTTTCATGTTCTCTGTATATTGATATCCAGTTCTTCTAGTACCATTTGTTGAAAAAGATTTTAACTTTCTCATTATCACCTTTGTGCTATTTTGATTAAATATTTTTCTAAGTCAATTAAATAACTTTTAAAAGGTAACCTATAAATTTTATAATTTGAGGATTGATTTGTGTTTTGGGAGTTTATCATTACTGAGCCTGCTAGTTTTAAAAATTTAGAATGTTAATTGTATTAGTTATAAATTTTACAGAGCAGTAGATTCTTTGGTTAAATACGCTGTGTAGTAAATACCGAATGATACAGGATATAATTGAGAGTGAGTATACATAAAGAACTTGAATTTTCCTTGCACAAACTAATGATAATTTAGATGGTCCATATGTTCATATTTTAAGCATCTTGACTTTTTCAAATCTTTTTTACTTTATCAAATCAGTATTTTTCACATGCAAAGCAGTTATATCTTTCATAAATTCATTCATATTTTTCATAATTAATAGAACATGGCAAGTACATATGGATGTTGTCATTTGCAGTTTTCTTAGAAGTCCTTCTCAAAAAATTATTCAAGTTCTTATTGTTAAAAACACAGGGAAGAAATCAAATGGTTTTTATTCTGTTAACACAGGGTTGTTAGATTCCTATGGTAACATCAAAACCAAAAGCAATGATTGGAATAGGGAAGTTGATTCTTTGTACACTTTCCTTGGTTGTGAAGGTTAACATCAGTAATGATAGCCAGTTTCTTTTGCACAGATTGATCCAGTTCAGTTTCTCAATTTCTGCAGCCCTGAGTTTCCACTCTTGGGTTCAGCTTTGTTGGCTTCAGCTACCACAAAGACTTCCTTTTGGCCTTTGCAGCTTTAAAAGAATACTGAGCCTCTCTACTTCCCCTCAGCTCAAATATGAAGGTTATCAATTTGGGATCTGTCAATTTTCATATGCATGGCATTTGCCTTTCAAATAGAAATTTAAGAATCATTTAATTTCTTAAAAAAAAAAAGAATCATTGAATTTCTGATTTGAGTTGAAATCTGACTTGAGATTTGTTTTTGTCTTTTCTTAGGTTTGGTGTGGTGGACTTTCTTTGAGTACTGGGATGCAGGTTCCAAGTGCTGTGAGAACACTTCAGAAAAGTGAAAATGGAATGACTGGTTCAGCCAGCAGCCTGAACAATGTTACTCAGTAACGCCTACGCAGAATGTTTACCCTCCCTCTTGACTGGGTGGCCTTTTCTGTGCAGTTACCTATCACAGAAATTTGTGAGTGGTGGAAATCAGGTTTGCTATGTTCTGCTTTAAGGCCTGGAATCTCTTAGCTTAAGCATCTAGTATGAAGCATTTACAGGAATCTACTGTGCAATATCATAGAAGCAAGCAGTTCTGGAGCAAGAAACTGATGTTTTGAAGAGTAAATGGGAAAGAAGGCAGTGTTTAAATATTTATATAGAAACTCGTTTTTGTGTTTCTTTAATTACTTTTGTTCTTTTAAAATGTTTAATTACATTTGGTAATCCTAGGGCCTGAAGTGAAAGGCTTTAAAAATTTGCTTTTCTTTCTTGACTTTCTTTTTTCCTATCTCATCACTACCTGTTATTTAGTATACACTAAATCTTTAAAATTACATAGCCCCAGCCCCACCAAGGTTTTCTAAAAATTGAAATCATTGATTGGGGACAGTAGAAGTTTGTTTTTTTTTTTTTCTTACAATGGTGTATTTCCCCCTTTTATAAATAAGTTGAGTTTTGCTAAATTAACCTATTTACTGACTAGTTTTTATCTCATCTTCTACTTTCCAGAATATATTGGTATTTCTCTTGTAGTTATAACTCCAAATACAGAGTGAATATGAAGAATTTAAAAAGCTTAAAATCACCCAGATTTCAGTTTTGTATCTGCTATAGTAACACAATGGCAAAGGGTTTGCTCTGACTACTTTGCATTCCATCACTTTGAATGTTCAGCAAGATTTTTAAAAGCCTTATGTTTTCTGGTATTGTTGTCTACTTTAACCCTACCTTTAGTAGTTATCTTTGATAAAATTCCCCACTCATATTTGGCACTGATTGTAATTATACTCATTTTTTTAAAAAAATTAATAGGAATGAAAAAATTTTTAACATGGTTAAGGGTAGAAAACCAAAGGGATGTACCTAAAAGTATTCTTTAGTAATTATTTATTCTTTTTAATAAGATGTAGGAAAGGTTGAAACAACTGGGAAAAAATCTACATATCTCTGACTTAATTGGTGTGTTTTTCAACCAACCATTCAGAGGTTTTGGGGGTTTTTACCCCCTTATCCTTTTTGCTAAAGTCATATGCTTTTTAAAGGGGTATAATTCTTCTAAAAATCAACATAGTCATGTTTCCCAGCCTTGGGAGTGGTATATTTAAATTTAAACAATGAGTGGTATTGAACAGAACAAATCTATTCTTAAAAAATCGATCAAAGTTTGTTACTCAAGTCCTTTGAGCTAAACTAAAAGTTATAATTACAGTATTTAAGATTTCCTTGAGCATTTTAAAGAAATTAAAATTTATATTTTACTTAGTTTTTAATTTCTTTTATTCTTTCATTCTCATTTTAAATATCTTGTAATATGACAGCCTTCTTCCAGAAGTACCTTTGTTGCTTACATTTGAGTTGTTTTCTATAAAAAGACCTGCCCTCTTAAAATTTACTGCTTACGATATGATGTTTTGTTTCATTGATAAAAACAGATGTAAATGAGGACTTACATTTGACCTGGGGTATTACTTTCTTTTCTAGAGGACAGATATCCACACTATTATCTAATAATAGGTTGGTAATTTTAAAGACTGTAAGGCAGTTAAGGGAATAAAGTATGTCAATAGATAGTCTTGAGTCTCCAAGTATAATTTTGGTTTTTGTTTGTTGTATTTGGAAAGAAATTTTTGGAAAGTTCTATTCCCTATAGAAGGGCTATTCTAAGACCCAAGGAAACAGGAATTTATTCCCTTTCACACTCCAAAGCAGTAATTTAGTGGAGTGGCTTTGTGTGAAAAGCTGTACACAGTATATTTTAGCAAATACAAAACAAAAAAACCCAGATGTTCTTGTATAGAATTTTTTTACTATTATGTATTATATAATTGTCTTCTCATTAATTCAGTGCCTTTTTCCTCTAAGCATGCTCTTTCTTCATGCCTCATGCAGTGTCAACTGATATTTAAGCCAGACATATTACAGTTGTGAGAGCCTTCTGTTGCAAGGGCATGGGAAAAATGAAATATTAATTGGGCTGAAAGAGTGCATACAATTCTTTTTTGTGTTCTGCCATCATTTGGAATTTGCATATAAATTTTCTAACACTCATTTGCAAAATGTTCTAATTTCATTGGGAATTAATTACTAGCAGCTTTGTAGTACTAAATTCAGTAAATCTGGAGTCCAAGCTCACATCACATGTAATACTTGATATTAAATTATACCATCATTACATCAAAATTAGAATCTGAAGGCTCCCTCTCTGCTGCTGCTTCAGGGTCTCTAAATTAAGAGCAAAATGTGAAGTGTTTTAGTTTAACAATTTTAAGTTGGATGAAAAAGTCTGTCATCCTCATTTTTAAACTAAAAAATAATTGAATATAGTGCCTATTTAAATAATCTCAAATAAGGTAACTATTAACTTGATAATATTTAACATTTTCATTGATGTTTTGAGTTATAATGAGCTCTCTTGCTCAATTCATTATGGAAAGTTGCTAAACACTTTTAAATATCCTTTATTGCTTTATTTACCTTTTGTTTTGACAGGTCAAACATGACTGCTTTCTATAAAAGAAATGCATGAGAAGTTGACTATCGTAGGTGCAAAAATTATGTTTTATAAAAATATGCATTAGTATTGCATTTCCCTCTTACCAGTTGAATTCCAAGCCAGTTGTATTAAACTGGATATAGAAATGAAGGAGCTGCCTTAAGCACTTTAGAAAAGGAAATTTTCTACAATTCATTTTGACACTTGCAGTTTACCATGTCACATACATCTTTAACTTTGGTAAATATGTATATACCAAGCATTTAATAATAATGCACAAAGAAATTTAATATACAGTAATTATTTGAATGTTCCAGGTATAGGTGAATAAATTTACAGTATTAGGGGCATGTCTTGTCTGTACATGGGTTTAATTATTGGCATCTGTACCATTTGACAAACCATTAACTACTGCTATACAGCTTACCTTGTTCTGCAAATAGTAATCATTCCCTGTGTTATATAAAGTGACATATTAACTTGCATTTATTTTCTCATTTATGAAATTAAAGCATGAATAATATCATGTATAATTTGAACTGT
Source organism: Marmota marmota marmota (assembly GCF_001458135.2). NCBI lineage: Eukaryota > Metazoa > Chordata > Mammalia > Rodentia > Sciuridae > Marmota > Marmota marmota. The sequence continues at coordinate 7,552,303 of NW_026000101.1, read as the reverse complement.
GATCCTTGGTGGTATAAATAATAAAAGTAAATATTTGTGATAAAATCTTTTAATTAGGCTAAGATATTGTTTCATGACTTACTTAGAATAATTAGGTTTTTTTATGTTTCCATAAAATTTTTGTTATTTGTATATTATTATTTCTTTTAAAAACAATTTTGGAAAAGGATATATGTTAAAAATGATTATTCCTCAAAGAGTTTTAAAAGAAAGTATAACATCTTATTATGAAATATGTGATTCTGGGGTTTAAAAATTTGGCAATTTTCAAATCATCATAATTTCTTAAAGAATGTATTTATTAGATCTGTGTTCATTGATAGGCTAATTCATAAAACAAATATTTGAGTGTCTGTGATATGGCAGTGAAAATTTTATTACTTTGCATTCACATTTTCAAAACTAGTGTATTCAATTTATTGTGCAGCTAGTTTTGCTTCTTTTTAGTATGCTGAGACTGCATTTTAAAAATAATGTTTTGTTAAAAAGTCAGAAGTGTTAAAAAGTAAATTTGTTAGTTTTTAAAAAGCTCAAATTAACTGCGTATAATATGGTTCACTTTTATGTAATCACATAACATAGGTTCAGCAAAGCTTATTTCTTGAGTTTATTTTTACTAGATATAGTCTTTCAGAGAAGTGTATGGTCACTCTGTATACAGGTAACCATAAAATTATTTGTTATTTTTAACCAAAACTTACATTTCATAATGCCAGCACTGGAGTATTATGAAAGATCATGTTTTCTTAGCCATCATAGCAAGATTACCTCATGTTCATAGTAGTTTTAGTGGGTTTTTTTTACAGTATTTACATTTCTGCAATTATGTGTGATTTTTAATGTCACATATGATAGCACTGTTACCTGGAATATATGATTAACCTACATAAACATTTTTAATTGGTGTTGGACATGTCATATAAAGGTTAGTACTGGCTTAATAAACAGATACCAGAAATTGCCACGGTACTTTTCTCCTTGGACTACCCAATTATTAAGCTAAAAGTATTTGTTATTTCGGGGTCAGTATAGGGTACTGACTTTTGATTCATAATCTTTTAAGTTATATTTGTTTAAGGTGATATGTTTTCTTAATAATACCCAGTCAATATATGTTAGTCCTTAGGAATGGATGTATAGAGGATTTCACAGTAATGTAGGGCAGAAGGTAGGTGAACGTGTTTGCTTTGGCTTGGCACTTATTAAGTTTGGACTAATTTAAAATAAGTCAAATTGTAAGTGATTGGCAAAAGCCATTTTATTAATATTGGAACTTTTTGGAGAGCACAGAACAATGAGAATCCATCTTTTAAAAACATGTATAAAACATTTCTGATATCTCTAAGGTACCAAAGCACTGAGTCTAATTCACCTAATCTAAGGGAGACTCTTTAAAATCAAATTTATAACTAATTCATACTATAAGATACATAATAGCTAAAGTTTTAGATTAATATAATTTATATTAAAAACCACTAGTCTTTAAAATACCTACATGTGATATTAAGATGATTTTGGCATCTTTTTCAAAAGCATTCAAAATTTATCACCTTAGCTTTATCATATACTAGGTCTGTGACAATTGTGTAAATCACTCATCACCTTTGGGCCTCTGTTGCCTTACTTAACTCATTATGTCTCAATTTCCCAAATATAAGACACCTATAAAAACCTATAAAATTGCTCAATTTAAGTTTTTATAGGTGTCCTATACATAGGAGGAGACAGTGGGTTAAAATAATTGTAACTTGTTCAGCCTACCTCACAGGGCTGTTGTGAGGAATAAATGGATGGAGTATGTGAAATTGCTTCAACAACAGCAAAGTGATATGTAAATGTAAGCTGTTATTTTTAGTTAATGGATTTAAGTGTTCGGATACTTCTAAATGCCATTTACTTTGATAAAGCATGTTCTTAAAGTGGTATCATCATTGATTTTAAATGTGATTTTTAAAATAAAACCTTTTATCAAGATGTCATATAATATTAATTTAGTTTGTGCATGACTTGTGGCCTTTTAATATTTTCTTATCTATTTTAAGACTTTCTAGAGTAGTAAAAGTTCTTCCATGGCATTAGTGTATCAGTGTAGAAGTATAGCATAAAGAAACAGTTTTTAAGCAAGCTGCTACTTTTCCATACAGGAATTTGAACTTTCAGCTTAAGACTACTCAGTGCCATGTGCAAAGAGTGAATTTGGCCTGAATAACTTTTTTTCCAAACAACTAAATGGTTCAGGAGTTTGTGTGCTCAGTGAACATTTGACAACAGTATTGCATTGTCCTTTTTAAAAAACAAGATGCATTTCAAAACCTTGTTAGTAAACCTAAATATCATTTATTATCTCACATACTTGTTTTGCTTTAAATTAGATTTATTAATGGAGATGTTTTACAAGTTATGTTAATCTACAAATTTGGTATGTCTATTATCTGGATATGGTTTCACTATGCAGTAATAAAAATTCTAATTCCTCAGGTTTAACCTTTAAGTTATGGATGAAGAACATTAATAAACCACATATATGCTCAGTTCTGCAACACTGAGTTAATGAACATATTGCCTCATTTTCCTTAGAAACAACACAAAGCTTTAAAATGGTTATCTTTAAAATAGAGTATTTGAAGTGTAGTAACTTGTATGTTTAAGTAATAGTATGTTGTGTATAGAATATCCTAGTTAAGTTTTTTACAAAAGCACTTGGAATATCTCATCTAAAAATTAAACATTTTTCTCTTTCTTTTGCTTCAGTGCTTGATTTTCATCAATGTGTATTTAAATGCTTACAATGTGATTGTTGGAAAAGAGAGTATTTTTAAAAAGTCAAAGTAATATAGACATTCTGTACACCACCCTCTAATAATGTTATAATATGTAGACCATTATGGGAGTTGGCTTCCTGCACTGGAGCCTTTTCTTGGTAGACCAATCCTGCTGCACTTGGCTAGGATATCTGGATAAGAGCTTGGGAAACTTGGATTTTTCTGTCCCAGTTTTCCCTTATTCCTATTTTGCATTTATATTGCATACTAGTGATGCATTTATGCCTACTTAAAAAAGTCAACACAGCAGGCACTGATTATGGTGCTTCCATATAACAGATGTACTTTTTAAAAAATGTATTAATTTTTTAGTTGTAATTGAACACAATACCTTCACTTTATTTATTTATTTTTATGTGGTGCTGAGGATTGAACCCAGGGCTGCACACATGCGAGGCGAGCACTCTACCACTGAGCCACAACCCCAGCTTCAGATGTACTATTAATGGAAAGTTACTCATATTATGAAACAAATGATTTATCCATCATATGATACCATGAGTGTGTGCATGAATTCAGACTTAAGTCAGAGGAGATGGATCATGGCCTGATTGCCACACTGTTGCTATGACTCTCCATGGAATAAAAAATTGAAGGAGCCAAGGGATTGTGACTCCTTGGAATCCATGTTCCTCTACCCACTTCTAGACTATGCTCTACATGGCCAGCACCTCAGAATTCCTTGCCTGATCAGCCTGAAGCTGTCCTCTGGGACATGTATAGGTCTCTTCCCAAAGTCCATCCTGTCAAAAGATTGTACTACGGGTATTTATTACAGGTGAATATATCCTGTTTTAGCTTTTTCACTGCAATGACTAAAGGACCCGACCAGAACAACTGTAAAGGAGGAAAGGTTTATTTTGGGGCTTACAGTTTTAGAGGTCTTAATCCATAGAAGGCTGGCTCCATTCCTCAGGGCTCGAGGTGAGGCTGAACATCATGGCAGAAGAGTGGCAAAAGCTCAAGTGTGGTGATCAGGAAGCAGAGAGACTTCATTCACCCTTACAAATATATACCCAAAGGCACGCCCCAATTCCCACTTCCTTCAGCCACACCCTAGCACTTCACTGACCACTCAGTTAATCCCTATCAGGGGGTTAAATCACTGATTGGGTTAAGACTCACAACCCAATCATTTCTCCTCTGAACCTTCTTGCATTGTCTCACACTAGAGCTTTTGTGTGATACTCACATCCAACCATAACATCCCAGTGAGTGGCAGTTTGTAGGAAATGTGAATGGATTTAGGCTGTGCAGACTGGGATGCCCACATATGTCCAAGGTCAATCTAGTATTCATGTTGTAATTCTTCAGCACATATCTGAAGAATCTGAGAATTCTATATTTGAAAATGGATTTCTGTTCCTTGAGATATCAATATATTAAGGTAGATGGAAATAACATTTGATGGTTAGCTCCAGCTTCATAAGAGACAAACATGAGGCTTGGCCTCCATTTGTATTTTTGCCCTAGATCCCACAAATGTTAGAAATGTGCCAAGATGTATATGTACACACGTACCTGAGTGAATTTTTAAACATGGATGTTTGCTTGTAATGGAGGCGGCTGTTATCCACCCTTGTGCCCCTCTTGTAATTACATTGGCTAACCAGATATTAAAGCATACTGACTGACATGGTGAGCTGAAGGCTCATAGCTGATCCTCTAGTATACTTAAGAAATACTGGTGTTTGTCCCCAGGTCTGTTTGACAGTGGCAGACATTGTTATAATTTACATAGTATATAAACCAATGCAAACAATATGAAGTTATTTATAAGAAAATGGGGAAAGGGCTGGGGCTGTATCTCAGTGGTAGAGCGCTTGCCTAGCATGTGTGAGGCACTGGGTTCAATCTTTAGCACCTCATAAGCATAAACAAAGGTACGCTGTCCATACACAACTACAGGAAAAAAAATTTAAAAAGAAAATAGGGAAAACTTTTAGAGATGAAGAACTAAAGTTTCCAACAAGTTAGTTGCACCCAAGATAATTATAAATAATAACGGAGGATTGCACACCCAGCCCCACAATTTTTTTTCCAGGACTCTGAATTCAAGTTCCTTCACTTGTATCTTTAAAAAAAGTGGACCGTAAGGTCCACTTTACAAAACAAACAAACCAAAAAAACAAAAAACCCCAAAAACTAAGAATTATAGATGACACATTATCCTGTGATTTATGTAAGAAAAACAGAAACTTTAGTTGATCCATACTTTTAAAAAAAAAATTAGCTCAAATCAGAAAATTGGATAGGGTAATCATCTCCTTTAAACTGCTTTTTTTTTTTTTTTTTAGGTTGTTACAGAACAAGATTTGCTATGTACTTGAAAAGTACTTACTTCTAAACACCTGACACTTTCCTCCTTTCCTAGTTACTCAATTATAATTTCCACTTGCCATGTTTACATTTTTTTTTAAAAATCTCACTGATAAGTATTGCAGTACACATCCATGATGGCTTTTTAAATGAACCCACATTCCATTAAATTTTTAGAAAAATTAACAGTAATTTTTTAACTACTACCTATTGGCTTAATCCATACTAAAACTTCCATTATTACCAAAATATCTTTTTATGGTTAGCTTATTATTCATATCAGGGTCCAGATAAAGTCCACACATAATATTTGGTTAAGTTTCTGATTTTGTAGTAGGTCCCTCTCCCCTTTCTAACTTTTTCACCTTTTAAATGACAAAGAAACTAGGAAATTGCTATTATAGAATGTCTCACATTGTTATTTTAGTGGATCACTTCTCCATACTGATAGATGTAGAGTTTTAATTAAATACAGTTTCAGTTTGGGGGAAAGAATTCTTCATAGAAGGTATTAACTACCTTCTCACAACACATCAAGAAGCACCTAATGTCTGGGTGTCATACAATGATATGAAGTCTATCAGTGGGTTCCAATGGTGCCAGCCTAACCCATCAATTATAGTTCCCATCAACCTTTTACCTTAATTTTTAGCATCTATTGATGAGTATTACTGGCCTATTATTAGGAATTGTAAAATGATCTGTTACTCATTTCATTAGCTGGAATTCTTATGTTTTTGTCACACTGAAATAACCCAGTTTACAGGAAAAAAGCATAATAAATGCTTTATGTTTTTCCCTTTATCATGTTTCAAAAGATAATGAGCTGGTGCCCTGGCAATCTTCAGTAAAGCCAAGTTTTATTTTTATTAAGTCTAAACTCAATTTTGTTTTGTGGTGCTGGGGATGGAACCCAGGGCTTCATGCACGGTAGACAAACATTCTACCATGTTCGTCCCACTCTTTCAGTAGCCCAAGAAATTTTATGTATTTGATGTTTTAATCAGTGGTGTTATTTATTTGATCAAAATTTCCATGGTAGTCCCCTTAAACTAGCACCTGTGTCCAGTAGTCTCATTAACTTCTGACTACTTCCTCTTGCTGTTACCCTCTTTTTTAAATTAACCTACTAACTACTAGTTCAAAGTGCACTAGATAAGAGGACTTATACAGTAACTTGTACATACACAGGAAACTTCTTTTTTTTTTAATATTTATCTTTTAGTTTTCGGGGGACAGAACATCTTTGTTTGTATGTGATGCTGAGGATCGAACCCTGGCCGCATGCATGCCAGGCGAGCTCGCTACCGCTTGAGCCATATCCCCAGCCCCACAGGAAACTTCTTGAAGGAAAAGTGTTGATAAGAGTGATAACCTCTAGGAAGTGAGACTTTTTATTCCTTTCCTTTCTATGTTAACAGAATTTTTAAAAGGAAAGTTTAGGGAACTCGAACTGTGTGTGGTGGCACACACCTGTAATCCCAGCTACTCTTGAGGCTGAGGCTTGAGGATTATAAATTCAGGACCAGCCTGGGCAATTTAGTGAGAACCTGTCTCAAAAAATAAAAAGGTTAATTAGTAATTTAGTTCGGGAGTAGAGTGTCCCTGGGTTCAGTCACCAGTACTGAAAAAAAAACGAAGGAACCAAAACCTCAAAGGGAGTGTTTTCAGGGTTTTTTTTTTTTTTTCTTTTGTAGAACATGCTTAAAATTACAGTAATTTGTTTAGTGTTTTGTGCTTTATAGTTTTCAAAAATTCATATTTTGGATTACAATGCTAAAAGTTAGACCCAGATCCGAAATTGTATACGTGTGTATTTCCAGCCCTAAATCGGAGGATAACAATCTGCGGGAACCAGGTGTCACGCAGGCAACTGAAGCTCCTGAGCAGTATTAAACACAGCCGCTAATTCCCGCTCCAAGTCCCAACGCAACCAATGGTACCCAAACCAGAATTCAGGGACATATTTCGGACTCTCTGTTTCTGCTTAACATATACACTAAAAAATTACTCGTTTTTTATCTGAAGTTTCCATCTAGCTAACATTCTATATCTTTTTTGGCGAACTCACACGCTTTGGGAGACACAACTCGGCTGATGCATCTTTAGGTCATCGTCCCCTCAGATTTTCCTAGAATCTTAGGTTGCCACAGTGTGTTAGAGTTGTGGCTAGATCCTAAAGTCACCGTAAACCTCGGGCGGTGAGAAAGCAGCAGGGACCGTGAACGAGGCGAGGCAGTGTGCAGAGTGACCACGCCGTCAGTCCGACACCACCCGACCCAGTTAGTGCGGCTCCGCGCTTGACGGCCTCTTTTGCAGCCGTTGCCGTGAGTGCCGTAAAGCGGACTTGCCGCCGCTGCTGTGGAGGGAGGTAAGGTGTGGGGAACCTCAGTTCGGTGGCTGGGCATGGGCGGTCGCCTTCGGACAAGTCTCGCGGTAGATTCGGGTACCCTCAGCGGGTGCCTCCCGCCCTTCTGAACACCCTCCCTCCTCTCCGCGGGGAGGAGGTCGAGGCCGGCCACAGGCTGAGCGCGCTTCGGGCTGGGTTCTCGACAGTGAATCAGTTGAGGAGCACCTCGTAGTAGATGTCCTTTCGGCCAGTTCGTCCCACGCTCCCCGACGTGTCAGTAGGTAAACTCATCTTGTGACAAGTTCAGTTTGGGGAAGGCTGTCGAGAGGCTTGGAGGAGCCGAGTTAGGGTAGTGATGTTTGAGCCGAGTTGTGGGAGCTGACCCGGAATTTGGGAGAGGATCTCTGGGGACAGCGTTTCAGGTCGTGGGAGGAGGACAGAAACTGACAGGTTTAGGCAGCTTTGCATACATATTAGGGTAGTGGCTGGAGGAATGAGCCCACAGAAGAGAGAAGGCAAGAATAATGTGGTTGAAACTAAAGTTGGTCCCCAGTTGGGAAGGGCTTTGATGCCCTGTGAAGAAGTTCTGTGCAGTGGAAACCTGCAGCCGCTTTGTAGAGAGAAGGTAATTAATTAACCATCTCGCTCCCGACGCCCTTTTTGGCGAGACCCCCCCCACCCCCCAAAAAAATTAAGCTTTCAAGTCACTTGGAGAAGTGTATACTGAAGCATCCCTTTTGTGTGCTTATAATAGGATGGACACTGCTAGGTGCGCTAAATAAAGTTTTATGTGGCTTTGCTGTGTGTCTGTGCGTTGCTAATGGGGGAATGTCGGGAAAGATTGAGTGGACCTGTGAAAATGTGGCCCTTAAGAGTCCAAAGAACTGCATTCAAATTTCATCACCGTCACCAAGTTCTCAAGTTACTTGAAGCAAGCTACTTTTCTCTGAGACTCGTTTTTCTCAAATATAAAAAGATGATCCACTTGATATCTCAGAGTGTTTCTGCCTTTAAGGATGGCAGATTTCCAATGAATAAAAATCAGTCTGTGAACAAATATCAGTGAGAATAAAGTGGTTTATTAAAATTTGGGGAAAGAAGGAAGCCCAGAAAAAAAGGCTCTTGAGCTGAACTCTGAGGAAGAATGATTTGGTTTAAATGATTAGGAACCACACTAGGGATAAAGCTATAAACTCCGGGAATAGCATTCATATTTTAGAGTGTATTAATAGAAATAGAAGATTTGGGAAGGATGGCACTGAATGATGAAAGAACTCCAAAGTGGAAACTGCAGTGTTCTGAAGAGGAAGAAGATGATAAGCATGAAATATCAAAAGAACACAGCATTTGGGTTCATGGATCTAGATGATTGATATTTTGAACCGTGTTTCTAAAAAGCGCGTCTAAGTACTATTGACAAAAATGGGAATTCTGTCAAATTCCAGCATGCAATAGTGTGTTGAGAGTAAGGGGATTTGTATTATTAATCTAATGTTTCCCATAATTAACCTCTTGACTGTTATTTAATTCTTTTAGATCCTACTCTCCTTTGTAAAGTGATGTTGTTGGGCCAGGTTGTCTCTCTCCTGTAAAAATTTGAGTCTGTGAGGATGGAGAGCTACCTTCTGAAGGGAAAAAGGAAGAGAGTTGATACAGAATAAAATCATTTAACTTTGAATGTTAAATTTGATGTGTATGGTACAGAGTTGAAACAGGCAGAGAGAGTAAGTAGACTGGATTTAAAATAGTAAGTTTTCTCTTGGATTTGGTAATTAAAAGAGAGATTGGATTTGTGTTGAGGGAGAGGTTTTAGAGACAGGAACTATAGGAACCCATACATAGGAGGCTAGAGAAATCATTGAATGAGGCCTGTGGATCTCAGATCAATGAGTAAGGATTCCTGGGGCTGGGATTGTGGCTCAATGGTAGAGTGCTCGTCTAGTACCTGTGAGGCCCTAGGTTCAATCCTCAGCACCACATGGAAATAAATAAAGGTAGTATGCCCGACTTCAACAACAACAACAAAAAGAGTAAGACTCCTTTTAAAAAAAAAGAATTATATATAATTATAGGTTCTAGGGAACCAACATTGTTATTGAAGTAATTTACAAATAGCATTTTCGGCAAATATTCTTCACCCACTTCTGGTAAACCCAGCAGAAAATGAATGATTGAAATAGGTATTTACACTTGTATTATGATTGTTTACCAAGAAGCTATATCATTTACATATTTATTCACTAAATATGTGTTTAAGGCACTGCTAGGCACTAGAGACATGATGAACAACTTAAACATTGTTCTTATTGTTCCTGTATATAAAGGTCTTAATATCTAGATCAGTGATTTTCAGAAAGCTTAATGCACATATGAGTCGCCTGAAGATTTTGTTAAAAATTACATTATGAATCTAATTCTGACGTTGGGCCTGAAAATTCTCTATATCCAACAAGCACCAACTGATATTACTGATCTAAGGATCATACTTGTAAATGACAAGAGTCTAGATCCTGTTTCCCAAATGTGTCAGATTATTAAACCACTTAATATTATCCATCATCAGTTTTAAAATGAAAAAAAAATATTCATTATAGAAAGGATACATGCTCATTATAAAATTATTGGGATAATTTAGAAAAGCTCAAAGAACAATGTAAAAATCCCAAATTCTCCCCAAGAATAAACATTGTTACTATCGGTAAATATCCATTCAGATTTTATATGTGTAAATATATTTACATTTAAAGGTTTTACTGAGTACTTCACACACCTGGAACCCTGTGTTTAATTCTGTTAACTTTGCAGTTTTACTAACGTAAATATCCAAATGTCTTCAACCAAGCGATTCTGTACTTGCATCTTGAGGGGAAGAATTTACTTACCTAAAAATAACTTGATTTAACACCATTCCCTTACTCCAAATATGGGAAAATATTAGCATAATTAATATTTTCATTCACATCCAGAGAAGTGAAAAATTGTGCTCCATTTGTGTACAATGAATCAAAGAGCATTCTGCTGTCATGTGTAACTGATTAGAACAAATAAATTAATTTTTAAAAAGAACAACAATATTTAGAGAAGATTGGAGAGTAGCTATGCTATTGAGCCTTTTTTGGCTTCTGGGACATCAGGAAATTGTTGACTTGTCTTACCTCTGAAATACATCTTCAGAATCATTTTCTCTTTATGCCTCCCATCCTGTTACCTCAGCCTTCTAACCGTAATTCCATTATCCTCTTCCCTTCGTGGTTCAACTTGTTTTATTTTGCTGTCAGTTTTTCTGGCTTATACTACACTGAGTAAGTTGGGACCTAGCAGCGATGAGATGTCCAGACTAACACATAATTTTATAACCTAAGTTAAATGTCAAGGCAGGTCGGTGCTTGTCCAAGAGGCCCTGATTTCAACAGAGGTGATCCAGAGGTAGGAGTAGGAAGAAGTGGAATTTTTAAAAAGCAGGGCGGGTTGATAATCCTTCAAACAGACCCATGCTCAGGCAGTTCTTAAAAATGTGAGGGTCAGGACGTGTCTCATGTCAAGGCCAATGTCTTTCATTCCGGTGCCTTCAAAAGAATAATAATGTAAAAAGGCAAGTAGGATGCTGAAAGAATATGCAGTACTGATCTTGGCTATAGAAAGAGTCATCTGAAAACAATTTTGAACTTCTCATTCTATATGTTTTCCATCACATTTGTGGATGACTTTTATCTACTACCAATTTTTTCCCAACATTTTTTTGTGTCTTAGCACACAGTAAAGTTGATAATAAAAGATTAAAAGAAGGTGTTTGTTCTTAGATGAAGGTGGCCAGTCTTGGGTTCTAGCTGTCTCAGGCCTAAAGATTGAGAGGAATGATAGCTCTGATACCCATTATCCATCTATGGTTTAGCTGGGAAGATCTACCCATTTCTTCTTCATTTTTATATTTCTGTTTATGTAAGAGTAATTGTGTGCTGTGATATACTATACTTATATTAACCTTCTCATATTTACATTAGAACTTCAAGATACTTGGACTGCTTAAACCTCTTAACTAAGCATCCCATCAACTTTGTTTTTTTTCTACAAACATTTACCATCATTTTTCCTTCATTTTCTCTCATCTTGATTTATTATCTCTGTAATACTTCTTTTTTTTTTCCATTGACACAATATACATCTTCTTTAGGAAACTTAAGTGTATTTTCTTACAGTTATTGCACTCTCTGCTTCCTGGCTGCCATGAGCACAGCGGCCTCCTCTGCCATGTTTGTCCACCATAATGTCTGCCTTACTTCAGGCCTAAAGCCATGAAGTTGGCTAACCATGTACTGAGTGAGAGCTGTGCAACTGTGAGCCCAAAATAAACTTTTTCTCCTCTGAGTTGTTCTTGTCTGGTATTTTGGTCACAGAGATGAAAGGCTAACACAGTAACTAGTACCAAGAAGTTGGGTCCTTCCTGTGACATACCTCACCATATGATTCTGAAACCCTTAAAACTGATTTGCCAGAGGATTTTGGAAAAGTTTGGAAATACAGGTGGAGAAGCCTTAGAGTGTTGTAAGCAGAACTTAATGGCTGATTTTGATTGGAGCCCAGAAGAACACAATGCCTATAGAAATGTGGACTGGGAAGACTATGCTCATGAGGTTTCAGATGGGAACAGGGACTTCAAAGGGAATTAGTGTAGAGGCCACACATTATATTCTGATGCAGAATTTGTCTACATTTTGTCCATATCCTGAGACTTTCTGTAGACTGAATTTTAAGATGATGGACTAATTAACCTGGTGTAGGAAATTTCAAGGTGGCAAGATCAAGGGTGTAAAGGTGAAAACTCATTTAAGGAGCAACCATTGGGGCACCCTGCTTGCCCAGCCAATGAAGCCCAGGAAGTTGCTTCCCCAGTGTTTTGTTTCATCATGCTCAGCTGTCTAGGTACTTGGGCTGATGCAGCCATGGTCTAAGGGGGCCCAGCTGCTGCTCACACTGGCAGAAGACTTTAGCATTGTCCAACATGTTGTTGGTCTCCAGGAAAGCATGATGCAGGAGTTAATTAATGGTCATGGAGGCTTCCACTGAGATTTTGTAATAAGGTGTTGGGAGGCTATGCAAAGTGTAGCAGGGTCAGAATCTTTTCAAGCAACCCATGAGAGAGCAGTGTGGGATTAAAAGATGCCAATAATGTGAAATGTCTCCTGAGGAAAGCTGCTGGCTGCAGACACAGCTGGTCTAAGAGGCCATGTGTGCAGCAACCCTCCAGGCCAAAGGGGCAGGGCTGCCCCAAGTCCTTTGGAGATCAATCTTCCCACCATGTGCCCCAGATGCTGTATGTGGAGATGGCAGGACTTGTTTTCCCAGCTGTGTTTCGATCTTGCCTTGCTCCCATTCCTTCTTTCTATGCCCCTATTCCTCCCTTTTGGAATAGGAGTGTTTACTCTGTATCATTGTGTATTGAATATATGTAATTTGTTTTTGATTTCTACAGGGCTTCACAGTGGAGAGTTTGCTTTGAGTTTCAGAAGAGACTTTGAATTTGAACTTTTGAACAATGCTGAAACTGTTGGAGATGTACTGAATGTGTTTTGCATTGTGAGATAGACATGAGCTTTGGGGGGCCAGGGACAGAATGTTATGGTTTGGATCTAAAATGTTCCCCAAAAAGCTCATGTTTTGAAAGCACAATCCATATGCTTTCTAAGGTTAAGAAATAGGACTTTTAGGTAATGATGAAAGCTATGGCCTCATTAGTAGATTAATCCACTTAATGGATTAATAATTTGAATGGACTACTGGGTGGTACCTGTAGACAGGTGAAGTATGACTGAAGGAAGTAAGGCCCTGGGGGTGTGCCCTTGGAGATTATGTCTTGTGTCTATCTCTCCTCCTCTCACTCTTCCCAAACTGTCTGCTTTCTAGCTGCCATGAGCTGAGAAGCTTTCCTCTACCAGGCCCTTCCACCATGATTTTCTGCCTCACTTCAAACCCAGAGCCATGAAGCCAGCTGATCATTGACTGAGACCTCTTAAACTGTGAGCCCCAAATCAACTTCCTCCTCTAAAAAGAAAATGCATTATCTACTAGTGTTTTTACTGTGATGGAATTTGTACACCAATAATATTTTTACTTAGGTTCCATGCCATATCTTTTTATGTGACTTTTTAATATTTATTGTTTGATAATTGGAGCCATATATGGCTTTAAACTCTAAAAAATTATTTTTTTATATTTCATATTATGTTTTTTGGTAAACTTCCTGCAGGACAGAGACCTTTTATGTAAATAGTTTTAATGTTCTTGAACATTGGGTAGTATATTATAGTATACTTATATACCTACTATTACTTGATATTAATTCAGTCAGTTTTAGGTTTATGAGGGAAATGAGTAGTGTACACCAATTACTGGGATTCAAAATATAAATCAGTAAAAGCCTTAAAGTTAGTTGCCTTTCCTTATGTGTCCATAGTGACTTGTACTCCAGCATAGCAATTGCACTATATTATTATTGCCTTTTATTATTTTATTATTATAGTTTATCTATGATTGAGTCTATTCAAACTAGAGTAGTGGTTTTTAGTAGATGTAGTGATGATAAGGCATGGGTCTTGCACATTTTGGAAAACCTTCCCATCCTCTTCTTTAGGTGCATCACATCCTCCACCACCATCACTACTGTCATTGTTCTTTGGGAAAGCTCCCATACTCATTTCTAAACTCTTAGAAATTGGGGAAGTGTATCTCATTTATCATTTGATTTCTAGTGTTTACCATTATTTGGCATTGAGCTTCGAATTTTGATAATTGAGCTTAGGAGAATGTAAGCGATGGCATAATCTGAATACCACTAGGAATCAGCATATAATACATTGATGTATAATTTAAAATAGGCACACGAAACTGAATTGAAATCTTGAAGTATATTCTCCTTGTTATCCTGTAAACAGTCTTTATCAGAGTATTTAATGATTTTATTTTAGCAGGTTTTAGGTGACAGCAGAAAATAACACCATCATCAACTTTGCTGCATGTTGATAGTTTTCACAGTTTTAGGAAAGGAATACCATGATTTATCCACTTGTCTATGCTTACATACATTATCTGTAGATGAGGTAGATAATTTACATTACTGCTGATAGCTATCATTTCTGTTAGGTAGTTTGCTGATCTTATGTAATTTCTTAAGAGTATTGGTTTTACCTAGGCTTCAGCTTTATAAGCTCATTTACATGTTTTAAAACTTCAAACCAAGACTTCTGCTTTTAAGATAACAGAATAAAGACATTTGTGCCCTCTTCTGTCTGAAATTCCACTGAAATAACAGAAAATGAGAGATAGAGATGTAATTACATTTTCCCTGAGACTAGAAGACTTGTAACCCCAAATCTAAATATTTGGGAAATGACTGCCAAGTGTAAGCAGGAATATGTTAAAGAGGATCCTTGTAGAAAGCAGTCTTAGAGCTGGAGGAGCAAAGAGGGAAAGGTTGTTTACAGTGGGATCTGGATACTTAGGAAAGCTCTGGGAACCTCCTCGTACTGCTTGGCAAAATGAACCAGCAAGCAAGGAAAAAAAAAAAAAAATGAGATGGCACACAAATACACTGTCTTTGCAGATGACACTCTTGCTGAGGCAAAAGAGAGATTGTGAGTGGCCTTTTGCTACCTGTTTCTGACACTTGGAGATAGTAATATGTAAACACCTTTCTCTCGCTTATTCTCACACACTTTCTCTTTTTTCACATTCACTTATACAAAACATTTTGTCAGAAAGAGCTTTACTGAATGCCAGAGAGTACCTCTAGTCTAGAACACAGTTGTTTCTTCCTTTCACAGTACTCCTGCAAATAACTAATCCGGAGGGAACTCAAGTCATTCAAAGATAAATAATAATAAAAAGGAAATGAGCACAGTACACAAAAATCCTACAAGAAAAGAAACAAAGGAAAAACAAATGATAGTGAACCCATGAGAAAACTGTACTGGCCTTAAAGAAATTACTAGAATAAGTTTATCCTTTAAATAAACACCAAAGTTAATTGGCTCAAGAGCTAGAAAGAAATTGTAAGACAACAGCATATAATGAAACATAGTTTGGCAGAGCTTAGGAAAGAAAGACAAAATCCGAAACTTTGGAGGAAAATGGAAAACTAAGAAAAAGATATGATGACAGACTTCTAAAAATTGAGCAAAAGTTAATGAGAATGAAAAGAGATAAACAAATCCTTAATTGGGGTTCTTGAAATAGAGAATTAAAAACTGTTTGAACATATAACTTAAGAAATATTTCCACAAAGTTATCTTTACTTAACAGATTGAAAGGACACATAAAGATTAAGAGGAAACTAATATACATATCATTACATAATCTAGCTTAACAAAAATTGAATTTCATAGGTAAGGAATGCATCCTTTGCTTGTCTCATTAATGAATTAGATTAACTATAAGTGGTGTTGGGGAATCAGATATTTTCAAGGGACTATTTAGCATTACAGGATAATGTAATAGCCTATAAGTTATCAGGGAGATAAAGTGTGACCTCAAACCCAGACTGTCAAACTATTGACAGTTATTTTTGAACAATGCAAAAACTCAACATTAGTGGAAACTATAATAAGTTCTTCTTGATAAATTGCCAAAAGATGAATATCAGTCATCCATAAAAGAACAGAGATAATACAGCAATAGGACTGACGGGGGACATTATAGGAATAAAAACAAAATGAGATTTGTAGTTATGGAATAGTGTAGAACTATTACAAAGTAGAAGTAACTAGTAAAAGTCAGGATTGAAAAAGGATAGAAGGCAGAAGGTGGTATAAACTTGCCAATGTTTTATTTGTTAGGTAGAGAACAAAAGACATATAAAACTTAGACATCAAGTAATAAAGGTATTAGCATATTTATAGGAATAAAGTAGATTATCTAGGGGGCTAGGGTTGTGGCTCAGTGGTAGAGTGCTCATCTAGCATACATGAGGCACTGGGTTCTATCCTCAGCACCACATGAATGTAAAATAAAGATATTGTGTCCACCTAAAACAATCTAAACAGCATATATTTAATCAAAAGCAAATATTGGAGAAAAGGTAGAAGCATAGTTATACTAAATTTCTTATCTTAAATAATCAGAGATGGCATCCAAGATGAAAAAACAAAATTATTTATAATGGTATTCATTACATTTGCAAAAAACTGAGAACATACATGGGACATTTATAAAAACTGATCACATCCTAGATTCCATACTCTTGAAAATCTTTAAAAAACTATGGAGAGCTATCATACATGTGTGTCTTGACCAGAAATTTTCTCAGTTTCTTCTGTGGTAATGGTTTTCAATATTGTCGGCAGCATCCATATCATCTAGGAACTTGTCAGAGTGCTCTTTCAGAGGTTCCATACCAAATCTGCTGGATCAGAAACTTTGGAGAAGCCCTCCCCAAAATCCCTGTTGGTCAGACTGTTCTGTGGAACTTTAGATAATTATCTATGCTGTTGCTGATTGTTACAGGTAAAAATAATTAAAACACAGGCTTTTGTCTCTTCAGAAATACATTTTTATTCACAGAAAACAAGATTATCTTCCTATCCAAAAAGATGAAAACCTGGCTACATTTGAAAGACAACCAAGTGAACACCACAGACTAATGAGTAGAATCAATAAGAATGTGATTTTGGCCCTTTTAACATTGACAAGTTCAGCATTTCTGCTATTTCAGTTGTACTACTACAAGCATTATTTATCAGCAAAGGTAATTTTTTCTTTTTTATCTTTAGACTTCCCTTTAGCTGTATAGTTTCTTAACATATTTCTCTTTTGCAGTACATAAATTAATCACAGTCTTTTAATTTTTATAGAAATATTTCTTACTGAGAGTTTCATATTTTACAGTTAAATGTTTTCATAATTACACACTGAAGTCAAAAGTGCCACATTTCAGGGCTGGGGTTGTGGCTCAGCAGTAGAGCACTTGCCTAGCATGTTCGAGGCATTGGATTTAATCCTCAGCACCACATAAAAATAAACAAATAAAATAAAGGTATTGTGCCCAAATACAACTAAAAAATAAATATTAAAAAAGTGCCAAGTTTCAGTGATGTTTATTGCAGTTTTCTGATATAGTCATAAAAATTATCTGCTACAAAAAGTATTTCAGTTAAGAAATTTGGTGACAATTGTATACAATATCAAAATTATTTTACTGTAGTATACATTTTAATTTAGAATCTACCGGGGAAGAGTAATAATCTAAGTTGCCTTTGTCTATATCTATAGAAATAAAGAAGTAGAGATAATGTTTGGAAACTAATAGATTCTTCCAGTAGTAGTGAATGCCTGCAGTACCACTGTGTTGAGAAGGACTACAGTACTCTTCAATGTCTTTAGGAAAGATTATACTAATACCTATTACTGGTTAAGGAAGAAAGAGGTATTTACTATCTTAAAGTTAAGGAGACCTACTTCTGTCTATTTCAGGGCCTGACCAACAGAATCCTTTTGTTTCTAGCTGGTCAAACAAGGTTAGCTTTTCTGTGACCCACTAAATGAGGTCTGAGGTCTGAATAATTTAGTTTTCTAATAACATTAAAAATGAGAAACAAGTATATCTATTGGGTCTGCTAAAATTCTGTAGATAAGTAGAATAACCCTCTGAAGTACACACTGTTGTAGTATGGTAGCCTTGTGAGCATGTTCTATGGGCTCCAACTTTCAAGTACAGATTTACAATGAGGTTATGTCCTGATAAACCCATTATGAGTTGAAAATATTATAAGTCAAAAATGCATTTTAATATGCCTAATTACTGAATATTATAGCACAGTATACAATAGACTATCAGTTGTATATCTTTGTGATCACTTGGCTGATGGCAACTGTAGTACTACATCTTGCTAGCCTAGGAAAAGATCAAAATTCAAAGTAATTTCTACAAAATGTTTATCACTTCACACCATCAGAAAGTCAAAATATTGTGAATCAAACCATCATAAGTTGAGGTTCTTTGTATTTGGCTTACATTGCACACCAAAAAGGCAAAGAGATGTCTCTAGGACTGTCTAGGATATGATTAAATTGTTCATTGATTTTTTAGTGCACCTAATTTTGTGTGCTTATTCAGACTGTATTTATTAATCAGTTGTTATACACAGGGTATTTAGCAAGAACACAGAGATATGTAGAACAAAGTTCAAGAGACCTGTAGTTTGATAAATGTAGCAAGAGCAATAATTCTTGATTTGGGCGATTAGAAAGATAGTTCTGGGGTTTAGAGAGTTCAAATCCCTCATTCATTGACAAATCACTTAACCTCTTTGAGCCTCAGTTTCTTTAAATATGGCTAATAGTAACTTTCAGGTTGAGGTATGTGGTACATATAACTTAGGTTTTGATGTATGGTAGAGGCTCAGAAGATGATAAGTATTAATAGCTTATGTTTTCTAGTCCTTTTAAGCTTTAATTACAGTTTGATAAATTGAATTGAGTTCAATTGTTACAGTGTTCTTAACAAGCCTCCATTTATCACTGTTTCATAAATGAGTGAAATAGATTCCAGGTATGTTAAGTTTCTTCTCATAAGATTGATAAGATATCCATAATTACCCTAGGTACATGTATGATTGCACACATGGTGTGGCGCTACATCTACATGTACAACCATAGAAATGTAAAGCTGTGCTGCAGTTGGGTACAGTGAATCATTCTGCTGTCATATACCTAATTAAAATTAGTTAATTAATTAATTTAAAAAGATTGATAAGATATGAAAAGAGATGACTTTAAGGATTACTGAAGCACAACAGAAAATGATAAAATATTAATGCGTAGGTGGAAGAAAGACAAAGCAATGTTTGTGTAAAACTCCAGTAATCCCAACCTTATGTTGTTCTTGACTTAGTCAAGATAAACCACACTGGTGCCTTCAGTAATCAGCTGTTTTTACTACTTAGGAGGCCCACTTACAGGGTGGTGTGCTAGGATATCTTTGTGTTATATTTTGTAACCTATGTGTGTTTGGCTAGAAGGAGGGAAGAGAGAGATGGAAGAGGAGTTTGGATTTCAAGTTTGTGAGTAATCATTCACAGAAAACAATTTTGTATGCCATCATTAGAAATGGAAATTGATCTTGTAGCTATTTATATCATGTGCAAGAAACCTGGAATTTTAAAAAATTTTTGGAATTTTTTTAGTTAATCAGTTACTTATTAAAATTAAGAAACATGATTTTCCCTTCATCTTTGTTGTCTTGTTCCACTTTGCTCTGAAGAATAATAATAGGTCGTTTCTGAAGAAAGAATATTATGTTTGATAGTCGGATTTAATATGGCAAACTTATGATAAGTACTACTTCCCTTCTTCTCCAACCCTTCCCACTTTTTCAGTATCCAGGAGAAATGTGAAAGAATTTCTAAATTAATTAGAATTATTAATAATTAATTTAACAATTAGAATTAAAGGGTATTTTTAAAATTTTTTCTACTTATTCTCAGACTTTCAACTATTTTTAAGTTGTCTGACCAAACAGTTTCAATTAGTAAATGTAGCTTTCTCACCATTACAAATTACATTTATGACTTCAGTCCACTAAAAACTTCAGTGGCTCAGAAGTAAGTAGAAGAATGATGTTTCTACCGTAAGGAAAGGCACTGACAGGCAGAGTGGAAGGCTACTTGGAGGCTATCATGTTGAATTCACCATAGTTAGTGTTTCTTATCCTTAGATTTGAGAGTTTATGAACAACTGAAAAAACTCAGTTATGAAATAAAAAACTCAGGCTATGAAATAAAATGACAAATACAATTTAATCCTTGCCTTCTAGGAACTCACAAATTGGGGAAATTTGGTGTTATAGTTTGTATCTAAAAATGTCCCCCCAAAAGTTCATGTGTTAGGCAATGCAGTAATGTTCAGAGGCAAAAAGATTGGATTATAAGAGCTGTAACCTCATCAGTGGATTAATCCATTGATGGCTTAATAATTTGGACTGCTAGGTGGTAACTGGTCAGGGGGGCATAGCTGCAGGAAGTAGGTCACTGGGGGCATAGTATTGGATTGTATGTTCATGGTCCCTTTCTTCTTCTTCCCTTCCATTCTCTTTGCTGTCTCTGTTTCCCAGCTTCCATAAGCTGAGCATCTTTACTCTGCTATGCCTTCCACCATGATGTTCTGTCTCACCTCAAGTTCACAGCAATGGAGTTGGTTCATGGATGAAAGAATGTTTTGAGTTGTCCTTATAGGAATGAGTAGGAGTTCTCCAGGTGAACTGGAGGATGAGAACTCCATTACAAATAAAAGAAACAGTCTATTCAAAGAGAATGAGCTATATGGATGTCTAGAGGAGTAGCATACCAAGTAGAAATCAAAGGAAGTGCAAAGGTTCTGAGGCAGGAATAAACAGGCAGTTCTGAGAACAGCATAGAGATTAATGTGACTGTAGAAGAGTGAGAGATGGGGAGAATAATGAGTAAGGCTACAAAATTCCATGTTGTTGTAGGTCTAAACCATTAAAAGGACTTTGGTTGGGTCTTATTCTGAGTAAGATTGTGAATCATAGAAAGGTTTTGAGTTGTTACATGACATGATCTGATTTTTACTTTAAAACAAATAATCTGGCTGCTCTGTTGGAAATGAAGTATAGGAATAAAGGCTGAAACAGATAAAAGACTATTATTATTTACGTAAGAGATGATAATGGCTTGGACTTGGAAGTTGGTGAGAAATGGAAAACAGAGCTGTAAGGATTTATTAATGGGTTAGATGTGGGGTATGAAAGACAGAATAGGATCAGGAATAACTAGTATTTTTGGCCTAGGTAATTGGAAGGGGAAAATTGCTGTTTACTGAGATAAGAAAGACACAGAAGAGCAAGTTTGAGGGATGGTAAAAATCATTTTTGTGTGTGTGTTTTCTTTTGTTGGTACATTGTACCTTTGAGGTAGCTATTCAAATGAAGAAGGTGAATAGACAACTGGGTATATTAAGTCTGAATTTCAAAGGGATAGTATGAGCTGGGAGTTGTAAGCAGATAGATGGTATTTAAAGCCATAGACTAGATGAGATACCAAGGAAGTGAATATAGATTTAAGAGAGAGAAAGAAAGCACAAGAAAAAAAGCAAGTTTCAAGATCTGAGCTCAGAGACCCTTCAGCAGCATTTCAGAGGTGGAATGAACTAGCTAGCGATACTAAGAAAGAGTAGCCAGACAGAAATAGTAGAAGACTGGAAGCATGGGGATTCTGAGAGCCAAGTGAATGAAATATTTCAGTGAGGCAGAAGTTGTTCAACAATTCTTAGTAGGTCAAATAAGACAAGGACTAATAATTCATCATTGGATTTAGCAATGTGGAGGTTATTGGTGTTCTTGATGAATGCTTACTGAGTGAATTTAAGCTCAAGTGAGTTCATAGGAGAATTGTGGGCAATGAGCATAGACAACCCATTAGGAGTTCTCTTGGTAGGAGAGTAAGAAAAATGGTGGGAAAGAGACACCAAGAGGTTTTTGTCTTAATTTTTTTTTTTTTTTTAAGATAGGAGAAACAATGTCATGTTGTATGCTGATGGAAATGATCCAGCAGAGAAAGAAAAATTGCTGAAGCAATTTCTTTGGCCAGGCGAGAGGGATAAGATATGTAAATGGAGAGTTTGGCCTTTAATAGGAATGTAGGCAGCTCATCTGTCAGGAGAGGAGGAAAGGTAGACTGTAGGGATATAATTTGATTAGGTAGTTGAGATGCGGTAGGAGCTCTTGAAGGTTCTTCTCTAATTTCTTCCCTCCCCCACATCCCGGGAAATAGAAAAGCAATGCCATAAGTTGAAGGATAGATAGGGAGGGGGTGTTGGAAAGAGAAAAAAGCAGAAAAAGTCATCTAGGAGAATGAGAGTTAATACACAAGGGAAATGTAGGATGATTGCTGGGCAGAATTAAGTTCCTATTTGAAGCTAGTAGTCATGAATCTAAAGTGACACCAGTGAGCAGCCATATTTAGCTGCACAGTTGCATGTGTACAAAAAGTGGAGAGTGGATTTTTGCTAAGCATATAAAATGAAGTAAAATAGAGGCAGATTGTGAGTATACAAATAGGGAATGATATAAAACGTGAATGTTTGTGCTGGTATTATTCATAGTAGCTAAATTATCTAAATGTTCATCAAACAATGAATACAATAGAATATTACTCAGCTATGGGGGAAAATAATTAAATACTGATGCATGCTATAGCATAGATGAACTGTTACATTATGCAAATTGAAAAAAGTCAGATGCAAAGAGCCACATATTATAACTGCATTTTAATGAAATGTTCACTTGAGGCAAATCCACAGAGAAAAAAATGTATAAACATTATAGTTAGGGCTGAGTGGAGGAAGGTTGGGGAGTGATATCTAATAGGTTTTATTTGGGACATAATGAAAATATTGTATATAGTGGTGATAGTTGCAGAACTCTGTAAATATACTAAAAATTACTGAATTCTACACTTTAAAAAGGTGGCTTTTATGGTAATGTGATCTATTTCTCATTGAGAGTGAACTAGTAGACTATCCCAAATGCCACAAGTTTAACAGCTTAGAAATTCAGTCTTGCCTACTAATATAAGACTGTGGTGAGCAACAAATGACTATATTGCAGAGTTCACAGTCTTTTTTCAGTACTAAAGATTACAAAGATTTGTCTTTATTGCTTTTTCTCAAACATCTACATGTATTAAAATGTTATTGCCTAAACTGCAGAGCTTGTTAGGAGAGACTCTGGCTATACCTTAATTTCTCATTATATCTCAGTATATTTCTTAGTAATTCCCCATCCCTCTCTCCAGTTAATAGACTCTTATTAATCCAGTGGATCCCAAATTGTCAATTCCTTATAGGATGATGGGATATAATGGATTAAGCATTTACTATTTACCAAGCCCTGTGCTAGGTAGTGGTGGTACAGAAATGGCATAGACTTGTATCCTGCCCTTGAGTGTGTGGTTAGTGGGAAGGTGAGTTTCCATTTTTTTTAACTCACATTTTTCTTCAGCATCCTACCATTTTTAGCTTGCAGGTAAACAACACATTAAAGATATAAAAACCTTCTTGGATCTTCTTTGAGCTTAAAACATTCTTCTTCTTGTGTATTCCATCAAATGTTCACTTTCCTGTTCCTTTGAAAGTATTTTGGAGCTTATCAGAGGTCTGATTCTCTGGACCTAAATATTTTTAAAAACATTTTTTAAAAATAACTCAACATTTTAAATTATGATGTGTCTTAGCTTTCTATCTGTAAACCAAAAATAAAAATGTTTGCTTTGTAGAATCATTGTGAGAGATAGGAAAAAGTATATAGTTTATATGTAGATGTATCAAATATAGTACCTGACATTTAGGAGCTGCTCAATAAATTTACTTACTCTTTGCCAGGAACTACAAATACTAATTCAGTATATGGAGATAAGCTGAGGTTAGGAATATGTAGCTAACTTGACCAACTGTAATTCCAGAGAGATAGCAGAGAATTTGTTGTTTATTTGTTGACATTGATTAGTTTAGAGATTTGGGCAACATATACTTAGTTAACTACTGTATTCTGTTGATGTTTTACATCTTAGGTAGCTGTATTATAAAATAATAGCATTCTTAGCTTCTGACTACATGAAAATAAGTATTTGGGTGATGCCTTCTAATGACTATGAGCTAATATGCAGTTTGACTCTTATACTCACCCTAAATGTAATGTTGCATGCTGGACTTTGAATTTATTTCAGTATTCTTTTGTTATCCTCCTAGAATGGAATTGGTTTGTCAAAATCCAAAGGCAGCAAAATCGGATTTGATAGCACACAATGGGTATGTACAATAAAATTCCTCACTTACAATGTACATTTAGTTCATTTGTTTGTGTACTCAATTTTAAGTATTTGTTTGATGAATACAATGACTACCTTGGGGATGGAGGAGGTAGTGGCCAGGAAGGAGTGAGCCCTATACCAAGTACTTAGAGTATCTTATTTAGTCCTTATAGACACCTTAACCAAGTCAATATATACTGTTATTCTTGATTTACCTTAGAGAGATTCAAGTTAGTTGGCTAATAAGTGATTGAGTCTAGATTCTAACTTCCTGCCTCTAGAACTCTCATTCATTGAGCTGTGCTGCTTCGCGGAATGAATGAATATGTTTCAGAACTTAACCATGAATAATGAAAAAATTAGTGACCAGGAATAAAAATTTATTCAGCATGTTTCCTTTATGAGATAAGTGAAACTAGTCTTACACATTTCCAGATCCTGCATATTTATAAGTTTATTTTCTTACCTTCTATTCTAACTAAACTTAGAATGAAAAACAATGTTGGGTAACTAATAAAAATCACAGTTCTCTTGTTTGTATACATTGTGGAAAATGACCAGATATATCTTGTGGAGACAGTTTGTAACCACAGATGTGGAAGGCTTTAGATTAGAATTTTCAAGTAACCAAGTTTTATTTTAAGTCATTGCTGATACCAACTAGATTTGAACTGCTGTTTTAAAAGTGAAGTCTGGGACATCCTACTAGCAGATGTCTTAGTTATCTAATCTAGAAATATAAATGTGAACTTTAAATTTATTAAAGATAGCAAATGTTTTGCTTTGTGTATTTAGGATCATCTTAGGGAAAAGGGAATCATGATGTTTTTAGTATTTATATTACCAAGTCTCAATTATAAAGATTCTCAATTAAGTAAAAAGGGATACTTTGCACACTTCTTTCTAGCACTTCTCTACCTTCATCGCACTCTTAAGAAACACAGATATATACTACATACATACATACATACCTACAGCTGGAATATGCCTGTGGTCTGAAGGCAATGGAATGGTCTATCATAAATGTTAACATTCTGTGATGTGAAGATATAGTAATAAAAATTTTCCAAGTTTGCTGTTATTGAAAGTCTTCATATGTACACTGAAAGAACATGTTTAGGAAAAATTTAAAGCTATAATGGCTTCAGTGGGATAGAAGATTTTACTTTGTATTGACTGAGTGACAACTCTCTAACAATATCCTCATACCTTTTAATGGAGTAAGGTATGGTGACCCCATCCTTTTAGTTGGAGAATGATCCATGAGTTGGGAAGAATAGCAGATTTTTTTAAAGGTTTACTTTCAAGGTAGGTGAGCAAAAAATTAAAGAGCAGCTTATCACATTAAGGGAATTCTCTTTGTATTGTAACTTAATTACATTTCAGGGTACTAAAAAAAATTGTGAATGTGGTCACTGAATTATTACAATATTTGCAAAATCACAGGAAACGGAAAAGTATTAAAATGCCTTTGTCCTATTTTTTTGGAAGAAATAAAAAGTGAAAACTGACTAATACTGTGATATTGAGTCCTGATAAAATTCTAGAATGAATTATTAAGCAGATGACTTGACAGGCTTAGGAAAGAAAAAGTGATAATTAGGAATCCGGCTTTTGCTAAGAACAAGTTGTGTGCTGAAAATATAGCTCAGTAGTAGAGAGAGCTTGCCTAAGAACAAGTCCCATCAAGTTCTTGTAGGTTCTGATAAAAATTTTAATACACAGGCAGATGAATATGCTATTGTGGTCTCAGCACATCCTATTTTCAACAAGACATTTTTCATTCTTAAAACAAAGTGAATTATCGAGGAGTAGGTAGGTGATGATAGTCATGTTGATTTAGGATTAATTGGATTAAAAATCAGTTGGACACCTATTTCCAAGGAGCAATGATGATTGCAGTATTAATGATTTGGAAGGTATATTTTTTAAAAGATAAGTTATACATTCTCCCCTTGACCCTGTCCTGATCTATATTTATGTTAATAATTATAATGACGCCATAAATATATTCATCAAATTTTTTAATACTAACCTGAGATTCATTTAACATGTAAGTACTTTATATGAACTAGTTTCTATCATCTCATTGTCTTTCTCCAAAAATCATTTCTCTTTCATTTTTTTTATCTAAAGCACAGAAAAGCATTAACCCTAAGAGAAAAAAAAATCAATAGACTATCAAAATTTAAAACTTCTACTTATGCCACAGAATAGAAAATATTTGTAAAACTTGCAGCTGACAAAAGAGTGATATCAAAGATTTATAAAGAATTCCTACAACTCAGTAATAGATTTTTTGTGTTGTTCATAGCCTTTTTCAAATTGAGGAAGCATCTTATTCCTTTTTTTGATGAGAGTTTTTAATCACAAATAGGGATTGAAATTTGTCCAATGCTTTTTAAAAAAAAAAAGAAAATTGTAGTTGTAGATGGACAGAATGCCTTTATTTTTTATGTGGTGCTAAGGCAAGTGCTCTGCTGCTGCACCACATGCCCAGCCCCACTCAAATGCTTTTTATGTATTGAAATTACCACAGGTTTTCCCCTTTGTTCTGTTGATATGCAGAATTTTTTTGATTGACTTTCCAATATTAAATTAATCTCTGATTCCTGTGATGAACATTGGTTTTGATATTTACTTTCTGCTTTTTAATTACTAGAATTGACTTTCTCATATTTTGTTAAATATCTTTGCATCTGTATTCATGAGTAATCGTGGTCTGTAATTTTATTTCTTTCTTATTTTTGTTTTGTCTGTTAGGTTTTGCTATTAGTATTATACTGGCCTCAGAAATCAGAAAATATTCCCTCTAGCTTAGTTTTTTGGAAGTGTTTTGATAAAACTCACCAGTGAACCATCTAAGTCTAGAGTTTTTCTGTATTTTGAGGGCAGCTTTTTTTTTTAAATAACATATTTGTTTTTTTTAATAGGCATTCAGATTTCTTGTCATCTTGTGGTAGTTTTAAAATATCTTTTTTTTAATGTCTATTTCACTTAAGTTATTTTTGGCATATAGTTGTTTATTCTGACTTTTTACTTAGATGTCTCTCCCAACAAGAGAAAACAAACCTCTCTGAGGCAGAGATGATTATATTCTTGACATTTGTATAATACTCTACACTAAAAACAAATGATGAAACTGATTCCTAGCTTTATCTCATTTTTTTCTATTTTTAAAATTCTTGATATACTTGTATATTTGTTATCTTGTATGTATTTTTAGGAGTTCCTTCTGATATTGTGAAGAAGAGTTTATTTTTAATTCCATGAAACATCTTTTTGATGTGCATAAATCCCTTTAAATTTAGTATTCTTTTCATCGAAATAGGATCTTTAAAAATGATGTATACTAGTATTCTCTTTGCTACTCTTAGATATTATTTACTCCTAAGTGTGATTTAATCTCTTTTCATTCTAATTTTGAAATTCTATTTTTTCAGTAGAGGACCCTACTTACTTCCCAGCAGTATTATATTTTAAAATATTACCATGCTATTAGAAAATTCACTATATTGCAGGATGATCAAGTAAGCAATGTATTTTGGTCTAAATCTTTTGTTTAGAAATATTGTTAAGCAGCATTACAAATATAAAGAAAAGTGACACACACAATAGATTTTTGGTTTTGAAAGGCTGACATTACTGATCTATAAAAATGGACAGTCCTGATATTTCCTCACTCAGTTTTGCTTGGAAATTTTAGCTAATACCAAGAGAATAATTTCTAAGCTCCAAATTTTCATATATACCACTTATTCTATGAAGATTTTTTATGTTAATTGATAACTTATTGTTCTGTACTCTTATAGTATGTGATATACATTTTTATTATAGCATGTTTTACCTTGTATTGTAACTATTTGTTCATCATTCCTGGAAGAGTGTATTGCTTGAGGCCAAGAACCATATGTGTTTATTTATTTGTTTTTAATGTAAGTGCTAAGCATGGTATCTGTTGGATAAACACCCTATATATTTTTATAAAATCAGTGAATACAAATTTAATACAATAAGTTGTTGTATTGATTGTTATTAAGGGTATTCTTTTCCTCTCAAACAGCGTGCAGTTAAAAAATTTATTATGCTAACATCCAGCCAAAATGTACCAGTGTTCCTTATTGATCCTTTGATTCTGGAACTGGTTAGTAAAAACTTTGAACAAATCAAAAATACTTCTCATGGCTCCACTTCAGAATGCAAGTTTTTCTGTGTTCCGAGAGAATTTACTGCATTTGCACTACAGTATCACCTGTGGAAGAATGAAGTAAGTTGATTGCTTTTAGATAATATAATATTTGTCTTTCAAAATAGTATGGAATTACACAAGTTTAAAATGTAAAACACCTAAAATAATTCTTAAAACTTTGTATAAATTATATGAGGAGCTGGGCACAGTGGCACACACCTATAATCTCAGCAACTCGGAAGGCTGGGGCAGGAAGCTTAAGACCAATCTAGGCAATTTACTGAGACCATGTCTCAAAATAAAAAATAAAAAGGACTGGGATATAGTTCAGTGTTAAAGCACCCCCTGGGCTTAATCCCCAGTACCAAAAATATGACAAATTGCATCAGGAATATTTGCAGCTATGAGTAACAGAATATAATTAATAATGGCTAATGCATATAGTGCATTTATTTTTCTTGAATAACAAGAGGTAAAAGGTTGGTGGCTGTAGTTAGTTCCACTGCCTACTGATGTCAGGGCTAAGTGTCTTTCTTCCTTTCCCTCGTCATTACAAGATTGGTCTCACAGTTCCAGCTATCGTGTCCATGTTCAAAACAGATGAGAAGAAGGAATGGTAACACCAATTTTTGAAGAAAAATATTTTGAAGAAGCTTATGATAAACTACTTTTTATATCTCACTGTCCAGAACTGTAAGCACATGTCACCTAATGGTGAGAGAGGCCTAAAATGCAGGTATTTAATATCTCCATTAGTGTAGGGCAAGTAGGAAGAGATTTAGTGATGAATTTTTAGTACATATTATATAAGGTGGACAAGTCTATATTCTTTCCGTTTTGTAAGTGTGCAGTACTTGTTTGATTCTCAAGTGAAATACTTTTTAAATGTGCCCAAAACTATGAATTTAATCTGCTTTATGGTTATCAAAATTAAAGTCAGATAGCAGTCAGCAAAAAAAAAAAAAAGGAAGTGTCTCAAAATTTTGCTTACTTCTTAACATAGTTTGGATATGGTTTATAAGTGTTTTCCAGAGATTCATGTTTTGAAAGCTTGATCTCCAGAGTATTGATTAGGAGGTGGGGAACTTTTGAGTAGGTAGGCCTAATTGGGGGTGATTGAGTATCGTGCCCCCAGAAGGGATTAGGTAGTTCTTGCAAGACCCTAAATCAGTTTTTACGAGAACATTGTAATAAAAAGGGCAAGCCTGGCCCCACCTAGCTTTCTGTCTTCCTGTTTTAAAATATTTTCTCTTCTTCACATACACACTCTTGTCTTTTACCATGGGGTCTTTGTCAGAACCAGAGCTATGCTGTTTTGACTTCCAACCCCCATAATTATGAGTTAAATAAAAACCTCTTTCCTTTGTAAAGTCAGCCTGCATCAGGCATTTTATTATGGTAATGCAAAATAGACTGATATAACTTCTAAGTTCCAGATTTCTTTATTTTTCATTCCTAGGAATTATGCAAATAAGAAAATGAGCATCAGATTAAATGAACATAACTAGTCAGCCACAATGTGATATGTTTTAGTTGTTTTGACCCCTGGTAGGCAGGGCTTACTTTCCAGAGTGATAGGGATATCTGGGAAAACACTATAAGCTGCACAGACCCTTGATTACCTCAAACTCTTGCACAGAGCAGCATCAAGAGAATGAACTGTGTTTTCCGGCCTCTGGTTTTTTCCAGGCAATGATGTAAGTGTTAAACAGATAAATACATCATTTTTGTTTGCTTATTTTTTTCTTATTTTATATTTTGAAAGTGTTTAAACTTATGGAAAAGTTAAAATGTGATATTTTAAATTCAGTTTTTATTTTTAAGCAAAATAATTCTAGTACTAATTTAAAAAGTCAAATAGTAGTGGAGGTGTAGTGGTGCATGCCTGTAATAACAGTGACTCGAGAGGCTGAGACAGATGGATTCCAAGTTCAAGGACAGCCTGTCTGAAAATAAAAAATAAAAAGGGCACTCATTGGTAGTGTGCCCCTGGGTTCAATCCTCAGTTTTAAAAAAAGAAAAAAAAAATCACTTAATACAAAGCTCTTGATTAAAAAAAAAAAAAGGAGCTTCTCTTATTCCTACTCTTAGAGCCAACCACTTTGACTTTTTCTACCCTGTTTATCTTCTCATTTATAAATGTTTACATTTATCTTATTAATATTTCATTTAGATGATGAGTTATAAAGTTTTAAGAGTTTAGCTCTTGTATTTACTCTTTCATATATATATATATATATATATATATATATATATTTGGGTGGGATTCAGCTGGACGATTATAGTCTCATCTAAGTTCACTCATGTAACTGCTTCAGGATAGCTGGCTGTCAAATGGGGCAGTGGAGGTGCCAGAACAATGTGTCTTTCATGAACCAGACTAGTTCAGGCTTATTCACAAAGCAGTAAGAAAGCAAAAGCATGCAAGGTCTCTTGACATTGTTTAAACATTGGGATTTCTCATTCATGAACATTAAGTATATCTCCTTTAGTTCTCCTTTCATTCTCTTTAATAGAATATTATAATTTTCTTAGAGATTTTGCTCATTTTTGGATAATTTATTTTTCGCTACCTTGTAGTTTTTAATTGGGGATCGGGGATACAGGTAAGATATTTTTCTGCTTCTTTTTCCAGTTCATTATTATAGGTGTATGAGACTGCTGTTGACTTTTGTATTTTGTTTCCAGATCTTGTTTTCTAGCTGCTGTACTGAACTCTGTAGGTACACTTCAGTGGTTTATTCATTTTCTTTCTTTCTGTCCATAAAGACTGATCAGATAAGTATATTGTTTACAAAAAAAGACAATTCGGTCTTTTTCTCTTAAACTTACTTAGGTAGGATCTCTAGCAATTGTGTTGAAAACGTGTTCTTTCTGAACTTTTTTTATATGGATGATGGACTTGCAGAATTGATCCTCCAATTTTCTTATCTTTGCTTGTGATTTTCTCCCTTTTTCCAGCTGTTCTATTTTTTAACAAAATCTTTAATTGTGCCATTGATTTTTGTCATATTTTTATTTATTCTTTTTAGATATACATGACAGAGTGTATTTTGACATATTTTACACACATGGAATATAACTTCTCATTCTTGTGCTTGTACATGATGTGGAGTTA
Organism: Marmota marmota marmota; assembly: GCF_001458135.2. Lineage (NCBI taxonomy): Eukaryota > Metazoa > Chordata > Mammalia > Rodentia > Sciuridae > Marmota > Marmota marmota. Next base: position 7,520,691 of record NW_026000101.1, on the reverse strand, counting down.
CATTGGTTGTGTATTCATGTATGCACATAAGAAAGTTATGACCAGTTCATTCTACTGTCTTTCCTATGCCTGTCCCCTCTCTCTTCTCTTCATTCCCCTTTGTCTAACCTAGTGAACTTCTATTCCCCCTCGCTTATTGTGTGTTAGATCCACGAGTGAACATTTGGCCTTTGGTTTTTGGGGATTGGTTTATTTCACTTAACAGGATAGCCTTTAGTTCCATCTATTTACAGAAAAATGACATAATTTCATTCTTCTTTATGGCTGAGTAATATTTCATTGTACATATATACCACATTTTATTTATCCATTCTTCTATTGAAGAGTACCTAGTTTGGTGCCATAGCTTAGCTATTGTGAATTGAGCTAATATAAATATTGTTGTGGCTGTGATACTTTAGTATGCTAATTTTAAGCCCTTTGGGTATATGCTGAGGAATAGGATAGCAGGGTCAAATGGTGGTTCCATTCCAAATTTTCTGAGAAATCACCATACTGCTTTCCAGAGTGGTTGCACCAATTTTCAGTCCCACTAGCAATGTATGAGTGTACCTTTTTCCCCACATCCTTGCCAACATTTATTTTTACTTGTATTCTTGATAATTACCATTCTGACTGGAGATGAAGTCTCAGTGTAGTTTTAATTTTCATATCTCTAATTGTTAGTGGTGTTGAACATTTTTTATATAATTTTTGTATTTTGTCATATTTTTGTTTGAAATTTGCTTATTTTCTAAAAGCTTCTTATGCTCTGTTCCTTATTGTGTTATTCTGTTTTTGCTTCAGGGATACAGTTTAATCTTTAAAATGCCCTGTACATTTTAAAGGTTTACTTCTAAAATGTTTTTTTTTATCTTTACTGCATTTTGTTTTGCTAAATCCCTTCTTTGTTTTCTGGTATTTTTATCTTATTTTGTTTGTGTTTTTTATGATATAGATTTTATATAATTGTTGATCTTTGTTCATATTTAAGAATAAGAAACTTTAATTCTATTGGATTTTTTTTTTAATGGTCAGGTCTCATTAACTGTTTGACTACACTATAGAGCATGCTTGTTTTTTCATTGGAGAAACTCCTAAATGTCAGTTTTTGTAGATCATTTCTATGGGCTATTTGATTCTTCTCATAAAAAGGCCTTACAAGGCTTAGAAGCCAGTACAGAGTATTCTATATTTATTTTCCTAAAACAAAATTTGTAGAAATTACAAGCTTCCAATACACATAATCTCCCAAATCAATCTAATGCCTTAACTATAATATAATATAAAAATTAAAAAAACTAGTGTATGTTTTATTGTGTAAATACTCAACCATGACTACATTGGAAAACATAATAAAACAATTCAGATGCTTGTATTTATAAGTAGGGTCACAGACTCCACAAATTCTTACTTTTAATGTTGTTAGTAGTCTCATTTTACAAAGCAGTGAACAAAAATTTCCAACAACAAAAAATAAAATTGTATCTTCACTAGTATGGCTATTGTATTGTTGAGAAATAAGGGCTCAGATAATTGTAAACATGTTTTTCACTCTGTGATCATCTTATAGGATATTTGAAATTATATAGGACAAAGGATAGATTTTCATATTTTAGATTATAGAATGTCTAGTGGTTCTGGTGTAGACTTCTAAATGACAATTTTCCATTATGATAAACCATGAATATGCCCACAAATTTCAAAAATATCTGATACCTTCAGAACTACTGCTTTGGAAGAAAAGAAATCTTCTCCAGCTGGCAAAACTGATAAGACTAGAGTCAGTGGAAGAAGCAAAAGGTCAGCTATGCAGAATATAAGCATACTTGTTCCAAGTTTATCCTTTTATGTAGATGACATACAGACCCCTTGGATAGTCCTCCCTAAAACTTCCCCCAAAGTGGAGCTAACTGTGGACTTCATTTTGCATGTGATTTTTTTCTTTACTAATATCATCACCAAGTGAGCAAACAGCTTCCAAGGCAAATGGAAGTTTTGTGTTGAACAGTCTTGACTGAGGCCCTTACTCTGCTTGGTCAAAATGATTACTTTATTCTTGACTTTTCTTTCTCATTGTTATAAAAAGGCAACCCTTATAGTTCTGCCTAGTTTGTCAGTCTTCCTCTCTTCCCTCAATCGTGGTCAGATTTCTCTTAAGATCTAGCTGACCTATTTAATTTTTCCTGAATTTATCAACTCATAATGCTTTTCTTTCATCTATACCGTAGTGCTTTTCTTTGAATTGGCAATACTCACCCTCAGTCAGTATTTTCCAATTTTTAGGGGTACCAAGAAAGAAAAGGAGTTCTGTAGTTGATAATTATAATTAATAAAGGAAAATCAGGTGAAATTGCATCTTGGAGTTCTTTTCTTTCATATATGGAGATGTAAGAAGAATATGGAAGATTCTTTGGGATATTGTGAGGCCAGTCCTGGAAGTGATGTATGATACTTGTGTCTACATTCTTTTGACCAGAATACAAGTTAGCTCTATATAGATAAATGGCAGGACACGTTTTCTTGTTACTAGTTAATATTCTGTACCAAACTTATCATCTTCTCTCAATTAACAATATAAACAACAATAAAATATCTTTTGACTACCTTCTGGATTCTAGATATGTTGATTCATGTATTAGAGGAAATTGAGTCTATTAATGGTGTTTAATCATTGAAAGAAACAATTAAATGATATTACAATAAATAGTACAATACAGGTGTATTTAATGAGAGCATAGATGAAGGTAGAACAAATTCAAATGACAACATTGAAAAACCCAAAGAAAGTACTCTTGAAAAATATTTCTGAATGCCGTGGTCAGTAAGACAAGCTTTAGGACACAGACCATCATCACATACCTTAATATCTGGTATTAATTACTTCTTCAAGCTTTATTTTTCTTGCATAATAGACTATGTATAATACTATCTTCCTTGCTGATCTTACATGGTTTCTGTAGATATCAAATGAGATGATGAATTGAACAAACTTTGTACACATTGTATAAACCAGAGAGGTAATGTTATAGTTGAAAGGAATTTGGATTTTTTTGGATAAGACCTTGGTGCTTTTAGTGGCTTTGAGCCTTATTAGTTATGTTTCTTTAGACAGGAAAACTGCTGTGAGTCTATCTATTATGTATTGCAACTTAATGAGACCCCTGTCTCTAAATTAGAAAAAATATTTAAAAAGGGGATGTGGCTCAGTGATTTAGCACCCCTTAGTTCAATCCTCAGTACCAAAAAAAAAAAAAAAATTATACTCTAAAGATGTTGAAAAATGTACAGAATGTTTCAGTCTGTTTTCTAAAGATTTGCATTAGGTTGGGTTTTATTGTAACATTTTAAACTGTTAAGATATAAGAATTGCAAGTTTAATTTTATGCTGTCCTAATATTAATGTTAACTAACCATAGAACACTAAAATGAGCATTCTCATTCCAAAGAAGAAATACGTATTAATTTTCATAGAGTTCTTATATATAACTTCTATGCTACATATTTTCTTCTTTATTCTATTCTGTTCAACCCCCTCATTTCTAAATCTTCTGGCAGTGAGTAGATTAGTACAAAAATATGACTTAACTCAGTGTAATAGTCATTAGTGCTACTAATATTTTGTTTTAAATATTCAAGTTTGATGTTTATTCAATTCCAATAGGAAGGCTGGTTTCGGATAGCTGAAAATATGGGATTTCAATGCCTAAAGATTGAAAGCAAAGATCCTCGGCTAGATGGGATAGACTCACTTTCTGGAACTGAAATCCCCCTGCACTATATCTGCAGATTGGCCACTCATGCCATCCATTTGGTGGTCTTTCATGAAAGAAGTGGCAACTACCTCTGGCATGGCCATCTACGACTCAAAGGACACATTGACAAGAAATTTGTTCCTTTTCGAAAGTTACAGTTTGGTCGTTATCCTGGTGCTTTTGACAGGTAAGTTTAGAGCCAAAGCCAATAAATGTTGTCCATAGGTAGGTTCTTATACTTTTTTTTTTTTTACATTTTATAATGAAATCTAATATATAATTCAAACGAATGTTCATAATAACATTGTTCTTAATGCTTCTAAATGAAAAGCAATAAAAGGATAAATTTATCTATATGTATTGTGTTTGTGTGTGTGTGTGTGTGAGTGTGTGTGTATAAAATATAGAGTGAAGTATTCTACAGCAGGTAAATGAATGGACTACAGCTCTAAACAATAGCAGGGATAAATCCTACAATGTTGAGTGACACAAACAAGATAGAGAAGAATAAAAATATTATGATTATATTTATAAAAAGCTCAAATACAGGATAAATTATGTTCATGGATATATACTTGTATATTTAGTATTAAGAATACTATATAGGGACTGTGGTCATGGCTCAGTGGTAGAGCACTTGCTTCACACGTCTGAAGCACTGGGTTTGATCCTCAGCACTACATAAAAATAAATATAGGCTGCCGTGGTGGTGCACGCCTGTAATGGCAGTGGCTCAGGAGGCCTGAGACAGGAGAATGGAAAGTTCAAAGCCAGCCTCAACAACGGTGATGCAAGGCACTAAGCAACTCAGTAAGACCCTGTCTCTACCCTCATTGTTATACAAAATTACATATAAGAGGAAGTGAGGGGAAAGGGGAAAAAAAGAAATAAAAAACAAGAGAGATAAATGAATTACGGTAGATGGGGTAGAGAGAGAAGAGGGGAGGGGAGGGGAGGGGTGATAGTAGAGGATAGGAAGGGCAGCAAAATACAACATACACTAGTATGGCAGTATGTAAAAACGTGGATGTGTAACCAATGTGATTCTACAATCTGTATACGGGGTAATTTTCACAACTAAAGAAAATTAAAAAAAAATACTACACATACTTAGTATTAAGAATAAGGAATAAGTAATGAAAAAAAAAGATAGGTTTTATTTCTAGGGAGAATGGAGGGAATATATAGAAAACTGGATACATAGAAAACTGAAAGGAAGCTAACAAGATTCAATTTCTGTGGTGGAGACATGGGTGTTTGTAATTTATTATTTTGTGCCTTTGTCTAATGCAATTTCTTATATAATTTTATGTGTTTATTAGTGCTTTATAGTTGTACATAATGGGGGGTTCATTTTGACATAGTCGTACATGCATGGAATATATAATTTGCTCCATTTCAGTCCCAAATACTTCCTTTGTCCCTCTCCTTTTCCTCCCCCTACTGCTGCCTTTCCTCTACTCTACTGGTCTTCTTTCTATTTATTTTGTTGTTGTTGTTTTTTAAATTTTAGCTTTATAGATATTCAGATATAGATATAGATATATAAAGGTCAAATATGTTGTGGCATATTCATATATGTACATAGCATAATTTTGTCATTTCATTCTATTGTTCAACTCTATATAGAAGTATGTCCTTTGTTATCTTAGTAATAGAAATGTTTCTTAATGAGAAGCAGTTATTTGAAGGGATCCATGTAAAATTTGATAGTTATATTAGCAATTACTGAATTTAAAAAATCTTGAAATTAGATAATGAACTTGAAGTTTCTAACCCAGAGTTATACTTTTCTTCCCCTTTTGAAGTCACTAATAGTGATCTTACGGTTTGTATTAAATATCATAATCTTATATTCAGGTAGCAAATATTTATCATTTGCCTTAAAGTTTGACATCCTTGTAAGAATTTTCAAATTATAATCCTTTCTTGGAAACTTCCAGAGAGACAATGCTTATCTGTTACACTTGAAAACTATTTTTTTGCCCTCTTATTAGTATCTAAAATCACATAATTGAGAAATGACTGAAAAAATTATCCAAAACTGAAGCTGTCTACACTTTTTTTTAATATACCTTTAATTTTTATTTATTTATTTTTGTGTGGTACTGAGGATCAAACCCAGGGCCTCACACGTATGAGGCGAGTGCCATACCACTAAGCCACAACCCCAGCCCCTATCTACGCTTTTTGTGTAGGTAAAGTCAAACCTTTCCTAAACCAAACCAAGTTTTTAGCAGTAAAATGACCAATAACATTATAGGGGGTAGTGAAAAATAATTTGTTGTTAATATTGGCTCCTCTTATTATTTTAATCATAATTGTAGGGTTCTCTGGCCAATTCTATGCATATTTTTTTCATTATATATTTCAAATAAGTTTCTTTAGGAAAACATCTTTTAGTTTGTTTTGTAAAGTCTCATGAGTTTATTTCAAAGTTTCATTAATAATTTAGCGAAGTTCAGGATTGTCAGTCAACAAATACTTATTAAATATATTTGCCAATAGATAAAAGCCATCACTATTTGTAAGATTTTATATAAAGAGGAATGGAAAACTCAAGGAATATTTTTAGAATGGGGGGGTCCAAAATATACATGGCTGATTCCCACATAGCATTTTTCCTGTTAATGAGTTCTAGACTATTTTAATTATTCAAAAGAACATTTATTTCTTTAGAAGTAAATCAGTAGTTTAAAACTAAATCATTTACCTTTCTTTTTTGTCTAAAATACTGAAGTATGTATGAACAAGTATAGAAATATTTTAAAATATATGAGCCAAATACTTAAAACTCAGTTGCTGTTTGATGTCAGATTTTCAAAGTCATATTAAAGTTACTAATTGGTACCTGAGAAAGAAAACACACTTCGTAAGCACAAATGATGAAGATGGGAACAAACCTCACAGACCAGCACTGTCTTTTATTCAGCAGCAGAGTCAAACATCGGATGGGCTTACTTTCTGGATAGAAAATGGCCACCTGTTACAGAAGGGGTCTGTGTTTACAATGAGGGTGGCTTAATAATTGGAGAATGAAGCAGAATGTGTTGGTTTGAGCAGTCAGGATAAAAGCTGTAAAAAATTCAAAACTTATTATTACTGGGAAGGGATGAAAGCTCAGAGCCCAGCATTCATTGCTTATCTTCTTCCTCCAGGATCCATTGTTACTCAGAGCTTTATTGTTTCCTTTTTTTCTTCTAGGACTCTTTGGCAATGGGAAAGGGTGAAAGTTCAGGGTCTAGCACTCAGTCCCTTCAGGACTCAGTGTTACTAGGAAGGATTAATGTTTGCCTTATTTTCTCTCCCTCCTCCCTAGTCACATTGTCTTTGGGGTTGTCATTTTCCATATTCTTCACACTTGATATTTATCTATTTTGCTAATGTTTAATATTTTATAGAGACTGCCAGTGTTCTGAATTATTTACTTATAATCTTAACTTTTGTTTTCAGGCCAGAATTACAGCAAGTTACTATTGATGGACTAGAAGTTCGTATTCCAAAAGATCCAGTGCACTTTCTGGAAGAAATACCACACTCTAGGTTTATTGAGTGCAGGTATAAAGAAGCTCGAGCATTCTTGCAGGTTAGAGACAACCAAATATTATACTTTTAAATTAAAGGAAATATGCTTATTTTTAATATTTTAGGGGGAAATGAAAGGACTTATGGACAATAGGTGAAACATAAGTTAATACTTATTGTTTTTTTTTAATAGACTTTGATGGGTTTACCATTGGTCTCTGCCTTTAGTTGCAATAGCTTATAAACTTGATAGAAGATGGTAGATTATCTTTCTGAAGCAATCCAGGAAGAATGAGGTTACTCTAGAAGATGGACCACATGGATTTAGAAAATATTTTTCTGAAAAAAAATTTTCAGAGTTTTTCTGCTGAATATGAATTTTTGTGTTCATAAGGAGTTTTTGAAGGCAAATGCTACACAAAAACCAATGCATTTTGAACTTTATTCTGTTGCTCTAGCTTTCAATGCAGTGAACATTTATTGAAAGCCTGTTTCCTAGGCTTCTGGCCCTGGGGATATAAAATGTGATTTTGAAGGGCAAGAAAGTTCGACTTTAAGAGCTAACATGAAACCAGAGATAAAGTGAAAACAGACAAAATGACAGTGGGGTTTTGGTACCCTAGTCCTGAAACTTGCCCCTTTATTTTCTGGGGTTCTCTACCACAACAACAACAACAAAACCTGCACACACAAGGAGGAACAGAATCATAAAATGAAGTACCAGCTTTATTATTGTTGCTAAGTGCCTAAGACCACAAATACAAGGTTTCTCTGATATGATCTGCTGGCACTAAAGCCTAGGCCTGGCAGCCTGAGTGGGCCTTCCTAGCCCTCTTTCTTTAGAATTGTTACAGCAGGGTTATAAAATTTACTGAGCTTCATGGATAAAAAACTAAAAAATCATATGTGTGGCTGGGCTTACTCTTGTAGGCAAGGGCTGCCCAGCATAACCTACCACATGGTATCAGGAAGCAGAAGAGAGTTTGGTGCTTAAACAAGACTCACTCTTCCTGCCTTAAGGAAATTGCTCTGGTTGCCACCTTTGTCATGGCATTTATCACAGTGTTTTGCAAATGTCTATCTTATCACCCCACTAAATTATGTGTATTTCTTGATGATAATCTTCTTATTCACCTCTGGAGCCCCAGTATCTATCACAGTATGTGACACAAAGAAAATATGCAAAAATACATGGAGAATTTGTGCTTATCTGAATCAAATGATTTTTTTTTTTGAGACCTAACAAGCATTTGCCCACTCATTTGCCTTTCTCATTTGTGAAAAGACAGCACAAAATGTAAAATGATTCACAATAACTGAAAAAATAATGTGGAGAGTATCATACTTTTTTTTTCTTTTTTTTTGGTACTACCAGAGATTGAACCCAGGGGAATTTAATCACTGATCCACATACCTAGACCTTTTTATGTTTTATTTTTAGACAGGGTTTTACTAAGTTGCTTACGGTCTAGCTAAGTTGCTGAGGCTGGCTTTGAACTTGTGATCCTCCTGCCTCAACCTCCTGAGCCACTGGTATGATAGGTATGGAATTACAGGTGTGCAATGACAGCTGATACTTTCTAATTCTATATTTCTTATCCCTGGTTTTGAAATATTAAAGCAAACAATCAGCATTTAAGTAAAGAACATGGATAAAGGATGTTCAAAGTGCAAATCAGCTTATAGCCTTATCATTCGGGTGTTTAAAGTACCATCCAACAGCAAAACTGTAATGCTGTTTGTAGGTCATATTCATGACACAAACAGATGGAACTTTGTATTCATCCACAATGTTTTTCTATATCATTCACTCACAATGAGGCAGATTTGTGATACCTAATTTGTTTTTTTCTCTTGCTAATGTATTGGTATTATTGAATGGTGTTGATAACATTTTTTTATCCTTATCCTCTTAAATGTTTCCTTCATTATTTCTTATGTTAGAACCATGATTAAAAAATAACCAGGAGAGTATGTTTTCCAATTGAAGTGAGCATGTATATATTTGAACACTTGATGGCGCCAAATAGTCTTAAATATAATGCCCAAACTGTGAATTCATCAAATAAACTTACACTGTAGACTCCTAAATTTTTTTTTTTTTTCCAGTTTAAGGCAGACACAACATCTTTATTTTATTTTATGTGGTGCTGAGGATCGAACCCAGCGGCCCCGCTCATGCCAGGCGAGCAAGTTACCGCTTGAGCCACACCCACAGCCCCTAAATTTTTTTTTAATAATGATTTTTAAACAATTTCAGGCTTAGATAAAAGTTGTGAATACAATACAAATAGCATTTTGAGTATGCTGTAGATCAGATGTTCCACCAACTCAAATAAGTTAGCATTTTCTAAAAACAAGAAAAATTAGGAAATTAATACAGATTATTACCACTTACTCCCATTGAAATCCTCATAATTATCTCATTAATGACCTTTATAATAAAAAGGAACATGTACTAATTTTCCTGTCTCCTTAGTCTCCTTCTGTTTGGGGTTTCTCAGTTCTTTTATTACTCTCATGACCTTGATACTTTTGAAGAATATGGTCCAGATATTTTGTAAAATGTTACTCATTTGAGGGTTTATCTGATTTTTCCTCATGTTTGATTCAGATTAAACATCTTTACAAGGAATACACAGAAGTGTATAACATCAGGTGCTGCCTGATTTTGATTTGTCCCATTGCTGTTTATGTTCATATCATGAACTTGATTTGTTTTATCTACCAGCCTCACATTAAGTTTCTATTTTTTCCTTATTAACACCCAGTGTGAAGTTACTTTATATTCTTCTTCAGACTTTTTTTTTTTTTTTTTTTGCAGTGCTGAGGATTGAACCCAGGGACTTGTGCATGCTAGGCAAGCAGCCTACCACTGAGCCACATCCCTAGACTTCCTTGTCAAACTTTCATTTGTTTTTATCAGTGTAGACTCAAGGTTTCCTATTTTATTTAAGGGATTAGATTATATTCTTAAGATTTTAACATAACAAGATGTTCTAGGCTTTTTATGTAATTTCCCCTCCCCAAGACTGGGATCAACTTTTTCTCTGATTTCTGGTTCTTTAAAGAACCTGTTTTAGTAAATTATTTTGCTACTGTGACTAAAGGACCTGACTAGAACAATTTTAGGGGAGAAAAAGTTTATTTGAGGGCTCATGGTTTCAGAGGTCTTAATCCATAGAAGGCTGGCTCCATTTCTTGGGGCTCAAGGTGAGGCTGAACATCCTGGTGGAAGAGTGTGACTGAGGGAAGCAGGTCCCATGATGGTGACCATGAAGCAAAGAGAGACTCCACTCAACCATATACAGATAAATATACCCCAAAGTCATGCCCCAATCCCTACCTTCTAGCCACATTTTACCACTTCAGTTACCACTCAGTTAATCCCTTTCAGGATTAAATCACTGAATAGGTTAAGACTTTACAACCCAATCATTCTCCCCAGAACCTTTTTGTATTGTGTTACATGTGAGCTTTTGAGGGACATCTCACATCCAAACCACAATAGAAGCCAGAATCTGGTATCCACTGCTATTTGGTTTTCCTACACACAGGCCCTCTCAGTGGACAGGGGTATGGTGTGTATCTCTATATTTTATCTTTTTCTACTAAAATCTGAATTCACATCATTATCTCTATTCCACGTACATTATAAATTTCAACTGAAAAACATAGGGTTCATTTTTGTATTTCTGGCTCCCTTTTTAACTTCCATTGTTCTTAGTATATTTACTTATTTGTTTAGTATTCCCATATATAACCAATCTCTTGACAGACCCCCTCCCCATGTGGATGTTTTTCTCACCCTGCCATGGATGTTGCTGCCCTTGTTGGGCTGCTCCTCTGTGTAGGCACCATTGTCACCCTACTCAGTCTCTGAATTCCTACATCTGGCTGCTCACCTGCAGGGTGGATCTCCTTAACCCTGCGTGGCTCTGACATCCCATAATACTAGGCCATCCCTATGCACAAAAACCTGTATTGCTCTGCCCTCCCTAATGGCTCTTGTATTGAATAGTTCAGGAAGGAAGAAGAGGAAATTTTCTCCTGACTCTATTTACTTTTAATTATTTTCACAAATCACCTACAAAGTTCAGAATTAGGATACTATACATTTTTCTAAACTTGATTTTTTTCACAGGAAAAAAATGCATTACACAATAATTCATGAGCTTCACCAATTGAATTTCAGTGAAAAATCAAAGGGAATCTGGAAATATCTGGATAACTGACCTAGGAATATCTAGACAGTTACATTCTTGTTCTTTTACTAATTTGCTCGGAGATCTCCGGAAAATATTTGAGCCTTAGTTTCCTTGTCCATAAAATGAGTAGGTACATCCTATCATGTTATTCTTCTTTGATATTTTGGAGATCTTTCTGGATCCCAGGATTCTTGTCTGTTCATTGGCTAAACAGGAAAAATTAAATGGACATATTTAAATCATGATACTAAATTTTGTCTTTTTCAAGAGGCATAGACCATATCGGGCAAAGAAAACAACATATATAAAGTCATAGAGGCTAGAAAAATTGTAGTATAATTAGAAAGTTACATTTTATTGCTGCAAAATGAATTGTAAGGAGGGCGGAGGTTAGATTGGACCAATAGTAAGGGACCAGAACATAATGTCCTTGTCTCCTAGGCCAAATAATTTAGGTCTTTGTCCTGTAGTTAGTGAAGCATCACTGAAGAATTTATAGTGCTTTCCTCAGTCCTAAAACTCTAAACATGAAAAGAATCAGAAAAACAAGAAAACTGAGTAAATGATGATAATATTTATATAAAACTTCATCTTTTACAAGGCATTTTCCTCCTTAAATCTGCCCAGCAATCATGTAAGTATAATTATTATACTCTTTTTAGGTCTTTAGGGAATAGACCAAGAAGGGGAATAGCTGGGTCAAATGGTGGCTCCATTCCCAGCTTTCCAAGAAATCTCCATACTGCTTTCCAAATTGGCTGCACCAATCTGCAGTCCCACCAGCAATGTACAAGTGTACACTTTTCCCCACATCCTCGCCAGCACTTGTTGTTGTTTGACTTCATAATGGCTGCCAATCTTACTGGAGTGAGATGGTATCTTAGGGTGGTTTTGATTTGCATTTCTCTGACTGCTAGAGATGTTGAGCATTTTTTCATGTACTTGTTGATTGACTGTATGTCCTCCTCTGAGAAGTGTCTGTTCAGGTCCTTGGCCCATTTGTTGATTGGGTTGTTTGTTCTCTTATTGTCTAATTTTTTGAGTTCTTTGTATACTCTGGATATTAGGGCTCTATCTGACCCCTTCTTGGTCTATTCCCTAAAGACCTAAAAAGAGCATGCTACAGGGACACTGCTACATCGATGTTCATAGCAGCACAGTTCACAATAGCAAGACTGTGGAACCAACCTAGATGCCCTTCAATAGACGAATGGATAAAAAAAATGTGGCATTTATACACAATGGAGTATTACTCTGCATTAAAAAATGACAAAATCATAGAATTTACAGGGAAATGGATGGCATTAGAGCAGATTATGCTAAGTGAAGCTAGCCAATCCCTAAAAAACAAATGCCAAATGTCTTCTTTGATATAAGGAGAGTAACTAAGATCAGAGTAGGGACGAAGAGCAGGAGAAGAAGATTAACATTTAACAGGGATGAGAGGTGGGAGGGAAAGGGAGAGAGAAGGGAAATTGCATGGAAATGGAAGGAGACCCTCAGGGTTATACAGTGGAGGGGGTAGAGAGAGAGGAGGGGAGGGGAGGGGAGAGGGGGGGAGGGGGGAGGGTGGAGGATGGGAAAGGCAGCGGAGCACAACAGACACTAGTATGGCAATATGTAAATCAATGGATGTGTAACTGATGTGATTCTGCAATCTGTGTATGGGGTGAAGGTGGGAGTTCATAACCCACTTGAATCAAAGTGTGGAATATGATATGTCAAGAAATTTTTAATGTTTTGAACAACCCACAATAAAAAATTTAAAAAAAATAATAATTATTATACTCAATTACAGATGAGAAAATTAGATCTAAGAGAGGTTTGTTTATTCTTTCATTCTCTCATTGATTCAACAAAAATGCAGGCTCTGTTCTAGTCACTGGGAAATATGTCATAAATAGCATGAAGTAACCTTCTTCACTGAACTTATTTTCTTCCAGGATTATATGCAGAAGGTCATAGCTAAAAAGAAATGATCATAAATTTGAACACATATAATTTGATTCAAAATCCTCTTTCCTCTTTACTATGCAGTTTTTAAAGGACAGTAGCATCAATGAATGATGAAAGCATCATTTAATTTATTTTGCTTCAGTTATACTTGTAACTATCTTAATTAGCCTTCTTTTCCCCCTAATTGCCCACCCTGCCAAATTGTGACTGGAAGGAGGAAGTTGATAAAAGTATAAGTGTATTCCTTCTTGGTCTCTCCTAAAAACTACTCTTATATTCTTATTTTAATGTGTGACTAAGAAGTAACTATAAAACTTGATATTTATTATAGAAAATATATATAATATGGGGTTAATTACCAGATATAATTCAGATGTCACAGGAATGTTTCCAGCAATTTGGAAATGGCTCTAATAGCTGACTATTGTTTATTTAATCTGTAGCAGTACCTTGATGATAACACTGTGGAAGCTATGGTTTTTCGGAAGAGTGCTAAGGAATTATTGCAACTAGCAGCCAAAACGTTAAAGAAATTGGGAGTGCGCTTTTGGCTGAGCAGTGGAACTTGCTTAGGTAAAATTCTTCCTGCTTTATGTTTGTCTTCTCGTCATTTATCCTTTTTTGTCTTTAGGGATAACCAATTAAGTTGATAAAACATTAGTGACATTCACAGTGTAATATTTATAGACTGAGTAAACATTTATGCATGCAGCAAAGATCAATATTGATTTTTTTAAAGAAAATTAATTTCAGAAATATAAAGTAGAATCTTTGGAAGACTATGTTTGTATTTACCAAACAGTGTAAGTAACGTGTATAAAATTTACATCAGAATATGTATGGAGACTATAGTTCATTTTCAGGTAATCTTTAAACTAGCATTTTATTATTTCTATTCTAAAGATTGTTTTTTGCTTTTTAAAAAAACTCATATTTTTTTAACTTATATATCTAATGAGAGGAAGAGTGAAAGGGGTGTCGTAAGGTATACAGACCTTTTCCATATCATTCAGAGTATCACTGATTAGATAACATTATTCATCAGCAAGGGAGAACTACAGACTTTTCTGTAGTCCTTAGACAAGTTGCTATTAGAACCTAACAAAAATTTTCAAATCTATGACCACTATTCATTAGATCAGACTTCTTTGGAATTTAGAATTATTTAGAATCTTAAAAGTTGTTCTATTTTTGTTTCCTGTTATTAAAACTATGGTTGATTGTAGCTGTATTTATTGTTTCTTGATTAGAACTTCACCTTCTGCTTTCATAGAGTTGCCATATAATTTATTGTTCAAATAAGGATACCTTTGAGAGTGAAATGAAATGCCATAGCTATTTATTCTGGTACAACAGGTATAAACTCTGATATGTGGTTATCCTTCTGTTGGGCCACATTGGACGATTACATGATTCTTCCCATCAAGGAGCTTACAACTAGAATAAGCTAAAAGAGGAACATTGCTCACACAATTGTTTGGTATTTGCTTTAAGGTTTAACTGTAGAAGCAAAGTTGTGTTATAGTCTGTGTCATTAAAAATACTTCTTGGAGCTGGGGATGTGGCTCAAGCGGTAGTGCGCTTGCCTTGCATGCATGCAGCCTGGGTTCAATCCTCAGCACCACATATAAATAAAGATGTTGTGTCCGCCGAAAAATATAAAATAAATATTTTTAAAAATTCTCTCTCTCTCTCTCTCTCTAAGAAAAAAAATACTTCTTAAACATTTTTGTCATAGCTGGGCATGGTAGCATACACCTATAATCCCAGCAACTAGGGAAACTGAGGCAAGAGGATTCCAAGTTCAAGATCAGCCTCAGCAACTTAGCAAAACCCTGTCTCAAAATAAAATATAAAAGGGGGTGGGGATAAAGTGTCCCTGGGTTCAAAAAACAAAGTAAACATTTGTCATAGTTTGTTTTGACTTTTTAGACCCATGCTTTTCTTGATTTAAGAGTATTTTTGAAATAAGAAAGTTGTATTAGATGAGCCTTCCATTTTTTATAGTTTATAATTATTTATTAGATTATCTTGGAATTCCTATAGCACTGTCTATCAGGATAATTGTTGATACTTATTTAGCAATGTCTGTTAGGGTAAATGTGGAATATTGTTTACTTTTAAATAATTTGGATGGAAAGATTAGTAGGATAATAAGGGAAACTCAGAAGTCTTCAGTAATTTATTTTTTTAGGACAATGCTCTAGTATCTTAGTGAATAGACATAATAAACACTTTAATATCTTTTGGCAGTGTGTTGAAAATTGAAGCTAATGTTGCTCCTTTTTAAATATTATCCATCAGAAATGAGCTATTCAGAGCTGGTTAATTCTATAAATATTGACTCAGGAAAGGTATAATGATTAATAAAATTGTTTTTAGCACACCTTAAAAGAAGCCTCCATCACTAAAATGTCAATGATTAAACATTCTGAACAGCAACTTAACTTTTTAAATGGATGGCCCATTATGGGTTGGAAGCTCAATAATGGGCCATTTATTTACTCATATAAATGCCAATTCTCTTTAAAAAATGAAAATAAAGTAGATGACCCAGTTAATACATTTAAAGCTAATGATTTATACAGAAATTAAATATGTCATGAAAGGTTATGAGAAGTTGAGTGCTCAGACCAGTGAAGAAATTTAGATAGACTAGATAGATGGACAGATTCCTATACCTGAGTCTTTTCATTTGGAATTTAATGTTCTAAAAAATAGTTTTGAAAAAGAATTCTCAGTCTAACCCTGTGAAGTAAAATCCATTGTTACAAAGATCAGCTATTATAATGACCAATTTTTAAATTTAAATTTTTAATAAAAATTATGTTTTGTTTTAGGATGGTATCGGCAGTGCAATATTATTCCTTATAGCAAAGATGTTGACCTAGGGATTTTTATACAAGATTACAAATCTGATATTATTATAGCATTTCAGGATGCAGGACTTCCACTCAAACACAAGTTTGGGAAGGTCAGTAACAAAACTTGTCTTTATTTTATAAGTGACATATCTCAATGATAGAGTTGATAGTATGTAACTCAGACATAATTTTTTTTGTTTTAATAGCAATAGTTTATTTTGGCAAGTGTTGCTGGTATAGATGTAGCAAAATTTTTTTAAAAATAAGTGAGTTGAGTAAAATATTTTAAATATAATTGGGGGTCCAGTTCTGAGTAGATCACTACATTTGCCTAAGAAAACTGCTCAATATGAAAAAAAATGGAACACTGCACAATTTGTGTGTCATCATTGCACAGGGACATGCTAATCTTCTTTGCATTGTTCCAATTTTAGTATACGTGTTGCTGGAGCTAGCAGTGCTTATATAATTTTGTCACTCCGTATCAATGGATTCAATGGATGTTTGTTACCACTTGTGATTTCTGCACGATTTAATGAAAAGCTTGGAAAATCTGGCTTTTAATCTATCAGAGAGGAAAGAAGGATCTTGGACTCTTGTAAATGAATTTATTGTTACTTTATTAGGCAATAATAAAAATTTAATGTAAAAAGTAATCCCATCCACTTTATCTGAAGTTATATTGTTTCTCATTAGTCGTTTAATTTTATGTTTATCTCTGAATTAATGTCATTATAATTATCAACACAAAACATTTCACTGATTGCTAGGGGGTAGAAATTTAGAATCATTTTAAAGAAGTACTTCAATTTCTTGTTTATCTCACATGTCTTAAGTTATAGCAGTTTCCTCAGAGGTCTATTTCTCAGGGATAGGATATTATGGTGAAGATAAAATGTTACTCCAGACAATTTGATTTCTATGCTCCTAAGCCCATGACCCTTTGTGATCATCTTGCTCTTAATTTGCCTGTCCCAGGGGAAGTATTATCCTGTAAAGCAAGTAGAAATATATTTAGTCTCTGGAAAATTATTTCTTTCATCAAAAATAATCATCCTATTTTTCTAAAAAGGTTTAATCAAATATTTTCCTGAGGTCTAAGTCAAAGCAATAGAGCTTTTGTCATTTAACATTTACTGAACATTCACCATGTCTGGTACTGTTCTCTGCACCTGGAACACGAAGATGAATAAATTACAGTTCTTATCTTTGAGAAGCTCACTGATTTGGAGGGTGGAGGGGACACAAATTTTTATGTGACTACTAATGAAATAGACAGCTATACCAAATCTGATGGACACATAATTATTTATAGGATAAGTACTTTAAGGAAATCCTCTCAATTTTTTTTCTGTACCTTAATTTTTTATTTATTCTTTTATCATGTATATAATGTAATGATCTGTGCTAGTATGTGGTTATATGAAATGCTGCTTTACTTACTTATCGATTGATTATGATGAGAGACTTATTTCCTGATTGTTTTTCTTGGTTATTAAGGAAGTAATTTTTCTTTGGATCCTTTCCTTCTTTAGTCAGAAAGGGACTCTGGAGCAGAATGTTTCCATTTTCTCTGCAGTGATAATTTTAACTACCATAAGTCATTTACTCTGAGTTGTCATCTGTTGTAAGAAACATTATTTTTATGTGCATTTAAGAAATTAAACATTACTACTGATACATCCTAATTTCAGAGGTGCTACAACTTGAAAAAAACATGTATCTTAAAATTAATGCTCTGTATATATAAAAGATAAGAATCCTTTTATTTTTCTAAATTTTTTTTTAAATGTATTGCCATTATTTCAATCTATGAAAGTTTTCATCTTCACCCTAGGTGGAAGACAGCTTGGAACTATCCTTCCAGGGAAAAGATGATGTAAAACTTGACATTTTTTTCTTCTATGAAGAGACTGACCATATGTGGAATGGAGGCACTCAGGCCAAATCAGGAAAAAAATTTAAGTACGAATCAGATAAGTATTTATTAAAAGTGGCTATAGAAGTAATTTCAGAAAGAAAAAAATAGGGGAGGGCTAGGGCTATAGCTCAGTGGTAGAGTGCCAGCCTCGCGTATATGAGGCACTGGGTTTGATCCTCAGCACCACATAAAAATAAATAAGTATATAGTGTCCACCTACAACTAAAAAAAAAATAGTTTTGAGGCTGAGATTGTGGCTCAGCGGTAGAGCGCTCACTTAGCATGGGCAGGACCCGGGTTCGATCCTCAGCACCACACGAAAATAAAGGCATTTTGTTGTGTCCATCTACACTTAAAAAAATAAATATTTAAAAAGAATAGTTTTAAAAAAACAGGGGAATAACTGAAAGAAAAAGAACCCACATTTGTCAAGACTCCATTATTTAGTTTATGCTTTCTTAGCTTACCCATAGAGTCTAGTTATACCCGTGAAGGGAGAACCTCCTATAAGGACAGTCTGGGAGGAGGAAATATTCCTAGGTTTATCAATTGAAGGAGTCATGATCAAAACTCTGAAGTCATCAAAAAGAGAATATCAAAGCAAGGAACACAAAAATCAAGCTCAGAGAACAAAGTAAAAAACACTGCCCATCACAGTTATAGGAGTCTGATAATTATATAGGAATGGGTTAGGGTTGGTAAGGAGATAGTCATGGTGAAATGAAGTTTAAATGAAGTTTAAATGAGTGCTGGGCAAGCTTTAGAAATGTGCCTGTAATGTAGAAATAAAGAATATACTTTGGGCATAACAGCTACCATAGTTTATCAATGAATGATGTAACAGTATTTTACATGTGACTAATAAAGGGAAAACACTGTTATATGACACATGATTCACAGATTGGGAAGAGAGGTGTTCAGAATTGATGAAATTTAGTATGTTAGATTGGTATCATTAATACTTAAATTTTTTAAAATGCTGACCTACTCAAAGTCTTATATTGGATAAGACAAAAATGACATTAGAGTACTTGCTCTCTTCTGTAATGCACACCATCCACGGAGTGGGGTAGAATGGAAAGAGAGAGTGAGCAAGAACACACCAGCCCAAAGAGCATAGGCTTGGGTCAGGCAACCCTGAGAAATTTCATCTCCACCCTAACTTTGACAATTCAACTTCTCTGAATATGAAGTGCCTCATCTATTAAATTTAGGTAAGAACTACTGTATCAGCACTGTTCTGAACACTGCTATAGCACTGTTTCAGGCACAACCCAACCTGAGGATCTGTGAGGCTCTGAGAACTTAAGTGTTATTTGTTCAAGTAAATGAAGCAGTCAGACAGCAGTCTGTATCTAGAGTTCAGACTTTTAACCACTATTCACAATATCCCGTACATAACTTAGTGCTTAGTACTTAGTAAGTTAGCAGCATTTAGGGACTTATTGATATTGTTATCTAGTATTATTAATTTTATGATTACAATGTGATCACTATCATTAGTGCCATTATCATGGTAGTCACGTGACCAGTGGCATAAATTTACCTCACCAACTACCTGAGATTGGGGCTTCTATTAGTTAATATATTTGAGCCATTGAACATAAAGGAGAATTCTATAAATAGGAAGGATTTCCAGACTCATCCTGATTTCTTCTAAGTACATTGACCCACCCTCCTGGGGTCCCTGAATTTTTATCTGAAGGCAAGGAGTCTTTATGTAAGATTGAACTTGTTCTGAAAGTTTGAGAGTAGTTCAAACCTTTTTTCAGAGTCATAAAGCATCCCCAAACTGATGCTGATCCTAGAGCACATTCTTGAAGCTTTTATTATAGTTTTTCTTTTCTTTCTAAATGACAACAAACTCCTTTTTGCTGGGTAAGCTCTGATTCAAAGAATTAGAAATTAGTAAATTAATGAATCAGAAATTAGTAAATTAATAAAACAGAAATTAGTAAATTAATAAGTATATATTTGACTGTCATTGCGGCTAAATGAACATGAGGGTTAAATGTTTTAGACATTCAACTATAGTTTGTTTAAAATATGAAAGAGATGCCAATTTTAATTAGGGGGTTTTTGAAAAATTTGTTTTAAAGTATAACAATAAAAAATAGTGCATGGAGCCAGTGTGCTTGCTTTAGAATCCCAGCACTACATTTAACCAACTACATTACTTTGGGCAAGTTTTTTCATCTTTTTCCAGAGTTTTCCCAACTGTAAAATGGAAATAATATGATAAATTGCCACATAAAGTGATTTTAAGGATTAAAACAGGTAATTTTTAAAAAAGAAAGCTATGAAGAATGACAAGATGCGTGGAGTAACCAGGCTTTGTGGCACACATTTGTAATTCCAGTAGCCAAAAGGCTGAGGCAGGAAGATGGCAAGTTCAAGACCAACCTCAGTAATTTAGTAAGGCCATAAACAACTTTGTGAGATCCTGTCTCAAAATAAAAAATAAAAAGGGCTGGGGGTGTGACTCAGCCCTCTAGGGTTCAATAACCAGTATCAAAGAAAAAAAAATGTCATGAATGCTAAGTAATTGTTACCTGTATTATTATTAGTAGTACTAGTGGTAGTAAACTATTCCTCCTCTTAGTCTTATGAGAAATGTACAGATTAGAGATCTGTGTAATTATCTCAGTATGAAAGTGCCACATCTGTTCTTAAAGAACTCATACAAGAGTGCCACCCTTTTTTTAAAGAAAGATAATTTCTAGAGCTAGTATTAGAGTCCTTTTGTTCTTAAATTTCCTTCTAAGGGGTGAATTTTTCTTCTTACTGACATGATATGAAACTCACAAACCTCAAAAGAACTATTCATTTCCAACCGCTACATTTCTGGATAGAAAAAGCTTCTTTCATTCTGCTTCAACTGCTCTTTATAGTAGCAGTGTTTGGGAAGTGTGAAGTGTTCTGACTATTTAACAAGAGAAATGAGCAGTGATAGAACTGTCTGGACAGATGGTGTGAGTCCCAGATTTTCTATCACGTTACTGTGACCTTAAAAGGCAGAGAAAAGAACAGGAGATGGCTGTGTGAAATAGTTTCTTTGGAAGATTCCCCTAGCCATATGCCATTTTCATTCTTTTCGGCACTGTTTACTTTAAGGAAATCTATTTTTAACACTACCATTCCTAGGGGGGAAGAACCCAAACCTTTAAAACTAATGTAAGGGTCTTTTTATCTTTTATAATACTCTATTTTTTATTCATGTGTAGTTCATGCTGAGAAACATTATAGAAAGCGTGCCATTTTTTAAGAGACTGAAAGGAACTCTGGAGAGAAAGATTCTCTTCTTTCTAAACTTTACTCTGCTTGCCTACAGAAAAATGTCTTGGTCATAAGATTGAATAATAATTTGAATATTAACAGCAAAAATAAAGATACAGCTAGCAGGGTATCTGTTAGATATAAGGCACTATGATAGGTACTTTATGTATTTAATTTTAGATAATCCTTATATTGTCACAGTGGGCTAGGTATTTTCACCAGTTGTTAGACATGAGGAAACTACAGCTCAGAGAAGTAAAGTAATTTTATTCAAGATCATTGGCCATGAATGTCAGAGCCAAAATTTAACCTCAGACCTGTTCAACTTGAGCCTAAATGTTTTCTGCTCAGAGTTAAAAGGGTAAGTGAGTTAATGTAACTCATTTAGAACAGTGCCTGGCACATTGTAAGTACCATGTCAGAATTAGCTACTGCCACTACTATCATTACTATGTGGCTATTACTACTGCTATGCTGTATAGGCACAAAGCATAGCACTTAAACACAGCACTGACTTAGTTAACTTTCTATTCTCTGGGCAAGCATTTTCTTACAGGTATCATAACACTCATTCTGTTCACTCTTTTTAACTCCTGAACATAAAGTCATCTTTTATCAAATATTCAAATTCCAAATTTTGTTTTTAACTATTGTCTTCATTTTTTAAAAAAATATTTTTTAGTTATACATGAGCACAATATCTTTATTATTTTATTTATTTGTTTTTATATGGTATTGAGGATCGAACCCAGTGTCTTACATATGTGAGGCAAGCGCTGTCACTGAGCCACAACCCCAGCCCTTCATTTTTTGTATCTATTTGTCTTCTTGAGAATTTAGATCACTAGTAATAAAAAATGGTGAATATAAAACTGTGCCTCCAGAATGTGAAGTTTTTATTCCACAACTTTACAGTTACAGTTCCTGGTTAGGTTTCTTTGGGTTATTTCTTCCCTATCCATCTAAATCAGCTGGTGTGAATTTTAGAGGTAATCATAATAGTTAACTTTTATTTTATTTTATTTTTGGTAGTGCTGGGGATCAAACAGGGCCTTGAGCACAAGCTGGGCAAATGCTTTACCACTGAGCGCTATCCCCAACCCAATAGTTAACTTTTATTGAATTCTTACTATATGCTAGACACTACCACACTTTTATGTGCATCATCTTGTTTAACCCTCAAAATAGACTTATAAGGGAGAGTTTAATATTGTTGTCTTTAATTAATGAATGAGGAATCTAGTTAGAGCTAAGACTCAGACCTAGGTCAATATCACTTTAGAGCCCATGTCCTTACTATAAGCCCATGTCCTTAATACTAATCTTTTTAGTATTATGAATAATTCTTCCATGAAAACATAGTTGCAGTAATACAGCTACTGCTGCATCCTTAAATAGGAAATTTTCCATCCCTAGGCTGTGAGTGGTTCCTTATATCTTCTTTTTTTTTTTTCCTTATATCTTCTTATATTTTTATATTTTCAGTTTCTGCTTATTGGATAGATCTTCAGAAAATTTGGATTCATACTTGGAGAACTACATTCATATCCGAGTGTGACTCCTTTGTAATTTATTACTTCATTTCTATAAAATTTATTTCTAACTAGTCTATTTTCAGGATACTAATGTGAATATAACTTAGTTTCTGCTCTCAAGGATCTCGTAATCTAGACCATAAAACAATATAACATTAAAGTACTTTATGTCAGCAGTAGAGTAATTGAACTATGTGCAATCTATAGTTGAGGTGCCAGATCAACCCTATCTAGAAACAACTGCAAGGAAGTGTAATTTCAAAACAGGTTGGTTAGGCAGACTTAAGAGGAGTATGGAGAAAGTCCTAATAATAGGGTTAGTTAACTATTTTTTTCTATTCTGATTGTTCCTTTTTTTAAATTTAATGAAGTCTGATAGTATATCTTTGCATAAAATAAAAGCTTTATTAGGGATTTTTACATACACACAGGAATGTTATTGAACCATTTAAAAAAAAAAAAGAATGAAATCCTATAATTTGTAGCAAAAATAGATGTAACTAGAGGACATTGTTAAGTAAGCCAGACCAAAAAAGATAAGTACCGCATGTTCTCTCTTACGTGGAAGTTTTAAAAAGTTGACTTGAGTGTAGAATACTGATTATTATCATTTGGAAAGAGGTGAGGGATAAAGAGAGACTACATTTGATCAGTGCTCATCATATACATGTATTGAACTATCATTCCATTAATATGTACAATTAATACATTAATAAAAATAAATAAAAGGAAATAAGGTCAAATTGTCTTTATTTGGCCATATCATCATACATAGAAATTTTATAGCTTTGCCATTGAGGTCATCAGCGATTATATATCACATTTATTATTTACCCCAAGCTAAACTCCATGCTCAGTAAATATGTTAAATGAATTAATGAATGAATGGATGTGTGGATTAATTGATGTTTACTGATTCTGAAAAAAAGTGAGCCTTTTAGAGCTTTGATTCATTGCCAGATTGCCTTTCTAAAAAATGATACAAATTTTTGTGTAATCAGCATGAATGAATGAGAGTGCAAACTTTACTACATGTTACTGAGTTTTGCAATTTAATTATAGCCCTTCATGACTCCCCTGATAGTTCCTTTAAGTAACTTTTTTTCACTTTTTCTCATTAATCTAATATATCTTTGAAGCATCGTAAAAATGGATCAGCCATCCATGGCAAGTTACTAACAGTTATTACCTTTCTGTTAACTTTTCCAAACATCTATTGGCTTTTAGTGGTGCAAAGCACATCTTTTTCCCAACCTTTCAGTTGCATTTTCAAAATTTATCTATAAAATATTACAATATATCTGAATATTTCATTTTGAATATTTGTTAGGCACTTTTTATTTAGAGACTTCTATATCTAAAATATACATGTGTGATTTTAGTTGAGTGAGCTTCAGGTTTCTCCATAACATGAAGATAACACTGCATACCTCATGGCATGTAATGCTTATATTGAATAATATTGTGAAATTACCTGATTCAGTGCTTGACACATAATAGATTCTCAGTTGTCCACTGATTCTGAGTTAAGCAGGCAGAACCTCGAAGTCCAGTTAGGGAGGTTCATTGCCATGTAATAATTAGAAAAAAAAAATCACAAATAGTGAATTAAAGCCTACCAGATGTAACAAAGATGAATACAAACTTATACTACATAATTGCAGAGAGACAGTTTGTAAGAATAAAACAAGTACAGAGAATGCTGAGGTAAGGGTAGAGGCAGCACAATTTGAATATTGCTATTAAATTAGATTGAGTTGGCTCTAAGAAAGGAGATTTAATCTGAGTGTAGAAAGATGATATTGAGCAATATTGGTGAAGCAGTTAATTGACAGAAAGACTTAATATTTGACTGCAGAGTCTTTTATTTAATGTAATAAACAATAGAATCTCTTAGGGCTTTAGGTGGGGAATGTAATAAGATACAAGCCCTGTTGAGGAATACTGTTATAGCTAATATGTGTAGGCATGAAGAAGTGAAAGAGACTGTTAGTACAGAAACCTACAGAAAAAGCTGGTATAGTAAGCTAGACTTAGGTGTATGAGAACCTATGCTAAACAGGAGGTAATTGGGAAAAGTAGTAAAATGAAACTAAACAAACAAACAAACCCTCCATGCCTGGCTATGAACAAGGGAGTCCTCAATCTGAATGGGAATTCAAGAACTCTTAAGGATTCAAAGTAAAACATAAGTTTATAGTCTAGAGAAGATTAGGAAATAGAAAATAATCATTAATATTTTAATTGAAGTGTAACACATACACATAAAGGTACACATACAGAAAGTGTTTAGCTCCAAAAATCATCCAGTAAACAATCATGTAGCTAGAATCTCAGTCAAAAAATAGATATTTGGAGCCAGGTGAGGTGGCGCAGGCCTGTAATCCCAGCAGTTCAGGAGGCTGAGACAGAAGGATTGAGAGTTCAAAGCCAGCCTCAGCAAAGTTAAGGTGCTAAGCAAGTAAGACCTTGTCTCTAAATAAAATACAAAATAGGGGCTAGGGATATGGCTCAGTGGTCAAGTGCCCCTGAGTTCAATACCCTGTACCCACCTCCCTGCAAAAAAAAAAAAAAAGATATTTGGACCTGGTGTGGTGGTGCACTCCTATAATCCCAGGAGGATCACAAGTTTGTGATTCTAGACAACTTAGCAAGATCACATCTCAAAATACAAAAGGCTGATGTTGTGGTTTGAAAATAGAGTGTTTGCCTAACATGTACAAGGCCATGGGTTCAATCCGTGGTATGGCAAAAAAACAATATTTACCAGCATCCCAGAGGCCTATATATTTGCCCTCACAATCAACTCCTTTTTCCCACAAAGATACAACTGTCCTGTCTTCTAATATTAGTTTAGTTATACCTGGTTTTTCATTTTGCAGAAATAGAATTGTGTTCCTCATCTTTTTTTTTTTTTTTTTTTTTTTTTTATTGTGGGTTGTTCAAAACATTACAAATTTCTTGACATATCATATTCGACACTTT
>NW_026000101.1:7420868-7494217 GCF_001458135.2 Marmota marmota marmota | reverse complement strand
TTTTTGTGTGTGTGTGTGTGGTGCTGGGGATTGAACCCAGAGCCTTGTGCGTGCCAGGCAAGCACCCTACCAACTGAGCTATATCCCCAGCCCCTGATATCTTTTCACTGAACATTATGTTTGTGAGACTCATTCATGTTGTTGCTATTGTTCATTTTCTTTGCTGTATGTGTTTGTACTACAAGTATTTATTAAGTCCACTGTAGTTGGCTACTGGGGTTGTTTTCAGCTTGGGGCTATTTTAGATGATGCTGTAGTAAACATTCTACACAGTACCCTTGTTCATGTTTATCTTAATGCATTAAAATACAATAAACTGGGTGGCTTTTAACAAGAAATTTATTTCCCACAGTTCTGGAGGCTTGATGTACAAGATCAAGTGCCAGCATGATTGGGCTCTGGTGAGATCTTTTGGTGCTTGCAGACTGTCAGCTTCTCCCTCTGTCGTTATATGGTGGGAGGAGCAAGCAGAATTCCTCAGGCCTCTTTTATAAGGATACTAATCCCATTCATGACCCACTCACCTCCTAAAGTCCCCACCTCTTAGTACCATTGCCTTGGAGGGTTATGATTTCAATGTGAGAATTTTGAGGGGACAGAAACATTCAGACCATAGAAGTAGTATGGGATATAGCAATACAGAAAGTGTGGGATAGCTTCCTCATAGGAAATACAAATATTCATTCTTTTGTTTACAAATAGTTTTCAAATGTTGGTTGTACAAATTACGCTTCATAGGACTTTCATTGATTCACTTTCTTGCCAACACTTGGCATTGTGAGACTTTTTAATTTTAATCATTTTGGAGGATGTGTAGTGTTACCATGTTGTAGTTTTAATTTCCATTTCCCGAATGAGTTGGTGAGGGCCACCACTCTTTCATTTTTATAGATCATTTATTTGCTCTTTTTTGTGAGGTACCTATTAAATGTTTTATCAGTATTTTATTTGAGTTGTCAGTCTTTTTCTTACTGTTTGTGGCTTAAATTATACTGAAAATAGCTTCTCAATTTGTTCTTTTTTTCTTTTCACTTTCTTAGTGGTAACTTTTGTTCAATGAAAGTTCTTAATTTGGGGCTGGGGATGTGGCTCAAGCGGTAGTGCTCTCGCCTGGCATGCGTGCGGCCCATGTTCGATCCTCATCACCACATACAAATAAAGATGTTGTGTCTGCCGAAAACTAAGAAAAATAAACATTAAAATTCTCTCTCTCTCTTCCTCTCTCTCTGTCTCTCTCTTTTTTTAAAAAAAAAAGTTCTTAATTTTAATGTAGTTCAATGTATTATAGTTGATATTTCTTATGTCCTTTTTATGTGATATGAAGTAAAGATCAAGTTAAGGCCAGGCGCCATGGCACATGGATATAGTTCCAGTATATTGGGAAGCTGAGGTAGGATTGCAAGTTCAAAGCCAGCCTCACCAATTTAATGAGACCCTGTTTCAAAATTTAAAAAAAATTAAAATGGCTAGGGATGTGGCTCAGTGGTAAAGCACCCTTGGGTTCTATCCCAGCCCTAAAAAAAAAAAAAAAAAAGATCAATCTCCACTTGTTTTTGTTCACCTGTTTTCTGCTATCCTTTTTTCTACTATCCTTTTTCTGTTCCATTCCAGGGTACCACATTGCATTTAGACACCCTGCCTTTTGAAACTTGATTTTAGTCAAAGATTTTAAATAAGTCACTAGTAATACCAGATTATCTTCCATTATTGTAGTTCCTAAGTCTGCCCAGTCAAAGGCATTGGATTTGCCTCCTCCTTTAAATTATTCCTTGGTATCTCTATCTGGATATAATCTCTTGCTCTGAATTTTTATAAATTTTTTCCCTTTACTTCCCTCATGCTTTATTAAAGTACTTTTGCTGATTTGTCAGTCCTTTCTAAGTGATAAATAAAATCAGTCTTGGTACATTGGTACATCATCTATAGAGCTGAGTGAGATCTGAACCCTACTTGAAACTAAATCAAAGCCTCTTAAGTTTATTCCACATTGTTTTGTGAAGATGATAGGATGATATCAGATTAATGACTTGATCCAACCAGCACCTTTGGAGAATTAAAACCATAAAATTAAGTTGTTAGTTATTTTCAATCACTGTGCTTCCCTAGAAGTTAAAGACTAGAGTTAGATATAGAGTCCTCCCTCATTGTCTCTCAGCCTTATAGATTGATACTATTCTACTGTAGTTATAGCTCTCAAAAAACATTTGTCTCTTTAGTACATACAGCTGTGAAGCTAAAAAGCAAATTTGAATAATTTCTTTAAATGAGTGTATTTAAAACATTGACTTTTCTAAAATGATCTCGTACTTCCTGCTCTATTTATGTCTTCATATTTTATAACATATAGATTATGTCTTAGGTCTCCTTAATTACACCTCCAAACTGCTAGTGAGTAGCAGGTGTAAAATTGAGGGGTTGAGGGAAGAACTGTGAATAAATGTTACATGGTAAATTGTATACTTATACATTATAAGAACTGGTAGCTACTTATATAGTGAGCTTGGGGTTTTGTTTTGTTTTAAGAGAAGATGCCTTTGGAATGAATAAACAGCAAATCTTTCATTTGTGTAAAGTAAAAATTATATATTTTTGAAATATATATATATTTGAATATAATTCTGTAAGGAGTTAAGTTAGGTAGTATCCTAAGAGAAAACAAAACAAAAAAAAAAAAAACATGTTTCTACTAAAAGACTTAGACACAAATGTTCCTAGCAATTTTATTCATACTAGCTAAAAAAGTAAAATCAATGCACATAGTCTGGTGACCAGTTATACAAATTATGATATATTCAGATGATAGAATACTATGGATGGATGCATCTTCAAAATATTATGCTAAGTAAAAGAAGTAAGGAACAATACATACTGTGTATTTACTTGTATTTTATTTTGCTGTAGCACAAGCAAAACCAGTGATGAGTGTAATAATATTGGGGGTTGCCTAGGGACCGGGTGGGTTGACTACTGAATGGCAAGGAACACAGGAAACTCTGGATGGTAGAAGTGTTCTCTATCCTGATTAAAATGGTGGCTATATAGGTTATACATTTGTCAATATTTATCACTTAAAATTAGTACATTTCATTCTATGTAAATTATACCTCAAAAAATTGATTTAGGGGGCTGGGGTTGTAGCTCAGCAGTAGAATGCTCGCCAGCACGTGCAAGGCCCTGGGTTCGATTCTCAGCACCACATAAAATAAATAAATTAAATAAAGGTATTGTGTCCAACTACAACTAAAAAATATTTTTTTAAAATTGACTTAGGTTAAAAATATTAAAAAATATTTTGTGACTTTGATATTAAGAGAAAAGAATCCAAGATTTCTATATTAAAATGCAGAGATACATGGGAACAGAAACAATGAATTTGGCAAGGGCAGACCTAATTGTAATGATAAATTTCAAGACTTTTGCATTTGATTAGATAAATTGGGTTATCTGACATCAAAATAAAAGAGGCCTTCTGTATTTAGCATGAAATTTGAAGTCATAATTTTAATTTCCATTTTTGAGTATTTAAGTTATTTCTCTGAAGAGAAATGCTAGTAATATTGTGGAAAACAAATACAGCTAATGTCTGATTTTCATTGATGAGCTATAGATCTAGTTTTTGGAAATTATTTAGCAGACATAAAAACGTCCTGAGTCTTTGTCCTCTAGCACTGAAGACAAATTTTATGTATCTTTTAAAGTGGTTGTTTTTGATGTGGTTGTTATGTACGTGCATTCAGGTAAAAATAGGTAATTAAATGATACCTATTTTTATAGGCTTTAATTGGCCTATATATTTTTAAAGTATTTTTTTAGTTGTAGATGGACACAATACCTTTATTTATTATGTGGTGCTGAGGATCAAACCCAGTGCCTCACATGTGCAAGGCACGTGCTCTACCAGCGTCATGGTCTGCTTATTGATATACATTTTTTTTCTTGTTTCTCCTGTAGCACAGTTGACTACTAGTTTGGTCCCTGAGGCAGAGGTCCTATAGGGATCACATAGCAGAGTTTGCTGTGCATATTCCTTACTGGACAGTAAGGGTAGGTAGGATCACTCAATTTACAGTGGAAGTCAGTGGCAAAATGAAGTTCATAGGTAGAAATTTACCATATAAAACACGTACATTCTCTCTTCTATCTGAGTATGTAAATACACAGATAAATATGTAACATAGTAGTTTAGGAAAGGCCTGAAGAATGAAATTAGTAAAGATCTTAGAGATACTGTATTTCAGCCTAGACTCTGAAAAGTATATTAGTAATTCCTGTATAACTCTTTTTACTCTTTATTTTCCATGGTGGGATTGTGAAGTATTTAGTGTAAAAAATGATTTAAAAAAAAATACGAGGCAGCAAAGTTACTATAACTTTGGTTTTTGAGAATTGAGTTTAATTTTTACCTGACTGTTTAAGAGCAAGATTGGTATGATGACATATAATTAATGTGACAGTAATTCCTCACTTTGTCATAATCTGTTTGCTACAGACACAAAGTACTGTGAATATGTCTTAAAGATTACAGCTGAGCTAAAAGAATAAGTAATGATGAAGCAGTATTTAAATATAATTTTCAAATTATAAGCAGAATAAATAATAAATCTGAAATTCATCTTAAGGAAACCAATACCAAAAAATATTTATACATGCTATGTGAAAAAATAGATTGCTCACAAAGAAGCACCAAGTATACCTTAGCAACAGTTGAGCCTAAAAGATAACAGAGTGACATCTTCCAAAAGCCAAGGAGAAATAACTGCCAACTTAGAATGTTATGTTTAGTTAAAACTAACATCAGGTATGAGATAAAAATAAAGACATTTACATATATACAAAGACTTAAGAAAGTTTATGCCTCATAAACCCATTCTTAGAGACATATTAACAACTTGGAGGGAAAATGTGATACATATAAAATAGTGGTGAGCCAAAAATATGAGAAAATGTCATTAAATTTGTTAGCCATTGCATATAAAAATAATGATGTTGACAACTAACTTATTATATTAAAATGAGAAAGGTCAAAGAGGAAGACTCCTGACAGTTGAGGAGAAGGTGATATGTCTTTGTTCAAGGAGTAAAGTATACTAAGTTACATGTTTAAGAAGAGGATAGATATTGCACATAAATTTGGTCTTTAATAGAAAATGTTATAGTGAAGTAAGTATGTTCAGTAGCTAGAATATAATTATCTAAAATGTCCAAATAAGCAGAGAACAGAAGGGAATATATTAATCCAAATGAAGATAGGAAAAGTAGAGGAGGATGTCAAAGGAAAAGTATGGTAAACTGAAAACATGTAAAAATAATTATAACAACAATCAACATTGTTTTAGATACCAATATGAACACTTTACATTTATTTATTCTTTCTACACTAATATCCCTCTGAAGTGTAGGTACTGTTATTATCCTCATTTTGTAAATGAGAAAATTAAGGTACAAGGAAATTGGCCAATGTCACACAATTAATTACTGATCAAGCCAGAATTTGAGCCTGGGTATTCTGGCACAAGACTAGTTCAAAATAAGTACACTATATAATTTAATACAGTAAATGTAAGCAAATTAAGCTAACCTATAAAACTTCAAAGATTATTCAAATGGGAAAACAAAATTTAGCTGTATAATACTTTCAAGAGGCGTACCCAATGCAAAATCACACAGGAAGTTTGCAAATTACAGGGATGGAAAAAGAGATACCCAATGGTATTAACCAAAGAAAATTAGTACTATGATATGGTTATCAGACAAGATAGAATTTAGGGGGAGAAATAAAGTATTAGAAGGTCTGTTATATAATCTTTCAAAGAAACAGTTCACCAAGATGAAATGCTATTCATGAGCTTCTCTTGCCTGATTGGCTGAAGTTTCAAGGAGTATGTTGAATATGAGTGGTGAGAGTGGGCATCCTTCTCTTGGTCCTGTTTTTAGAGGAAATACTTTAAGTTTTTCTCTGTTTAGTATGATGATGGCCTTGGGTTTGTCATATATAGCCAATATAATGTTAAAGTAAGTTCCTTCTATCTTTAGCTTCTGTAGTGTTTTAAAGACAATGGGCATTAGGCTTTGTCAAATGTTTTTTCTGTGTCTATTGAGATAATCATGTGATTCTTGTCCATAACTCTATGTGGTAAATTATATTTATTGATTTGCATATGTTGAACCAACCTTGCATGACTGGTATAAGAACCACTTGATCTTGGTGCAGTATCCTTTTAATGTGTTTTTCTGTGTGATTTGCCAATATTTTATTAAGACTTTTATATTTATCAAGGATATTGGCCAGAAGTTTGCTTTCCTTAATGTGTTGTTGTCTGGTGGGAATTTTTTAAATTGAGGGAATCTTTTAAACATACTCCTTAATAATTAATGAATTAAAAAGGAAATTATAATAGAAGTTATAAAATATTTAGGACTCAAAGATATGAATGTACTGTATACTAAAATATACAAGCTATAGTTAAAGGGTTAGAGCTAAATTTATAGCCTTAAAACCACTTAACTGAAAAATACACATTAAAAAAATCAAACTTCGAACTTGGAGAAAATTAAATAACAATACAGACAGCTTGAGGAAAATGAAGAAAAGAAATCAAAAGAAGAAATTAATGAAATAGGAAGCAACCAACAATTCCAAATGCTGATTCTTAAAGATTTAATTTTAAAACTAGTAAAATAAATGGCATCTAGCAAGACTGAGAAGAAAAGAGAAAAAGTAAAGACAATATGCAGTGTTCAAACCCATGATGTCTTACTCATTGTGTCCTTAACTATATTATGTCGACTCTCAGAAAATACCATGGATGACTTTAGGACAGTAAATGCAACAGTTAGGCAAAAATGTGAAAAAGAATAATTTTCTAGAAAAATTTTAACCAAAATAAAATCAAGAAAATTCACATAGCCTATATTCATTCAAGAAACTGAAATAGTGATCAAAAATCCTTCTTTCCCCTTCTTTTCCCTACTAAGACATTTATGCCTAGAAAATATACAGGAAAGTCTTACCATACCATATAAAATAGGTTACCCCAATATTATATAACCTATTTTAGAAAATAAAAAAAGAGATATCTAGGCAATTTATTTTATGAGACTAATATGAAATATGGACATGGGTAATCTAGAAAATTTTAAGGGAAATTATAGTCCCAAAGAACACAGATGAAAATATCCTAAGTAAATGAAAAATTTTTTCCAGTGTATATTAGTATAATTCTCCATATTAAAGTATTAGAAGGGAACTGGGGTTGTGGCTCAGTGATAGAGCTCCCGCCTTGCACATGCACCACATAAAAATAAATAAATAAATAAATAAATAAATAAAGTATTATAAGATTAAAGGGAGAAAAAACTGCATGGCTGTTTAATAGATGATACTTAAAACTATTGATAAGGTTTTGTAATTAAAAATAAAAGGCCTTTTAAACAAAATAGAATTTTTTTCAACTAATAAAGAAAATATAACAAAAACCTAGAGTGAACAATCATATTTAAATATAAACTTTAGAAGCCTTCCCACTAATATCAGAATGTCTGCTAACCCCGTTTGTATTAAACAGTTTGCTAGAGAAGTTAGGCACTGGAATAACACAAGGAAAAAAAATTAGGAGTTAGAAGAGATAAGATCTATAATGAGAATAACCCATCTGTGTTTTGCAGGCAATTCCTATGAAATTATGGCCTACTCTACCAACTCAAGAGTTGAATGCAAACTTAACATTTAAAAAGGTCAAGTTCAATTGTAGTCAATGGTGTCTCTATCTCATTTAGGTTCGCTAACTAGTAATAATAAACAGTGGTCTTCTAGAATGCTGGAAGAACTTCCTTTTCATCTAGCAATTATGTTCATGTATTATAAAATTAAACCAATTAAGTTACTTTCATCATCAACAAGTAGCTATGGATTTTAAGAGTTTCTGTTAAGAAAAAATATATTCTATACCAACTGACTCTTAGTTCTGATTACTTTTTTTTTAAGAATATCAATGGTTGTGGATGGACACAATATCTTTATTCATTTATTTATTTTTGTGTAGTGCTGAGGATCGAACAAGTGCTCTACCACAGAACTATAGCCCCAGCCCTCAATGGTCATTCTTTTTTTTTAGAGAGAGAGAGAATTTTAATATCCATTTTTCATTTTTCGGCGGACACAACATCTTTGTTTGTATGTGGTGCTGAGGATCGAACCCGGGCCGCACGCATGCCAGGCAAGCACACCACCACCTGAGCCACATCCCCAGCCCCTCTAATTACTTTTTTAGGCAAAAATCGAGCAAAGTAAACATGGTATGAAAAAAAAAATAGATGGAAGAATTGTGTGTGTATGATAGTAAGATCCCTTAAACTTGTTTTCTGATTTAGGGTTGCTGTAGTCTAAATTTAAATCACATTTTGGATCCTGTCCAAGGGCTTTGAAGTACAAACTCATCAGCCAAACTTAATCCTAGCTTTAAAGCCCAAGGTAATGTTGCAGACCCATGGTGTACTTTAGTCATAGGCATTATTTACTGGTAACCTGACAGGGTGGGTGGCATGTACTCTTCTGTGCCACTCACCCCCCTTCCTCTCAACAATCCTATTTTATGATGAGTGTTCCCATTTTATGGTTTGTTTATCTTTACTCTTCTCTTAGGAAACTAGGTGGGGTTTTTGTTTGTTTGTTTCTGAATGGATTGAAAAATAATTGGGGAAAAGAAGCCACAGAAAGTTTAGAGATATTTCTGTTTGGGAATAAAAATTCACATTCTAGTTAAATTGTCTTTGTGTTATTTTTACGTTGTTTATATATTTAAATGGTTTGGGTTTTCTCACAAATCCTTCATTGTCCAAAACATGGCTTTCATAAAATATTTAGCATTCTCTTTTATCCTGTCTATTCTAGTTCTGTTATTTTTCTCTTCCAGCTCTTTGATGAGAGACTATAGAGGCTAATACTTTGAAGAGTGTTCTGGACTAACTTACTAGACAGGCCATGATCTCACCTGAACTCAATTTCAGTGTGACAACTTGATAGGACAGGACAGGTGGCTATTCTGCTGACCAGCATTTGATTGGGGAGGGTGGAAGTTAAAGATGGGTGGATGTGTCTGATGACAAAATAAGCAATTCCTTGAATAGGAGTATGCAGAATAAAATAGGGACAAGCAGCTGGTGGGTCTAAGCTATATCTTGTTTCTTTCTCAGCTATGAGATTTGCTGTGGCTATCTTTTCACAGAAGCCAGCTGGGACAGCCCTTTAACTGCCACAACCCATTGGTTTTTGTAGAAGGCACTTGTTGCTATCTTTTGAGTTTGTTCGGTCTCATTTTTATGTATGGCTTTATGTTTCTTTGGTGGTAAAACACGATATTCAAAGGCACAATATATAAGAAATGACCTTTTCTTGGAGAACATCTCAGGTCCTATTTCCACAATGTTATTTAATCTAAACTCTAATATGTTATTTTTAATTAATTTTATGGTACTAAGGAATTGAACCCAAGAGGCTCTTTACCACTGAACTTCTATTTTGAGACAGGGTCTAACTGAGTTGCCCAGACTGACTGAATTTGCAATCCTGCCTCACCCTACTCAGTAACTGAGATTATAGGCATATATCACCATGTCTGGCTAATCCTCTAAAGTTTTAAATTTCTGTGATATCTTCTGTTGCCACTTCAGGTTTCATTACTGAAAGTTCATTCTATGTTGTGAAGAGAAGCAGCATTTCTCAGGAAAAAAACAACACCTAATATAGGGAGGTATATATGTACGTGTACACACACACACACACACACACACACACAACCTTACTTCAAGCAGACCTGCTAGTTTTAGCTTTCCTATGCAATACATTGGATTTAATCTACTTGATCCAAAATGCCTTTAAGAAACATGTCCTGGTTTAATTACTGAAACTTACCTTCTAATTGTTGTAGTTCTACAATAGATATAGTTAAATTCACTATAACTAACATTCCTTAGGCTAGTTTAAAGATTTTTTTTAGCATTTGAGGGAAAAGTAAGAAAGACAAACTATTGGTAGGATCATGAAGATATGGAACCACAGGAAAAACCTGGGAATGCAACTTGGAGTCATGCTTATTCTATATCCTTAGGAAATTGAGGTTGTACAAGAAAAGAAAACTATTTTTCTTTATCTTTTGGTAACTTTGCTTTGACACCTCTTTCCCTAGAAATTTTCCCACAGAAATTCTAGGACTGACTTTCATTTGTATAACTTGGATACATTCCCATCTCTGAACTGATTATTATAAATTACTGTTAGATGTTTCTTACCCATCTCTGAATCTTAGGGGAGGGGTTAGCTGTTACTCATATGAACTGGAAATAAGGGAGGAAAATTGGGGTGGTGTTAGCATTTGAAGAGAAAGGAATGTTGGACAATTAAAAATATCAAATGTCCACTTTCTCTGTTCCCAAAGCTGCTTAGTTGGAAAGGGCTGTCCTTCAACCAAAAATGCACTAGTAACTGGGTTATCCTGCTGGACCTTCCACTGTGGGAGCCTAACCCCTCCCCACAATGCCTCTGTTCTACCACAGATACCTGTTTCCCAAGTTTACACTGTGCTGGACTGAATTTGTAGACATGAAGGTCAATGTGCCCTGTGAAACCATCGAATACATTGAAGCCAACTATGGTAAGACCTGGAAGATTCCTATAAAAATATGGGACTGGAAGAACTCTCCCCCCAATGTGCAGTCCAATGGAATCTGGCCTATTTCTGAGTGGGATGAGGTCATCCAGTTGTACTGAAATAATAAGTTGAAATAGGAGAAGCTTTCTCCTGAAAAAAAATGTTGGTAACTGTTTAAAAGACTACATGTCTATTTGTCAAACATAAGCAGGATCCAAAGGAAAAACATGATAAGTTTTAAGACTGAAAGAATCCTAACTCTTGAGCCATCTGATTTAATTATCTCATTCAGCATTCACTTAGTTTCTGTGTGTCAGATAAAATACTAGGTTACAGTGGAGAAGCAGAGACAAATGATCAAATGTCTGCATTGTTCCTGTCCCTTTGGTAAGCACCCCAGTTTTCCTTTGATGGAAATTTTCCACCTTTTGAAGAGCTGAAGTAGAATATAATATATCCTATAATTTTTTTTAAATGTTAAGTAATTCTTAGACTGGAAGATGAGCTTATCAGGCAAAGCTAATAAATGGTATATTCGTGAAAAAGAACAATGTATTCGTGTTCTTAGTGTTGAAGCTTGTGTAATAGTGCTACCTTTAAGAATGTGGCATCTGAGTTAATTTTCAAGTGATCAGACTTTAGCATCAAGAAAAGATTGTTGCAGACTCATTTGACAAGCCATATGATGCAAATTGATTTAGAGCATAGGGTATTATTCTATAAGGGAAGGTGGGAGCTCATTTTGAGTTTTGTCAAGTTAATTTCATATATTTACGATTTTCATATTTGAAGTGAGAAGAAAGCTAATGCTTTTGTGATACTTAAATTTTCAACTATGGTGAGAATATTTTCATTGACCCTTGATGCACTTGTTGGTATATTATTCAAGCAAGACCATGCTACCAGACATGATTTTGAAGAGATGTGATTTTACAAAACTCACTTTCCTATTTCACTCTCAAACACTGTCTTAGGTAAAAATATGAGCTATTCATTGACATCTTCTATTTTCTCAGTTTATAACCCTTGCATTTCCAAATTAGTGTTGACCCTAAGATATTAATAGAAATACCTCTAATTTTTCTAAATATACCCTTCATTGTATTTACTCATCAGTCATGGCTCCTTATCTTTAATTTATACACAATAAACTAATTTAAGTGGCAAAAAGATGTTCTTTTTCTCTTCTAAAACTACTTCAGATCTCCAAAATGAAAGGTAAATAATGAACCTGACAACTATTCCCCATCCTGGACTATACTGTTTATAAAGCTGTGTCTCTCTCTCATTGTTCAATCTGTGGAGTATCTATGGGTCAAGAACTCAGACTTCTCTGCTTTCTCAAGTACCATCTACTCTGGAACCCTTCATTCCCCTGCCCATCTCAAGGTATACCCCTGAGTGGGCTGGGATGACTTCCCTATCTCTTTACTAGTAGTCACTTGAATGATGTATTCTCATTGAGTGATAAAGGGAAATAAAATGCAGGTACAGTGAGCCT
Organism: Marmota marmota marmota; assembly: GCF_001458135.2. Classification (NCBI taxonomy): domain Eukaryota; kingdom Metazoa; phylum Chordata; class Mammalia; order Rodentia; family Sciuridae; genus Marmota; species Marmota marmota. The sequence continues at coordinate 7,482,070 of NW_026000101.1, read as the reverse complement.
CGGGAAAAGAAGCTAAGTCTTATATCTTATCTGTGCTACTTAAAACTGTCTTGGGCTGACATGGTAGACTTTTTTCTGTAACAAGAATAACAAGTTCTTAATTTGAAAAACAACATGAAGATTTTCTTTGATGGATGGTAACCAACATTCTATCTCTCCTAGGATGCATTCTCAATGTAAAATCATTGGGTCTTTTCATAAATAAACAGGTTTTCAGGGATCTTTATAGATTACCAGCAGTACCCAAATGACAGGTCATCGTAATCATCTTTCTCTTTGTTAGAAAATCAGCCCATAGACTATAAACCAAGTTTTAAATATCCAACTCTAATTTCATTTTTCACACCCCAAAACAATATAAGAGATAATAATTGTGTTCTTGGGTAAAATCCACTCCACTTAGAGTGCTGTTTCCTTGTGCTTGGCATCTGGAACTCCATATTCTTCACATTCCTGCCTAAATTGGGGTTTCCAAATGTTTGCCAGGAAATCCTTCCCAACAAGTTCATGTTGTTTCTCTTGTATCTGTCTCAGGAGTATGAGATCTGGAAATGTGAAAAAAAAAAAAAAAAAGATATCTTAGTCCAGTTGGTAAATATTCCATATTCTTCCTTACATAGATCAAGGCTGCTGAGATACCTTGTCTTCCTTCTGGTTTTACAGGCAGCTTTAGCTCTTGGGCTCCATTCTAATTTGGAGAAATGAAAGCCTTTCCCCAGAATATGAAGAGAGCTGAACTTACCTCTGATACTGATTGAGCCTTACTTCAGCCTGTGCTTCTTAACATTTGAACTTGGCTGAGTGTTCAGAGACCCTGAGTTAAGTGTATCCCCCATCAATATCTCATCAGATCACTTTTCTTTCCTTACTTAAGTATTCCAGCAGTCATTTTCCTAATCTGATCATTTTCAGTTCCAGTTTGCCTGGTTTACCTGAAGAGGACCTCTTATATTAACTTATTGGTATTTAAACACTGTGAATGTTTCCAGAACGATCCTGAGAAGCAAGAACAGTCAACTGAGTTGCAAGTTGACAATCAGTCCACTGAGAAAGCCTTTCAGTCCTTCTCTAAGCTTGAGCATTTATCCTTATCCTCTGTCTACTCCAACAACTGATTCCTGGCCCCTGGAATAAAACAGTAGTTCCCCAAACTCAGTATTCCTAAGAATAGCTGAGCAGTGAGAATGCAGGTTTCCCTGATTCCCTAGCTACAAACCCTGAAAAGTGAACACTAGGTAATAAAATACATGCCAGCATCCCCCCCAAATAACTTAACATTTAGGTGAAAATCATCCTGCTCTTGAATCTTTAAAGCCAAAAGGAGCTTTAGTGCAATATTCATTGTAACTCTTATTTTGTAACTAGTAAATAAGAAATATTTTGAGCAAGAAACAGCTGAAGCTAAAACACAAGAGTGCCGTGACATCCAGTCCAGTGTTTCTTTCATTACTTACATCCCTGCACAACATCTTTGACCCTCTCAAAATGCTTGACAGAGGAATTACCCAGTGTTCAATGATACAGTTTCAGGGTTTTTTTTGCCATTCCCCACTTAATATCTTTTTGCTCGGGTTGAAACCCCAAGGTGACAAAGAGATTAGGGAAGGAATGTTTCTTTGTTGTCCAGAATTTTTAGGCTACCTTCTTTATCTGAAAAAAAAACCTTGTCTCCCAAAAATAAAATTGTTCATACCTGGAAATACCAGCCTTTGGTACCTGATTCTCCAGAGCTCAAGATGTATTCCATTGATGCTTTACCCTTGTATTTCCCCAGAGAACCATCAGCACCAATTTGCTAAGTGCCCCTCTTTGAAGAGTCCCTCCCCTTCATGAAGCAGCCTTTCATGTGGATCTTTCTGTCTCAAGCCCTTTTTTTCCTGAAAGATCTTTACCGTTCAAAGAGAACAATAGTTAGATGTAAACAGAGTACATTGCAATTTTCAGGACTTTTTTTTTTTTTTCTGCTTGGCTGGAAAGGAAATTGGAGTATCTAGTTTCTTTCTGCTTTTGGTTATTTATAGTGATAATTTCTTATGAATGCAAGTAGTTAACAATAGACTGTGCTCATTTCTTTTTAAATTTGTGACTCCAAATCATTATTTCTATTCTTACACAACAACAAAGCCTCAAATGCACATAGGATAGGCCGAAAACTGCATATCTCAGCAGGGGTTTATAGATTGAATACCAAAGTTGAATCTGAAAGACACACTTGGAATAAGTTCTCAGCTCCAATCTAAAATGTCATCTAATATCACAAGCCTAAGGCTACAAATTTTTCTAAGTTTCCCCAAGTTTCACTTTCTAGAAAATAAACAGCTACTTCATCCTAAATGTTGTAAATCCCTAGGGGAAATCTTATCTCAAAAACGTAGTTATACATTCCCTCCTTCTAACACATATTCATAGTTGTAGCTGCTTAAAGGCATGGAAAAACTCCAGTTACTGACTGAAAGAATTTCTCTAAAGAAATGACATAGGAAAGACAGTAGAATGAATTGGACCTAACTTTCCTATGTTCATATGTGAATACACAACCAGTGAAACTCCACATAGTGTACAACCACAAGAATGGGATCCTAATTAGAATAAGTTATGTTCCATGTATGCATGCTATGTCAAAATACACTGTACTGCCATGTATATCTAAAAAGAACAAATTAAAAAAAAAAAAAAAAACGAAAGAAAACAAGGCTGGGGTTGTGGCTCAGTGGTAGAGACTTTGCCTAGCACAGGTGAGGCACTAGATTTGATCCTTAGCACCACATAAAAACAATAAATAAAGTAAAGGTTAAATTCTCTAAAAAGAGAAAGAGAACATACCAATTATCACATCAAAAAAAAAAAAAAAGTCACAGTGACTTTCTTTACTTTCCTCCTCTTCCTCTATTGTTAAAACCTGGGCTGGCTGGGTCACCTCTAACATCTCTATTATGGAAGGTAACATGTTAGTATAAAAAAGACCACAAGTGGGCTGGGTCTGGGGCTCAGTGGAAGCACACTTGCCCGGCATGTGTGAGGCACTGGGTTCGATTCTCAGCACGGAATAAATATAAATAAAATAAAGGTCTGTCAAAAACTAAAAAAATAAAATAAAATAAAAAGACCACAAGCTTTTGAGCACTGTAGGAGTTTGAATCCCATTTTATTATGTGGGATTTATAGTGTGGAGATGGGGGGCTCTCAGCCTCTGTTTACATGAGTCAATTGGGGGAAATGATGCCTAATTCTAAGGGATTTTAGAAAGAGTCCATGAAATGTGTAAACCTAGGATTAAGTAAATATTCAAGAAATGTGCCACTTCCTAGTTCCATGTTGTTTTTTGTAATTATTCAAATAGGATTACAGAAATTGTAGGTCAGGATAAAATGCCCTACTCAGAAGATTAAATAACTGATTTGCTTAAGAAAAAAATTATTTTATCCACTCATTGCATGTCAAATTGTATAGTTTTATGAAATTCAAAGACATTACCACATTGACTCTTTTCTAAATAGAACTTGTATTATCATTTTGTTGATCAAGCTGTTGTCTCTTAATACTATCTCTTATGAAATTAGTTTCTTGATCCCAAGTAGTTCTTTGATTTAGTGTCTGCTCTCACCTGAACTCATTTTTCAATATTCTAGCTTTACCCAGAGGATTTTGGAAAATGAAAGAATTTGGAATACTTAGTTTTATTTAATTATCTGTGTTTTGATATGGGTGTAACTCACTGACAGAACACTTGGCTAGAGCATGTATGCAGTTTTAGGTTCAATTCCCAGAACCACCAGAGGTGGGGAGATGATCTATGCCTTTTTATTGTCAGAGAATTGAAAATACTCGTGTCCACTGTCCCAAAATTTGTTTCTATCTCAACTAGCAAGAATCAGCAAGGTATGAGATACCATTTTAAGCTACTCACCATCAGACTGGAATCTTAATTATAATTTATAAGTGAAGCAGATCAATTCATTTGTGATACCTTTGTATAAAAATCAAAAAGGCAAGTACAAATTTTCTAATGAGAAATCTGTTTCTGAACTTTCAGATATAGCCTAGAATTCCCACCACTCCCATAACTCCTGAACCCAATGGAGTGTAGGTAAAAAAAAGCCTTTAGCCCACCAAGCTTCCATATACTCATAAGCATCTCCCACAAAAGTGTTGAAAAGGGGCTATAAAGAGAACTAGAAGTATAGTATTTTGTTGTATAAAATAAGGTACTCACACGCCTTTTAAAAAATTAAAGATCTTACATCTTTCTAATGATTTATTCTGAGCATGGAGATACTTCATGTGTTTGTTATTTGAAAATCATGTAGCTCTTTGTGTGTTCCTTCTAATTCATAACTATAAAACATGTATAGGAATTTTTAAACATGAGTAGATTTCAGGGTATGCTTACCTGTTTACTATTTGGTTTTATCTTCAGGTATAGATACTTTGTGGTACTACTGAAAATACCTTTAATAATATTATTTTGACCAAAATTTGTAATATATAATTTACTTTGAAGTAATGAATAAATTTTTTTCTAATCTCTTGAGATATCTTGTATTTATTTTCAAAATTTTAAGTAAGAATAACAACCACTAGCATTTCATAAATAATCTGGTAAAATAGTTATTTTGCCATCAATACAGTATTTCTAAAAATTAAGTCCAGGAACTTCAGAGGTCTGCACACATGTACTTGGGAATTTTTTGTTTGTTTTGTTTTTTAAAACATATTTTTAATTATGAAATATTTTTGTGTTTTTGGTTTTTTAATTTATTTTTTTAAATACACAACAGTGTTATTATACATATAGAGCACAATTTTTCGTATCTCTGTATATAAAATATGTTCATGTCAATTTATGCCATTATACATGTACTCTTTTTTTGCATTACAATTTCTTAATACACATATATACCACAATTTTTTCATATCTCTGTTTGTATATAAGGTATGTTGGCACTAAATTCAAGTCTTCATACATGTATTTTGTATAATGATGTACTTGGAAATTTAAGTTTTCAGGGATACAGTATGCCCTCCAAAGAACACCAGGAAGACACCTATAATCACACAAAGGTTTATTAGCTCTTGGTAGCAAAAGAAAATGCCTACCATGAGGGACCATAATATAATATATTTCAGAAGGAAAGAACTAGAAACATCTTTTATAGAATTTGAGCCAAAGATAGATTGTGAAGAGTAACTGGTGGAATAGAAATACCACAGGGCCTGAAGTTTTTGAAGTCTTATTTTGTGTAAATTCAACAATGTCTAAAAAGGAATTATATACCAAGACCAGTGATATTTATTCCAGATACAAATTGCTATATCAACCTAAAATCAGTCAGTATAATACAGTATATCAACTAGCTAAAGAAGAAAATTATAGGATCATATAAGTAGACACGGAAAAGGGGATTAACAAGATCTAGCCTCCATTTGTGATTGAAGAAAAAAAAAAGTAAGTTAGAAAAAGGGAATGACCTCAACTCAATAAAGAACAAGCTGATAATCTAACACTTATTAACTTGATAAATAGCATCTAAAGTAAAAGATTGAATTTGTTTCCCCTAGCATTGGGGAGAAGGCAAGAATGTCTGCTCATACTAATTTTAACAATCTAATACTGTTCTAGCCACTACAATAAAGCAAGAAAAATATAAATTGGAAAGAAATGTATCTCTTTATTTCCAGGTGACATGATTGTCTACCTAGATAATACCAAGGAATCTTTTTATTTTTTAAAAATTAGATCAAGGAGGAAACAGTCTCATGGAAGGGACAATATCATAGCAGCTGAGAGTGAACTAAAACAACAGTTCTGCAGTGACCAATGGGGGTAGGAATACTGGGAAACTGCCAATAGGCAACTCAGAGAGCTGCAGACCAGGTGAAAACCAAAGTTATGTTTCCAGAGTAGAAAGAGAATAAAAGTAATAGATGGTGGTCATGCAGTGGCTCAGCAGAACAGGGGAAGTTCCCCTCCAAAAAGCCAAAAGAAATTTTCTTTTTTTTTTTTTTTTTTAAAGAGAGAGTGAGAGAGACAGAGAATTTTTTAATATTTATTTATTTATTTATTTGTTTTCGGCGGACACAACATCTTTGTTTGTTTATGGTGCTGAGGATCGAACCCGGGCCGCACGCATGCCAGCCGAGCGCGCTACCGCTTGAGCCACATCCCCAGCCCCAAAAGAAATTTTCCCAACAATGTTTAAGAAAAATCTGTCCAACAAATTTTTATCTAAGCAGAAAATAAGCTCAGGTACAATGCCCTTCACTAGTATAGGAGAAAGTCCTGGCACTTTCCAGTTGGAGAAAGCCCTAGCATTCTCCGGAGGAAATAAAGTGGCAATAGATCACAAAGGCTGTTTGGACTTCATGAATAAGAGACTAGGGATCCTTGTACATTACCTTTGTTTTCACATTTTGCTATTTTTTTTCTTTATACTTTTTGTCTTGATCTTTAAATAATTGTTTTTTGGATGCCCAAGATCTAACAGCCACATAGACTCTGCTTTTCAGTGAATCAATGGGTTCTCATGTCTTGAATCAGTCTGTAACACAGGAGAGAGACTATAACACAGACTTGGGAGAAACTCAGGATAGCCATGGCAGCTGCAGTTGCTGGTATATCAGTGTAAGAGTAGAAGAGTAAAAGGTGCTTTCATTTGGAAATGGTGGCCTAAACTCTGGGATAATGAATATGACTGCTGGGAAGGGAAATTGAGATGAGGGTCAGAAAGAAAATAGTAATCCTCCCCCCACAAAAATCTATGACCAGACGGGCCGGAGTAAAGACTGTCATATTCCACAACTTTCCCCTAGCACACAGAGGCTTTCAGAATGAGAAGTGTGACATTATCCAGGTCAGTCTACAGGTAGAGCAAGCAAGAAGACTAATCAGCAGTCCTTCCAGATTTAGACTTTCTCTCCCAGACACAATGACAAAACCATTTGGAGGATGAAATCTGTTTAAATAAGATAATGCTTCCCCAACAGAGGCTGCAAGGCAGGGATGAGAAGCAGATATATAAATATACAGCCTCAGAAAATACAAGGAAACAAGACACCTCTAAAAACATAACCCTGGGGCTGGGGTTGTGGCTCAGTGGTAGAGTGCTTGCCTAGCATGCATGAGGCACTGGGTTCAGTCCTCAGCAACACACACACACACACACACATAAGATATTGTGTTCACCTACAACTAAAAAATAAATATATTTTTTAAAAAAACCTATAACCCCCCAATAACTGAATGCATACATGATGATGTAGATGAAGTCCCAAAGGACTCAAAAAGTTAATGGTTAAAATGATCAGTGAACTAAAAGAAGACTTACGGAACAAACTAAGAGAAAATATAGGATATGAAAGAGATTTCAATAAAGAGAGATTCTGAAAAAGAACAAATCCTGGAAATGAAAGACTCAATAAATCTAATTTAAAATTTAGTTGGAAGTCTCACCAATAGATCAGATCTCTGAGATGGAAGAATTACAGATCTTGAAGTCAAGGCATATGAACTGTAGCACTCAGTCAACAATAAAGAGGTTGGGAGAAACTCAGGATAGCTATGGCACCTGCAGTTGCTGGAATATCAGTATGAGAAACCATGATCAAAATATATTAAGAAATCTAAGGAAATGTTAAGAAACTGAATGTAAGAATCATTGCAATTAAGAAGAGAACTGAGATACAGAATAATGGATTTATAACCTTTTCAGTGAAAGAAACAATAGCAGAAAAAAGCTCCAAGCCTTGGAATCAGATGAACATTCAAATATAGGAAGCATTTATAACCTCAAATAGAAAAGATCAAAGATGAACCTTTACATGACATAATTAAAATGCACAATGTACAGAACAAGGATGAATTGTAAAAAGACTTGAGAAAATTGTCCAGTTTCATTTAGAGGTAAACCAATCAGGATAATTGCAGAAACTAAAATCTGTGAGTACTTGGAAAGACGTTTTTCAAGCCCTGGAAGAAACTACCACCCAAGATTGCTGTATCCAGTAAAGCTGTCCTTCAGAATTGAAGAAGAAATAAAAACCTTTCAAGATAAAAATAAACTAGAACTTATGAGTATTAAGCCAGCATTACAGAAAATACTTAAAGAAATCCTATGCACAGAACTGAAAAACAAACTCCAGAGCTCTGAAAGGATGAGCCTCATTAAAAGAGTGGTTAAGCAAATAAAGATTAGGACCAAATTAAACATCAGAAATAAATCAAAATGGCAGGAAAGAAATAAACACCTCTCTATAATAACACCAAATATAAAATGGTCTTAACTCTCCAGTTAAAAGACATATTAGACTGGCAGAGTGGATTAAGAGACAGTATCCAACTATATGTTGTCTACAAGAGATTCATCTCACAGGCAAAGACACCCATAGCTGGCAGTGAAAGGATGGAAAATGATATTCCATGCAAATTAATCCTGAAAGCAAGAAGGAGTGGCTACTCTAATATCCAACAAAGCAGACTTCAAGCCAAAATTAATCAGGAGAAACAAAGACCTTCATACTGGTAAAGAGAACAATACAAGAAGATAGACCAATAGTATATGCCCCAAACTTCAGTGCATCTAGTTACATAAAACTAACGCTACTCAAAGACTCAGATCCAAGTGCAAGTAATACTGGGTGATTTCAACACACCTCTCTCACTAATAGAAAAGTCATTAGAACAAAATCATTAAAGATTTTTCAGACCTAAAAAATTCAGTAAATCAAATGGACTTAACAGATATCTGAATATTCAGCCCAATACAATCAAATTCACTTTCTTCTCAGTTGCTCACAGAATCTTCTCCAAAAGAGATCATATTTCAGGTTACAAAGCAAGTCTTAGAAAATACAAAAAAAAAAAAAAAAAAACCAAATATAATCCCATCTAATCAAATCATAATGGAATAGAATTGAAATAAACTATAATAAAAACCATATAAACATACATAAACACAGATTGATGAAAGGATCATAGAAGAAATCAGGTGAGAACATTTTAAATGCCTAAAATCAAAAGGAGTATAAAGATACAACCAACATACCAGAATCTCTGGGACACTATGAAGGCAGTCCTGAGAGGAAAGCCTGTTAGAGTCTGTAAACAAGTCAGGATGGCGCCTGGCAAATGTTAGAGTCTGTAAACAAGTCTGGATGGTGCCTGGCAAAATGCCAGAGGGAGTGATTTGTGAAGTAACACCAGCGAGCCATTAAGTGTGGAGATTCCTTATTGGTTGACTGATGTATCTAGTTTATGCTAATTAAGATAAGCTGGGTGGAATGTATAAATACCTCTGTTGTCCTACAATAAACGGCTTCCACTCCTGCTGTATCAACGTACACAAGTTCTTCGTCACCCCCCGGTTATTTTGCTGCAGCTGGACTGCGGCAAAAGCCTATGAGTGCCTTTTTAAAAAAGAAATCAGAAAGATCCTGTGTTATCTTTTCACTGCTGTGACTTAAATACCCAACAAGAACAACTTAGAGGAGGAAAAATTATTTGGACTCATAGTTTTAGAGGTTTACTCCATAGTCAATGAACTCTATTGTTCTGGGCCCAAGGTGAGGAAGAATACCACGGTAAAAAACATGGCTGAGGAGCACTACTCTATTCGTGGCAGTCAAGAAGCAGAGGGGAGGGCTGGGGTTGTAGCACAGTGGTAAAGCACTTTCCTCCCACAAGTGAGACACTGGGTTCAATCCTCAGTACCACATAAAAATAAATAAAGTATTATGAACATCTACAATAAAAATATCTTTAAAAAAAAAAAGACACAGGGGATAAGGGAAGGGGCCAAAGGGAAGATGAACCTTTTCCAGGTATGACATCAATGACCCACTATCTCCAGCCACAGTTACTACTAGTAAGTCCATTTAAACTAGGACAAGCTGATTAGCTTACAGCTATCACAATCCAATCATTTCACTTCTGAATGTTCCTGCATTAACACAGGAGCTTTGGAGGGGCACCTACATTCAAACAATAACAGATTGTAAATAAGCAGCCTAATGATTGATCCTCACATCCTAGAAAAACAAGAACAAACCAATTCTAAAAACAAAAGTAGGGAGGAAATAAGATCAGAGCTGAGATTAATGAAATAGAGAATAAAACAACAATACAAAGGATCAATATAGCAAAGAGCCAATTCTGAGCAAGATTGTATAAACTCTTAGCCAAATTAACCAAAATAGAAAAAAAGACTCAAATTTAAAAAACACAAAGCCAACATCATAGTGAATGGGGAAAAACTAATAGCATTTCCTCTGAAACCAGGAATAAGAAAAGGATGTCCACTCTCATTATTTCCATTAAATATAGTTTTTAAAACTTTAGCCAGAAAAATCATGCAAGAGAAGGAAATAAAAGGAATACAAATAGGAAAGAAAAGAGTCAAATCGTCACTGTTTACAGATGATATGATTCTATAATTGGAAGACCCAAATACCATACCAGAGGACTTCTTAGCACTGATAAACAAATTTGGCAATTTGAAAAAGATATAAATTCGATACACAAGGATCAATAAATTTTCTATATACCAGTAATGAATCTGCTGAAGAAGAAATTGGGATGAGAATTCCATGCACAATAGCCCCTCCCCCAAAATATAATATTTAGTAATGAATCTACCAAGGTGAAAAACCTCTAAATGAAAACTGTAGAATACAGAAGAAAGAAATTGAAGACATTAGAAAACAGACCTCCCATGTTCTTGGCTAGGCAGTATTGATATTGTTAAGATGGTCATATTAACAAAAAAGTAATCTAAAGATTCAATGCAATCCCCATCAAAGTATCTATGACATTCTTCCCAGAGCTACAAAATACAGTCCTAAAATTTGTATGAAATAACCAAATACCCATGATAACCAAAGTAATTCTAATCAAGAGCAGTGCTGGAGTCATCACCAAACCAGATTTCAAATTATAGTACACGGCTGTAGTAACAAAAACAGCATGGTAATGGTATAAAATAGACTCATTGACCAATGGAATAGAATAAAGGACACAGAGACAAATACATATAGTCTCCTGATCCTTGACAAAGGTACCTAAAACACATATATGATGGAGGAAAAAACAGCCTTTTTAACAAATAGTGCTGGAAAAACTCTATGTTCATATGTGGAAAAATGAAACGAGATCATGCTCTCTCACCCTGCACAAAAGTCAACTCAGAGTGGATAAAAAACCTGGACTTGGACCAGAAACTTTGCAACTATTAGAAGAAAATAAAGAGTCAACACTTACATAAAGGTACAGGTAATGACTTCCTCAATCAAGCTCCTAAAACTCAGGAAATAAAACCAAGAATTAAGAAACTATATGAGGGCTAGGGATGTGGCTCAAGCGGTAGTGCGCTCGCCTGGCATGCGTGCGACCCGGGTTCGATCCTCAGCACCACATACAAACAAAGATGTTGTGTCCGCCAAAAACTAAAAAATAAATATTAAAATTCTCTCTCTTTCTCTCTCTCTCTCAAAAAAAGAAATTATATGATATCAGTTTTTAAAAATTCTGCATAGAAAACAAGAGCATTATGAGAGGATCCATGGAATAGGAGAAAATCTCTACCAGCTGCTCCTTCAATAGAGGACTAATATCCAGAATATATAAAGAACTCAACACACAAACACAATAACTGAGCAAATGAACCAAACAGACATTTATTGAAAGTAGAAATAAAAATGGCCAATGAATATAAGAAAAACGTTCCACATCTTTAACAATCAGTGAGATGAACATGAAACCATGCTGAAATTTCATAGCACACTAGTTAGAATGGTATTCATTAAGAATACAAATAATAAATGCTGGTGAGGATGCTGGGTTGGGGGAAGGAACACTCATACATTGTTGGAATTGTATATTAGTACAATCAGTATGGAATTTTCTCAAAAGTCTAGGAATGGAGGCACTAGAATGACCCAGCTATACTACTGCTTGATATTTATCCAAAAGAACTACAGTCAACATACTATAGTGATACATGCATACCCATGTTTATAGGTTCTCAATTTACAATAGTCAAGTTATAGAACCTGCCTAGGTGTCTGTCAAAAAATGAATGGATTAAAAAAATGTGGTACTATACAATGGCGTTTTACACAGCCATAAAGAAAAACAGTTACATCATATGCAGGAAAATGCATGAACTAGAGATCATAGTGTTAAGTAAAACAAACCAGTCTCACAAAATCAAGGATCAGCTGGATGCAGTGGTACATGCCTGTAATCCCAATGGCTCAGGAGGATGAGACAGGAGAATCACGAGTTCAAAGCCAGGCTCAGCAACAGCAAGGTGCTAAGCAACTCAGAGAGGCCTCTGTCTCTAAATAAAATACAAAATAGGGCTGGGGATGTAGCTCAGTGGTCCAGTGCCCCTGAGTTCCATTCCCGGTAAGAAAATAAAAAATACAGGGCTGGGGATGTGGCGTAGTGGTTAAGTGCCCTCAACTTTAATCCTTGGCACCAAAAAAATAAATAAATAAATAATTAGTCAAGGGTCATATGTTCTTTCTTTCTTTCCTTTCTTGCCTGTTTTTTTTTTTTTCCTTTTTTCTTTTTTTCTATGGGTCTCACTAAATTCTTGAGGCTGGCCTCTAAAATAGTCCTCCTACTTCAGCCTCCCAAGTCACTGGAATTTACAGGCATGTGCCCCACCATGGCTGGCCATATGTTTCTCTTATGAGTGCAAGTTAAAGAGGGAAACAAAGCTGTGTGTAGGGGAGAGAAACTTATAAAAATAGAAGGGATACCAGTAGAGGAAGGGGATCAGCAGGAGGACAAAGCAGATGTAAAGGGGAATTACTGGAGAATTACATTGACCAAAGTATGTTCTGGTTCAAATATATCACAATGAATCCCATTATTATGTATAATTATAATGCACTAATAAAACCTTTTTTTAAAACACTCCTTTAGTGCTGGAGGTGTATAGCTCAGTGGCAGAGCACTTGCCCTGCATGCACCAATCTCTGGGTTCAGTTCCCAGTACCACAAAAAATAAAAAATAATAAAAACACCTTGTATTATCTCTTCTATGAATAAATCTTAAAGGGAAAAAATATAAACAGAAAACTCCTGGAGCTAGTAGGGGAGGTTAATATGGTTATAGTATACAAGATCAAGATCATACTCCAAAATCAAATTTACATATATATTTTTTATGTATTCATTTATTTATCTATCTATTTCTTTATTTTTGTGGATTGAAACCAGAGGCACTTAAGCACTGAGCCACATCCCCAATGCTTTCTAAATTTTTAAATTTGGGGATAGGGTCTCTCTAAGTTGCTTAGGACCTTGCTAAATTGCTAACACTGGCTTTGAACTTTCAAGCCTCCTGCCTCAGCCTTCCACCCTACTGGGATTATTGGCATGTGCCACTACTCCCGGCTACATTCATGTATTCTAACAGCAAACATGAAAACTGAAATTACAAACAACAAAATTTAGTCACTCCATAGAAAATTAAGTACTTAGATACAAACTTTTAACAAAATGTCTAAAGGATCCATATGCTAAAAATGCTGATGAAAGAATTCAAAGAAGACCCAAATAAATCAAGATACATACCATGTCCATGCATTGAAAAACTCATAATAAAAATGTCAAGTTTATCAAAAAGTCTATCTATAGATTTAGTGCAATTTCTATGAAAATCTTGGCAAGATTTTTCTACAAACTTTATTCTCAAATGTATGTGCTGTACTTATTTATTGAAATAACTCAAGCAATCTTGACTAAAAAAAAAAGTAGAAGAAAGATTTGCAATCAGTGGATCTGAGTTTGGCTTCATAATTTAATACACATCTTTTAAATTTTATTTAGTTTATTTTTGGTATTGTTGAAACAACCCAAGGGTGCTTTATCACTGAGCCACATACCCAGCCCTTTTTTTTTTTTTTTTTTTTTTAATTTGAGACAGGGTCTCACTAAGTTTCTGAGGATCTCAATGTTGTTGAGGCTGGCCTCAAACTTGTGATCCCTCTGCCTAAGTCTCCTCAGTTGTTGGAATTATAGGCATGTGCCACCCTGCACAGCTGGAATCTGATATTATAAGGTAGATATTATTACCCTTTGTTTTGCAGATGAGGAAGCTACTATTTAGCTAACAGATATAAAACTTTTGTCTTCTAATTTGAAATCCAGTAGCTACTCTCTGCCAAGTCTAGTTACCTTCTGATCTTGAAAAAGCAAACAGATTTTTTTGAAATCAAAACTTTCAAAATTCAAAATTCACATGTTTGTTTTAATCCTCAATGTATCACAATATTGCTGTATTTGGAGATAAAGCCTTTAAACAGCTAATTAAGGTAAAATGAGGTTATATATGTAAGTCCCCAAAGGTGATACATGTCCTCATAAGAGTAGGATGAGAAGAGGCACTATGGAGGATCAAGTGAAGACAGAAAGAAGATGGCCATCTACAAACCAAAGAGAAAAGTCCTCAGAAGAAACCACACTGCTACTACCTTGATTTTGGATTTCTAACTTCCAGAACTGTGAGAAAATAAATTTCTGTTGTTTAAACCACACAGTGTGTGGTACTTTATATGGCAGCCCTCACAATCTAATGCAGTTATCATGACAGTATGATATGAATAAGGGACAGACACATAGATCAATGGAAGGAAAAAAAAAGAGCCACGAAATTGACCCACACAGATAAACTCAACTGATTATTTTACAAAAAGTGCAAAAGCAATTCAGTGGAGAAGGAGTAGCCTTTTATAACAGATGATGCTAGAGCAGTTGGACATCCATAGGCAAGATAGTAGTTTAAAAAAAAAATGAACCTTCATTTGAACTTTACTCCTAATACAAAAAATGAACTTAAATGTATCACATGTTTAAATATGAAATTTTTTTAAATTTAAGAAAAAAATGGAAAATCTCAATAAGATAAGGCTATGCAAAGAATTTTCTTAGTCTTGGTACCAAAAGCTCAATCTATAAAAGGAAAAGTGGACAAATTGGACTTCATCAAAATTTTAAAAACTGCTGCTTGGCAAAAGCCCACAATGAACAGGATCAAGTCAAGCTACAGATCAGGAGAAAATATTTTCAAACTACATATCTCCCAAAGGACTATATCTAGAATATATTAAAAACCTGAAGCCCGGCATGGTGGTGCACACCTGTAATCCCAGCAACTCAGGAGGCTGAAACAGGAGAATCGCTAATTTAAAGCCAGCCTCAGCAAAAAAGCGAGACACTAAGCAACTCAGTGAGACTCTGTCTCTATATAAAATACAAAATAGGGCTGGGGATGTGGCTCAGTGGTCGAGTGCCCCTGAGTTCCATCTCTGGTACCAAAAAAAAAACTGAACACTCCATAATTTTAAAAATAAACAATTAGAAAATGAGCAAAAACATGATAAAAACATTTCATTGAAGAGAATGTACAGATGATAAATTAAGAAAAAAAAAGCTCAACATCATCAGCCATGGAAGTGGAAATTACAACCACAATGAGATTAAACTTAATAGAATGACTAAAATATAAAATAACAATTACATCAAATCCTGCTAGTTGTTTACTTTCATGGATTTCTTTTTGAATGCGTACTATGCAACTTTGTTTGTTTTTACTCTGATTTTACTTGAGTCTCCTTAAACATTTTACAAACATAATAGCTAACAGTCTTCATAACAAAATCAAAGGGGATAATCTTGTCTCAGTCTTTGAAAGGGAAGTTTTTTAGTTTTTAGTTTGTTCTAAGTAACTTTCTTTTTAAGTTTTATTTTCTCATTTTTTTGTAGTTGACTTTTTCCCAATTATACTTATTAGCAATAGACTTTTACCAGCTGATTTCACTGTTCTTAAATCTCTGAAACTAAGTAATTTAATATTTATCACTAATTTTTTTCCATTTAATACTTAAAAATAATAAAACTTTGAAATTCAAAATACTTTTTTCTATTTAATCTCAATAGTTTGGAGAATATTTCCTAGAGAATTTTACAGGAAAGGTCATTGGGCAGCCAATTTTCTGGAAATTTTGTGCCACCAAATGTCTTTCAAGTGTCTTAGAAGAATGACATTCTCATAGTTGGAGTGCATGAGTTTATTTTGGAGCCTAAATGGGGCACACACTAATCCAACCAGATTCTGCTTACCAGGAAAGACAAATTTATGGCATAAGATCTCAAAAACAAAGGGTAAAATTTTCCTTGTAGGACGATGTCTTCTTGCCTTATCTTCATCATAATGTGCTAAGAGCCATCTTTCCCCAGTAACCCAGAGAATATCTAGAGCATTTTGTTACACAGGAAATAATTCATTGTAGCTACTAGCCACATATGACTGCTCAGTATTTGAAATGTGGCAAGTATAGCTAAATAAATATTTTTTAAAAAACTTAAATAGCATCATATAGATAGTAGCTAGCATGCTGGACACATCTAAAGGGTTTAATGGGATTAGCAAGGACTTTGGAGTTATGGACTCAAGTCCATAATCCATTATTTCCGAATTTTATGATCTTAGGCTAGTTATTTAACACCTTAGTTCCCTTTTTGTTGTTGTTGTTGTTCAACTAATGGCTCTAAAATTAATATCTACCTTTCAAGGTTATTATAAGAATTATAGGAAACCTGCAGTGTCTGGTGTACCACTTTGTACCTAGTAGACAATAAATGTTAATAAATTGTTAAAAGTACCTTTATTTTCTTTTATTTCTACCTTTGGCATGTAATCAACTTGCGTTTCCATGATAATTCCATGTAACAATTTTTCTGAAAGATTGGTAATTCAGAGCACTCTTGAGTAGGGTGCCTTGTCTTGAGAACTGGCAGTAAGACGTGGCCTATAATTCGGAGAGAAAGAACTTAGAGTTAAAACAATAAGAACAGAAATGAGCCTCAAAGCCAGGCTTAGGCAAGGGTACCGAAGGAAGGCTCCGTTCTTTGTAGATAGCAGATTGAGCACAAAAGAGTATTTAAAGCTCCAGGAAGGAGGTCAGGCAAAAGAGCAGCAAGGTTCACTTGAGTCTTAAGACTTCGAGAAGACAAAATGTGAATAAATGAAGAAAGGGAAGAAAGCATTCCTGAGGAAAGCAGTAAAGTCACACAATAAGCTTTCTGGGACAGTGAGTAAGACTGAGCTGCCTACATAGAGATAAATAAAAAAGAGTGGGCAAGGAACAGCTCGTGTGTGGACTGAATCACCGACTGTGAAGTTTGGATAAGAGTAAATAGAAAAGAGATGTAAATAGGCACATGATGCTTTCAGCATTTTCTTACTACTCACTGGAACTGGACTAAAGGCTGAAGTTCCACAAACATTCATGAAGCCCCTTCAAGGCCGAGCAGGGATATGGGAGAATTCAACCTTGCTGAAACTGATCCCAGAGACAAGAACCCTATGTGGTGCTTAGTCATGTGGGCATTGACACCTAGTTGGCTCAGGTAAGGTCACTTATAGAAATATCCGGTCAGTGCCAGTCACATATACCAGGAGCTCAGGGTCAGAAAGTGTTCACAACCAAGTGGACAGGGAGCACTCTGGTGGTGATCTAGAAAGTAGGACTCTAGAGCATTGCTTCAGTCCACAGAAAAGAAGCATGCGTGACACCCTAGGTTTGATCCCCAGCACACAGAGAGACAGAGGTATTGCCCTAGTTGTACCAAGAGGGCATCTTATGTTAACAACTAACCTCATTCCCCCTACCCTAACTTTTATTTCTATAAAAAGGCTTGGGACTCCACTGGCTTTCTGGTCCATACTAAATCAGCAGGCCAAGTTCATCTTGTTTTCATTCTTCCCATTTCTTTTTTCTTCTAAACAAAAGCAAATAAGCCGGGCACGGTAGAGCATGCCTGTAATCCCAGCGGCCCCAGAGGCTGAGGCAGGAGGTCTTAAGTTCAAAGCCAGCCTCCAGTCAAATGCCCTGTGTTTAATCCTGGTACCCCCAAATAAATAAACAAATAAATAAAAGCAAATAATTTATTGAAAACCAGTTTCTAATTAGTTGCTTAGGGAATCAAAGGAAATTTGATTCGTACAAATATGAGATTCCAAAGTTAAACTAGGAGTGACCTAAAACATTCTTTGTTTTTAATTTGTTCTTTTTAGTTTTGCATGACAGTAGAGTCAATTTTAACAATTTAAAACAAATTTCCACTATTGTCATGTATGTCAAAAATAAATAAAATAAAATAAAACAAATATGGAGTTTATCTTATTCTAACTAGGAACCCAGTCTTGTGGTTGTACATGATGTAGAGATTCACTCTGGTGTATTCACATATGTGCATGGGAAAGTTATGTCAGATTCATTCCACCCACTGTCTTCCCTATTCCTATCCTCCTCCCTTCCCTTCATTCCCCTTTGTCTAATCCACTGAACTTCTATTCCCCCGCCTTGTAGTGTGTTAATATCCATATATCAGAGAGACATCCTTCCCCATTTCTTCTAAGTCTGAGATTCTGCTGCCTGACCCAGAAAGCTAAAGTAGGTGCTGTTGGCTGACAAGGCATAGGTTACCCTGCGGAGACCATAAGGTGAGTGGAAGGGGACACAGGCACAGGTTATATTTAGTTAAACCACCCTGGTTCAGCTACAATTTGAGTCTCAGAAATGGGTCTGAAACCCCAGCTGACAACCTGTTCATTTCAAACAATGTATAAAGAAACCAAATCCCTACTAGCTAAAAAGATGGATGTGCACTTGGGTAGTGCAGAAGTATCTGTGTTACGTGAATCAAACGTGAGAACAGTGATCAGAAAACAAGTTTTCCTCTGTAGGTTTTGTTTTGTAGGTTGAAATAAAAGTGACATCTTCTAATTTTCCTAAGAAGCTCCCTGAAAACATCTGCTGGATTTGAGGGATAAGGGGGTGATTCCTTCATCCCTCCTAGGCGTGTATGTTTGGTTTGGGATTTGTCAGTCTGGGAAGCTGAGGGCTCTGGAAGGCTTGAGCCTGGCAGATTTCCCACACCTGCCTGAAATGTAGCTCAGGGGGAAAGAGGCCCCTCCCCAGCCCAATCAGGCACCTCCACTCTCAGCCCCTGGAGCTGTGCCCTTTATTTTCAAGTCTGGTCCCCAGAGGGCTGAGTGGAAAATGAGGACAGCTGATAAGCCTGGCAGTATTGACTTTATGGAGAATATTCAATGAATTTACTTTCTGCAAGTAGGCTGCACTCTTATCTGCTGCCCACAGAACATCTAAATCCTCATCTAGGGGACCCATTGATGAGTCATCTCCCTTATACAAAGACCAGAGAATAAAGAGGGGAAAGGGAGTCTAGCTCACACTTTTCTGTTCTCTAGTACCTGATCCTGCCCAACCCACCTACTTCTTATTTTCCCCAATGTCCTTGGGTTTATTGCCTCAAAATAGAAGCACTCACAGCCCCAGGCCTACAAAGTCAAGGCCAAGCCAGCCTGGTCTTGAGAAGTCAGCAGCTGGGCACACCCAGTGCTATGTGTCCCTCTGGTAACTATGGGAAGAAATATCTACTTGAGGCAGTTATGTGGTGCATTTTATGTTTCAATGGTCAACATTTGCTCTGGACAGAAATACCCGGCTGGCCTCAACACCAGGTGTTGTAGAGAAGAAATATGTTTGTATGGTGTGCATGTTACTAAGGGGCCCTGGGCCCAGGGTGCTGGGAAGTGGACGTAAATTGTAAAAGAAAGGCCAGATGATCAAGAGAAGCTTTTCTTTCCCCTCTGACATCTCCCTCATCCAGTCCTGGGCTTTGTTTGCTCCAAATACTGAGAAGAAATAAATAACTGCTTCTTAGCAGCGCAGGATGAAAGTAACTCCAAGAAAATAAATGGGAGCCAGAATACTAGATTGAGCAGATGAAAACGCAATTGAAAGTGCCCTTTGGAGGAAATTAGAGGCATATATTTTTATTTCCCCATGTAGTTTTTGGATAAAATTTTTCTGATATTAAAGATAGTTTAATTAGAAGCCTATTCCTTTCGTAGTATTTACTCCAAATTACTAAGTTTACGTACATTAGCTCACTGAGTCTTCACAATAACAAATTGTTCTTGTTTACAATTTATTACTGAGAAAATTGAGACTGGGAAAAGTTAAGTAATTTGACCAAGAAGACAACTGGTATCAGAGTAGGGGGAATATCAGTCAGTCTGCTTCCAAAACCTAGTCAAAGTTCTTAAGTACCATTGGCATTTCTTTTTTTCTTTTTGGCACTGGGGATTGAACCCAGGGGCACTTAACTACTGAGCCACATCCCCACCCCTTTTTAAATTTTTATGTAGAGTCAGGGTCTCACTGATTTGCTTAGGGCCTCACTAAGTTGCTGAGGCTGGCTTTGAACTCATGATCCTCCTGCCTCAGCTCCCGAGCCACTGGGATTGTAGGCATGCACCACCACACCCAGCTTGGTTCTTCTTAATATCTTACTCAATCCATGGAAAATTAATGAGTATTTATTATTCCTATTTTACAGTAAGCAGGCTCAGAAGGATATATTAGAGACTCTGGCCTGCTGGTTCTAGACTCTCTACTTCGGTGTGATGACTAAGGAATAACCTCAGGGACTTCTGAAAATGATAAAACAAGCAAATCTCTTTTTCCTTATGAGAGAAGGCAATAGATCTCACCCTCCAACTCCCCTCCCACATCCCAGAGATGTGGACAATGTCAGTGTTCTTCTCACTTCCAAATGTCCTGGTCTTCAGTGTCACCTGCTTTCGCCTGCAGCTACTTGCTTGGCAATTGTATTATTTGAGGGATGTTGGAATGGGAAGAGGCAGGAAGAGCCCAAGGTTGTGAACTAATCACTAAGTTGCCCTGTGGACTCGGAATGGAGTAGCAGTAACATTTGTAAGACTTTGCAGTCTCTGCTGCTATAGAAAGATGTCTAAGATCCAGGAAACGCAGGACAACTCATGGAATGTTAATGAAGTCCTGAAAAGGCCCTAGGCCAAAGTCCACCTCAAAGAAATGTCAATGAACAGCCCCCAGCAAAAAGGTGCTGACTCAGAAGTCCTTCCTGACCAGATTACTTCTTTGGCCCACCTGTGTCCCACCCCGCGGGCCTTCCCACCTACATTCCATCACTGAAAGAACTATAAAAAGGGGAGACAACATCCCTTCCATGGATTCCACCTCTTGGGTCCCCTTCTTCCTCCGGGAGAAGTCTTTTCTGCTGTCCTTTAATAAACTTCTAATTTCTACTCTGAAAAAAAAAAAAAAAAAGAAAGATGTCTAAGAACCACTAGTGAAACTGAGTCAGCTGTAAGCCCAAGCTTTGTTTCTTTGAGTATATGCTTTAGTACCTAACTTGTTTGGGAGCAATATTTTGTTCTAACTACAGTGATAACTCATTATGTAAATCATATATATAATTTCTTATATTAAATGAGAAAACTTGGGTGAAATGTCTAGCAAAACATTTAATACTTAGGGTTAAATAATGGAAGGTAGAGAATGAGGCTTCTGGCCCAAAGCTGGTGCTCAGTGCCACCTGCCTAAGTCAAGCCATCATTCCTGTCAGGCCTCCAAATTAGTCCCCCTGGTGCCCTTTCTTGCCCCCTCCATTTAGCAGCCAAAATGTTCTTCTCTTCTTAAAAAACAAGCAATCACCAAAAAACCTCTTTAGTGGCCTTGAAAACAGTCATCTCACAGAAACAAGTTATGTATCTGCTGACAGAAAGTAGGACAGGCTGGAAGCAGCTCTTTGCAGAAAAAAGCCAAAGCTTCCTTGAATTATTGAACAGTTGTCTTCTGAAGCAGTTTACATGTAAGACAGCATAGGGTCCTGGAATCTAGTGATTACCGAAACTGAAATTCTTGCTCTCCTGAAGTTTGCAATGTAGCAAGTAAAGTAAAATGAAGTTTTGAAAAATTGATCTTGGAGATGGAGGCTTGTTGGGGAGGGAAAAAAAGTAAAAGGAGCCAGTTGGGCACAGTGATATACACCTGTAATCCCAGCAGATTGGAGGCTGAGGCAGGAAGATCTAAAGTTCAAAGCCAGCCTCAGTAGCAATGGCGAGGCGTTAAGCAACTCAATGAGACCCTGTCTATAAATGAAATACAAAATAGCTCTGGGGATGTGACCCTGAGTTCAATGCCCAGTACCAAAAAAAAGTAAAAGGAATTTAAATTTACCAAAATAATTTCATACCAAGAGCCACCCCTCTCTGGACTAATAAACTGTAAAAGAATGGGCATAGTTTAATTTTAAAAATGCAAACTTAAAAACTGGGGTGTAATATTAGTATAATGAAATTCATAACAAAGAGCAAGACAAAGAGGGTGATTATATACTGACATAGGTATATTTTTCTAACTCAACTTCTGTGAGTCTTTATGCCTCAAAAGCAGTACATCAAAAGATAAAAAGATCTAAAGCAAACACTTCTGCAAAAACAAAAAGGAACAGACACAAAATGGTAGAGGGGGATTTTCACATACTCTCTTTTAATAGATCAAATAGACCCAAACTTCCAAGAATATAGAAGACTGACTTAATGGATATGTACAAAACATTTTACCTTTTAAATAGGGAATATAACCTCCTTTTCTAGTACCTCTGAAGTATTTATATAAGCAGGTCATAGTTCTACAAGAGGGAAAAATTTCAATAAATATTTCAAAGCAAAAAATCATACTACATCATCTTTGACAACACCCCAGTAAGATTAGAAATTAATAGCAAGTAGCTGCCAAAAATACAACAATAAGGAAATTTTAAAACACTTTCTAAAACAAAAAAATAGACATCAGACTTTAGGAATTAATGGCAATGATAATGCAAACCAAAACACTAATATCACCCAAAGTCTATCAGGAGAAAGTTCATACCTGGAATGCTTTTATTAATAAAGAAGAAATAGTAAAAACAAGATTTAACCCAAGAATGGAAGGTAGAGAGCAGTAAAATAAACATAAGCAAATAAGGACAGATTTAATGAAGATTAGTAGAAATTAATGCATTAGAAAATCGTAAAAATGATAAATAAATCCTACAATCAGGATTTTTAAAAATACTTTTATTAGTTGTTGATGGACCTTTATTTTACTTACTTATTTATATGTGGTGCTGAGAGTCAAACCCAGTGTCTTGCATGCTAGGCAAGTGCTCTACCAAAGAGCCACAAACACCAGCCCTAGAACCAGGATTTTTAAAAAGCCATAAAACGGACAAACATCTACAAAACTAAGCAGAGAGAGAAATTATAAACACATAATGAGAAAAAGTTAATAAAATTCAGATTTTTAAAAATTGAATAACTATATAACACTCAATTAATGTATCTAAAAATGTCAAAATTTATATATCAAAGTACCAAACTGATTTAAGAGATAGAATACATCAAGTAAAACTATTTCACTAGTATTAGTAAAATAAAATATCAATTAAATAAATTAAATATCAAGAACCAGTTAATTTATATTGTTGGATTCACGTAAATGGATGAAAGACAGGATGGATAGAAAACTGTATAAATGCAGATATGTACGAATGCATTGAGGTTGATACACAGAATTGTGGATTGAGAAATGGGGGAAACTTTAGAAGGGGCAGGGGACAAGAAGGGAGTTTTAAGATTGGATAAGGCTTATGCTTGACTACTAGCCAAAATGACCACACCCACCTGGGCTGGCAGATATCCCTTCTGAAATTTCCAGGTTTGGTCCTCCCTGAAGCTGACAACCCTGCATAAAGGACTAGAGAGCCAGTGTTCACAGGCTAATCCAGACAGATCAATTAAAGCAGCAGAACCAGAGAGCCTGACAGCACCCAAGTTCTTGGAGGGACCTGCCCTTCCCTCCCCAGTTCCCTGTTCCCTCCCCAGGAGCTCACAGGTGCAGTCTCTCCAGGGGGCAGAGAGAGCCATGAATAGTAAGGGTTTTAGCTCAAGCACATAGAGGCGTTTAGCTGCCCAAACCTAATCCCTCAATAATCGGATTATGTAAATTCCTACTTCAACCTCTTCCCCTGCAGGACCTAGCCCCTAATTTCTCCCCACACTGGGAGATGGGGCTGGGAATGGCCCATCACTCTGAAGGGTCACTGCTAGTGGAATTATGCACCAAAACTGTTTCTAAAAGTATAAAGCCAACAATAACATTTAAGAAGCTTTCACTAAAAAAGTCAACCCTGGTTCCAGTGTGCCGATGCAATAGTGCTCCTTTTTCAGTAGCACTGTCCTTTCTCTCAGTCCTTGTCCACTAGCCCAGATTTTATTTTACAGCTCATTGTTTCATTTAGCATCATACATCATTTCCAATCTTTCTACCCACTTGCCACAATTCTAGTTCATAACGGTAAAATATGCCATTGAGAAAATATATCACCTCATAGTTTTTGCCTAAAATGAGTGTAGGGCTGGGGTTTTGGCTCAGTGGCAGAGTGCTTGCCTAGCATGTGTGGGGCACTAGGTTTGATTCTCAGCATTGCATATAAATAAATAAATAATATAAAGGTCCATCAACATCTAAAAAAATGAAATAAAACAAAGTGTAATATTGGTTCTTGGTTTAAAATCTAACATATACTCCAGCAGAATTGTGATTGAATAGGCTAGGATAGAAAAAGCATAGGCACTGTGACACTGTGATCCCCCTTCCACCATACACAAAGAAAACAGAAGGGCAGAAAAAAAGAGCAAGTCAGGGATGTTTACTGCAAATATTAGATTATGTTTCTACACACAAATTGACCAGTTTATTCTCTTCAGTCTACTCTAATCCATTCTCTATTCTGCCACCAGATAATCTGTAGCTATATGTATTATTCCCATGTTCACAGCACACAGTTGTGTTCCTGTCCTCCACTCCTACATTTGTAATTTCCCAACCAGCCTTGACCAACCTTCACTGAGGAACCCAAGCACCTAGGCCTTGCCTTGGGTGTGCTTTAGATGGCCCTGCTCTGGACTCTTCAAGTGGCCATGCCCCACCTTCTAGACCACACTCTGGATATCTGGGACCCATGAATTTCTGTTCAAGTGGCCCTGAGCCCAATTTCAGGACCTGCATAAGGTCCATGGTGGGTGGAAGTCTACCTTTTATGCACAATGCCCTTCACAGAACAGAACTCAGCTTGGGGTAGAGGAGAAAAAATGGATAGGAATGGGCCTGTAGTCTGCATTTGTAACTTTGTCCTGAATCTCACAAATGTCAGATTCAGCCTTGCTTCAGGCCTAGTTTAAATGCCATTCCTCTCACAAGTACCTCTGATCCTCCCTCCAATCAGAATCCTTTGCCTCTCTCTTTCTAACTCTAATTCCACATTCTCTGGAACCCATAACTGTCTGTCTTGTATTTGGTTTATTTGTCATGCCCTCTTTCTCCCCAAGATCATGAACTTTTTGAAGGCAGATATACAGCTTTCTTCTCCTTCCTGTCCCAACCCAGAACTTAGCAATTCAAACAATAGCTTTTTGACTTGTAATAAAACCATACTGTTTTGTTTGGGTAGGGTGGGGTGTCACAAACATTCCCAAAGTCTCAGTGGCTTACAACAACATTTATTTCACACTCATATTATATAAAGGCCATGATTGGCTTTGAGTATGTTCATGGCACCTGGGTTGGCTGGACCCAATCACTCCTGCTAAAGCTTCTGCTCCAACATGGCATATATCAAATCTGCTCTATTCCGTTGGTTGATGAAAGTCACTTGGCCAAGCCTGGCAATGGGGCAGGGAAGTATATACCTTCCACCTACAGGGAGCCACTGTTAGTCACATGGCAGTGGATGGAACTGTATAATCTTGTAGGGAGCCAATGTATAGTTATAACAATAATACAATCAACTACAATTTAAAAAATTGTGCTATGTGATAGACCTTGTGCTTAACATCTTACCTGGTTGTTGTTGTTGTTGTTTTTCATTTGATCTCCATAGTCCTATCATTGTACACATTTTACAGATGAGCAAACTGAGGCAGGGAGAGGTTATAAATTTGCCTAGGATCACACATATGAATAGACAAGGCATTTTAGCCCAGGTAATGCAATTCCAGAGCACTTTGCTCTTACACACCAAGCTGTATTGCATTTCTGCATTTATTGTACCAAATCCCATACTGGGTCCTTCAGAGAAAGTAATGCCTAGAAATTTTTTACTTGTTGGTTTAGCAAGCAACTAATACTTGATGTTCATCAGTGGGGTAGACAGGGGTGCAGAAAAGACAGAGAGAAGACAAATAAGTAAATATTACTGAGTGAGGTTGAGCAAGAAGAAGAAGAATACAGGAGGCAGAATGATACAGTCTGTGTGTGGGTACTATTTTAGATACTGTGGTTAGAAACTCCTCACTGAGAAGGTAAGATCTGAGTGAAGACCTAAAGAATGTCTCCTTGAGGGCAGGGATTTATCTGATTTTGTTTGGAGTTTTGTCCCCAGCATCTAGACTGGGGCCTGACTCATTGTAGGCTCTGAAGAATAACTTTTTGGATAAATAAGAGGAGGTCAAGGAATCATGTGGATAACTTCCAGAAAGAGTGTTTCAGGCAGGGGAAACAGCATGAAGGCCCCAGGACAAGAGGGTGTCTGGTGTGTTCTTGACACAAGGAAGAAGCCAGAATGCTGGAACTGAATGAACCCCAGGGAGAGAAGACAGCTCAGAAGAGGATAAAGGGCATCTTGGGGGCCACTTAAAGGTTTTGTCTAACTGGGAATGAAATGGAAAGCCATCCAAGTGTTTTGAGCAAACAAGTGACTGGTACCTGAGGGGATTTCATAGGTGATGCAAGAGAGCCTATGAAGGAGGCAAGTGCAGAATCAGGATGACCAGCTAGGAGACCCTTCCATCCCTGAAATAACCAAATCCTGTGTTCTGCAAGGTGGAAACTGGGACAAATTATTCCAGGAATCTTTCCAGTGCAATGATTGTTTGGGGTACTTAGTAAAATGCAAGTTGCAGACTCCACCTACCCAAATCCTGATTTAGAGGGCCTGGGTTATGGGCTAAAATCTGTTTTTCCCACACGTAACCCTAAAACAGGTGGTTCTTGGGAGTCCACCCTCCCTGGATCTTGAAGTAACAACGGATAAGAACTTTACCAGAATGTTTGTCTTTGTTTGGAAAGGAGCTTAGTAAGCAGCACCCCCTTACCGCTCCCTAACACAGAGAGAACTGGTCGGGAGAACTGGTCCCAGGAATCCAGGGCGCGGGAAGTGGGGAGGAACCGGCGGGAGTTCCTAGCGGGAAGGGGCCCGGGCGCCCAGCGAGACAAAGGCGGTGTCCTATAAAGGCGGCAGCAGAGGCCGGCGACCAGGCGAGGGCGCACACGACTGGCGACAGCAACAGCGAAGGCGAAGGTGCCGGCTCCCGATTCTTGCCAAGAAGGTGCGTCGACTCCTGGGGGACGTGGGCGCCACCCGGCTCAGGTTTGTGGACCCGCAGGTCCCTCGCTTGGTCATCGGAGCCCCATTTGCCCGGGAGGGCAGGGACGTGGGGGCGACTTGGTAACCGACACCAAGGTGACTGCTGGGAAGACCTGCGGACTTTTCGGGGGGATAGGGACTGGCACCGCATCCGGAGAATCAGTTTGGTCCCCCAACGGGTGTTGGTATAGCTTCTTCGGCTTCCTACGAGGTGTGGGGGACATGCCCCCAGTCCCCAGGTGCGTCTCTCAAGATATTTAGATAGCTCATGAGGCTCGGTGGTCGACCCTGGATGTGAAACTTCAACCACGAGATGCTTTCCTGAACTCCTGAAATACTCATTAGGAAGGGCAGTGATTTGCGGAGAAACAAAAAGTAATTAAAAAAGAAAAGAAAAGCCAGGAAATGAAGTGTCCAAGGGCAGCAGGCTGGGCGGGAAGAGCAGGGTAGGCTACTTTAGGTCTATCAGAGCTGCAAGGCACAGGTGTAGAGTGCACCTTTGAACTGGCGGCTCCCCCAGTGCATAGCCTTGGCTAAGCGTGTCTGGTTTAGGGCTCTTCCCAATGAGCAATGTTCATGATATGTGTACTGATTCAGTATTTCATGTGAAGTTTCTTATTAAGTAAGGTATGAATTAAATATGGTATGAATAGTGATTTTTAAAAATGTGTGTGTATGTGTAGTGTGCATGAAATATGTACATTAAACTGGCTGTGGCTAGGGAGTGAGACGTATTATCTAGGTAAGCAGGTAGGGAGCCTTTTATGTTTTACTTCATGCACTTGTGTACTTGGACTGTTTGCTTAAATATGCATGCATTACTTCTACAAAAGGCAGAACTGTGCCTAGTGTTGGAGTTGAGGCACCTCTCCTTCACCTAACAAACCACCCTTCATCTCTTTCTTCCTGGCCAGTGTTTTCACTTACTTTCAAGAGAAAGAGAAAGATGAAAGAAGAGACAAATACACCCAACAAATGTAGTAAAAGAAATCGAAAGTCATATGAAAAGCTTGGAACAGGACCTCATACAAATGTGAGCTGCTGACTCTTCCTGCATCCTTTCTAGTTGACCTGGGCTTTTTGTCCAGAAACCTGGCACCAAGGAGCAGCAGCTCCTGTTGATGGCATTTGTCTCTGGAGGTGTAATTGTCACTCTTTTCTCCAGTAATGTGTTCCCTTGAGTGGTGATGGTATAGTTTGTACACATCTATTTTCATAGTGTTTGTCATAACATTCCTCCAGTCCACGCATTCTTAACTGGGGTCCACAACCCCTACCCACCCAGAGAGATATAGATAGAAGAATTCAGGGGTTCTGTGAATTTGGATGGGAAAAATTATATCTTTATTTCCATTAACCTTTATATATAGCATTTCCTTTATTTATGGATATGGGTAATAGAGTACAATAGTATTAGCATGGTTTTACTTTTATTTATTTGTTAATTTATTTATTGGGATACCGGGGATTGAACTCAGGGACACTTGGCCACTGAGCCACATCCCTAGTCCTATTTTGTATTTTATTTAGAGACAAGTTCTCACTGATTTGCTTAGTAAGCCTTGCTTTTACTGAGGCTGGCTTTGAACCCGTGATCCTCTTGCCTCAGCCTCCTGAGCCGCTGGGATTATAGGCATGTCCCACCGTGCCCAGCTATTAACATGGTTTTATTTTTTTTGCTGTGTGGGGGATTGAACCTAGGGCCTTGTGCATGCAAGGCAAGCACTCACCAACTGAACTATATCCCCAGCTCCCCAGCATGGTTTTATTTTATTTTTAAGAAAGAGTGAGAGAGAGAGTGAGAGAGAGAGAGAGAATTCTTCAATATTTATTTTTCAGTTTTCGGCGGGACACAACATCTTTGTTTGTATGTGGTGCTGAGGATCGAACCCCGGCTGCACGCATGTCAGGGGAGCACGCTACTGCTTGAGCCACATCCCCAGCCCCCCCCCCAGCATGGTTTTAAATAAAGAAAGTAAAAAACTTTTGGTTCCCTTCTCAAAAATAACAATTTTAAATTCATAAGTTAAAAATACATAGACAAAAATAACCAATTATACTTAGAAGTTATTAAAATATTATAATTTAAAATGCAATAGAGTAATACAGTATTATATTGAGACAATGTAGTACAAAGAATTTGTCACCAATAGAATCATAGATAGTTGCATCTCACATCACAAATGTTGCAGATCTTTAGACAAATATTTATAAACATATTTCTTAGAAATTATGGTAGTAAGTCTAGTTATTTAAGTGTTAAAATGAAGCACATATATTATCATATTCATTTTAATTATATTTTCATAACTACTAAGCATAACTATTTTCTATGTACATTTAAAATCACTATTCTGAGAAGGGAGCTGAAGACTTTATATTTTATACGTTTAAAATAATTGTTCTGAGAGAATTGTGTCCTTAAGCTTCCCCAGACTGCCAGAAAGGTCCATGGAACAAAACAAGGTTGTGAACCTTAGTGGGAGTCCTCAGTGGTGACACAATGTGTGAATACCCAGGCTTGGATTTCGGGGCCCTGCCATTGATTCCCTGTGTGACCTAAATACTCACCCTTGTTTCAGCATCTGTGAAATGTTCTCTGATTCTGTGGCATCTGGGCTGTGTGTGTGTGTGTGTGTGTGTGTGTATTTTAGCTCTTACATTACTCTGAAATCAAGATTAGCAGCAATCAGTCCTTGCAACTGGAAAAACACTAAATGCAATTTTCCTTTGATTTAAAAAGTACTTCAGTAATTTTCCAGTGACCTCTACTTTGAGATTTTCCAGCTTGTTAAATCACTGATTTCTATTTCCCCTGTGGAGAAGGAGAGTAATACACTTGAGGATAAATCAACAAGTAATTATCAAGCACCCCTAGGATGGCAGGCTGCATTTTAGAAGCCTGTCTTCTCTTCTTTCTATTTCTTCTGTCTGCTTCGAGTACAATAGGATCTCACACACTTAGAAGAGAACACCGCAGTCAGTTTATCCTGGCTAATCTTTTTTCCTCCCAGCTTGAAAGAAGACCCCCCATGGAATTAGAGTTGACTCCGTGAATGAGCTAAACTCTTTGCACAAGAGAAGCTAGAAAGTAACTTTGCTCCACAGTCCTGGTCAGTTTCAGTATGAACAAAACTTGATAGTTTTCTTTCTATCTTAAAATTCCCTTGATTTGGGTTCAAACTTTCCTGTTAAGTAT
The DNA here is from genome assembly GCF_001458135.2 of Marmota marmota marmota. Taxonomy (NCBI): domain Eukaryota; kingdom Metazoa; phylum Chordata; class Mammalia; order Rodentia; family Sciuridae; genus Marmota; species Marmota marmota. Next base: position 7,451,540 of record NW_026000101.1, on the reverse strand, counting down.
AGTCATCGTATAGTTCTGACAACACTCATATTTTTATTGTAAAACCAAAGACTGGAATGTTCAGAACTACTTAGGTTAGACAAAAGGTAATGGGCATTATACATTGTGGTATTTCAGAACAGAAAGAAACCTTGGGGATCACCTGGTTCCCCCCGCACCCCTTCTAAAACTTTAGAAGACACGGGCTGCCTGAAAGCCCACTAGAGTGCCTAGTTAGGTGTTGTTTCTGTCCTACAGAGCCTGTGTTTCCCTCTCTCATCTCAACACAGGCAGCCAGCTGCTAAGGTACCATACAGCTGTTTCTCAACTTACAATGGGATTACATCTTGATAAACCTTATTGTAAATTGTAAATTGAAAATGCATTTAATATACCTATCTTAGCAAACATAACTTAGCCACTTAGCCTGTACGTTAAACATGCTCAGAATAATTACATTAGCCTACAGTTGGCAAAATCATCTAATGCAAAGCATTTTTTTTTTCAGTGCTAGGGATCAAACATAGGGCTTCATTAATGCTTGGCAAGCACTCTACCACTGAGCCACATCCATGAAAAGCCTGTTTTATAATAAAGTGTCAAATATCTCATGCCATTTATTAAACACTTAATATCTAAAAAAATTCTGCCAACACAGTACTTTACACTGTAGAGGATGGGTTGTTTGTCCTAGTGATAGTGAGGCTACAGGTAGCTACAGTCCAGTGTCACTGCCCAGCATCTGGAGAGAGTATTGTACTCTGCCTGAAGACTCCTATATAGTCAGGCCTTGGTAGAAAGGGAAGAACAGAGCATCTATTTAAAGAATGTGTAGAAATAGCTAAGGAGAGTATGGGGAGAGAATTCATGGAAGAGAAAATGACATGTGTAAAAGGATAGAGTTAGCAATATATATTTTCCTTTGGAAGAATAAGAGGAGGCCCAATGCTCAGGGGAGCTGAGGCTGAAGGCTGATAGCAGTGAGCCAGGAGCACTCAACTGCTTGAGGCTGGACTTTGGCTTGTTTGCCAATGTATGCTGAAAGTTCCCATTAATACATGTTAATCCAAGCCACCTGGAAAAAGGGGGCCCACACTGCTAAGGGTTAATGGTGACAAAATAAGATTTGGCAGCATATGATGATAAACAACTCTCCTACTGTTGGAAAGGTCATCCAAGAAGCCCAGGTGTCTTCTATAGCACGTGTGCCAAAAGGTCATCCTTACCTGCCTCTTGTCGTTTCATTGTTGTCATGCTAAACATCCTCACTTCTGTTCTTCATACAACAGGGTTTCGAGGCCCTTCCTCACTCTGCTCTTCTCCAAATGTAATGCAGTTTCAACATTTTAGCTCTTGCAGAGTGAAGCCAAATTCTCTCGGTGAGGTCTGCTACTAGCAGGAGAGCTATCCTATCTTCTCCAGTCCATATTTCAATATATTTACAAAATCAGAGATCATAACTCTTTCTTTCTTGCAAAAAATTCATAATACACAGTTGATTCATACCCAACTCTCTAGGATTTATATATGTATATACAGTATGCTATATAATATAAATATGTAATATAGTATATTATACAGTAACTATACTATATATAGAGAGAGTTGGGCATAAATCAACTGTGTATTATGAATATACAGATACAGATATACATATATGTATACACACACATATATTACATTCACATGTGTACTCAATCCTATACTATGCCTGACTGATAATTAAGAAGAGTTTGTTATAAAGGAAGCAAAGGGACTAAGGGAGTACTGGAATAAAGCAATCTTTTAATTGGGGGCTTCGAATCAGACAGAGAGAAAAAGTATGAAGGACATTGTTCTTTCCCTGCCCTTTCTTCTCATATTAAAAGGAAGATTCTAGCCGGGTATAGTGGTGCATGCCTATAATCCTAGTGACTCGGAAAGCTGAGGCAGGAGGATTACAAGTTCTAGGCCAGCCTCAGCAACTTTGCAAGTCCCTAAGCAACTTGGTGTGAGACATAACTAGAGATGTAGCTTAGTGTTAAAGTGCCTCTGGGTTCAATTCCCAGTACAAAAAAAAAGGACATTCTAAAAACCTAAAAATAAGAAAATTAACTTCCCGATATCTAAGTGGAGAAGATCTAACATGGTAGGTTTTTGGCAGGACATGTGATACCCACCAGTCCTCTTACAAGGTATCTGCTCACAGCGCCTTTTCTCTTTCCCATCTCAGGAACTCAGCCATGACCAGGAAGATCTTCACAAATACCAGGGAGCGGTGGAGGCAGCAAAATGTCAACAGTGCCTTTGCTAAGCTGAGGAAGCTCATTCCCACTCACCCTCCAGACAAAAAGCTGAGCAAAAATGAAACACTTCGCCTGGCAATGAGGTATATCAACTTCTTGGTCAAGGTCTTGGGGGAGCAAAGCCTACAGCAAGCAGGAGTGGCTGCTCAGGGAAACATTCTGGGGCTCTTCCCCCAAGGACCCCACCTGCCCGGCCTGGAGAACAGGAGTCTCCTTGATGATTACTGTGTTTCTTCACCTAACCCAGACCACCACCTTCCATAGTATGGCTTCAGCTGTCATCACCCAGGCAGCATTTGTCAGAAGTCACCGCTGTGAACAGCTTATGCATGTTCCGGAGTTGACTGGATGAATGACTTGTGAGGCATGAATTGAGCCTCATGGGAGGTGGCTGACAGAGCTGCAGGGAGCTGAAAGGAGGCCACAGGAATGTTTCCCTGGAGTCCATCACCCCCAGGACTTCAGGCCAAACCCTGCCTTCTGTCTGTTTTACAAATTCAGGTTCTGTATAAGATGTTTGCAAAAAAAAAAAAAAAAAAAAAAAAAATCATGGATTTAAAAATCCCTGTTTTACTCAATGTATTCAGTAATAAGAAAGAAGTTTTCTCATCATGGATCTCAGATGAATGAGCAGAATATGTTTCCCTCACAACATATTTAAAAACTTGTTTTTGAAGAATGAGACGTATTTGGTCAAGGACAAACAAAATAAATTTTAAGATTGGTGTATGAAAAGAAAGCCCCTGAAGAATCAACTTGGGAGACATGGAAAAAAACTCCCTGAGGAGTGAAGATTGCATAGATGTGGAAGAGTGTATCCTTTAAATACTATAGAAATGTGAGTTTTACTTATATTGAGCCATTTATACATATGATATCTCTAAAGTTAAACAGTGGGTTTATCTATGAAAGCAGGAGGACCTGATAATTTATGAGTTGAGTTCATAGTTTTCTTATTTAAAAAAAAAAAAAAAGTTGGCTAAAATAAATTAGCAAACCCTTTATTTCACAAGTCAGGTATTAAAACTTTTAATTCAGCCTGAGTTCCTGCTCACTTAAGAACCACGAAATTCTATTGTAATTATGAAAATCCAAACATTACCATTTAATGACTCATTTAACAGAGGTTAGTTTAAACAAAACATTTAGAGTAAACAATAGAAATGTAATGCCAGACTCTGATGAACAAATGAATTTGTACTTTGCCTTCTTTGCTTTGGAGCATTAGCTTAGTCTTATGCTGGGGGGTGGGGGTGGTACCCAAGTCAATGAAATAGTGTCGATTTTGTAGAACTCATCACTGCTTGTCATCCTGAACCTGATGACACTTGGATTCAAAGATTAAATCCTGTGGTTGAGGCCAGAAATGTAAACAGTGTCATTGGATTATCTCTGGAACTTTTTATTTCCCCAAAATTCTAGTCCATGGATTGGTTTTAAAGTCTTTTGAACCAGGGGTAAGAAATCTATGGATTTGAGGTTAGGAATTTTCAGTGTATACACAATAAAGGAATTTGAACTTTCTGCCACTCTAGAAAGAATTTTGTAAATGAAAGGTTGAAGTAGGCCTTCTTGGTTTGACAATAAAAAGAAATCTGGGTGAGTCTCTCAGCAATCTCATTTTCCCAAAGTAGCAAGGTCAACATGTTATTAGATCTATATAGACTTAGTACTTACAGCCCAGTGGGTCTATTTGAACCAGTAAGGTTTCCTTCTAGATTCTTTATTTAACCTGCATTTGGTAAACTTCCGCACATTTCCAGTATAGTTCAGGGAAACACACAAGCAGGAACAGGGGACTTTCCCCCAAATGTGCATTTCTTTCTCATCAGCTTGGGTGAACTCCAGCTTGTCCTCCAGTTACCAGGCGATTTCAAAGTTTTGAGGACAGTTATCAATTGAGTAGCATTACCTAATCTCTCAACAACACTTTCAACCATATTTTTATATTAGTTTCATTTTAGCACATTGATAAGGAAAACACAGAGCACTTCTGTGCCTGAATATAGGATTTTGTTCCTCTACCCAGAATGAGTTCACTTTCCCACTGCTGAGCTCTAGGCTATGTGGACAAAGAGGGTCTTTCCACTGAAATGTAACAGATTCTGCAAAGACATTAGGAGGTTGAGTTATTACATGAGGGGGGTTGTTAAGGATTTTCTGCAGCAAATCCTTTGATAAATGAATACACCTTTACAATATTACTCTGTGTAATCCATTTCTTAAAATATTCATTTTATCAGCTTGGATTTTTGTATATAAATTGTATTATATTAAAGTATCTGTCAAAAAAAAAATTATAGCTGGGCATGGTGGTGCATGCCTGTAATCCCTCAGGAGGCTGAGGCAGGAGGATTGTGAGTTCAAAGCCAGACTCAACAAAAGCGAGGTGCTAAACAACTCAGTGAGACCCTATCTCTAATAAAATACAAAATAGGGCTAGGGATGTGGCTGAGTGGCTGAGTGCCCCTGAGTTCCATCCCTGGTACCGCCCCCCCCCCCACAAAAAAAAAGAATTATAATTACATGTGGGCCAAAACCTTGATAAGGTATCCATGAGAACGAAACCTAATTAAAAAATCATTCTAGTGCTTTCTTTGGTGTCTATACTTAAGGGTTGATAATTGCAGCAATAAGAAATTATGGTTCAAACACATGGTAGGTCCCTGGATGACCCCTTTATGAGTCATTTGAGCACAAAAAAAACAGTTTAGACAAATTGTCTAACCTGTGCATCTCTATTATTTGAATGAAAGTAAATGTTTGGTATGCTATGGATAACACTGGAAATTTCAGAAACAGGCCCAGTGGTCTATATAAATAGACCGTGTGCTTGATTAATTCTATTCCTTCATTTTACAGGGGAGAAAACAGGTCCAAAGGTTTTTGAAATGACTTTTCAAAGGTCACATGGACTGTTACTGGAAACCCAGGGCAAAGAGCCAGGTCTCGTGGCCCCGCATCCAGCTTTTCCACAGCCCTGTCCAGCTACCAAATATATAGAGTTTCAAAATCAGCAAGCGCCTTATCATTATACTCATCTTTTTTCAAAAGCATTCAGAAATCTTCTTCATATGACTTTCTATTGAATTGGCATTATTGTGCTTTGTGATATGTGAGTAGATGTATCAACCAAAGATTTCTATTAGTTGATGCATCTTTTGAGTTCTTAACCATTGATTATAATTTGCTATTTAATTGTTAATTTATTGCAAATAAATTATTTAAGAAAAGAAATTGTTCTTTCCTTTTTAATAAGCATATCCATCCTCTCTCTCCATCTTTACAGTCACTGGCCTGGATTTGACAACAGCAGTCCCATTCTCTTTAGTCTAGGAAAAAAAATCCAGCATCAGCTGGCATCCCTTCCTCTCTCTCACCCCTGCCCACATCACCTCACCTTTCACAAGGCTTCCTAACTTCTCAAATCACAACCATGCTCAGCTCATTTCCTGGCTACCAAACCTTCAGACTGAGACAAACGCCACACCCCTGCAAACCAGACCTGAGCAGCCATAGTATACCTTCCCCTGTCCTTTCACAATCCCTACGTGTGTTGCGTGTGCCCACTTGATAATACACAACATGCCCCCATTTTCAACTTTTGACTTTACTCTTATGATTCCAAATGCTTGGATAAATGTTTCCATCCTCACTCCTGCTCACCCCCCTACTTGTACCAATTCTCTTAAATACTGTATCTTATGTGAAGTCCTCCTAGATGTCTACTGTTCAAGCTCATCTCTCTTTCCTTAGAATGCTCTTATCTGACATTGAGAAACTGATGTGACTCCATTTTTGAGAAACCAGCTTCTACTTCAAGGCCTGTCCAGAGGGAGGGGGCGTGACCCTTGTCCTTGGAAAAACCCACAGAGCGCTCCTAGGCACATACCCACCTTGCTTAGTTGTTTGTCTGTAAATAACAGGAGAGATCTGTGACACCAGGTGTCCCTGACTCAGTTACACTAGATGAGCAACCACCAATCAGCGTGAGACAGGGAAAATACCTGAAATGCCAGGTGAACCTCCCACTAGTTTCTGTGATTGATAACATGTTAGGAAACCTGTAGTTTAGCACGTACACCCCATCATGGCTTAAACCAATCAGTTCAAATGTATCCACCTCTTGAACTCACCAACCACCCTTACCCAACTTGTTCCCGCCAGTGAATGTGCTAACCAATGTTAAGAGTTGTTGTTTGATTTTTCCCGTGGTGTGAAATGATTTACTGTGTAATGTTGTGATGCATGGAGTATCCCCCAAAAAACCTCACTGGACTAAGGGCCCGGGCTTACTCCTCAGGACTCCTGCATGGGAAACGGTTGTAAGTCCAGGCTCAAGCTTACAATAAAGACTTTTGTGTGATTGCATCAGATTCAGCTCCTGGAGGTCTATTGGGGTCCCATGAATCTGGCATTACAACTCCTTACCCTTATTTCCTCTGCCTTGTGTTATAGACATCTCTGTATATTTATTTTCCTCCTAAAAAGCTAAAATCTACTTGAGGACAGACAGTTTCTAACACTTAATCCTTACCATAGCCCTGCAAATGGTCCCCACTTTCAAAATGTGAAAACTATACCAAGGCTGGTTCTATTAACAGTATTTTTTGGCCTCCTTAAAAAAAAAAAATGGCATTAAAATGAAGCTTGAACTGGATGAATTTTCCTGAGAAACCCAAAGTCTATAATGTTCTTAAAAGTTTGTTTTTCATAATTTCCATTCAAGAAATCTCTAGCACCTGCCTTATGAAATTTCATCACCTAAGAATGGCTTGAGATGGCCAAAAACAGTATAAATTATGCACAACTGGCATTGTTCTTAAAAAGGCAGAAGATGAAAGGGGTTTGGAGAATGGGCAGCTTAACTGCTGACCCCTAGGCCAAAGGTCAGTGGAAAGTCACATCCTTAGATAAAGAGGTCAAAGATATGGGGGGGAATCTGAAAGTCCAATGGCAATGCAAAGTGAGGGATTTAAAGCAGGTGTCAGGAAAGGAATGCCAAGGAATGGTGTCATTTAAAGGATTACAGGAGGCCAGAGGGGGTGAGGCAAGGTTTCCTGAGCCACATACCCACCTCTGAGCCTGTTGAACTGAAATAGGAACAGGGAAACTTGCCATTTATGGTCTCTTTATTACTAATGGTGTATTGCCAAGAAAATTTTGATGCACTCTAGATCTTCTTTTTTTTAAGAGAGAGAGAGAGAGAGAATTTTTTAATATTTGTTTTTTAGTTTTTCAGTGGACACAACATCTTTGTTTGTATGTGGTGCTGAGGATCGAACCTGGGCCGCACGCATGCCAGGCAAGCGCGCTACCGCTTGAGCCACATCCCCAGCCCAAGCACTCTAGATTTTTATACAAGCCTTAGTTAGGTCTGTAATCTACCAGTAACGTTTATGCTAAGAATTTAATTTCCAGAGCTAAGAATTCCCTGTTAAACTAATGAAGGAAGCTTCATTAGTTAAATTGTCTTTATTGAAGAAATTTAAAAATGGGTGCATGTAGTCAACAAGCTCACATTCTTGGACCTATGTAATTGTCTTTCTAGGAACCTAACATAAAGGAAGAATCAGAATTATAGTCAAAGAATTATGTACATGAGCCAGGTGCCATGGTATGCACCCATAGTCCCATCTACTCTGGAGGCTGAGGCAGGAGGACCATTTCAACCCACAAGTTCAAGACAAGCCTGGGCAATATAGTGAGGCCCTGCCTTTTTTGGGGGGAACAACCTTATGTGCCTAAGTTTCTATTTCAGAGATATTTCCAACATTTATAAAATTATAATAGTAAGAGTAAGATTAATAGTAAGTGCTTACTATCTACCAGGTACTAAACCAAGAGTGCCCAGTGGATCAGCTTATCTAACCTTCATAACAATATTATATTTTACATGTAATGTTAATTAATATTATATTAACATTATTATTCCCATTTCATAGATGAGTATGGAAGGGTAGCTAACTTGGCCAAGTTTCTACTGCAGAACCAGCATTTGATTCTGTTTTTTCCGACTCAATATCACTGCCTTGTATAAAGCCAGCCTGTACATCTTTATTTACATCAGAGTAATTAATTCCTTTTGACTTCAAACATTTTAATGGAAAGTCATGGACCAGATATGCTACCCAAATACTGCAATTGGGTAAAGAAACAACATACTGCCTGGGGAAAAGAGACTGTGTTCAGAACCACCAGGCTGGGGTTAACATCGCAATGAGACTCCATAGTCATACTGAATGTGATGGCTGCCAGTGCAGCTGGTTAGTTCCATGGGATGGACTTGGTGAATTGTCATCATGAAATAGTTTTGCGTTTTGTTTTGCTTTTCCGGTGATTGCCATCTACCATGCTCTACCTAGTCTTCTCTTCCTGTCCCTTTATGGTATATAGGCCAATTCAGGCCAGTTCAAAATGTCCATCTCATTCCATTCCCTTCTGCAGCCCAACCCTAACTCCTCCACAATTCCTGGTTTTAGCTCCTCTGGAGTTGAGGAGGAAGGAGGGCTTAAGGAAATGCACCAACTGGTTTTTTATTCACTTGGTATGGATTGCATTCTTCTCTTTGCTATCCTCAGTGTAGACATTTTGTTTCAATACTTGTTAATCATTTACAACACTCAGGTGTAAAAAGATTGGGAAACAGCATAGAATTAAGCCTCTTGGATTCAGCAAGACTACATTGCACAGTTTTCTAGCCATGGAGATCCTCTTGCACTTGGAGGTAAGTGGAGTGCTGTGCTGACACAGTTCGCACCTGCTTTAGAAGCCAGAGAGCCTCAGTGCATTTTTTTATATCTTTAATTAATACATAAAGATTTAATTTTACCTTATGATGTGCGGTGCACATTTGAATATGTGTGCCACAGGTTCTCTTTCCACCTATGTATGGTACACTTGTGAGGGTACCATTACACCAGAAATTGTGCCTCTGAAGGGGATGTATAGATTGGCCACCACTTGGACTCCAGGTAGGCACTGCACAAAGAATCAGTTCTGAAGGAAATGTCAAACTTGAGACAATGGTGCTTGAACAATTCCTGGGAGGAGCTAGATAGAACCTTACAAGAGATTATTGAGTCTGTAAGGGTAGTGTCGTGAAATCTGCCAGCATTCTGCTTCCTCCTTCCAATTAGAGGTTAGAAAAGAGAAACAGGTGGCCTCCGACCCTGTTTTCTGGTTTCCTCTAACATTCTGGTCAAGGCAGTGGAGATGACAGAAGATCTACCACCAGCTCCAAGTCCCACATGGAGGAGGAACCTGGAGTGAGCCTTAATCCAGGGGACTTGGGAGTGCCTCCCATCTCATTGTACGGTGTGGTAATGCTCCAATGGGACAGGCCCCAGACATGCTCCCTCTTTGGCTTCTATTAGACTAAAGCTTTTAAGCAGTATGAGTAAAGCCAAAAGTGCTCTCTCTGTCCCTGGATGAGCAGATTTTGAAAGATAAGGGGGAGCAGGCAGCTAAGGACAGAATAAAGAGTATTTGCCAAATTGGGACTGGCATCTTCTAAAAACCAGTTTTACTTTGGAGCCCTATGAAAATATATTTACAGAGGAAATATATTATAGAAATTTATAGAATACGGTTTAGCTGGGGCGTATAGCTCACTGGTAGAACTCTTGTCTAGCATTTGAGAGGCCCTAGGTTTGATCCCCAGCACTACTATTGGGATGTAAAAATTAGCAAAACTTTAAAATTAAAACATTTTCAAAATTGTCATCATTCCCCCCGCCCCATGTTCTTCTGTTTAAAAAAATAGTAAAATCAGTGTCACCTGGTCAGGTAAAACATTGAAGTGGATGAGCCAAATGTATAAATATATAAGTTAAAATTTATATATTCTATTGTTTGTGGTTATGTAGGTATACTCAAATTAAAATGGTCTCAGTTCAACTGGCATGTTTATAAATTATGAAGTGTTTCAAAAATCTCTAACTTTTGATCCAAACCTGATGGTATACATCTGTGCCCTTGGTCCTAGCTATGCAGAAGGCTGAGGCAAGAGGATTGCTTGAGCACAGGAGTTGTAGGCCAGCCTGGGCAAAATGGCAAGATATTAATAAACATTGGAAAAATCCTGCTTTATCCTTTATCCATCCAATCTACTTCTACTTTTATTCATCAGTGGTTCTTGATGCAAATACAACTATGTAGTTTCTCTCTCTCTCTCTCTCTCTCTCTCTCTCTCTCTCTCTCTCGTGCTAGGAATTGCTTCCGGGGTCTCTTGCATGCTAGGCAAGTGCTCTGCATCTGAGCTACATCCCCAGCCCTGTTTATCCCTCTTACTGTTATATTCTGGAGAGTTTCCCAATTCATAGAGGTCTTTCTTATTCTTTTTAACATCTATATATATTACATCATGTATATCTGCATGTATTATATCTATATGTATTACATCATGTAGATGCACAATGTTAGCTAGTCCCTCATTAAGGGACTCTTGGGATGTTTCTGGTTTTGCTGATCCTAACAATGCTGCAATAAATATCCTTCAACACATTTGATTTCCAAGCTTGCAGGTGTTATACCTGTAAGCATCTAAGATAGTGCTGTTTTAGCAGCAACATGAGCATTCTTCTTTAAACACAAATTCACCTATAGAGTATGGTTAACAATTGCTGGGATACTTGCCAATCTGATAGGTGAAAATGTTATCTGACTGTGTTTTGTTTTGTTTTAATATTTTTACTTGTATATGGAAGCAATACCTTTATTTTATTTATTTGTTTTTATGTGGTGCTGAAGATTAAACACAGTGCCTCACACATGTGAAGCAAGCACTCTTCCACAGAGCCACAACCCTGACTATGGTTTTAATATGCATTTTTTAAAATTATGAATGAGCTGGCATTATATGTTTATGGGTCATTTATAATTCTGTTTCTACAGACTGTCTTAGATGACTTTTGCCTTTATATCTATTGGGTTGTTCGCCTTTTTCTTTCTAGTTTCTAGAAGTTCTTTATATATGAAGGATATCAACACTTTTTCTGTTATGTGAGTTATAAATATGTTTCCCCAGTATTTTATTTGTCCTGTGGTTTTATTTATACTGTTTGCCATATATAAGATTTGATTTCACCCACATGCTTTGACACACACCTGTAATCCCAGCAACTGAAGAGGATGAGGCAAGAGGATTACTAGTTTGAGGCCAGTTTCAGCAATTTAGCAAGGTCCTGAACAACTTAGCGAGACCTGCTCAAAATAAAATAAAAATAAAAAGGAGTCTGGGAATATAGCTCAGTGGTTAAGTGCCCCTGGGTTAAATCCCCAGTAACAAAATAAAACAAAACAAAAACAAAAAGCAAAACATAAAAATCCCCCCCAAGAATTTGATTTTAATGTAGTAAAATTTGTCTATTTTATGGTTCATATTTTGAGTCATATTTAGAAAGTTCCCATTCACTCTGAGACTTTTGTCCTTTTGGATTCTGGCTATTAGGCCTTGTCTTGAGGGAGACCAGAGTGGTTTGTAAGGTCCAACCTTCTGGGGCACAGAAAGCAGGACAGTTTTTACTGGCCCTTCCTGCAAATAAGGACCAGTTAGTAAATTTTAATGATATATGTAATATTAATATATTTCCATACATCGTTTGATAAATCTTATTTGGTCAGAGTTTTCATATAGTGAAATTACTTTGTTCCTCTTCTACATCTTGATCACGATAAAAAAAAAATCTGCTTAAAAGTCAGACTTTTTGCAAAGGAATTTTGGTAAAATCTATGTGGGAAGTCACAATACTAATTTATATAGGTGAGGTGCCTTGTCTACTAAGGATGCCTTACTCCACTTCCTTGTATGCCATATCCAGCTGCTCTATACAAGAGGATGTGTGAAATGTAATGTTTCCACTGAAGCCTGAGGAAGATAAGGGCTGTTAGAGCTAATGAGTTTCCAAAGCTTTTTCCTGATCTGTTTCTTATTCTTTCCTCTAGCTCTCCATCTCAAGATCCCCATCTCACACTTACAGAGATTCCCATCTCACACTTATGGTATTCTATATTCTAGAGGCTCACCCTGGCTTTTAGCAGGTAGAAACTGTTTTCACAGACTGAACTTCTTCCCCAGGCTCTAGACCTTCTGAAAAGACCCTTTTGTTTCTCCCTGAGAGGCTGTGTGGCACTTGGCTCCAGGAGCAAAGATGCTCCATCACAGAAATTGAAAAGAATAGATGTACTGGTAAAACAACAGGGAAGACAAAGTAGAGAAAACATAGCCCGTGGGACTAAAAAGCTCTGTGCACTGTGCTTGGGTATCATGGACACATGATGTGTGTGTATCTGAATATGGAAGGTTTTGGTTGGGAGGAAAGTCAAAGTACAAACACCTCAAGCAAGGGTTGTTAATACTCATTGTGTGTCTGTTTTGGGTCAGATATTTTATAAATGCAATCTTTAATCTTTCTAACATGTATTTATTGGAGGTTTTTGCTCCAGCTTACAATTTGGGGGACATTGTGGCTTAGAAGAGTCTCAGAGACAAACCTGAGAGCACGCAGTTAGCAAAAAGGAAGGCTGGGCTCTGAACCCAGGTCTGCTGGGCAGCAAAGGCCAAATTTATTTTACTATTTCTTCTGTCTTTAAGGACAAAAACTGCCTGTGAAAGAAATCTTCACTGCAGGCAGGCAATGATTGAAAACAATTTTTTTTTTTCAAACTACAGAGTAATCTGCTTGGTGTTCTGGGTTTTCTATCAGATGAAGATTTGGTAATAGAAAAATTATCCAAAAGTAGTGATGGGTTCTGTTGTGCTCAGGTTTAAATTACCTTGACTGGCATTTAGGAAGATTGCTCAATAGAAAAGAGCCATCTCTACTTGGAGGTGACTCCTTTACTTCTTCCCCTGACCTTAGATGTGAATCACATCATAAGTCAGTCCTCACAGAAGGCTTTCTGTTATTCCCATGGAGTTAGACACATTTTGATGTTCCCTGAGAATCATGTAAACTGTTGCATTTGGTGCTGGGTCCCCAGTAAGTGTATCTCAGGATTCCTTAAGATTTTTGGAAAGAAAAGTCTTTCTTCCACTAAGAATAGCAAAAACAAAACCACTTGCTTGAAACTCAACATCTACAGCACACCTAGGTTAGAGTCCCTTTCTTATTTTCAAAAATAGTGAAAACGTCAATTTTCCTCCAAACTGTCCGTAGTCAAGAAAAGGGCAGTCAACAGTTGATTGTTGGGTTTGTCTTTTGTGGTTTTGTGGTTTTTAATTGTACAAATTACCCAAAGGCCTAAAACCATCACCTAGCTTTCTTTTTCTTTTCCAGAAATAAAGGAAAGATACAGAAGTCCAATTCAGAAAGTGCTAAAATCAAACATCCAATGCACTTTGTTCCCTGTAAGTAAACCCCTTATCAGTCTCTTGCAGGGATTCTAAGATGTTATCTCAATAGATCAGATTATGGGGCTGACCACTCTCAATGCTGAGTAGGAATCAAACGGACATTCTCTTCTGTCAGCAACCCCGGCTTTACCAATCCAGATAAATCAATTAATGGGATGCAGAGCTGCTGTCTTGCCTTTCTCTCTACCATGCTTACCTCCTGGAGCTCCCTGGACTCCTCAGTCCCTCTTTAATACCATCTGAGAGTCCTTATTTACAAGAGGGTTTGTGCAGGTGCAAGCATTCAGGCCAGGGGCACGGGAGCAATTGTTCCCCCTCCCCTCCCATGCTCCAGGCTCCCCTCTTTGTGAGACACTTTTCTTCTCTCTGCTTTTCAGACCAAAGACCCCTCAGCAGCTAATCTAATCGGATTATGTTAATTTGTACTTCATGAACCTAAACAGCATAACTAGATCTGCAGAGAGCTAAGGCCAGGAAGAGAGGGACAATGACTTTGTCAGTAAACCTACCCCCCAAAAGTGCAAGAAGAATGCAGGTCCTGTGTTCAGCCGCACAAAGCTGCTCCTCTGGGAAACCTACAGAGCTCTTGACAGTGTAGAGTGGCCGGCACCGGCTGCCCTCAGGAAGGAACAGGGTACAGCAAGGACCACAATGACAGGGCTGTTTTCCCCTGTTATAAAGTAAGGCTGCTTTTTTCTTTCCTTTCCCAATTTCCTTATATTTACCCTCTTGGCTAATCAACATATAAATTTGGAAGCTATAGCCAGTGTTACAATTCAACAAATATTAATTGGCAGATACTATCTATTAAGGATAATGCTTACCAAGCCCTGGGATGCATGAAGTTGTCGAGATTTTTGCTTTTGCCCTTCAGACTTGATACTTTGGTAGAGAAAGATTTTGTAGGGACAGAAGTTAGAAAAAACCTCAATGAGGTGGTTACGATTCCTCAGCTTTCTTTACCTCATGTTGGCTGACTCTGCTAGTCATCCTCCATGATTTGCCACGTTTTTTAATATTTATATTTTAGCTATAGGTGAACACAATATCTTTATTTTACATTTACGTGTGCTGAGGATTGAACCCGGTGCCTCACGCATACTAGGCAAGTGCTCCACCTCTTGTTATGCTCGAATTCAGGACCCCCAAAAGACCACCAGAGACCAAGATTGATGTAAGCAGCAAAGAGTTGTTTATTGTGGGCTAGCTCGGTCCTCTGCGTGCACACAGCAACTGGTGACGCTGAGAGGCCCCAAGCCCAGGGTTTGCAGCAGTTTTATACACTCTTTGGAGAAGGCAGGGACTTCACATACATCATAGCATCTCTTAGCAAATCATCACACACCATGGGAAAATCATAAGACAACTCTAAAACATGATTAGCACATTCACTGGCAGGAACAAGTTGGGTAAGGGTGATTGGTTAGTACAAGAGGGGGATTCATTTGAACTGATTGGTTTAGGCCACAAGGGATATTCGTGCTAAACTACATGGTTTCCCAACATGTTATCAACCACCATAAACTACTGGGAAGGTCATCTGGCATCCCAGGTATTTTTCCTGTCTCATGCTGATTGGAGGTTGCTAGGGGGTTGCCATGGGTCCTCATCTAGCCTGACTGAGTCAGGGATACCTGGTTCCACAGATCTCTCCTGTTATTTATAGATAAACAGCTCAGCAGGGTGGGTATGTGCCTAGGAGTGCTCTGTGGGTCTTTCCAAGGACAAGGATCACACCCCCTTCCTTGGACATGCTTGGCTCTGAGGTAGAGGCTGGTTTCTCACCACATCCCCAGCCCTGCCACATATGGTTTTTAAAGTTAAGTTTGTATAAAGTTTTATAATTTATCAAAATATACACCATAAGTATATAACTTAATTTTGGTAACAGATTGTAAGATAAATTAGTCAAGTATTTTCAACCCCCGCTTTCAAGTACTGAAACTGAGACTCAGAGATGTTAAAGGGCTCACTTAACAAGAATCTTCCAGTTAAACACTGGACTTTTGACTTCAGATCTAACATTCCCCCCTTTCCCAGCATGCTCCTCACAAAAGTCTGGAGGAGACCTTAGGACATCAACGACATTCTTTCACATCTAAGTAGGACTGTAATGTTTTAGACAAATAGCCTTTGAAAGGCCTTCATGCATTGTGATGTTGAAAAAGCTACTTTCAATTGTCAAATGGGTAAGAGAAAATGTGCTAATGGAACAATCTAGACAAGTGTTCTGATAAACCTCAGCTCACTTTTAGCCTTGAACTTTCCAGTCGCTATTCTTGTGTGTTTAGACCATTCAGCGCCTTCTTCTCTTGGACAAGATACTAAAATAAACTCCCTGAATTGGTGTCTATCATCAGTCTGGAGTCTGACCCTGTTTGTTGTTAGGTTCTTACTCCCTTGGCTGATTGGCACTCAGCAATGGAGTAGAATCCAGGGCTTTTTGGTGTGCAGGCACTCTACCACTGAGCCAAACTCCCAACCCCTTTCTAATTAGTTCCTAAACTGGTTTTCCCCTTGGGTAATAAAGCCTCAGCAGTTGGAGACATCTTCCCTGGAGATTGTCTGCCACACACCTGTCCCGGTTACAGCTTGCAGAGGAACAAGTCTCTCTCCTTTTCCAGAGCCCTTATTCCCTCTGGGACCTTTCATTGAGTTCCAGTTCCTGTTCTGAGAGACTCTTGTAATTCACAGTTCAATTAAGGAACTGAAAAGATTACCTATCCTAAAATTAATGAAAGATGGAAAACTTCTCAGTTGGGTGCTCACTCACTTCACCATGACCCCCTTCCTGCCACCCAGAAATAGGCTAAATGGGCAGCAGTGAACTTGCAACCATAATCAGTTCTCACCAAGATAAGAAAAGAAAGGAGGATTTCATTTCTGCTCTTTCCTCCCCTCTTTAAACCTAGAAAACATTTTTATAATCTCATAACCTCAGAGCCTGGTTGGGATGAAGAGTGGAATTTCAGAGTTAGAAGTAGATTTCAGATGAACCCAAATATTTTCTTAACATTTAAATGTCTTTATTCAATTTGTA
Source organism: Marmota marmota marmota (assembly GCF_001458135.2). Taxonomy (NCBI): domain Eukaryota; kingdom Metazoa; phylum Chordata; class Mammalia; order Rodentia; family Sciuridae; genus Marmota; species Marmota marmota. The sequence continues at coordinate 7,434,880 of NW_026000101.1, read as the reverse complement.
ATTGATTTGGGACTTTTTTTCCTTATTTGCTTTTGTTTTTGTTTTGTTTAGTCTGAAAAGTTTTCCTTATTGGTATTACATTAATTTTCTTAGATGGTTGACTATTCTGGGTCAATTTCAAAGTTTTGTTGCTAGTTTAATACATAGCAATCTAAACAATAAAGAACACTTGAAAAACTTAGTCTGGATGTTAGTTTTTCTGAAAATGGCTTTGTTTTGCTGATGTAATGCTGCCTTGTCAGATTTCTAGTGCTCTATCCACATCCCTTTGTCAAATCTCATCATAAACGAAGGGTTAGGGGTTGGAAGATGTGAGTTGCAGTCTTGGGAGTTTGATAAGCTTCAAATTCCAAAACTGTCTGAATTATTTTTTTAAATATTTATTTATATATTTTTTTAATATTATTGGCGGACACAACATCTTTGTTTGTATGTGGTGCTGAGGATCGAACCCGGGCCGCACGCATGCCAGGCGAGCGCGCTACCGCTTGAGCCACATCCCCAGCCCCCTGACTGAATTATAATCAATTATCACAGACAGTTTTGTGAAAAGATGACTTCTTTATGAGAACAGTAGTGATAGAGTTTTTTTTTAAACCTAGAAGATTTAAAATTCTAATATATATTTTTTAAAAACCTTGGTGAATAGAAAGTGCTTATATTTGCATAAGGTTAGTAGTTTTATAAAACTTAATAGACATTAATATTAAGCTACAGAGTTTATTACTGAATTTATTCTGGCAGTTTATTTCCCTTTGTGTCGTGTACATGGCAAGATACCCCCTAAGTCAGAACCCGGTGATCACTGAATGCAGAATATGATGTGAATGATCCTCCCTACTCGAGTTATACAGCATTATAGTCTCTAAGAGCTGCTACTATTAAAATGAACATAATAAAAACAAACAAATCATGAAAAAGGAGTTATATATGAGGTTAGAGTTATATATGAGGTTATATATGAGCAGGATGCCAAAGCCAAGTCCAAATAGCTTTGGGTGTTTTGCCTAGGATCAGTTTCTTAGGTAGCACAATGGAAATGACCAAAGGCAAATGAAATGTAAGAATCAAAGTTCATTGTCACATCTGGGATTAAAGCCAGAGAGAGCAAACAAACAGAAAAGACAAGATGGTTATCAGATCCAGTGGTTTGGTGTTGTTGGGGCTTGGAACACAATACCCCAAACTATGGCACGTTGGCAGAGTGTGCACTATGAACTAAAGGAGATTGAACGGCCTTAGAAGCAAGATCTCAGCTATGGTTTGGATATAGTGTCCCCCACAAAGCTCATGTGTGAGATGATGCAAGAATTGGGTTATAAGAGCCTTAACTAATCAGCAGATTTGTTATTCTCGAATTTGGGACCCCCAATTGACCACCAGAGACCAAGATTGATGTAAGCAGCAAAGAGGTGTTTATTGCGAGCTAGTTCCGTCCTCCGCGCGCACACAGCAACTGGTGACGCTGAGAGGCCCCAGGCCCAGGGTTTGCAGCAGTTTTATACACTCTTTGGGGAAGGCAGGGACTTCACATACATCATAGCATCTCTTAGCAAATCATCACACACCGCGGGAAAATCAAACAATAACTCTAAAACATGATTAGCACATTCACTGGCAGGAACAAGTTGGGTAGGGGTGATTGGTTAGTACAAGAGGGGAATTCATTTGAACTGATTGGTTTAGGCCACGAGGGATATACATGCTAAACTACATGGTTTCCCAACATGTTATCAACCACCATAAACTACTGGGAGGGTCATCTGGCATCCCAGTTATTTTCCCTGTCTCATGCTGATTGGTGGCTGCTATAGGGTTGCTATGGGTCCTCATCTAGCCTGACTGAGTCAGGGATACCTGGCACAGCAGATCTCTCCTGTTATTTGTAGATAAACAACTCAGCAGGGTGGGTATGTGCCTAGGAGTGCTCTGTGGGTCTTTCCAAGGACAAAGGTCATGCCCCTTCCTTGGACAGGCTTTGCTCTGAGGTAGAGGCTGGTTTTTCAGATTAATCCACTGATATGAATTAACTGGGTGGTAACTGTAGATGGTAGGAAGTGGCTGGAGGAGGTAGGCTTTTAGGGTTTATGTTTTGCTCCTGATGAACAGAGAGCTCTCGCTCGCTCTCTCTCCCTCTCTTCTCTCTCTCTCTCCCCTTTCTTGTTTCCATGTCCTGAGCGCTGGTTTCCTCTGTATACTCTTCCCCTATGATGTTCTGCCTCACCTCCAGCTCAGAGCTATGAAGTAGGCTGTCTAGGACTGAGACCTCTGAAACTGTGAGTACCATATAAACTTTTCCTTCTTGATGTTGCTTCTGTCAGGTCTTTTGGCCACAGTGATGAAAAAACTGACTAAAACAAACTCTCTGACCTTCCCCTACACTTCTGTCTCTTGTCCCTCTTCCTTTGCCAAAGTGAATCATAGAAAACAGAATTCTTCCACAAGAAACCATAACCCCTTTCCCTAGAGCAAGGCATAAAATGTAAAAAGGTCAGTCCTCCTCTCCCTTGAAGGTTTCCATTCCAGAAGAATCATACATTCCTGGAGAAAGGAATACTGCACAGAGAAGCCCAGAAGAGTCAGAATGGACAGGTTTTGCTGGATATCCCCAACCACGTCCATTATCACTAGACTGTACCTTCAGCCCAATCACATTTCTGTACAGCAGACCATTCTTCATAAGCATAAAAACAGTTTTCCCTGGGTATTTGGATCTTCATTTCTGAAGGTTCACATGTCACATAAAACTTGATTAAATTTGTTCGGCATTTCTCTCATTAGTCTGTCTTTTGTTATAGAGGTTATATTGGCCATGACCTCTATGATGGATGAGGAAAGGTCTCACAGCTACAATGTATTCAAGTTTCTTATAAAGACATGGGGTCCCATCTCTGTGATTGTCTCATTATTCACAAAGACCCAACTTTATGAACTGATGTGCAATCCCACCCTTTCCTCTAACCCTATGCCAGTTCTCCAGTCTGAGTAGTGGCTGGTCTTTAAACTTTGTGGGAAGGTAGATGTGTAAGGATGCCACACATCTGAGGTATTGCAGAATCTGGCAGCAAGTTTTTAGTTTCACTTTTTGACCATTTCCCCAACCTTCAATTCCTGTCCATTAAACACTGTGATTGCTCTGATACCAGCGGGAATTCTTGAGCACTTCACCATTCTGAAGAATAGAAAAGATTATCTGCTTTTTGAGCCTAGCCTTTGGTAGTTGCATGGGTCATGGACCAGAGGCCTCATGATGTACCAATGGATATAGCAATGTGCCTTAGAGAGCTCCTAAAATAATGCTATGGGAAGGCATGTATAGGATATCTAGGCCAAGCTCTTGTAGTTAGATAAATAAACAGGATCCAGCCATCCCACTTCTCAGTTTATACCCAAAGGACTTAAAATCAGCATATTACAGTGACACAGCCATACCAATGTTTAGAGCAACTCAACTCACAATAGCTGAACTATGAAACTAACCTAGGTGCCCTTCAACAGATGAATGGCTAAAGAAAATGTGGTATATATACACAATGGAATATTACTCAGCTTTAAAGAAGAATGAAATTATGGTATTTGCTGGTAAATGGATGGAGCTAGAGAATATATATATATATATACCACATTTTCTTTATCCATGCTAAATGAAATAAGCCAATTACCAAAAACCAAAGCTGAAGGTTTTCTTTGATATGTGGATGCTTATTCACAATAAGGGGGAATGCTAGGAAAGAACAGTTACTTTACATTAGGGGAGTGAAGGGAGTATGGGGTAGGAAAGATAGTAGAATGAATCAGACAGACATTATTACCCTATGTACCTATATTACTTCATGACTAGTGGGATTCTACATCATGTATAACTAGAAGAATGAGAAATTATACTCCAATTATGTATGATGAATCATAGTGCATTCTACTCTCATGTAAAACTAATTAGAACAAAGTAAAAAATTAAAAAAAAATAAACAGGAGCATGAAAAGTAGATTGCTCTAAAGAACAGTCCATCAAATAATGGTTAACTTGCCTGCAGGAGAATTGTTCTTTTACTTAATTTAAAAGGAAATTATTGTATCCATTCATCAACTTGGACTTGGGCTTTTAGGAGACATATGTTATAAGACTTATAGAGCCCAGAACTGGTTGGCTTCAAGTGTCTCTATTTAGCCGGGTGGTGAGTACAATGTGAAATAAGTTCTGGGAGAATATCTATTACTTAGTGGCCAAATTTTCTGCCATGTGATTTGCTAGACACCTCCTAAAAGAAAGCCCCTGCTTGAACTTGCAGGGAGGGCAGGCAAACCATTGTGGTTTACAAAAACAGCCCCAGTGCTTGCCTAGCAGGCATGAGGCCCTGGGTTCGATCCCTGGCACCACATAAAAATAAAAACAAATGAAATAAAGGTACTAGCTCATCTACAACTTAAAAAAAAATATATATATATATATGGGGCTGTAACTCTACTACATTTGCCACCTGGCCCGTTCTCAGATTTTCTTCACTTCTCTGACTCAGGTTAGCAGTTCAGCCTCTGAGAACTTCTACAATGCCATGCATTTCCTGCTACTCTGCCACTTCTTATGGTATACAATCACTTGTCTTTGTGCTACTAGAGCAAAGATTTCTGAGAGCCTTGAGGTGTTCTTCACCTGGACCAAAGGTTGGTTAGGCACATGAACCAGCCTTTTGGAATTTCCCCTCAAATATTTCACAGGAGTCCATTGTAGGCAGTGAAGGTGGAGGTATATAACCACTGAACCATTTGCCATGCCACTTCTCCTGAATGGCAGTCTCTAAGGGAATTGATGTGTTTTCAGCTTTATCCTCATGACCAAGCAGCCAGTGGAGAATAACTGTTCAATGAATTGTGAGCTGGTTTTAGGTAACCTTGCCTCCCAGCCTGAGTTCTGGAGAGATTATACATATTAGCTCCTAGCCAGGCCCTTCCAGACATGTCTACAGCTCAAATTATATGTTTGCTCAAGCAAAAACACCAGAGAAGAACCTTACTCCTGTTTAGGTGAAAATGTTTTTCCCTTTCAGGAAGAAGAGGAGAGCCCTTGGCATTGCACAGGTTGAAGAATCTAGAGGCAATATGGGATTTGATACTCTCCTGTATTTTCTAAACAGTACTGCCCCCTGAGATTAAAAACAAAAAGAAAGAAAAAAGCAATTGACACTAAAAATTGATCATCCCTAAAGCCTTAGATTACTGGCACTTAAAGACAAGCCACAGGCTGATAATTATTAACCTCATCTACCTAGAGGGAGTTATTTGAGAAACAGACTCCCGGAGAGTACAGGACTAAGGAAATTACCTATAGTTTAGCTATTGTGTCTCAGGGTTCCAGAAGAAATATCTGACTGAGCCAATGACATAACAATGCCTTTGGTTAGATTACAAACCATACATGATTTAGGATAGGTTCACTATGCTACTCCCTGGACAAAGGGAAAAACCTAGCTTGTTCGACGATCTCATCTCTCCTCTCATGAATTTTTTTTGAAATATAAAGTTTTAAAAAGTCAAGTATATATATTTTGAAGATATATATATATATATATATATATATATATATATATATATATAAACTGCACAAGTCAAAAAGTATCAATCTATGAATTTTTACAGAGTGAACCCACCGACATAATGACACAGAACCAAAGGCTCAGAAGCCCCCTTCTGCCTCAGGAACAGCCACAATCCTGACTTCTAGTTCCAAAGACTAATTTGTCTTTTTTTTTTTTTTTGGTACCAGAGATTGAGTCCAGAGGAACTTAACCACCGAGCCACACCCCAGCCCATTTTTATACTTTAGTTAGAGACAGAGTCTTGCTGAGTTATTTAGGGTCTCGATAAGTTGCTGAGGCTGACTTTGAACTCATGATCAGCCTCCATAGCTGCTGGGATTACAGGGTGTGTCACCGCTCCCAGCTTAGTTTTGTCTATTTTTGAACTCTTAGTAGATGGGATCACACAGAATGTTTCTTTTTAAATCTCTAGCTTCTTTATTTTAACATTAAGTTTGTGAGATTCATTGATGTTGAGGTAGGTAACATCATATCATTCAATCTCATGGATTATTGTGGGGTGTATATATTACTTTTGATGACCATTTGGGATTGTTTTGTTTGGGGATATTATAAACAGTGCTGTCGCGAACATTTATGTCAACGTTTTTGGTGAACAAATGCCCCTTTAGGATTGGAATGGTTAGATAAGAGAATATGTATATGTTCACCTTTAGCAGGTACTCCAGTTTTCCAAAATGGTTGTACCAATTTATACTCTCACCAATAGTGTAAGAATTCAAGTTGTTTTATATTTCACCAGTATTTGGTATTATCTTCTTTATTTGAGCCATTTTGAAAACCTACCTTACTATAGTTTTGATTTGCATTTTCATGAGGACTTCTGAAGTTAAACACCTCTTTGTGTGTTTGTTGGTTTTTTGAATATCCTTTGTTTTTTTTTCTTGTAGTGCTGGGGATGGAACCCAGGGTCTTATGCATGCTAAGGCCTCTAATGCTGGGCTGTACCCCCAGCCTTTATATACTCTTTTGTGAAATTCCTGTTAAAATCTTCTGCTTATTTTTGTATTGAGATTTCTTAAAAATTGATTATATTTTATTAGCTTATATGACTACTTTATATTTTCTGGGTAAGGGTCCTTTGCTGGAGAGAGTATGTTCGTATGCATATACATATATATGTATATGTATGTGGACTTCTATTTTGTGCTTGTCTTTTTGCTCATTTTTTTTTAGAAAGAGAGAGACATTTTTAATATTTATTTTTTAGTTTTTGGCAGACACAACATCTTTGTATGTGGTGCTGAGGATCGAACCCGGGCCGCACGCATGCCAGGCGAGTGCCCTACCGCTTGAGCCACATCCCAGCCCTCTTTTTGCTCTCTTAATAACATCTTTTGATAATTGGAAGTTCTTAATTTTAAGGCAATACTGTTTATGGATTTTTTTTTCTCCTAGGGCTCAGCTTTTTGTGAGCAGGCATCTTGAGTTGGCTCAACTTTTTACCTGTCTGGGAGAAATCCTTATTTGGACCCTGCCAAACTATCATCAGTAGTTTTTTATGGCCCAAAACTTGTCACTGCAGTGTCTTCTTGCTTTATTGGCTTGAATTTATCTTATCTGATCCTTCTTTGTTGGTGACATTTGACTTTGTTCTGCTTCAGTCAGCAGACTATCCCTCTTCTGTCCTTAGGCTGGATTTCTTTGTCTCGGGCTATGATCTAACTGACCAAACTTTCCAACCACCCATTCCAAGTAGCCAGTCTCCATCTCCTTCATGTCTAATTTTATCCTCAGCTTCTCTCTGGATATGGTTTTGCAGCACCTGTTGGCCTAGTTGTCCTAACCTCAGTCTAGCAGGGAACATCCCCTTATTTAGAAGACACCCTGCCTAACCCTTTCTTTACTGTGGCATCTCCAAGTTAGGTGAATTTAGAGGATCAGAGGCCCTGTCAAAGATTTTTCTGCACTGAGGTAGTTTTATTTCAACATAAGTGACTGCCAGCTGAGAGAATATGAAAACATCCTCCTGATGATGCATATTCTGATATTTGGATACTTGATGAATCTCTTGAGGTTAGATTCCTTTTTTTGCTCAAATATCAGGTGTACCTTGTGTTCTCATGACTGGTGTGTTGGTGTAATCAAGCCTCCTCCACAAATCACTGACATTTTATGGGTTCTCAGGCATATACATGTGCATTTTTTTTCAAACCTCATCCACCAACCCTGTTTTCTAATCTCTGTTCTTTTCATCTTCTGGTGTAACAAGATGAAAATGACATTTCAAAATTCCAGTTAGAACTTCTAAGATAAAAGATGTTACTTCCACATTCTAAAAAGAGAGAGTCGACTGTCTATGTGGGACTCAATAAAAGATAACTGGTCTAGAGAACTTTACTTTCAACAAATAGCCCAAGTGGTCAAAAAATTGAAAGGGAATTTATGGAATGAATTCAGAGAGCAGAGTTCTTTGCTTTTCTATTTTTCTCTCTATGAGGAAATATGTGCTTCCCTCCCCCCAGCCAATTCAGACTACGTAAAACAGATGGAGGATTATTTTCTCTCATAACAGAACGTCTGAGAGACATAACTGATAAATTTAGTTATCTGCTATTTTCTCCCATAGTCATAAGATGGCTGTCCCTGTTCAGGGCTGGAAAAGGACCAATGTCAAGGGCACGGGTCTCTTTTTATTAGGGATGTCACTTTTTTTTTTCATTGATCTATTTTTCTGTTCTTTCACCATTACCATTCTGTCTTTCCAGCTTTATAATTCACCTTGAGGTCGACTAGTGTTAAGCCTCCCGTTCTCCACTTTGTTTTAGGAAGCATAACAGCAGAACTATAGATGTGCATTAGTCATCTTATGGTGTCAGCCATGAGTGTAGATGTCAAGAAACCTTGCTTTGTGGAGGTCCAGGGCATAGATGAGTCAGCAGCGGGGGGCTTGCCATAAAGGATATCAATAGCCCAAACAACAAAACAAAAAACCCAAACTCAAAAACTATAACCAACACTTGCCAGCTAGAAAATCTTTGTTCCTTTTCTCTTACTCTCCTTGACCTTTGTTCCTTTTCTCACCACAGGGAACATGGAAGATGGAAGGGGCAAAAGATGAAGAAAGATTGGAAAACTTCATCTACTTTTCCCCCCACTGAAAGTCTCTGTGACTAAGCACTTTGTAGCTACTTGGGAGGATGAGGCAGGAAGATTGCAATGTGGAGGCCAGCCTGGGCAAGTCAGTGAGGCCCTAATTCAAAAACAAACAACAACAACAACAAAAAACAACAAAACAAAACAACAACATCAACAACAACAACAAACAAAGGAGAAGAGCTGGGGATGTAGTTCAATGGTAGAACACTTGTCCAGTAGCACAAACCAAAGCAAACTAAAATAAAACAAAACAAAAAAGAAAGTCTTTAAAGAGATATACAAGTAGCTGGTAGGAAGGGAGAAGTTCCAAATCAGATGGAAGACTGACATTTTAACTATGTTGAATGTTTTTTTTTTCTCCTTTTAAAATATCTTAAGTGATAACAAAGCAATGAGATCTGCTGATAATGTTAAAAGGACAGGATGACCTTATCAATTATTACCAAGTTGTCTTCCTAGCTCTCATCTGCTGGAAGGACTTTTCCTTGCTATAGGGAAGCTGGATGTGTCGGGAAATTTTAGAAGTATTTCTAAAATTTTACAAGGAAAATTTTAGAAGTATTTAGGTTTGTTGAAAAGGAGAAAATTCAGTAGGTGTACTTAGGCTAGACTGATTGTAACATAATAAATAAATTATAGTCTGTTGTTGACTGTGTTTATGACTTCTCTCTGGCCATTAAAATTGGTTAAATAAAATAATTATACTGCACACCTCTTGGGATGTCTGCGTGGCTCCTTGCTTTCTCAGGAAATTGTGCTGATACTTAGGGATGTTTCAGATACAAATCATGTGGTCCAGCCCTCCCATCAGAGCTGATTAACCAGAAGAGGACATCTGTCCCATTCAAGGGCAGGCAGGGTCTCTTCTGTTAGTACTGAACAAGAGGCTGAGGGATGTTGACATTGAGTATCATCAGTGACCATGCCCACCTGCTGCTGCTGGCCCCAGAAATTCTCTGTTTCTTCCTCTTCTTGGTAGTTATTGCTCACCTCTTCTCTGCTTTCATGAAATTCCCTGGTAGCCTTTCAGTATATTCTTCACTTGGCTTAAGTGTCTCAGAATGGTTTTCTATTACTTGTAATCCAAGGTACATTTTTTAAGTGTCCATTGAACTTTCAAAATTCTGATGTTCTGTGACTTAATGAAGTCATTAACCTGCAGTGTCATTAACCACAGAAAGTAGGCAGGTATGGCACTGGTAAGTGACTGCAGTGTTGACAGTCCTTGCAATGATGAAACAGGCTTTTAATTAGGCAAACTTGCACTTGTTGCATATGGGGAACATTTTTGTTTTGTTTTGGTACCAGGGATTGAACTCAGGGACACTTGACCACTAAACCACATCCCCAGTCTTATTTTACATTTTTATTCAGAGATGGTTTCGCTGAGTTGCTTATTGCATTGCTTTTGCTGAGTCTGGCTTTGAACTTGTGATCCTCCTGCCTCAGCCTCCAGAGCTGCTGGGATTACAGGTGTGCGCCACTGCATCTGATATTTTATTTTTTAATTTTAAAATTTTTTATATTTTTGGCACCAGGGATTAAACCCCAGGGCTGTTTACTACTGAGCCACATTCCTGACTCTTTTTATTTTTTATTTTGAGACAGGGTCTTGCCAAGTTGCTTTAGAGCTTTGCTAAATTGCTGAGGCTGGTTTCCAATTTAGGATCTTCCTATCTCAGCCTCCTGAGCCTCTGGTATTAGAAGTGTGCTCCACGGTGCCCAGATTGTTTAATTGTTTTTATTAGAGGAGTAAATGATTTTTATAGAAAAAGATTTTAGTTCCATTGTAAAAAATAAGTGTAAAAAATAAGTCATATTCCATTGTAAAAAATAAGTCATATTTGCCAAGACACAATGTCAAAGGCACTATAATTAGATACATACTGAATCTAATGAGTTGAATGCATTCTATAATAACCAATATCCAATAAGTGTTGGTTTATCACTTAAACCTCATGAGACAGTATTTCACTGTACTGACTAAATGCAGTGGATATTTTGAGAGGAACTGGTGCTCTCTAGTTAATTATCCTTGACAATCCTGAATATTATAAAGTTTGAACTCAAAGTACACATATTTTCCTTATATACCATACAATATAATTGGATACAGTTTAGGGATCCTACATACAGTGTAGTTATCAAGTGCCTATCAAAATATCTTTAGAATGAAAATGCCCAACCAGAATACCAAAGTTTAGAAGTGCAATTGACTTTTTAATATGACACTTATTAATCATGGATTCTTCATGTCTTTTAAAAAGTTATTGTTGTAGATTTCCTAAAATGAAAGGCATGCCACTCAGTGGATGGGAAGCAGTATTGCAGGAAAGAAATGGCCAAGATTACATTTATGATACTGAAGTTAGGACTTTGTCATTTGAGCCAGGGAGATGGATGAGCAAACTAAAGAAGGGATATGAGAGTTGCTCTAGAATTAACCTGATGATTAATATTAGTGGCATGACCACAAAGTTTGTATTAATAGAGGCACACACTGCTGAAGGAAGCATTTATTCATTTATAACATAGTTCTGAGCCAGGGATGATTTTGTGCCCTTCCCCCTGCCCACTCTGGGGACATTTGGCAATATCTAGAGATATTTTTGGCTGTCACAACTGGTATGTGTGTGTGTACGTGTGCATGTCCACACTACTGGCATTTAGTGCTACCGATTCTGCTAAATATCCTATAATGCATAGGATGGCCCCCTACAACAAAGAATCCTTCAGCCCAAAAAGTCAACAGTGAAGCCTCTGAGAAACCTAGCTTATAAAAATTAGTTTTACATGTTTTTGAACTCAAAAGTAGTTCAAATAGATCTTGTCAGAATTCTTTAACAGATATTAATACAATTAGACCACTTTTGTTTCCTAATGAATAAATTATACTTTATAATTTGGATTCATTTTTATCAGCAGTAAGTATTCAATTTTGTAAACTAATTTCAGAATTCAGGAAAGTTTAAATTTTCACATGTAATTTCCTCACATCTTGCCTTTCCTCCTTATTGATTCAAAGTTCTCCCTCCTTCTATTCCCCATTTTTTTTCTGCTGTGCCCCATTTCATTAGACTAAATGCACTGACCAAAAGCAAATATAATAAGCAAATTTAAAATATGGATAGAATCTGTCTTTTTGTGATATCACTATTCCTTTTCTTTATATCTTTTCTAAAAATAAGCTTTAGGCAGAAGTACCCAAGCTTATTTCTATAGTATTGAAATGATCAAATTACTTGTAGACTCTGATGTGATTAATTCCTTTCTGTTGGAATTGATTTGTTTTAAGGTGACTAAAATGCTTGATTTACTGTCTTAAAAATAATCTTGGCCAGGAGCCCTAGTGCATACTTGTAATCCTAGCTGGAGGCTGAGGAAGGAGAATAGCAAGTCCAAGGCCAGCCTGGGCACTTTAATGAGATACTGTCTCAAAAAAACAAACCAAGCCAAACCAAACCAAAAAAGGGGCTGAGGATGTAAGTCAGTGAAAAACAAAAACAAACAAACAAAAAAACAAAACAACTTTGGTATTTTACACTGCTGCCCTACTGGTTTTAATAACAAATTATACCCCGGAATGATACCGAACAGACACTTGTCTTAGAGATGTAAGGATTATTTTATATAATTCTTTCTTATAAGTTCAAGGATGAAACATATTTTGTGAAATTTAAGACTGTTAAAGTATTTTAAAAATTAGGAAATAATATCCAAGTTCTTCCCCTAAATTCACTATAATTCCAAAGAAGGCAACCTATGAAAAGAATGGAAAGAATTGATTTAAACATAAAGGTATAAATAAATACAGGTGTTTCTTCTTATTATTTAGTCTTACTAGAAAGCATGCTACAGTTTTAAAAAACTTTCTCTTGGGCTGGGGATGTGGCTCAAGCGGTAGCACGTTCGCCTGGCATGCGCTGGGGTGCTGGGTTCGATCCTCAGCACCACATAAAAATAAAATAAAGATGTTGTATCCCCAGAAAACTAAAAAATAAATATTAAAAAAATTCTCTCTCTCTCAAAAACAACAACAAAAAACTTTCTCTATAGGAACTTCCTTAAAAACCACAGATGAAAAGTATTTTAACATCTACTCTTCCATGATAAGTAATAAAATGTAGAAATCTGTTCCAATTTTCCTGTTTTAAACTGAGTGTTTATGATAGTGCTTCTGACATCTGGGAGAATGCTTGGTTTAGAACAGACATGCAAAAAAATTGTTAAATAATTTTAAATCAATGGTTAAATATTTAGATAAAAATAAAAAACCAAGGAGAGTTTCTCTTCCAGCACATACTCCCACGCGGCTGTTACCTACTTAGTAGCTGATAGTCTTTGTATTTTCATTTTCCTGGTGCCAGCATGATCTGTTGGCATGTCAAATAAAACGTGCCAAACTCGACTTTTCTTTTTACCCAGATCACTCTTCTTTCCTAGTTCTCTTTGTGATCATAATGTTATTGCTCATTCCTCCTTCCCTTGACAAACGATGCTTCCTTTGCTGACTTTACAGGTGGAGATGACCAGCCCTATTCTGCTCCTAGGGCACCTGGGCCTCTATTCCTGCTGCTCTTGGCTTCCCCTATCTTTTTCTTGGATGGGTGAAGATTCTCGGATTTTCCCTGTCTCTAGTGTTCTCACCAAATTTCTTCCCTTGTTGCTTGACTGTACCTCCATCCTCCGCAAAACAACCCGGGTCTGCACAATGGTTAAGAATAAAGGATTCTGACTTGGATAGGCCTGAGCGCAATGTAGCGATTAATCTGAGGTTTAATTATAGGGCCAAGTCACTTGTTTTAATGCCTGCTGTCCAAGGACTTAACTTCGTTTTCAACCTCACTTCTCACTTCGTTGTCTGACAAAATACCTCCCTCCTTCACCTAACTTCCAGATCTGCCCCAGCTTTTAAAGTACAACTCTTTTGTCACTCAGCCTCTTCTCTGGAATAATCTTTCTCACACGAACTTTGACTATTTTTTTTTTGCGTTAAAAACATTTTTTTTTTCCCTGTTGGGAAAGAGCAACTTTCATAAGACTAGAATGTTGTTTTATTTTGTATATCTAATAAGTCACAATGTGACTTGCAATGGGATTGCTCAATAAAAGGTGAATGACATCAGTTAACATAAAGAAATGTGACCCTGAGCGTCTCCCCAAGAGGGCCCAGCTTCGCTCATCTGCGCTTTCTCTCGAGCCTGGCACGATCAGGTTCAGCACCAAGAGGACACTGAACCCTTATTAGGAGAATAAGGCAGCCGGCTCGCCGCGTTCCCGCGCCTGAGACTCCCTAACGCGCCGCCCCGCCCCGCCCCT
>NW_026000101.1:7419035-7420637 GCF_001458135.2 Marmota marmota marmota | reverse complement strand
GGCCGCCGCGGTCGGTCGTAGCCATGGACTCTTCGTGGGAGGATCTGACGCTGGCCTTCTCCCGCACGTCCATGTTTCCCTTTTTTGACATCGCCCACTATCTGGTGTCCGTGATGGCGCTGAAGCACCGGCCGGGTGAGTGTGGGCGCTGCGGACCCGCCCCCTCAGCTTCCAGTCTCGGGGATGACGGACTCAGTCCAGGGGCAACCGGGGGCCGCTGTCCGGGAAGGATCCGATAGTCTAGTGGGAGGGCGCCCTGAAACTGCCTGGCTGACCCCCCCTTTAGTAAGAAGGGAAACTGAGGCCGGGAGGGCGGAGGCCGGGTACTAGACCGTGGAGGCTAGGCGCCGCTTCCGTGGCTTGCGGGGTTGGCGGGGCTCCCGGGCCGGTGCGGAAGCCGCTGCCGCGCAGTCGGTCTCCTGGTGGTACCAGCGCTTCCCTGGACGGTGTTTCAAAGTCACCGGAGAGCTAAGCTCCCAGTCCCCGCACGTCTCCGACCTAGCCTCCGGGAGTAAACAGGTGGTCCTTGCCTGTTGGGAAAGTTGTGCAAACACGTGAGCCGCAGGCCTCCCTTTGGTGGGCACACTGATGTTCCCCTTAACGCGGTGTCCTTCTTGACACCTGCTCAGCACGTTAGGATGACTGTCAGAAGCCAGTGATTCCTGTTTTCATTGTCACCAGTGACTTTTGTACAAGTGAGAGTCGCTGGGCATCTAGTTTCACACGACTCTGTGGAGTGGGGATGTGGTCTTGTGGTTTGAAGACCTTTGGAGCTGTTAACCAAGGAGCAGTATTTCTATTTTCTATCTTACATTCAGGATATTTGCTCCTATATTGCTTTACTTTTGTTGTTATTCCACCTTCCCTTTATATTTTGTGCATCTCTTCTTTCAAGAGGCCAAGCATTTCTGTCCATTTTCCATGTGTTCATACCATCTTTAATCCGCCTTGTTCTACAAATAGTTAATGAGTGAAGATTTGAGGTTGATGCTGTATCTCTCCTAGATATTACTGGTTGTCTCAATTTTTGGAACTTAGAGTATTTTTTTTTTTAAACTTATATTGGAGTTTGTAACTCAGTCTGAATCAATTGTTTGGTAGAGATTTTGACCTGGACAAGGGTAGTATTACTATACTAATTAATGTAGGATAGATAATCTGTATACGATACTGCTTCCTTAGTCTGAAAGGAAGTACATTTTGTTACTGCCCCATACTCAGAATTTGATATTTTCTTGCATTGGGTAAAAGGTTCTCAAAGTATGGTTGAGGAATCCACAGGGTTCTCTGACACTAACTTGTTAAAATTATATTCACAATAATATTCAGGTATTATTCATTTTTTTCACTGTGATTTTTTTACATGTGTATAGTGGAGTTTTCTAAAGACTACATGACTTATAAATTGTGATACTGTAAGAGATTGAAGAGTATAAGAATCCTGCCAGCTGTTTTCTGTTTGAAGCCAGACATTAAGGATTTGCTACAACAGAAAACAGTGTACTTTTTCTCACTAATTGATTTTAGCTTTGGAAAAAAAGTCATTTTTCATAAAGAATCTGTTAACATTTAGTGCATTTATTATTTTTAAAATGAATATAG
>NW_026000101.1:7383367-7418417 GCF_001458135.2 Marmota marmota marmota | reverse complement strand
TTGAAGTCAGTTATTTTTAAAGGTATAATTTATATACAGTATATTTTTTTTTTGAGAGAGAATTTTTTTTTAATATTTATTTATTTTTTTAGTTTTCGGTGGACACAACATCTTTATTTTTATATGTTGCTGAGGATTGAACCCAGTGCCCCGCGCATGCCAGGGAGGGTGCCCTGAAACTGCCTGGCTGACCAATGAGTTTATACCGCTTGAGCCACAACCCCAGCCCAGTATATTCTTTTTTAATATAAAAATTTAACATTATCATATATAAAATATATTAATTTTAATATAAAGTTCTATGATTTTGAAAATAGTCTTATAACCACCATTACAATCAAGATGTAGAACATTTTGTTCACCTACCCCAGATTTCCTTCTGCTCCTTTGTAGACAGTCCTCCTTCAACTCCTGGCAACTATTCATTAGCTTAAAATTTTTAGTATATAAAGGGGTCAGAGTCCCCCAAAATCTGAGAATTACTTGGATAAATGAATGCTAATATAGTGTTATATAGAGAGTAACAAATATTTTTTTCTAGTACCAGTCCTTGTAAAGAGGTAAAAATGATAGAATTCACATGAGTGTACCTGTTTATACTTTCCCTGGAAATGTGTTAGACTCCTTATTTCCTTTGACATTGTTGACTATTTTCAGTCCTCAGTACCTTGTCATTTTCATGATCAGAAAACAGTTTTCATTTGCATTTGTCAGGGTTACTAATGAGTTTATACTTCTTAGGTTTATTGAACACTTGTATTTCATGGCTGTAAGTTTCTTAATATCTTTTGACCATTTTTTTTCTATTGGGTTGTAGGTTGTTGTCTAATTGTATTAATTTTCTTTATGTATCATGGGTGGCTAATTGAATTTGTTTTCCTCCAAGACCTTTATTAAGCCTCTAGACTGTCTGTAATTTTGCTTATTTTCTTTATTTAGCCTTTCAGTTTTTCTGAGTTACTGAAATCCTTCAAGTGAATTCTTTTTGGCTTAAGTTTGTCATAGGTTTTTTTTTGTTTGTTTGTTTGATTTTTACTTGTAGCCAAGAACCCTGTATTTTATAGCCTCTATATTGAGGAGTATTGATATAAAGTGTTTAATACTGGTGATTATAGTGAGTGGCTTTGTTCTCATGATTTTAATGAGAATATTTTTAAAGTTTCATCAAATGTGATGTTTTACTGTAGGGTTTTAAGAGGCATAGTTAACAGTTTTATTTTAATCTTAACTTTCTAGGTTGTCCCTATATCTTTATCACCATCCTGGTGGAGAAGGTGACAAATTTTGTTAATGATCCCCCCCCCCCTGAAATCCATTGAGATGATCATTTGTATTGGTTTTTCTATTTAAAAATGTAATGGGCATGGTAGCTTAGGCTTGTAATCCCAGCAATTCTGGTGGCTAAGGCAGGAGGATTATAGGTTAAAGAATAGCTTGGGCAATTTACCAGGACCTGTCTCAAAATTAAAAAGAGCTAGCGATATAGTTCACTAGTAGAGCACCCTGGGGTCAATCACCATTACTAAAAGGGGAAAAAATGTAGTGAAAAGATATTCATAGATATTTAAAAAATGATGAACCATTCCTATATTTTAGGAATAAACTTTACTTGTTTGATGTATTTAGTTTTCAGGAATTTTGATTGCTAATACTTTATTTAAACTTTTTGTATTTATGTTTATAATGGGAATTTTCCCATCAAATCTTTTTCTACTTTGGGTACCAAGGTTATGCTGTTTTTGTAAAATAGATTGGGAAGCTTTCCACTATTTTATATTTATTATTTATTTTTAGCTCAAGATAGTTTATTTAATAGGCATTCCCTATACTTTTTTTTTTTTTTGGAGAGGGGGTGGTACTGGGGATTGAACCCAGTGATGCTTTATTATTGAGCCATGTTCCCACCCTTTTTTATTTTTTATTTTGAGACAGGGTCTCGATAAGTTGCTTAGGGCCTCATTGAGTTGCTGAGACTGGTTTTGAATTTGCGATCCTCCTCCATCAGCCTCCTGAGCTGCTGGGATTACAGGCATGCATGCACCACCATGCTTAGCTCATTACTTATTCCTAGGTATTTGTTTTAGTCAGCTTTTTCAATGCTGTGACCAAAAAATTTGACAAGAACAATTTTAGAGGAGGAAAGTTTATTTTTGCACTGATTGTTTCAGAGGTCTCAGTCCATAGATGTGTGACTCCATTCCTCAGGGACCAGGTGAGCCTGAATGGGAAGAGTATGGTGGAGGAAACTTTCACTCAGGACATGGCCACTAATAAGCAAATAGAGAGACTCCACTCTCCAAGGACAAAATATATACCCAAAGGCACTCCCAGTGACCCACTGCCTCCAGCCATACCACCCTATACCTGCCTAAAGTGACAGGTAGTTAATACTTATTAGGATTCATCATGGTGTAGGTTAAGACTCATAATCCAATTATTTCACCTCTAAGCTTTTTGTGTTCTTACACATGAGCTTTTGGGGAACAGTGTTTATATAAACCATAAACAGTATTCAATAGACTTAAAATATGAAGCTGTTTCTTGGTCCATTTTAATGAGTGAATCTTTTTTTTTTTTTATAAAAAAATTCAGTCTTAAGTCATTTTTGGCAATTTACATTTCTCTCAGGAATCATTTGTTTCCTTTAAATTTTGAAGTGTATTGGAGTAAATGTGAACATTATTTCTAGAAAATTTCTCTGGATTTGTTAGTAGTTGATTCTTTAAAATTTTTTTTAATGTATATATATTTTTAGCTGTAGTAGGACACAATACCTTTATTTTATTTATTTATTTTTTTATGTGGTGCTGTGGATGGTACCCAGCGCCTTGCATGTGCTAGGTGAGCGTTCTACCGCAGAGCCACAACAACCCCAGTCCCTAGTAGTTGATTCTTAAATGTTATACACTTTAATTTGACTCTTCTGGATCTTTTTTTCTTATGTCCAGTGATAAATTTTTATAGCCTCTGATTTACCTTTTTTTTCTTCTAACTCATTTAGATTAAGATATGTTTGTCCAGATTCTTGTTGGTAGCAGCAAGTAGCTTATATGCTCTCTTTATATGTGGTCAGCTAGACTTTTTCATATTTAGAACTGAAGAGTGGATATGTGGTACTTCCAGTCCAATGCCTAGTTTCTCTTAGTTTTACTTAGTATATATATATATACACTCTGCTTAACTGGCAACTTTTCTTATCCCCCAGAGACTGATTGTCTAGAACTCAGATCTATAGTAGTATAATAAATCTACAGTTCATGTATGTGCTGCTCTCAGGATTCTTATCTCTACACTTTCAAACATGTTACTTTTTGAGACTTAATTTTGAAATATTTTCTATCTTTGCTAATACCTCACTCCCCAATTTTTTATCCTTTATATCTTATCATTGTAGTTTCTGCCTAGAGCATAAAAATGCTAGTGGAGGCTAGAAGGAAAAGGGGATTAACTCTTTATACCTGAGGTTTGGAGACGGTTATACCTCGTATTTGGTTTAGATTTTGAAGTGTATTGGAGTAAATGAAATGAAAGATAATTCTCCCATTTCTCCACTGTGTGATTTTTTAAAAAAATTAAAACAACATTTTTTTAGTTGTTGATAGAACTTTATTTTTCTTTGTTTATATGTGGTGCTGAGAATTGAACCCAGTGCCTCACACATGCTAGGTAAGTGCTCTACCACTGAGCCATCACCCCAGCCTCCATCCACTGCGTGATTTCTACTTCATAAACAAAGATGTAAAACACAGGGTATGAATTGGATTTTTTTCCCCTTAGTTTACCTCCATTTGTCTTAAAATCAACTATAGTTTTCCCTGAATTCTGGCATTTGATTTTCAGCTCCCCCAGTCCCTTTATCTCCTGGGCATTTTATTAGGAAGTTGTAATATGCTGCTTAGGGAGTACTAGTGAGAAGCCATTTTTTTACATTACCAACTTAATCTATTTTATCTTACATTTAAAATCAGTCTTTTTTCTTGTTAAATCTTCATTAAAATAAACATTTCTTCAAGCCCATATTCATATACAATTGCCATCTACTATGACTTCTGAAAACAATCTACAATTATTTCTTCTATGCATGAAATCTATTATTGCACTCTACATTCTCTCAACATTTTGCCAACCTCTCTTAAATCCTATATAGTTCAGTTAAACAAATTCTATATAGTACAGTTTTTGAAACTGTACTATACTATATTTATCAGGCTCTATATTAGATGTTGAGGATGCCAGAATAAAGGCTGCTCTTTTTTTTTTAATTTGTTGAAAGCTACTCTTACAATCCTAAAGAAACCCAACTGCTCATTCTTCTTGCTTTTTTGGACAGTGTCTCATAAGATTGAACTGTTGTTCTTATGTAGTAGAAATAGTTATCATTGGTTTTGTATACTGCAGAATATTTCTGTATAATTCTAATCGTCATACATTTCTGTAATATGGGTATCACTGAACTCAAGGGTACTCAACCACTGAGCCACATCCCCAGCCCTTTTTTTTTAAATATTTTATTTAGAGACAGAGTCTCACTGAGTTGCTTAGTGCCTTGCTATGTTGCTGAGGCTGTTTTTGAACTCGTGATCCTCCCACCTCAGCCTCCCAAGCCACTGGAATTACAGGCATGAGCTACCACACCCTGCTTAGAACTAGTTCTTGACTCCAGATTTGGCTAATTCTAAACTTTCTAAACCATCTGTGTTCTCTCTTTGCAGGCCCAGTGTTCCTGGTTTCTTAATATTTACAATTTAGCAATGAACTGTCTTTTGACATGTTATTAATCATGGGAGTTATTTTCTCCCATGATTTCTGTCACTTCCACATCACAAACCAGGTTCTTATTTGTTTTAGGAACTAAATTGAGGGAAAAAGCTTGTCATAGTTCCATTCTCTAATTGGTGGGAAATGAAAGGGCTAATAAGTTAAAAATTTATTACTCTGGGCATTTTGGACAGATGGCAGTGCTTGTGACAACACAATTTTGCCATCTTTGTGAACCCCTTATAAAGAAGCCATGCATGGTGTTGTATGTCTATAATTCCAGAGGCTCAGGAGGCTGAGACAGGAGGATTGTGGGTTCAAAGCCAGCTTCAGCAATGGCAAGGCACTAAGCAACTCAGTGAGACTCTGTCTCTAGATAAAATATAAAAAATAGGGCTGGGGATGTGGCTCAGTGGTTGAGTGCCCCTGAGTTCAATCTCTGGTACCAAAAAAAAAAAATATTTATATATATATATATACACACACACACACACACACACACATACTTATATGTGTATATACATATATATTTATAATTTTAAAATTATATTTTGATAATTATGCATTTATATATACACATATACATTTTAAAATATGTATTTTAAATTATATATATTTATTAGTACAAAAGTTAAAAAGGTACAGACCAATGAATTTTCAAAATTAGTACATCTATGTAATCAATACCCAGATAGTAATAGACCATTCACAATCTTCAAGAAGCTTCCTTTATTATATGATTAAAAAAAATGTAATAGTTGCTACCAGTATGTAGGAAGGGATGTCTCAGAAATGGCAGTTCATAATTTACTTTTGTAAATTTAGAGATTATGCTTGAATATATTTAATATTTTTTTGAGTGATCTGAGATAAAACGCTGGCCAGTGAATTTTTTTAAGAATTTCTTTTTTAGTTATAAATGGACATAATACGTTTATTTTGTTTATTTTTTTTATGAGGTGCTGAGGATCAACCCAGTGCCTCACACATGCTAGACGAGTGCTCTTCCCCTGAGCCTCAGTCCCAGCCCCCAGTCAGTGAGTTTTTTGGTAGAAAGATCTCATAAAGCTAGTCAGGAGGCCAGTGTCTAGTTTAAACTCTTCCATTAATGGACCAAGTAGTCCTAAGAACTTAAAACTCAGTATTTTATTTGTGCAATGAATGTGCAGTACTAGAATATCTAACTGAGGAGTTTCCTCTCTACAGGGTTCTCAGTTTGGGCTGTAAAGAGCTTTTCCTCCAAGTTAGTAAATTTAAATACTTTTAGCTTATTCTTTGGTTCCCCAGAGTGGTAATTGCTTTCTGCAGCTGATACCTATGTAATAATATTTACCTTTTGCCTTTCAACCACTTATGAAGCAAGTTTATATCTATACTGTAATATTAACTTCTCTCTATTAAAATGACTGTGTATTTTCTATCTATTGACTGGACCTCTGACTGATGATAGAAATCCAGGAGGAGTGGAATTTAATGTCCCACTTTCTGGTTTGCATACTTTAAAAAATTTTTTTTTAGTTGTAGATAAATATGATATCTTTATTTTATTTATTTTTATGTGGTTCTGAGGATTGAACCCAGTGCTTCACATGGTAGGCAAGTTCTCTACCTCTGAGCTATAACCCCAGCTCTGCATATATCTTTTAAAGATATCTAAAGTACTTGGTATATCTTGATTATCAGATTTATTCAGTAGAATGTCATCAGTATTGTAGGCAAGTTTGGACTCACAGTATGATTAAAATCTCAATGTTGGAGTATAGGAGAGTTAGCATAGGCTTGAAGCAAGAATATGATAGTTTAACAAAATGGAGTGCTGCTGCTGCTGCTGCTGCTGCTGCTTCTTCTTAAATTGTTGTTTGTTTTTTACAAATTAATATGGAGAAAAAAGCATTTGCTTAGTAGGTGTCATGGTTTGAATACAAGGTGTCCCCCTAAAACTCCTGTGTTAATGCAGGAGTATTTGGAGGTGAAATGATGAGATTGTGAGAGCTGTAATCTAATCATTCCATTCTAGTTTGAATGGACTAACTGTAGGGAGATGGAGCATGGCTGGAGAAGATGGGTCCCTGGGGTCAAGCCCTGAAAGGGTGCATCTTCTCTGAGGGGACCCTTCTCTACCACTTCCTTGTTAGCAGTGAGCAGAGAAGCTTCCTTCCACTGTGTCCCCTCCACCATAATGTTCTGCCTTGCTTTGGACCCAGTAAAATCATGAGCCAAAATAAGCTTTTACTTCTCTGAGTAAATACTTGTTCTTGTCAAGTATTTTGGTCACAGCCGTGAAAAGCTGACTAATGTACTAGGTTATGAGTTGTTAATTTGCTCTGGTAAAAACACTTCATCTTAAATACAGCCATTCACCAGGTCCATCTGTTTGATGTGGTCCAAAAAGGCCAGTTAAGCAAATCATCACCTTTTCATCTTTTGAGTCTGTTTATGGCACTTATATCTGTGGTATTTTTTTCATTTACTTTGTTGGCAAGAAGAGGAATCTCTATAGTTTCTGGTTGATCCTTTCTACCATAATGATTCTTACTCCACAGCTCAGAGAATCAATTTGGGGACTGAGCCAGTTGCCAAATATAACCATTCTAGATGTGCATTAATGAACTGGGGAAAATAACCAGAGGGTGGATCTTTGTATTTACTTGTCTCAGTGTGACTCAAACTTGATCTAAAAAAACTCCTTGAATTTTGTCACAGATAGTCTGTAAACCTTTGTTGCTTCCATGATTATTTTTAATAATTCTAATGAAAAAGCATTATGAGGAATGTGATATATTATTTTATTCATTTTTCTTTTTTTATATTGATTTTTTAAATTTGTAGAATAGTCTCACAAAAGTAGAACTGTTCAAGGTACATGCATTTAATCAATACTGCCAGTTTCTTTTTCTTTTTTTTCCAGATTCTAGAACAATCTGCTTGCTTACTCCAGATCTTATCAATTTTATTTTGTTTTATGCCAAGCAGAGGTGGAAAATGGTTTTCTAAAATTTTAATTTGCATTTTTACCACTTTCTCCTAAAATGCTAGGTTAATGGTCAAGGTTCTTTCTTGGACACTGACCTTTATGGTAACTTTTCTCTCTTTTTAAGGAGATAAATCTATAACTGGAAAAGGATAAAGCAAAGTATTAGTAATACACAGTTTAAAAATACTAAACATCTGGAGTTAAAATTTATGCAGGCTAGAACATTCTTGTGCTTCTTTCTGGAAATCATACTAACCACTAGCAAGCTGGATGTTAAATATTTAAAAAATAGCTACAGTGAAACTAGTTCTTAAGAATAGGGTTTTACTTTCAAGCTAAATTAGACTGAGTCCAAGAAATTAAAAAAGTCATGTTTGTCATACATAAAAACTATCTTTCTAAAATTTGTTACAAGTAAGTTAATAGGACTATTGTAAACATAATCTAATGATTTTATTTTGGCTATAATTTTGGAATTTTGTAGATTTTAAGTGAGTTTACAGAAATAGTTTGGAACTTCATATTTAGCTTCCATTTTATAATGAAAATAGTCTTATTGAAACACAACCTCATTCATTCATTTATATATTATCTATGATTGCTTTCATAGTATAACTGCAGAGGTAAATGATTAAATAGAGACTGTCTGGCCCACAAAGTGAAAATATTATTATCTATCCCATTATAGAAAAAGTTTTCCAGATCCTGGTTTAGTTGGTTAGGGTGAAAAACTCAGGTTCCCCCTGTGATCCTCATAGGCCCTAACTACAGCCATGCATTGTGTAGCTCCCCTTTAAATCCCTGATCCCTTTTACCCTGCTCCAGTCACACAGCTTCCTCCTTGCTGCTCCTTTAGTACCAGAAGTAGCTGGCGTGGGGGTGGGGGGGTGGGGGAGGAGCAGGATTTATTCTTCCCTTACTTTTTCACTTAATGGAAGTATTTTGATATTAAAGTCCATATGTGGTTATTTGTGTTTTCAACATCTTAGATTTGGTACTTAGATTTGGGTCTTCAGTACTTAGATTTGGGTCTCCATGTGATAACTTTTGCTAGGAGTTTTGGGAAAAATGGTTCTATTGACAGCATATTTCAAACATCTTTATTCAAGTTAGGACAAAAATTTTTTTTTCTCTTTTAAAGATCATTATGTTAAAAATAACTTGAACAGAATGTTTTTCACTGAAATAATATTGAAAACTGTGCAAGTAGGACTACGTGAGGAGGCCACCTCATCTATTCTTTTCCTGATTCTTTTTTTTTTCCCAAATGAAATCTTAGTTTCATTTATTTAAGGCTATTAGGTTCATGAGTATTCTTTCACTATCATCTTATCCAAAGCAATATGCAGCTTAAAAATAGTAAACATCTGGAGTTAAAATTTATGCAAGCTAGAACATTCTTGTGCTCCTCTCTGGATATCATAATAACCATTAGCAAGCCTGATGTTAAATATTTTAAAATTTAAAATTTTAAACCAACAAATGGTTCTGGGAAAACTGGAAGCATATCCTAGTCTTTCAGTAAGAACTCAATAGAATTGTATTTTGGGCTTAGAGAACTGAGCCTGAAGGTTTCATTTACCTACCTCCTTTCTCTGTTGTAATGATGAATCTGCTGAATAGAGAAATAAGTGAGCAGAGTAAGCAGCCATGTACTAGGTATAAAAATGTATTTTATATATATTCTCTCATTTTAAATCCTCACAAGGTATGTATTATTTCTATTTTATAAACAATGAAATTTAATTTGAGTGAGATTGAGGCCAATCCAGAGGTTATGAAACTGATAAGCAGTCATAATTATTTGTCTGGCTTTTGACAGTCCTTGGTAAGGGAGATTAATGGCAGTAGAATTTTAATGCTTAAACTCTTTGTTATATTTCATATGTATTTTTCCATCATATGATAAACGTTCTATATTAGTACCTATTTCACACTAAAATGTCATAGAGTCTCAGGATTAACAATTTTATAATGGAGATGTGATTTGTGAAAAAAAATGTATCTTAAGAAGAATGAATAAAATAAGTGAATGTTGAGGGAAAAGGAAAGTTTTCTTTTCTTTTTTTTTTTTTTTTTTTTGGGTACCGGCATACTGGGCCACTGAGCCACATCCCAGCCCTATTTTGTATTTCATTTAGAGACAGGGTTTCACTGAGTTGCTTAGCACCTCACTTTTGCTGAGGCTGGCTTTGAACTTGAGATCCTCCTGCCTCAGCCTCCTGAACCGCTGGGATTATAGGTGTATGCCACCACACACAGCTAGCAAAGTTATTTTGGTGGACTTAATAAGAAATTAATATTTTATGATTAAATATTTTTTGTGTAAAAGTGTTTAATAAATTTTATTTGGATTGGTTTTAATGGCCAAAGGAGAGGTAGGTGTATTTGGGTTTGGCTTAGCCAGTGAGTGATAGTGTTAGAATAGTATCAGAATAGTACTAAGGAATGCAGAAGAGACAGCAGTCAGTATTCCAATTGTGTTTTTCAGAACTAATCAGTTACCTTGTGAATGTGTTTTCATTGTGACTGCTGTGTTATTTGAGTCCTTTATAGCTCTCACTTAGAGTTTCTATTTTATGAATACAGCTCCATGCTAACCAGGTTATACCTGAGAGAGAGAGAAAAGCAGACATGCGTACTACACATGCATGAGGTGGAGGAAGTGGGGACAGATGGAAGGGGGAGGAAGAGTGTATGTGTGTAAATAAACATAGAAGTTGTCTAGAAATAGTCACCGTTCAGCAGAGGTGTGTGACTGAATTGTAGGAGTCGAGAGGAAGGGTCATTTTTTTTTTTTTTTTTAATTTACTTCTGTGATAGTAGCTGGTACTTTTGCTTACTATGTGCCAGGCTCCATTCCAAGTACTTGAAATGTACTCATTTCTAGTTAATCCTTACAACAATGCTCTGAGGTGAGTTACTTTTTTCCTTTTCTCTGTTTTGATGGAGTGTGTGTATGTGTGTGTGTGTGTGTGTATGAGTGAGAAACAAAGAGTTATTAATACAAAGAGTAAGTTTGTTTCTGAGCAGTTAAGATCCAGTCCACATTCTTAAGCACACTGTATTGCCTTTCAGCCTGAGGTAGCTCAGTATGGCATTGTTCATTGTTCAGCTAGTGCTCATTAACCAAAAGGAGAAGATCAAAGGTCGTATTCATTTATTGTGTTGACCAGTATGACAGTCATTCACGCCTGCATGGGACAGTACTGAATGGTGCCGATACACATACTCAGATAAATATCTAAAATGTGTGTATGTGTGTGTGTGTGTGTAGGGATGTATATGATTTAGTGGTAGCATATCTTATGTAGGGGTTTGTCTCTAAAAGCAGCATGACCATGTAACATCAAAATAGCTCTTTTCCAGCAATAGTAACAAAAACAGCATGATATTGGCACCAAAATAGACTGGTAGGCCAATGGTATAGAATAGAGGACACAGAGACTAACCCAAATAATTACAGTTGTCTTATATTAGACAAAGGTGCCAAAAACATACATTGGAGAAAAGATAGCCTCTTCAACAAATGGTTCTGGGGAAACTGGAAATCCATATGTAACAAAATGAAATTAAACCTTATCTCTCACCATGCACAAAACTCAACTCAAAGTAGATCCAAGGACTTAGGAATAACCCAGAGACACTGCGCCTATTAGAAGAAAAAGTAGGCCCAAATCTCTATCATGTTGGATTAGGCCCCAGTTTCTGTAATAAGACTCCTATAGCACAAGAATTAAAACCAAGAATCGATAAATGGGATGGATTCAAACCAAAAAGCTTATTCTCAGCAAAGGAAACAATCAGCGAGGTGAATAAGAGAGCCTACATCTTGGGAGCAAATTTTTACCACTCGCACAATAGATAGAACACTAATTTCTAGGGTATATAAAGAACTCAAAAAGCTAAACCCCTCAAAAAACAAATAGCCCAATCAATAAATGGGCCAAGGAACTCAACAGACACCTCTCAGAAGATTATATACAATCAGTCAAAAAATATATGAAAAAATGTTCATCATCACTAGCAATTAGAGAAATGAAATCAAAACTACTCTAAGTTTCATCTCACTCCTGTCAGAATGGCAGCTATTAAGAATACAAACAATAAGTGTTGGCAAAGATGTGGGGAAAAAGGCACACTCATACATTGCTGGTGGGACTGCAAATTGGTTCAGCCAATATGGAAAGCAGTATGGAGATTCCTTGGAAAACTGGGCATGGAACCACCATTTGACCTAGCTATCCTGCTCCTTGATCTATACCGAACGGACTTAAAAACAGCATACTTTAGGGACACAGCCACATCAGCAGCACAATTCACAGTTGCTAAACTGTGGAGCCAACCTAGATATGCCCCTCAGTAGATGAATGGGTAAAGAAAAGTGGCATATAAACACAATGGAATATTACTCAGCAATAAAAGAATAAAATCATGGCATTTGCAGGTAAATGGATGGGGATGGAGAAGATAATGCTAAGTGAATTAGCCAATCCCAAGAAACCAAATGCTGAATATTCTCTCTGATATAAGGAGGCTGATTTATAGTGAGGTTGTGAGGGGCAGCATGGGAGGATTAGATGAACTCTAGATAGGGCAAAGGGTGTCAGGGGAAAGGAGGGCATATGGGGCTAAAAAAGATGGTGGAATGAGATGGATTTCACTATCCTAAGTACATGTATAGGGCTGGGGAGATAGCTCATTTGGTAGAGTGCTTGCCTTACATGCACAAGGCCCTGGGTTTGATCCCCAGCACCAAAACAAACAAACAACCCCCCCAAAACTAAGTACATGTATGAAGATATGAATGCTGTGAATATACTTATATACAACCAGAGATATGAAAAACTGCTCTATATGTGTAATATGAATTGTAATTCATTCTGCTGTCATATATATATAACAATACAAAAAAAAAAAAAACAGGCAATCAACTTGCTTAGACTTTTGTTAGAGGCTTTGTCTCATTCTTTGTGAGTGGCAATTTCAATCTCAGTTCATTTAATTTCTTTTTAAGACTCTGAGTTTGTTGTATGTAGGTGTCCTTTGAGGCTACCCTGAGACTTGTATGGGATTCATACACACAAGTAGAGGATTCAGTTTGTGGTTCTCTTTCCTCCAAAAGTTCCTCCCACCTCCATCTCCAGGTATGACTGTTATGCTCCTTTCCCTGGTTCTCTTTCTGCTGTACTATTTTACGACTGTGGCTCACTCTCAGGGCAAGTGCCCCTCTGCCAAACGTGCATACAAAGGGGCACTCAGCCATGTGCTAATGGATTCTACTTATATGGACTCCTTTTTTTATTTTGAAAAATCCTGGCCACATTCTATTTTTTGGAATTGTGGGTTGCACTATTTTCATTTTTATTTCTGAGCACATGAATTTATCAATTCCCATACTTGTTAAACACAAGTATGTTGATGTTATTCTTCTGAATGCATTGTATACATTTTGGTTGATTGTCTTGATTACTAATGTTGAAGACTTTCTTTTTTTGGTATGTTTCTACCTACTTATGGTTCTGTTTTGTGACTTGCCCATTTTTCTTTTGTTTGTTGACTTTTCCTCATAATTAGTTGTCATTTGCCTTATGTATGTTGAAAAATATTTTATTCCAGTCTTTTGTCACATAAAAGTCTTAATTTTTTATTTTTTTGAGCAGTACTAGGGATTGAACCCAGACAGTCGATCATTGAGCTATATCTCCAGCCCCTTTTAGTTATTTATTTTAAAAATTTGAGACAGGGTCTCAACAAGTTCTCTAGGATGGCCTTGAACTTGTGATCCCTGTTCCTCAGTCTCCTATATAACTGGGATTACAAGAATGTGCCATGAAGTTTGATGTCTTATCTATAAATCATGGCTTTATTCAGATTAAATACTTTTGTTTCTCTGCCTGCATTGCTTGATTAAAAAAAAAAAATCAGTAATGTTGAATTTTTGTGAAGCACCTTTTTCTGTCTAAAGGAGTGACCATAATAATTTCCTTGTGTAATGAATGAGGATTAATGAATTTCTAAATACTGAACTTTCCTTTAATTCTTTGGATAAAATCAAAATCAATTTGACCATGATTTATTATCTTTTTAAAAAACTGTTAGCCGAACGTGGTGGCGCATACCTGATGGCTCAGGAGGCTGAGGTGGGAGGATGGCAAGTTCAAATTTTATAAATTGCTTCTATTTTCTGGATGGGTTTACTTTTTTTGGTATGGTTTTTTTTTTTTTTTTGATAATTTCAAATTTACAGAAAATTTTGAAATTTTCAACCAATTTAGANAAAAAAAAAAAAAAAAAAAAAAAGAAACTCCTATGTACACTTTAGTCAAATTAATCTACTGCTTACATTTGGTGCTGGGGATCCAAGTAGGGCCTCACACGAGTCAGGCAAGTCTTCTGTTGCTGAGTTCCATTGCTTCAGACCCTAGTTTTTTTCTCTCTTATGATATTTAATCTGGAACATGTCATTGGCCTTTTTATTGTTTTTCTTGACATTTTAATTGTATAGGTCAGTTTTTGTTTTTTGTTAGTTTTTTTCTTTTTAATTCAGAAGAGTCCTCAACTTCGGTTTGTTTGGTTAGATAAATTCATTGCTTATTTTTGCTAGTAAAATGAAATACCACAGAAGTGATGGTATGTTCTCAGTGCATCATATCTGGAGTCACCTGATGTTGTTTACATTGATGGCTGAAAGGCTTCTCCACTCTAAATTTATTACTTCCTTCAGTAATTAGTAAGTATTTTGTTAGGATTTATTTTGAGATGGTGTTAATATCTGCTCATCATAAACTGTTCACCTTTGGGTTTATTATTCTTGTTTCTTGCTTGTCATGTTGAAAGCTTAGTTTGTTTACTTCAGCCTCATATTTTCTAAAGTACTTAAGATTATAAACTTGTTTTTTTTTTGGGGGGGGGATCCTGGGGATTGAACCCAGGGCCTTGTGTGTGTGAGGCAAGCACTCTACCAACTGAGCTATATCCCCAGCCCTAAGATTATAAACTTAATACATAATTTGACTTATGGTCTGGGAATACTTATAGTAGGATTTGGAATGAAAGGAGACTAAATCATCTATTACCAGGAAGCTGGCAGTAAGAACCTGAACAGAGAATTTAAAAGTGCCCAAAATCAATCATTTTAAAAAATGTGTTCAGTCTTGCATTAAAGAACAAGTGATATGGTTTTTAATGGTTTAATGGTTGTAATTGGCACAACTATGAACAGTAATAAGTTGCTGAAAATAATGAATTTAAGAAGTTTATTTCTTTAGTGCATTGCGTACTTGGGGCTTATTTAATATACAACTATCTCAGACCATGTTTTGCCTTTACCATTTCAGGAGCAGTGGAAGGGGCATGGAAGAATCCTTTTTCAAGCTGGTTTTCTGCAATGCTCCACTGCTTTGGTGGAGGAATTTTATCATGTATACTTCTTGCAGAGCCTCCACTGAGGTTTTTTGCAAATCACACTAATGTTTTACTGGCATCTTCAATCTGGTAAGCTATCATTATGGTAAACTATGAGACATTCTAAAAATTGTTTTGTAAATTGCTAGTAAAATGAAATTTTTTTCTTTAAAAAGTATTTTATCTTCTTGGAAAGTTATGTACAAGGAAGAAACCCAAATAATTCCAAATGTTTAAGCACCTGCTGTCTCTTTCTTGCCTTTCTCTCCCCTTATTTTTTCTTTTCTTTTCTTTTTTTATATATTTTTTTTTAGTTTTCGATGGACACAGTACTTTTATTTATTTTTATGTGGTGCTGAGGATCGAACCCAGTGCCTCCCACATGCGAGTCAAGCGCTCTGTCACTGAGTCACAATCCCAGCCCCTCCCCTTATTTTTTCCTAGAGGCAATTATTACCACCATAGTCTTATGCATTTAGCTTTTCAGACATGAAAGAGGATTAAATATTTGGCCCCAAACAGTTTCATCTTATGAGCTCAACTTATACATCCAGAATTACCACACACAGAATTAGAATACAATAAAAGTCAATAAATGTCATGAATGTAACCAAACAAAAAAGATTCAAATGACTCAATATATAATTGTCCTTTGTCATACTTTTTGTTGGGTTATTTAGAACCTTATGAGATCTTTAACATTAATTTTTAGTTGTGAAATGAAGTAAAATGTTGCTAGGAATTGCTTTGGCTTCTTGTAACTCCAAATTCAGGTATGCTTTAGAGAATTGATCCATTAAGTTAAAAAATAGGTATACTACAAATCAGTGAACTTTGTTCTGTTGAAAGCCAAAACTGTGCTTCTATTAAAAACCACATCAGGTTAAATATATAAGATGTTAGGAACACTTAAGATTTCATTTTTATTATGATAATTTGTAAATGATTGTTTTACTAGTTCTGAAGGGGATATTATAAATAATAGTAGCAATAATAAAAAGTAAAATGAGGGAACTTGTGGCAGGAGAAACTTGAAAGGGTATAATAATACACTTGATAGTTTTGAATACTGACTTGTTACTATATGTCAGCTAAATTCTTTATATTCATTTTCATATTATATTATAGGAGTCCCCTGAGTTAGTTTTTATTCTTATGCCCATTTGACAACTGAGAAAACTGAAATAAAGAAATGTTGCTATAACTTTCATATCTAGTAAGTGACTGAGTTAGAATCAAATTAAAAAATTTGACTTCAGAACCTTCAAACTTGATAGGCCCTCGCTCGCGCGCGCTCTCACTCGCTCTCTCTCTCTCTCTCTTTCATGAAGCTGTGATGGAACCAAGACCTCACTCATGCTAGGCAGGCTCTCTGCTGCTGAACTACATCCCCAGTCCTCTCATAAATTTGTTAACAATCTCCTAAATATAGTCTTTTCCATTTGCTTTTTGTTTTAAAAAACTTTTCAAGGATTTTATTTCTACAGTGATATTTTAAAATGATATTAGCATTTTAGAAAAATTCTTTTTATGTGTGTAGATGTTGAAATTATATAAAAAGTAAGATATCCAGAATCTGACACTCACCATCACTTATACTTCTATTTCTGTTGTACTAATCACCAATACTTCTTGCCTGGATAGTTGAAGTAGCTTCTTAAGGGGTCTTGCTGCTCTATTCATTATCTCTCTTTTTTTTTTTAATTTATTTTTTAGTTTTCGGTGGACACAACGTCTTTATTTTTATTTTTATGTGGTGCTGAGGATCGAACCCAGTGCCTCGCGCATGCCAGGCAGTCATGTTACTGCTTGAGCCACATCCCCAGCCCTATTCATTATCTCTTGAGTCTGTTCTTCATGCAGCAGATGAAATGAATTGTTTTAAAATAAATTGGAACATGTTACCCTTATGCTAGAGTTTCTTACCTTATGAAGAACAAAATTCTAAGCTCTTACCATAACCTATAAATCCCTACAAAACCTTTCTTCTACTCTTTAATGTAATGTCTTACCACTGTAACTCTTGTTCACTAATTCTTGGACATATAAGATATTTTTCTTCCTTAGTGCCTTTGAACTTGCTTTCTTCTCCCTGTAATGTTATTTTCCCAGAAGACTCATAGTTTATTAGAGAGGTCTTTCACCATCCTTCTCTATTTTTCTTCCTAGAGTTATTACTGCTTGACATATTAACCGTTGACTTTTTATGTTGCTGTAATTCCACTAGAATAACAAACAGCTTATTAGACCAAGAACTTTGTTTTGTTAACTGTGTACCAAGTAATATTCTGCTTTCAGTAAATACATTGCTAAAGGAGTAGATTGCTATGTACTGTCATGAGCAATTTCTGAAATTGAGTACCAAGGAATTACAGATCTTGATTAATTGATCTCTTAAATGAAGTGAAATTGCATGTCTATAAATGTATGATTTCTTGGCTTAAACTAAGACATATGTTAGAAATGGAAAATGAGAAATGCATTTTTATAATGAATTAATAACATATTCATTAACCTCAGATCTTTTATTATTCCCATTTTATGTAAGAGGAAGTTGAGGCTTAAAGAGTTGGTATAAAGTCTGAATTTCAACTCAGGCATTTAGATTATGGTCTTTATAGAGTTTTTTCTCTAAACAATCTTTATTAGTCTTTTCAGCTAATACAGAATAGGTAGAAAAATATTTCTAAAGTATATGTAAAATAGAAACAATTATGATGTAATAAATCTTGTGTATCCATTATTTAATTAAGAAAAAAATTGCCACTTAAATTTTTTTATATGAAGTGAACATTCAGAAAGCCACAAAGATGCATTGACATAGTAAATTATTATAGTGTATACCCTTGTAACCCCTACCCCAGTCAAGAGATTGTGCTTTGTCACTAATCATAGAAGTTCTTTCTGTGTGTTTTATTCCAATCACAACCTCTTTCCCACCTTAAATAACCATTATAATAACACATCCTTACTTCTATGGGAATCACGTTTCATATTTTTATAATTTTATCACCACTGTTCATTCCTTGATATATTATAGTTTAGTTATTTATAGGTTCAGATTGTCTGATTTGATCTCTTTTGTGATATTTACAGTGTTTTACACTTAATGCTTGTAACAGTAAATTGGGAATTGTAAAATGGCAATGATCTAATTTTATCTTTTCTTTTTATTTATTTATTTATTTAAAATTTTTTTTTGTAGTTGTACACAATACCTTTATTTTATTTTTTTATTTAAATGTTGTGCTGAGGATCGAACCCACACTGCACACATACTAGGCGAGTGCTCTACTGCTGAGCCAGAACCACAGCCCCCTTCTTTTTATTTTTTAAAATATTTTTTAACTTGTAGATGAACACAATACCTTTGTTTTATTTTTTATGTGGTGCTGAAGATTGAACTCAGTGCTTTCCACATGTGAGGCGAGCACTCTGCCACCGAACTACATCCCCAGCCCTCTTTTCTTTTTATTCATCAGTTAGAATATTATTCTAAACAGATACTTCTGACTTACCATCTACTATTTGGTAAAGCAGTTGTATAGTTCATATAAGAAAGGCAGGATAAATACTTTTTTCTTTTCCTTTACTAGTTTTCAGTATAATTAACCTATCCTCTGTCATCCTCCAAAGATGACCAGTTTAAAAAAACAATAATTATGAACTCATGATTCAAGCATATTTCATGAGTTTTAATTTTAATTTTTGTTTTAATTCTTTGGCCAGTGGGAGCCTCTTTAAATTGGCTCCTGAGACTTCGGATTAGCTTCCTTGCCTTTTGGTGTTATAAAATTCATCTTGCACTTTTCTTCTGGAATTTCTTTAAGAACCTCCAGTATCTTTTTAATGAGAAATGGCATTTCAAAACCATAATCTGAGCATTAGCGATCATCATTATTACTGAGTTCATCATTGGTTCTAGGCCACTACAGTGAACAGATAAGAAAAATAAAGACAAAATAACTTATGAGTTCATATTGATATTTCTGATCCAAATTCAAAACTATACAATTTTTATTTATCTTATCTCTATTACATACATATCTTCTTTCTTTGATATTAAGGATTTTGATTTTTAAAAGAATAGGACATGATAGAATTAAACTATTTTGACATTGCTTATTTATTCTGTTGTTTATTTGATTTTGTGTGGTGCTGAGGATCGAATCCAGGGCCTCACCCATCCAAGGCAAACACTCTAACACTGAGCTAGAACCCCAGCCCTCATTTTATTCTGTATTATGCACATGATAGTTTTAGAGTATAGTAGTACTGTCACCAATTTGGTTACTGGAAACTTTTTTTTTTATTAGAGCTTTATATTTATATATAATATTTGGGTTCCTTTTGACATACAAAGAATTTGATTTCAATCCCCATTACCCCCTCCTTAATTTCCTCCTTTTTTTTTTTCTCTCTTCTCACTCTTTTATTTATTTATTTTTGACTGGTACTTTCTACATATACATAGAGGAGATATACCGTTTGGTACATTTATATATGTATATATTATGGTTTTGTTAGATTCATTCCATATTTCTTTCCCTTATGCTTCCTTTTCTCTCTCCCTCTCATTTTCCTACTTTTAATCCACTGATCATCCCTGTATCTTTATGATATCCAATCCCCTCCCCCACTGCCTTTTCCCCCTTATTTTGCTTTAGCTTCCACATACAAGAGAAAACATTCAACCCTTGATTTTCTGAGTCTGACTTATTTCACTATGTATGATTTTCTCCATTTCTATCCATTTACTGGCAAATGTCACATTTCATTCTGATTTATGGCTGAGTAAAACTCCATTGTGTGTATACCACATTTTCTTGATCTGTTTATATATTGACAGGTATCTGGGTTGATTCCATAATTTGGCTATCGTGAATTGTGCTGCTACTAACATTGTATTGGCTGTTTCATTATAGTATGTTGATTTTAATTCTTGGATAAATACCAAGGAGTGGGATAGCTGGGTTATATGGTGATTCCATTTCTAGAATGGAATCTGCTTTTGAAAGTAGTTGTACTAATTTGCAGTACCAACAACAATATTTGAGTGTACCCTTTGCCTACATCCTCGCCAGCATTTATTATTATTCATATTCTTGATAATTGCTATTCTGACTGGTAGTATTTGTGGTTTGCATTTCCCTGATTGCTAGAGATGTTGAACGTTTTTTTCATATATATATATATTTTGGCCATTTGTGTTTCGTTTTGTTATTTTGTCCATTTAATGATTGGGTTATTTTATTTCATTTTTTTGTGTTCTTTATATATTTTAGAGATTAACCCTCTCTCAGAGGAGTAGTTGGCAAAGATTTTCTCCCAGTCTGTAGGCTCTCTCTTTGCTTTCTTTCTTTTGTTTTTTTTGGGGGGGCGGGTGTGGGTACCAGGATTGAACTCAGAACACTCAACCGTTGAGGCACATCCTTAGCCCTATTTTGCATTTTATTTAAAATCAGTGTCTTGGGGGCTGGGGATGTGGCTCAAGCGGTAGCGCGCTCGCCTGGCATGCGTGCGATCCGGGTTCGATCCTCAGCACCACATACAAACAAAGATGTTGTATCCGCCGAAAACTAAAAAATAAATATTAAAAAAAAAAATAAAATCAGTGTCTTACTGAGTTGCTTAGTGCCTCGCAGTTGTTGTGGGTATCCTCCTGTCTCAGCCACCTGAGGTGTTGAGATTGCAGGCCTGCGCCACTGCGCCCTGCCCTCTTTGCTTTCTCAGTTGTGAAAATTGCTTTTTATGTTTAACTCTCTTATGTTTAATACAAATGCACCGTTCTGCATTCTAATAATATTATAGCCATTTTATACTATACTTACCCTTTTTAAGTTTTCATTCAGTCTTATTTTTCAGCTAACTTTAACACTTAATACTAGTTCTTATGACTTATATCTGTTTATTTTGGTTGTCTGAAGCTTATGCTATAGTAAATTTCATCAGGAATAGTAGTCCCAGAGTTTTCACATAAGGATGTTTATTTGTGTCTTTTAACTCAAAAGCCAAGTTTTTTATTTACTTATTTTAAAAAAATTATTTATTTATTCTAATTTGTTATATATGATAGCAGAATGCATTTCAATTCATAGTATACATATAGAGCACAGTTTTTCATGTCTCTGTACACAAAGTAGAGTCACACCATTTGTGTCTTCATACATGTACCTGGGGTAAATGATATCCATCTCATTCTACCATCTGTCCTAACCCCCTTTCCCCTCCCCTCCCCTCCCTTCCCTCGTCTTTGCCTTATCTAAAGCCTATTTTATTGAATATAAAATCATTGACACATGTATAATTAATATATTAAATGTACTATTTCATTTTTCCCCCCTGACTTAAAGCATTGCTGTGAAAAAGTCTAATGGTCTTTTAATTTTCTTGCACTTATAAAGTCATGTGCTTTCTCTTTCGCTCTTTTTTTTTTTTTCCTGAATTTTGTTTTCATTAGAGTCTAATAATTTAAATAAAACATGTTTTGATTGGTCATTTTGGGGCAGTATCTTCAAGTATGTGGGATGTTCTTTTTAGTACATATAAATGTTTTCTTATTTGGAAAAATTGAGTATTTGTATGATTCCTTGGACTTGTTTTTCTTTAGGAACTCCTATTATTACCGGCAGATTGGCTCTTCTTTGCCTTTCTTCAATGAATCTTTTTTAAAAAAATATGTACATTTTTAGTTGTTGATGGACTTTATTTTATTTGTTTATTTATATGTGGTACTGAGAAATGAACCCAGTGTCTCACACATGTGAGGCAAGTGCTCTACCACTGAGCCACAACTCCAGCCCTTTATCTGTCTTTTTAAGTTAAAATATTTTTACCTTTTCCTCTTCTATTTCTTTGGATGCATTGTCTGTTGTGTTTATTTCTCTTTTTGTTTTCTTGTTTAGTCTTCATATCTGAAATTACCTTTGTTTTTTATTTTTATTCATAATCCTTAGTTTTTAGTTTTTTTTCTAATTCTGATGTTTGCTGTGCTTTTTATGTCTTATATCACTTTCTTAATGTCTTCAGCTTTTTCTTTTTTTGAAATAATGAGCTACAGTTCTAATCTGATTTGCAGAAACATCCTGAGTGTGTTTTTTTTTTTTTTTTTTTAGTTGTAGTTGAACACAATACCTTTATTTTATTTATTTATTTTTTATGTGGTGCTAAGGATCAAACCCAGTGTCTCACGTGCTAGGAGAGTGCTTTACCACTGGGCTTACTTTATTTATTTTTTTATTGTAATAAGTTTATATGAGATTTGACCTTAATAATTTTCTGTTAGTAATATTTATATGAATTTGGTTTCCTTTAGGCTTTCAGAATTAGGTAGAATTTTCTGACTTCACAGAGCTTCTATTTGTTGTTTTTAATGTAGCATTCAAAAGATGATGGTACATGTTCCCTGAGATTTCTTGGGTCTTTTCTCCTTCCCCATTTTGGTCTGGACTTTTCTCTTTCTTTTATTTTTCTATCCTGCTCTGTTTTGATTTTATTCCAGCAGTTTGTTTTCAATATGGGGCCTGTTCTAGAAGATCATCCTGGTGGATCAGTTTTGAAAGCTCATACAGACTAAATTGTTTAAACCTTTTCCCATCTTCTATCGTGGACCCCTTGTCCTATCTGATGTTTAAGCTGCCATATATGTTAGTTCACCCTTGCAATCCTAGCTATGTGGAGGTTGAAGCAGCAGGAGGATTACCAGTTCTAGGCCAGCCTGGGCAATTTAGTAAGATTCTGTCTCAAAATAAAAAGGGATGAGGATGTAGTTCAGTGGTAGAAACCTTACTTAGCATGCACAAGACCCTAGGTTAATCTCTAGTTACTAAAACAAATGTGCAGGCGAGCACACAGACAGAAACCCTCTAGTTTTTCTTCAAATTGGCCTACATGTACTTTCTGGTGAGTGCCCATTTGCTCCCTTTAGTGTTATTTTGTTTGTGAGCTTGTATCTTTTTCCTGTTGGTCTCTCTGAGTGTTGGTGATTTGTCTCTTCCCACTTGCTTTTGGGGTCTGAGAGGTTTTCTTATTAGTATTGTATATAGGATTTTAGTGTTGGCTGTCTCGTTGCTCTGTGTTTTTCTGTGGGATTTGAGTAAATTAAGATATATTCAATCACTACCATCTTCCCAGAATCCTTCTATTAGTTTTGATGTCCCCAGTATCTTCTCTAGTCCCCCTTTTTCCTTCCTCAGAGGGAATCATCATAGTTTTGTGCTTATTATTCATTTGCTTTTCTATGTAGCTTTAGCAATGTTTATATCTCAAAACAATATAATTTTTGAAATTTTATAAATGGAATCATATATGTTTTTCTGTAACTTGCTGTTTTTTGTTCAACCTCTATTCCTGAAATTCATTTTTATTGTGTGTGGTTGTAATTTATCAATTTTCACCGTTGTATAGCATAACAGAATTATCACATCATAATCTTTCCTTTTCTCTACTGACAGTTGTTTCTACTTTTTTCCTATCATAAACAGTATTTCTAAGAAAATTCATACATATTTACTGGTGTACATATGTAAGATTTTCTCTTCGCATATGCTTAAGAGTAATATTCAATTATAGGGAAAATGATTCTTAAACTGTATTATATGATGCCAGATCATTTCCCAAAACCGTTATATTAATTTACATTCTCACTGCATTGCACCCAACCTAAGAACTGGACTCTCTCTACCAGTAATTTTTATACATTTATACATTTTCTTCCTCTGTCCTGTCTTCTAATTTTTCACGGATAACCTCTACCCTAATGGTTGTATTTATCTTACCTTTTAGAAAAATTTATATTATATTGGTGAATAAATAATAGTATGTGGGGAGCCATTCTCACACGTGACTGGGCAACTCCCGGTTTGGGTCTGAGGCGCTCTGGCTAAACTGTGTCGGAGCTTTCCCGGCCCTCTCCTGGTGCGAGAGCCTGTCCGTGTGGGGGTGTGACTGACCACTGACCCCGGGGACCAGTCACTGACCCAGACCTTCATTGGATGGAATTCTCCCTTGAATTTCTTGTTCCCCAATAAAAGGCTACTCCCTGGCGTGCTCCCTCTCTCTCCTGCTAGCCCTGAGTAATCCTTGCTGCCCTACCGGGTGGTTCGAGGTATGAACCAGAGGGAGAGCCGTCTGGGACCTGGTCATAGAAAAAGGTAACTGAGTCTGTGTGTTTATTTCGATCTCACTAGTTAACTTTTATGCCAAGAACCTCATTAATGAAACCAGTGCGCTGGACGCATGGTGGAATAGTATTTTTAGTTTTGTTTGTTTGAGGCCCTATTTTTTTTTTCACATTTTAAAAATCCTTTTAATTAGTTGATGAAAATTTGGGTTATTTGAGGCACTATTTTAATTAATTTATTTTTTGTGGTTCTGGGATTGAACCCAGGGCATTATAACATGCTAAACACACACTATAGCATTGAGCTATATAAGCCCCTAGCACCTGAACCCATTTTAAAATGGAATATCATACTGACTATAGTTTCCTGGGCATTAATTTTTCACTTGATAATATATTACTAAGATTCATCTGTATGTTTTTGTGTGTAGCCATAGTGCATTCCTTCCCATTGCTGTTTAATCCATTATATTGATATCTATATTTATTTTATTGTTGATGAGCATTTTATTGGTTCCAGTTGTTTTGTTGTGCATTACAAAACCGCAGTAATGATAGTAATTTATATATCATTTATTATGTCCTAACACTCTTCTTAGTGCTTTATATTTACTATCTCATTTAAACCTCACATGAATCTTGTGAGGTAAGTATTGTTTCACTCTTCACAGATCATATAACTGAGGCATGAGGCATAAGGCATGCAGAGTTAATAACTTACCCAAGGGATTGCAGATACTAAGTGATTGGAACCTAGGGTATCTATCTAGTTCTTTGTGCTTTGTTCATGCAATGTATTCCTTTTTTTTTTTTTTTTTCCCCCAAGTACTGGGGATTGAACCCAGGGCACTCTACCACTGAGCCCCTTCCTCCCTTTAAAATTTTGAGAGGGTCTTGCCAGGTTTCTGAGGCTGGTCTTGAACTTTCAATCCTCCTGTTGCAGTCTCCAAAGTAGATGGGATTGTAGGAGTGTGCCACCACACCTGACAATATTGCATCCTATTCTGCAAATAGGAATCTTTTCTTTGTCCTCATAGACCTTTACATATAAAAAAGGTTCTGATTTAAAGACATATAGTATATGTTACTGTTTTCTCCTTTAAAGTTTTAATATTTAGAATAAATATATAGTCTTTGCTTCATTTAATTTTTCTTATTTCTTTCTTTATTTTTGGTATTCGGTATCGAACCACTGAGTCACATCCCCAGCCCTTCTTATTTTTAATTTGAGACCACATCTATATAAATTGCTTAGGGACTCACTAAGTTGCTGAGGCTGACCTCAAACTTGCGATCCTCCTGCCTCAGCCTCCTGAGTCACTGAGATTACAGGCATGTGCCACTGTGCCCAACTACTTCATTTAATTTTAATTTGAAAATTAAAATGATGTTTGGAGTGTAAATTCTAGCAAGTAAGGTCATCTTTAGTATCATAGTGCACACATCTGGAGATTAGCACCATCTACTGGCATACAGAAACACTAACTTGGTTATGTCATAATTATTGGTTAGAAAGATTTTTCTTTTTTTAAATTTTTTTTTAGTTGTAGTTGGAACACAATACCTTTATTTTATTTATTTAGTTTTATGTAGTGCTGAGGATCGAACCTAGTGCCTCCCACGTGCTAGGCAAGTGCTCTACCGCTGAGCCATAACCCCAGCCTATAGATGGAGTTTTCTTTTTGAAAATCTGCTTCTGAGAAAGCAAATATTTTATAATTTTCCTACGTATTGATTTTTATTCCCCAGGGTTTTTTTTTTTTTTTTTACCTTGAACTTAAATTCCCAAGTGTAACTTATTGTATGTTGCATATTATACAGTTGCATAGCTAAAATTACATTTAGACAAGCTGTCATTGGGTAAGTCTTTTTTCAAAGCACATATATAAAATAATTTATTAGAGTAATAAGAACAAGAGGAAACTATTGTATTGAACCAACATTAATTATATTTATTTAGTGTTCTGTTTTGGTTTAGTTAAGTGATAATATCTTTGTAGAGGAATGGAATTGATAGTACAGAATTCTCAGTGACTAACCTTGGGAAATTTTACTCCCATCTTTCTTACTTTAAGTGGTTTAGCTTTCATTTGTTGGTGGTGTAGGATTTTATTTGTATCTTGTTTTTGGACTAATTTCTATCCTTGGTCATTTTTCTTTCTTTATCAGTTTAATCCATGAGACTTAAAAATGTGTGAGAAATCCATTATTGTCATTCATTTTTCTCTTTTTTCTGTTATGTTTTCTTTAGGCACTTTTAGAAGTTAAATGTATCTGAGATGTTATAAGGAGGGACATGTGATTACTTAATGAGTGTTAGTTGAGTGATTCATTAAAGGAATTTTAAAAAATCTAATTTATGTTACAGAGTAGGAATAGTTGTTTTAGAGATTCAGTGTTTCTGATATGTTTATTTATAAGTCTTCTGAACAAAATAAATGATCTTTTGCTCTGTGGCTATTTAGCACTCAAGGAGGGTGTTTTTTTTTTTGTTTGTTTGTTTAATGTGTTAGCTTATTGTAGGTATTCACATATTTAGGAATATCTGATTAAGGACTTACTAATTCAGAAATAAAAATAATTATAAAATCTTGAATATGAAAAGTCCAAGATTACTCTTGTAATAGCATAAGTTTTTAACTCATGTTAAAGATAGACTTAGTGAAGGGATTGAGAAATGGGGTCATTTGTACTATTGTTTTTGTTATTCCTTTCAGTATTTTACCTTTGAATTTAATTTCTGTTAAAGTGAAAACTAATTTTTTCT
This sequence comes from Marmota marmota marmota, assembly GCF_001458135.2. Taxonomy (NCBI): domain Eukaryota; kingdom Metazoa; phylum Chordata; class Mammalia; order Rodentia; family Sciuridae; genus Marmota; species Marmota marmota. The sequence goes on along the minus strand of NW_026000101.1, from coordinate 7,391,390 downwards.
AATTCTAATGTATAATTTTATTTTATTAAAACATATACAATGTCTTTATACTCTAGAAAAATGAATTGGAGAAAAGGGCATTTGGTAATTGAGAAAGGGTTGCACTCAATCCCCAGTAACTTCTTTCCTGTGCCTCTTTGTGAACAACATAAATCTATACAAAGATAGGTGATAGCTCAAAAGCAAGCAGGGTTGTTAATATTTTAAGAACAATTCACCTCTGGTGAATTATTTTTTAAATTTCACTTGTCCTAAGCATCTGTTCAAATAATGTCAGAAATTTTTACTAGAAAAAAAACGACTTATTTTCTCTTCATTTCTAAAACATGATTGGTTAAAACTAAGCATGTTCAACTAAATTTTAAAAACCAGGCTTATATTCTTTCAGTTGTATGAAAAAGTGTTCTTTAACAACCTTGCTTGACATTGTGTAATTAGAGCAGTCTTCACCCCTAAAAGTGATTATGCTTTTGCTTAATTTTGTTAGTTGATTCAATACTTCCAGAAAATAGGCACAAATTGGGAACTCAGTAGATACTTCATCCATTTATGGAGTATTCACAAGGTCATGACTTTTTTTTTTTTTTTTTGGTATCAGGGATTGAACTCAGGTGACTCAACCACTGAGCCACACCCCCAGCCCTGTTTTGTATTTTATTTAGAGACAGGATCTCACTGAGTTGCTTAGCACCTCACTTTTTGCTGAGGCTGGCTTTGAACTTGCAGTCCTCCTGACTCAGCTTCCCTAGCTGCTGGAATTACAGGTGTATGTCACCGCACCCAGCTGATCATGACATTTTGACATGTGATTTAAAAGATTGACCTTCCTATACAGTATGTGCTTTTCTTGGATTCCTATTCTAAGTTTACATGGATAATTCCATTTATTGTGTTATGCCATATTGTTAGTACTGATAGAGTTTTGTTTCTGTTCTTCTGATTCTGTGCACATATTAAAATATTTAAATTTTAATTTCAGGTATATTATATTTTTTTGCCCTTGGGACCTTATTTCCCAGGGCTATTCATTCTTACCTGTTCAACTTCTGGCTGCGGGAATGAAGGAAGTGACCAGAACTTGGAAAATAATAGGTGGAATCACACATGCTAATAGCTATTACAAAAATGGCTGGTTAGTCATGATAGCTATTGGATGGGCCCAAGGTAATATTAACAATATGTGTTCATAGGTATTCTCTTATTGATGTACCATAATTATGGGGATGGCATACTTTTATTAACAGTCTTTTTGGAGGTAGAAACTTTGTTTCTGTTGGCTAGCAAAATTATTTAAAAACTAGTACTTTTCACTAGTACTAGTTCATCAGCCATTATTTTGAGCCTAACTGTTATATAAAATTTTTATGATTTTGATTTCATTTTTATCTTTGATTTATGAACCAGAGACATTTATGTTAATTATTTTAACATAAATAAAACAAGTTTACTTAAGAAATTATGTAGCTCTTTCTGTGTTCTTTTCCTCCAATTTGAATTACTGGAAATAGTAAATATGATTGGTTATAGATTCATGTTCATGCATCAGTTGCTTTTATTGTTGCTTTCTGTAGGAATTGAATGAATTTCTCTAATAACTTGTTATAGTATACTGTACCTAAAACTAATTATATCAGGAGAGTAAATGGTAAAACATATGATTTTATTTTTTAGGTCTGAAACAAACCTCTAGCCATACCTCTGTGCTTGAGACCCCAAATTTAAGCTTAAGTGCAGTAAAATAGACAATTGCCGTGCTGGTGAAAGGGGAGAATTGCAGATGTTTCAGTATCCTAAGCTTACAAAGCAATTTTTTTCTTTCTTCCAAGATTTCTGTTTGGGAATCCTCTTGGATTTTAAATCCGGTGGTAGAATTATGGCTCTCCTCAAATATTCTTAAGAAAGTTACTAAATAATCTTGTTTATTTTTTAATTTTTATTTTTAGGTGCAGGTGGTATCATTATCACAAATTTTGAACAGTTACTAAAAGGAGATTGGAAACCAGAAGGTAATGAATGGCTGAAGATGTCCTAGTAAGTTGGTATATATTTTACTGAGATCTGGATTTTGTTCTTAGATCTTTTTTTTTTTTTTTTTTTTTTTAGTTGTAGTATTGAACACAATATTTTTATGTTATTTGTTTACTTTTATGTGGTTCTGAGGATCGAACCCAGGGCCTCACACATGCGAGGCAAGCACTTTGCCACTGAGCCACAGCCTCAGCCCCGTTCTTAGATCTTTTTAACGACATTTTTAGAACTCCCAAGTGTAATGAAATATAGCTGAAAAAATAAATGGTAATGACAATGGAAAGAAAACCCCCCAATTTTATTCTTTCTAAAAGTTTTCTCTCTCAAATGAAGTTTTAAAATAAATATTGATTCACTTCTCTGAGGATTTATCCCCTTAAAAAACAAAACAAAATAAAACAAAACAAAAACCTTCAGATTATCATAGAATTATGGGAAGAGTATATACTTATGAAGAGAGATCTACTTAGAGGCAGAGTTCTCTGGATGGAAATGAATCAATTATAGGCTGTTGGCATTTTCATTAGTGACTGTGACATCGCACACATTTCAGTTTATACATAGCTCTAGTAGTAAAATGTCAAAATTAATGGGAAAATAAATTAGTACATTATCATAAGATCCTGAGAGTGGTTTTAAAAATTACAGGTGAGTTTAAGTATCAAAGTAAGAAAAAGATTAGCAAAAAAAACCACTGTATATTTGTGTAATGCAAACTGTAGGTCACATCTGTTTAGAGAAAAGAATCTAATCATTAGATGTTTTCTAAAGACAACAACTCAAATCTTATAAATAAGTCATAGGTATATACCTGGTGCACCTGAAAATGAAATGGAAAATATAGTTATTATTCACACAGGTTGAGAAAGAGAAGACTTTAGGAATAGTGGCCATAATAAGCTGCTCTTACTGTTGATTTTTGTAAGCTCATTTTCTAATTAATGGATTAAATATAAAGATCACAAGCATTATGAATGAGGTAGTATTTTTGAGTGAACCAATAAATTCCAGGATATTCAACTTGGAAAGTACCCTTTAAAGCTTATAAGAGGTAGTTTGAACATAATATATTCCAAAGTAAAGCCTTAGAGAATAGTGTATAAAATCAGTGTTTTAGAATAAGTGGAACTGAAAACAGAATCCAAAGCTATTTTCTGAGGCTTTATCCTATCAGGTGCTATGTAGACACTTCTAAAAACATATATGTTATCACTAATACTCTCAATAAACCTAAAAAGCAGGTATTATTTCTACTTCATGGATTAGAAAACTAAGGCTCAGAGATATTAGAAGACTTGCTTATTGCTACCTAGGTATTTAGAATGTTTTTCTTTTCTTTCTTTCCTTTTTAAATTGTGCATTTCTTAATTTTTTAATTAAGCTAAAACTTTATATTGAGTAAACTGCATCCATTTAAAGAATATAATTTTTGTTGAGTTTAAACAGAAATATATAATAAAGGAATAGTGATCACTATCAAGAATATTTCCATTAATCCACAAATTTCCTTTTGTCCCTTTGCATTCCATCTCTCCCTCCATTCTTGATTATAGACAGAAATCTGTTTTTTTTTCTAGAATTTTATGTAAATGGATTTTGTATATTCTTTTGGATCTAACTTCTTTCTTTCATCATAGCAATTTTGAGGTTCAACATGTGGATGAGCTGGTTTCTTCCTTTTTGTGCTATATTTTATTTTATGGAGCAATCACATTTTATTTTATCTGTTGATGGACATTTGGGTTGATTCCAGTTTCGACCATTGTGAGCAAAAGTTCCTTCAACATTTGTATGTGAATCATTGTGTGAACACATTCTCATTTTATTTATGTAAACATATTAGGGAATGGCTGAGTTGTATAGTAGGTGTACATTTAACTTTTTAAAAACCATTGCCCATTTTCCCAAAATGTCTTAAGAGTTCTAGTTGCTCCATATTATTGCCAAGCCTTGGGATTGTCACTCTTTTTATTTTTAGAAATTATAGTGAGTACATTTCTCATTGTGATTTTAGTTAGTATTTCCCTGTGGACTATGTTGAACATCTTTTCATATGCTTATTGGCCATTTTATGTCTGTTTTGAGAAGTATCTGTATATACCTTTTCCTACTGTTATGATTAGATTGTTTGTCTTATTATATTTTTTAATTTTTTATTTTTGTTTCTGGACCTTTATTTTATTTATTTATTTTTATGTGGTGTTAAGGATCAAACCCAGTACCTCACTAGTGCTAGGCTAGTGGTCTACCACTGAACTACAATCCCAGCCCTTGTTATATTCTTTATATATTCTGAATACCATTTCTTTTTTTAATTCTAATTTGTTATGTATGACAGCAGTATGCATTACAATTCATATTACACATAAAATGCCATTTCTTTGATGTGTGTTTGTAGACTTTTGGTACAGATCAATTTATCAATTTTTTAATACTTTCATATTCTGAGTTGTCTTTGCCTATCCAGAATTGCAAAGTTATTATTCTAATGGTTTCAAGAAATTTCTACTCTTAGCTTTTATAGTTAAGTCTATGATCTATTTCAAGTTCAATTTTTGTATAAATAGTATTGTGTAGGATTTGATATTTATTTTTCCCTTCTATATGCAGTTGTTTTGGCACCATTTCTTGGGAAGACTTTCCTTTTGCCCATTTAGTGCCTTGTTAACCCTTGTTTTTTTATCCCCCATAATCAAGTGATCACATATTTGTGGCTCTGTTTCTGGACTTTCTTCTGTTTTACTGATGTAAAAGTCCCCTAATGCCCAAACCCCACTATGGTATGGGAGTTTTCAGTTTTAATATCTTTTGGAACCTATATGCTGTTTTCCATACTTTGTTATACTAGTTTTAATTCCTACTATAGTGTGAAAGGTTCCATTTTCTTCATACCTTTATCAGCATTTCTTGGCTTTTGTCTTTTTGATAATAGCTACCCTCATGGGTGTGAGTTGGTATCTCACAGTAGTTTAATTTGCATTTCATTGATGATTAGTAATGTTGGCTATTTTTATGTCCTTTGGAGAAATATTAAGTTCCTTTGCTTCCTTTTTAAACCTGGTTATATATTTTCTTGCTGTTAGATTGTATGGTTTCTTAATAAATTCTGGATATTAACCATGTATCATATACTAGGTTTAAATATTCTCCTAGTCTGTGGTTTGCCCTTTCACTTTATTATTTATTTGTTTGTTTGTTTATTTATTTATTTATTTATTTTAAAGAGAGAGTGTGAGAGAGAGAGTGAGAGAGAATTTTTTTTTTAATATTTATATTTTTTTAGTTTTCGGTGGGCACAACATCTTTGTTTGTATGTGGTGTTGAGGATCGAACCCGGGCCACACGCATGCCAGGCGAGTGCGCTACCGCTTGAGCCACATCCCTAGCCCTGCCCTTTCACTTTATTGGTTGTTTCCTTTGTTACACAGAAGCTTTTTAACTTGATAGAGTCCTGTTTATTTATTTGTTTTTGCTTTTGTAGCTTGAGATTTTGATATGGTATTCAAAAAGTCATTCCAAGGCAGTGGCATACTCTCAGCCTATACAGGTTGCATGACAAAATTAGATTCATGTTACCAAAGTAATTCTTAGAAAAGTGAAGCAGGAGGCATCACAGTACCGGACCTTAAATTATAACTCAGAGTGATAGTAATAAAACTGGCATGGTATTGGCACCAAAACCAATGGTACAGAATAGAAGACAAAGAGAAATCCATGTAAATACAGTTATTTTATACTGGACAAAGGCTCCATAAACATGCTTTGGAGAAAAGATAGCCTCTTCAACAAATGGTGCTGGGAAAACTGGATATCTATGTGTGTCAAAATGAAACTAAACCCCTCTCTCTGACCCTGCACAAAACTCAACTCAGAGTGTATCAAGGACTTATACATTAGATCAGAGACCCTGCAGCTACTAGAAGAAGATAAAGTAGGTCCAGATGTCTACCATGTTGGCCTCAGAACTGAATTCCTCAACAAAACTTTTAAAGAGTAAAAAGTAAAATCAAGAATCAATAAATGGGTTGGTATCAAACTGAAAAGCTTCTTCACAGCAAGGAAACAATCAAGAATGTGAAGAGAGAGCCTAAGGAATGGGGGTAAGTCTTTGCCACCTTCACCTAAATAGAACATTAATCTCTAGGATATACAAAAAACTAAAAACAAAAAACAAAAAACAAAACAAAACAAAAAACCCCAAAAAACAAAAAACTTAACACTGTAAAAAGAAATAACCCAGTCAATAAATGGACAAAGGAACTGAACAGGTACTTCACAGAAGAAATATGATCAAGCCAACAAATATATGGAAAAATGTTCAGCTTTTCTAGCAATTAGAGAAATGCAGATTAAAACTACACTGAGATTTCATCTCACTTCAGTCAGAATGGCAATTATCAAGAGTACAAGTAACAATAAATATTGGGGAGGAAGTGGGGAAAAATGTACACTCATACATTGCTGGTGGAACTGCAGATTGGTACAACCACTCTGGAAAGCAGTATGGAGATACTTCAGAAAGCTTGGAATGGAACTACCATTTGACCCAGTTATCCCACTCCTTGGCATATACCCAAAGGACTTACAATCAGCATAATATATATATATATATATANACTGTAACTCCACAACCACAGGAATGGGAAATATACTCCATGTGTCTATAATATGTCAAAATACAGTCCACTATTGTGTATATCTAAAAAGAACAAATAAAATATTTAAAAACTTAGATTCATGCTTAGGAAGATTTTCTCTAGTAAGAAAAAATTTTTTCTCTGGTCAAGGGTTTAATTGGACAGTCTTTTACTAGTGTTGAAGGGATTAGGCATGTGATTCATGGGTAAATTTCAGCCATCATAGCCGAAGCCCAGGAATAGAGAGGAGATTATTCAAGAAAGATTTGTGGAGGAAGGATTCGCTTGACTAATGGCATGGATCCCAGGAAACCCAGAGAGTGTTAGAAATGTTAAATTAGCAGATATACTGCCAGCTTGGACTGCAAGAACAGAGACAGGATGAAATGAAAGAAGATTATCAAACTCATGGAATTCCTTAGGTGAAAAATAGGCTGATAAAACTGCGCAGCTACAGAAGTGTGCTGCCCTCTAAAGGAAAAGGAATAATGACTTCATGGTGGGGACTGTGCCCCAGAGGCCTGAGTCTAGCCCTACAGTCTGGAGTCAGAGGTGCAGAAACCAAAGACATGAGTGTAGAGATTAGAGCTGCAGATTCAGGACAGTGTATCCAGCCATAGAGGATTATCCCCAAGCCTTGAAACCTAATGGAATTGCCCTGCTGAATTTTGAAATTGCTTGGTACCAATGATATATTTATTTTATTCTCTTCCTTTTGGAATGAGAATGTCTGTAACTATTACCCAGTACCTGTTCCACCATTGTGGAACTAGAAAACTTGTTTTTAGTTTTACAGGAAATTAGTATATATTACAATTTTCTAATACATCCTGAGTTTCCTGACAAATCTCATACTTTGATTTAAAATGGAATTTCCCCTAATTTTAACCCTTCTCCAGTGTCCTGCTCCAGTTTAGTATCTATAAAATCATTATTCTTCAAATTCAACCTTCAAGAGAATGTAATCCAAAATGGAAGATGTGTATGCCAAGGCCATACCTGTAATGACCCACTTTGGTACAGAAACCAAACTAGTAGAACTGAATAGTTGAAAAATAACTTGAAGACAAATCTCATTTCATTTGTTTTTATCTTATCCTTTTAGAATTTCAGTTTTATGTACAGTTTATAATAAAATTATGTATGTATGCATACTTTTATAAATTAAGAAACATATTAGGGAACATCTAAAACATAAAGACCTATAGGGATATAAAATAAAAACTTAGAGATCACTGTTTTTTGTGTATGGGGTGAAGGTGGGAGTTCATAACCCACTTGAATCAAAGTGTGGAATATGATATGTCAAGAAATTTGTAATGTTTTGAACAACCCACAATAAAAAATTAAAAAAAAAT
>NW_026000101.1:7374179-7382322 GCF_001458135.2 Marmota marmota marmota | reverse complement strand
TAAAAAAAAAAAAAAAAAAAAAAAAAAAAAAGAGATCACTGTTTTAAAATATGTTACTCAGTATATTGGTAAGTGAATTCCAAATCCTGTTGCCTAAACTTACTCCTATTTTGAACTTAATCTTTAGTGTATAATAATTAAATAACCTATTTAAAAAAATAAAGTGACTTATAGGGATCTTTAAATTTGTCATGTTGCAATATGGCATTCTGAGAGTGTATCATTTATCTTTATGGTAAGCATAGAGAAGCTAGATAATGATCTATTACTGAGGTATACTTTAAATAATGTGGCCGGTATATAATATCAAAGTAATGTTGCTTATTTGATCCATTAGTAACTCATTGTAGACTTACAATTTCAGCATTAAGATATTAGCAAAAGCTAATATGATGTGTTGGAGTTGGCTCATATTGTTTTATGGAGCCAGTTGTGTATATCTCTTTTTCATTGCATGCAGCAGCCTGAAATTAGCTATGTGGGAGTATGTACATCATGGAAATAGGCAAACACTACAAATTGGGGGTGAATTTCCCTCCTCTCACCGTCTCCTCTCCTACTGCCACATCCCTCAGCTTGTTTAGCACTGAAGGTTTTTCAATACTAATTCCAAATCATGCTATGAAACATGAGACTTTCAGCTCCTTTTTGGAACAATGTTATATGTTCAAAGTATGTTTTAGAAATGTTGCATTATGGAAATATACTCACCTTTTAGAAAGCCATGACGTACATAGACATTTCTGAAATCTTTGATACTTTATACTGTGAAGAAAGGTATTTAATTTTGTATGACTTAGCATTTCCAGAACTCTTAAGTAAATTCACAAATCTCATTTTGTGTTAATATCTGTTAGTAGCTCATTAAAAAATGTTGTACAGGGGCTGGGGATGTGGCTCAAGTGGTAGTGTGCTCGCCTGGCATACGTGCGGCCTGGGTTTGATCCTCAGCACCACATACAAACAAAGATGTTGTGTCCGCCGAAAACTAAAAAATAAATATTTAAAAAAAAATGTTGTACAGTGTACTCTTTGAGAAAGATATAGTTTATTAATTATCTATGATTACATTTTTATTAACTACTGTCTTAAAATATGTTTTATTTTCAGCCCTTCCAAGGTAACCCTGCTGGGGTCCCTTATCTTCACATTTCAGCACACCAAGCATCTGACCATATCAAAGCATAATCTTATGTTCCTTTATACCATCTTTCTTGTGACCACAAAGGTAAGAGTTCTAGGTATCTGTAAATTAGTATTACAAATCCCATCTAACCTTTCCCCTGTGATAGAATTCTACATACTGACCCAGTAACAAGAATATTTCTATTTTATTGTATTAAAATATGAAAAGGTGAATTTGAGATATTTTATTCAGCACATCCATGAGTTTCCAAAACAGCTTGTCTGTGATTCCTCATTTGCTTTTTGCCAAGGATGTCTGGAAACATGAGCAGACAACCTGGTATGATATATTAAAAGCCAGTGAGTAATGGAAATAGCCAAGGCTGATCAGAGACTGCAAAGGTAGTGCTGCCTCATTTTTTTCAAGTGAGGTGCACGGTAGATGTTAGAATTTCTTTAAGCTCTAAAATGTCAAGATTTTACATTAGGACATATTTATGGTCACTCACTTCTGTTGTTATTTTGAGAATTGGAGATAATTCACGTCATTCTGTCACTGTGTCTGACATGTTTTGAGTTTCTTTTACAGCTGTATCATAAGGCTAATTCTGATTGTTCTTATCATTATTTGGTATTGTTTCCTATTCACAAATAGATAATTTTAGAATATTATTATTTAAGCCTAGATAAATTTTATGACTAGCTCTATTTAAGACCAGATATTTTTTATTAAGAACTCACTACATGATTCTCAAAAGGAAAGCAGAATCATATAAATTTATGTCTTAGATAAGTCACCATAGAGGTCATTTATTTTTATTTTGTGGTGTCTTCAGTGGGAGTTGTCTGTGGCTTAATTTAGGGTCTCCAAATATCCGAATATCCCTTCACTTGTGCTCTCCTCTTCCAGTCCTCAAATTTTGAGCCACATGTATTTTTTAAACAGCTTTATTGAAATATATTTTACATACCTTACAATTCAAATATTTAAAGTATAAGTTGAATGGGTTTTAGTATGTTGGCAGATTTGTGCAGTTATCATCATTGTCATTATTAGAATATTTTTGTTACCCCCACAAGAAACCTTGTGCTCATTGGCAGTTGCTTCACATTTTCCCCAACACTTGTAACCGTAGGTCATTTTATTTATCCACTCATTTATTGATAGACATTTTGGTTGTGACTCTTAGAGTACATATAATGAGTTATGAACATGCAAGTAAAAGTTTTTGGAAAGACATGTGGTTTATTTCTTGTGGGTATATCATCTAGGAATATATTGTTAGATCATATAGTAATTCTGTGTTTAACTTCTTGAGGAACTTACAGGGTGTTTTTCCAAAGCATGGCCATCATTTTGCATTCTCACCAGTAATAGATGAGCTCCAATTTTACATATCCCACCAGCATGTGTTATTGTCTGTTTCTTTTATTCCAGCCATCCTACAGGGTGGAAGTGGTATCTCATTGTGCTTTTGATTTACATTTCCCTGTTAACTAATGATGCTGAGCATTTTTTTCTTGTGCTGGTTGGCAGTTTTTATATCTTCTTTGGTAAAATGTCTGTTCAGATCATTTTCCCACTTTTAATTGTGTTATTTGTCTTTTTAATGTTGAGTTGTAAGAATCCTTTATGTACTGTGGATATTAAACTATTTGGTGTAGATCTCAAATGTCCCCTTTGGGACTTTTGGGACTTAGGGACCTTTGGGAATTTGGCCTTGTGTTGAAGGCTTGTTCACCAGCTTCTGATTGTATTGGGAGAAAGTGGGACCTTTAGGAAGCAGAGCCTTGTAGAAGTCCTTTAAGGGGGAGATATTTGGACTCCAGCCCTTACTCTCTCTTGTTGCTTCCTGATTGCCATGGGGTGAACAGACCTCTTCTGCCACCTGCTATCTGCCAGGATATTCTGCCTGTTCATAAGCCCAAAGGCAACAGGGCCGAGTGATATGGAAGGAAACATTTGCAACTGAGCCAAACTAAGTTTTCCTCCTTATGAGTAGTTTATATCCTCATTTTTGTCACAGCAACTGAGAATTGACTTAGTCATAAACCCTTTTGAGAATTATGATTTCTAGATTTTTTTTCCTCATTCTGAGCTTTCTTTTCACTTGATAGTGTCTTTGGAAGCACAAGTTTTAAAAATTTTGATTAAGTCCAGTTTAGCTATTCCTTTGTTTTGTGTGCTTCTCATGTTGTATCTAAGAAACCATTGTGAAATCCAAGGTCATGAAGATTTATCTTTTGTTTTTTTTCCTCAGAGTATTATCATTTTTGCTTTTATCTTTAGGTCTATGATCCTTCTAGAGTGAGTTTTGTATATGGTATGAGGATGAGTCCAACTTTATTCTTTCACATTTAGATATCTACTTATCCCAGTGCTTTTTATTGAAAAGACAATATTTTCTCTCATTAAATTATCTTTGCAACCTTGTAAAAATCAGCTGACGGTGAATTTGAGAGTTTATTTCCAGACTTTTCACTTTTATTCCATTCATATGTATGCCTAGTCTTATTCTGTTTTCCTAATACCTTATATTGTAGCTTTGTAGTTAGTTTTGAAATCAAGAAGAGTAAGTTCTCTGAGTTTTTTCTTCTTTTTTGGGATTGTTTTTGACTATTCTGGGTCATTTGAATTTCCATATGAGTTTTGGTATAAACTTGACAGTTTCTGCAAAGAAACCATTTCATATTTTGATAGGGATTGCTTTAAATCTGTAAAAGAAACATTGCTTTAAATCAATGTTAAGTCTTCCAATCCATCAACACAAGATTTATTTCCACTTATTTAGGTCATTTTTAAGTTTTTTCAAGGATTGAAAACACTAAATGTTTTATTTTTTTCATATATATATATATATTTTTAGTTGTCAATGGACCTTTATTTTATTTATTTATATGTGGTGCTGAGAGTCAAACCAGGTGTTTCATACATTCTAGACATGTGCTCTACCACTGAGCTACAGCTCCGGCCTGATCTTAATGTTTTCAATGTTAAATTCATACACTTTTTTGTTAAATTTATTCCTAAGTATTTTATTATTTTTGATTTATAGCAAATGGAATTGTTTTTTAAATTTTATTTTCAGGTTACTCATTATAAACATGTAGAAATAAAATTCCTTTTTTTTTTTTTTTTGGTTCTGGGGATTGAAACTCAGTGGCACTTGACTGCTGAGCCATATCCCAAGCCCTTTTTTTTGTATTTTATTTAGAGATAAGATCTTGCTGAGTTGCTTAGGGCCTAAGTTGCTGAGGATGTCTTTGAACTTCTGATCCTCCTGCCTCAGCCTCCTGAGCTTCTGGGTTCTCAGGTATGTGCCACTGCGCCTGGCTTACAGTTGCTTTGTATATTTTATCTTGAGACCTGTAATCTTGCTGAACACATTTATTACCTCAAGTAGCTTTTGAGATTATTTTTACTTGTTAGTTTTGTTGGTTGGTTGATTGGTTTTGGTGTTTATTCTTTAGGATTTTTTTATATTTAGGGATGTGTCCACAGAGATAGTTTTTACATTTTTCCGTCTGATCTTTAGGGATTTAGGGATGTATCCACAGAGATAATTTTTACATTTTTCCCTCTGATCTTCATGTCTTGCCCAGTTGCCCTGGCTAGAACCTCAAGTTCATTGTTGAATAGAAATGGAGAGACTGAACATTCTTGTCTTGTTCCTGATCTTTAGGAGAAAGCTTTCAGTCTGTTTCTTACGAAGTATGATATTAGCTGTGAGTTTTTTATAGATCAGGTTAAGGGAGTTAGTTCTTTCTTAGTTTGTTGATGTTTTTTCTTTTATCATGAAGGAATGTTGGGACCTGTACAGTTTCTGAGAGTTCTAACTTTAAAGAAAATGAATGTTTACTATGGGCTTGATAAGAATAAGTAGTACACTAAACTATTACATTTTTTGAATTAGAGGATCAGTTTTTGTTCAAGATCTAATTGGTAGAATAAAAATGATAGTTTTTCTTAGAATTGTTGCTAGACATATAGCTCTTTATTATAATAGCTGAACTTAAACACAGTATCTTAATGTGATAATTTTAAAGATATTTTAAATTAGAAAAACAGGGAACACTGAATTTTTCTTATAATATTCCCTAACATTTTCCTGATTAGAAATATATCCATTAATTTTCAAGTAACTCATCCATTTGCCCTAATTTTATGAAAAATTATACTGGTTTTAAAATGGCTTGTAATTTAAGAGCTTCTGAGCAGCTACTAAGTGAACAGTGTCTCAGTTTTTAAAAAAGATATTAAGAAAGGAATATTCAGAAAAAAAAAATTTACTTTTTATTTTTTCCTTTACAATTTATATAGTCAGAAAAATTTGATAGTATTTTAGTTATTGTTTTGGCATATAAATAGATGGTAATAAATTCTCAGAGAAAATATCTCCCTCAAAGTATGACGGGCACACACAAATAAGTGTAATATATGTATAAAAATAGTGATTTTTTTTAAAGACACAAATTGGTGTGAATATACTTTATATACAACCAGAGATGAAAAATTGTGCTCTCTCTATATAATAAGAATTACTATGCATTCCGCTGTCATATATAAATAAAAAAATTGACACTCAAAAAAAATAATGATTTTTATGGGAGAAACAAAATAAATGACCCTTAGCATTACTCAGCCTCTGTTATCTATTCTCATCTTAACTCAATTGAAGCAGCTCTGTGTTAAGCCTTAAGTAGTCTCTGTCTTCACAGTCCACCTTGTCCCTCAGCCAAGGATTTGCAGTACCATCCTATATAGATATCTGGAGTCTCTTCTCCCAATCCATCTGCCTACCTTGCTTCCTCCTCTCTGGCACCTGCTCTGCAGATTCCATTCCCTTTGGCTGCAGTTGAACATGTCTCTGCTGCCTCAACTTTAGTCTAGGCTCTTTGTTCTCTGGTTGAGAAGTTGTCCTCAGGTAATAATGGGGGTAAATGTGGAGATGACTTCATGTATTGCCCTTTTCTTATGGATCAGGCTTACACTATCTCTTGTCCAATGCCTGATAATAATTTTCTTATGTATTTTGTCAAGTTTGTTTTTTCACATCTGGAGGGGCTAGTCTAGAATCGAATATCTGGCATAGCAAAGGAGGAGGAATTTCATTCATTCATTCTTGTTCAGTCTTGTTTATCTGTGTTTTGTTAATCTTTTCAGAAGACTGACTTGGTTTTATTGTTCCTTTTACACTGTTTTAATCACTGCATCTCATGTCATATGTTTTGACTTGTTTTTAATTGTCGTTTAGTTTAAATTCCTACTGAATTACATTAGTTTCTTCTTTGACATGAAAATGTTTACAACTATGTTTTGAAATTTCCAAGCATTAAAAATATCTGTTCTTAAGTGATTTCTGCTTTACATTTTGAACAGTATATATGTGTGATCTATGTGTTATTCTTTGGAATTTTGTTGAAACTTCATTTCTGTACTAGTATTGATGAGATTTTGTAATTACTTTTTATTTGTATGAAAAGTAAGTATATTCTTTATTTTGGAGGAATAGAAATCATATATTTGTATATACATATGCTTGTCCATTGTGATCCAACTATAGAATATAATTGTTAATTTTCTTCTTGCTACATTTATTCTCTTTTTTATTGAGAGAATTATGTTAAGTACCTCCATTTTGTGTTGCTCTCTTTCTTGTATTCTTCCTCTGCTCCTTCCTGTCTTTCTTTTCACCCAGAACTTAAGCAAGCCTGAATATTGATTAAATATGGGGTCCCATTTTCATTCAAGGAGGACTCAATTCTACATTTATAGATCTCTCTAGTCCTTTGTGATTATTAAAACTTAAGCATCAGGGAAAGAAATATATGCAAAAGACTATTGGCATAGGAAAAGCACTTGAGTATTGAAATCATACAGACCTTTGTTGGAATTTAAGCTTCACAATTTTGAGCAAGTAATCTATGTTTTTCAAACTAGGGCTTTCCATACCCCAAGCTATATATGACTTTTGGCATTGTCTTTACAAAGTCATGTAAATATGATGCATTTTGTACCAGTGATTGATCTCAATGGTAATTAATTTTAAACATTAAAATAAGTTAAGCAGGAATAGGATAAAATTCACATAAATTTTATTTTATTTTTTTTTTATTGGTTATTCAAAACATTACAAAACTCTTGACATATCATATTTCATACATTCGATTCAAGTGGGTTATGAACTCCCATTTTTACCCCAAATACAGATTGCAGAATCACATCGATTACACATCCACATTTTTACATAATGCCATATTAGTAACTGTTGTATTCTGCTACCTTTCCTATCCTCTACTATCCCCGCTCCCCTCCCCTCCCATCTTCTCTCTCTACCCCATCTGTTGTAATTTAATTCTTTCCCTTGTTTTTTCTTCCCTTCCCCCTCACAACCTCTTATATGTAATTTTGTATAACAATGAGGGTCTCCTTCCATTTCCATGCAATTTCCCTTTTCTCTCCCTTTCCCTCCCACCTCATGTCTCTGTTTAATGTTAATCTTTTCCTCCTGCTCTTCCTCCCTGCTCTGTTCTTAGTTGCTCTCATTATATCAAAGAAGACATTTGGCATTTGTTTTTTAGGGATTGGCTATGCTTCACTTAGCATAATCTGCTCTAGTGCCATCCATTTCCCTGCAAATTCCATGATTTTGTCATTTTTTAGTGCTGCGTAATACTCCATTGTGTATAAATGCCACATTTTTTTTTTTTATCCATTCATCTATTGAATGGGCATCTGGGTTGGTTCCACAGTCTAGCTATTGTGAGTTGTGCTGCTATGAACATCGATGTGGCAGTATCCCTGTAGTACGCTCTTTTAAGGTCTTCAGGGAATAGTCCGAGAAGGGCAAAAGCTGGGTCAAATGGTGGTTCCATTCCCAGCTTTCCCAGGAATCTCCATACTGCTTTCCAAATTGGCCGCACCAATTTGCAGTCCCACCAGCAATGTACAAGTGTACCCTTTTCCCCACATCCTCTCCAGCACTTGTTGTTGTTTGACTTCATAATGGCTGCTAAT
>NW_026000101.1:7284136-7373852 GCF_001458135.2 Marmota marmota marmota | reverse complement strand
GCATCCTTTCTGTGTTGACTATATTCTTTTCAAGTTGATAAACTTTGTCTTCATTATCTGATGTTCTGACTTCTACTTGATCTAGTCTATTTGTAATATTCTCGTTTGAGTTTTTAATTTGGTTTATGGCTTCCTGCATTTCTTGGATTACTGTTTGATTTTTTTTTTTTAAATCTCTATCTCCTGGTAGAGCTTGTTCTTTGCCATTTGAATTTGCTTATTTAATTCGTTTTCAAAATATACTTTCATTATTTGGACTTGCTGTCTAATGTCTTCTCTAAGATTCCGTTCCATCTGAGTTAGGTATGCCTTGAGTTCTTTCTCCATTTTTCTGATGCCTCTAGGTTCTCCTGTGTATTTAAGTTGTCCTGCATTGTTTGTAATCCTTTTTTCCCTTGTTTTTCCATGGTGCTCAAGTTACTTTCCAACTCTGTTTGACTGCTGTGTTTCTGTTTTCTCCTTTAAATTTGTTTTGGTTTTTATAGTTCCACTATCTCTCCTTTGTGTTAGGAGACAATGTTTAGAGATGTTGGATTTAATTGTGATTTAAGGTAAATTCATTAGTTTCATTAAAGGCCTTCAGATTTTGATGGCATATAGAGAATTGAGGTTTGGACTTAGGATTTTATGTTAAGGTCGGGCGATTTGATGGTATGGAGGTTAGTATATGTTAGCTTCTTTGGGGGGTTGCTCAAATGTAGGCGGATATTAACGAGAGAATAGACAGGAGTACTTGGGGGTAGTTAAGGGCTTAGGCGGACTATAGACCTATTTGTAGTATTCATCTATTTGCATTTAGTAAGTTATACGTAATCTGGGTGTTCATGCTTAAGAGGAAAGATGGGGAAAAGGTAAGGACGCAAACCAAGAAAGAGAGAGGGAGAGAAGAAAGAAAAGAATAGAAAGAAAAGAAATGATAAAAAAATAATAAAATTCAGTAAAATAAAAATTACAATTGAAAAAAAATTACAATTGAAAGAAAAAAAATAATTAAAAAAATTTAAAATTAAAGAATTAAAAAAATGAAACAAGAAAAAAAAAAGCACTGTTAGGCTTCTATTTTCTTCACTTCCAGTGGGTGGTGCTGTGCCTTCCAGGCCAAGATTTTGCCCTCTGGCTGTAGGATACAATCCGTGTGAGGCCGCTTACCCCCCCCCGCCCCCGTGTCTCACAAAAACCTGTTAGCTTAGGTTTATTCCTGGCTTCTAGTCCCATGACTTCTCCTGCTAGCCAGGCCTTCCCTAGTGTGATGCCTCTCGGCAGTTCAAACTATACTCTGGGCCTGCAGTTTGCTGGGTGTGGAGCTTGGCTATTGGGAACCGGCACCTTATTGTTTGATTCCTTCCGTTTGCCACTCCCCCAGACCTTGTAAGACCGGTTTCGTTTTCGCTGCTGATGGGAGGGGGAGTTGGAGGTCAGGTGCCTTTACCTTTCCCCACGCCTCTATTCATGCTCACTCTGATAATCCCTCCCCCAGAAAGCAGGTGAGAGATTTTATGCGAATTCCCCGCTGTATGGGAGATGGGCTGAATAATACACACCTGTTCTATTGCTGCGATCTGTTGGAAACTGGCGAGGGTGACGTCAGCTCTCCAAGATGGTGGTCGCTGGCTTCCTTGGCGGACTGTCCGGTGTGGGGGACAGAACTGGACCGCTTCCTTCCCGGGTCTCAAACCCCGAACTCAGCCCGGAGCTCAGTGAGGGCACAGCTGGCAGGACTCCACAGAATCCGCAATGCTGTATCTCTGCGTTGCTGGCCGCTTCTCGGCGCGCCCCCTGGATCTCCGGGCGCACAGTTCACTTGCGGTTGAGACCCAGTAACCGGTCCTCGTTGGTGGAAATCCTTCCTCTAGGTTTCGGTGCACCCCAATTTTGCTGGAAATTCCTAACAAGGTAGCGTTTGGTCATTCTAACTCGTTATTCACCTGCGCAGTGACGCGGTACACGGGGGTGCTGCACTCTATTCGCTGCCATCTTCCTCAGACCTCACATAAATTTTAAAGATAAGATAAATGACATTTTATTTTTGACATGTCTTTGGCAGTTTTGCACTTTATCAAGTTGCTTTCCCCCATCAGAGATGAGTTTACAAAATTTGAGAAGCCTAGGATATCTATTGGCTGCTTAGCATAAGGTGTTACTGTGAAATAGTGTTATTGTGAAATAAAGCAAAGGGAAAGGTCAAAAATGATTAAAACTGAAAAGAGCATGTTGGGTTTTGAAATTAATCATTATATGGTGATCTCGATAAGAGCAATTTCAGTGGAAAGATATAGAAAAATTATTTTAATCAATTGAGTCAAATAAAAGGAAGTGAAGATGAAGAGTATTAACTATTTTAAAGGATCTTAAGGCAGTATAAATAAGAGAGCAGTTTGACAATGTCTGAGAGAGTTATAGATTTACTTGTCTTGTGAGTTGTTAATTTCATTTCTAGATATAGCCAACAGCAATGTTTGTCTAGGTGTGGTACAGGTCCAACTTCATCAGGATCACCTTAATAATGTTTTTTAGCAAAGTAGTATGTAATATTTATTTACAAAATACTTAAGAATGAGTTCTTTTAAAAAATTTAAACATCAGTTATGAAGGAATAACTTACGTATGACAAAGTCTATTCAGTCTCGGAGTACATTTTTTATGAGTTTTGACAGATATGTACACCTGTGTATCTATTATCACAGTCAAGATATGGAACATTTGTATCACTTCAGAAAGTTCCCTTGTGTCCTACTCCAGTAACTCCCAATTACTTCTAAAACTCCAAGCTACTAAATATTTATTTTTTATCACCATAGGTTTGATTTGTCTTTTTCCTATTTTATATAAATGGAATTGTATAGTACATAATCATGTGCTTGGCTACTTTTGCTCAGCAGACTGTCTTTTGAAATTTACCCATAGTTTCTTACAAATTCTATTTTATTGCTAAGTAGCATTATATATACTGTATTTTGTTTATCCAATTATCTGTTGATGGATTTTGAGTTGTTTCCAGCTTCTGATTATTTGAATAAAGTTATCATGAATAAAGCTACTATGAATATGTGTACCTTGTGAGGTAAGGGTCAGGTTTGTTTTTTACTCATATTAATATAGAGTTGTTTCAGCACTATTTGTTGAAAAGTTTATTCTCTCCCCCTTGAATTGTCTTGGCAGTTTTGTTGAAAATCAGTTGCCCTGACATGTATGGGTCTATATCCAGGCTTTATCTGTACCATTGATTTATGTGTCTGTATCTCTAGCCAATACTAGATTATTTTCATTACTATGGCTTTTGAAATCAAATAGTATAAATTCAACATTTTTTTTTAGTATTTCTTTGGATATTCTAGGTATTTTGCATTTCCAAATACATTTTTTGATTATGTTGTTATTTTCTATTTTAAAAAGCCAACTGGGTTCAGTGACACATGGCCAAGAGTCCCAGCTACTCCAAGCTGAGGAGAAATGATTCCTTGAGCCCAGGAGTATAAGACCAACCTGGTCAATATGGATGCCATTAAAAAAAGAATTGAAATTGTATCTGTAGATCTATTTGGGGAGAAATTACATTTTAAAAATATTGAGTCTGCTGATCCATGAGCATGATGTATTTCTCCATTTACTGAAGTATTCTTTAATTTTTAGGAAGTAAGCATTTATGGTTTTTATTGTTTTACATGTATCTTGTTAACTTTAAATTTATCCTGAAGTAGTTCATATTTTTTGGATGCCTTTATGAATAGTACTTTTAAAAATTTCAATTTTGAATTTTACATTGACTTTATGATAGTAATTTTCAAAATTTCAAATTTGAACTTTACATTGCTTATATGTAGATATACAATTGATTCTTGCACATTGTTCTTGTATTCTGTATCTTGGCGTAAATTCACTTGGTTCGGATAATTTTTTGTATAGATTCCTTAGTATTATCTACATACCTGACCTTGTCTATGGTAAACAATTTTCCTTTGCCATTTTTACCTGGATGATTTTGTTTTCTTTCAAATCTTGAGTTGGCTTGAACCTCCTGTACAGTGTTGAATACAAATGGTGAGAGTGGATGACTTTGTCTTTTTCCTGGCCTCTGAGGGAAAATGTTCAACCTTTTACCATTAAGTATGATGTTAGCTAGAAGGGTCTTTTTAATTTTTTTTTTTTAAGTTTTAGATGGATACAATACCTTTGTTTTATTTATTTTTATGTGGTGTTGAGGATCGTAGAATCTAGGCAATTTTTTCTACCACTAAGCCACACAACCCCAGCCCTATAAGGTCTTATATATGCCCTCATGTGAGGAAGTTCTCTGCTGGAAGTTTTTATCATGAATGGGTATAAAATTTTGTCAAAGATTTTTTTTTTAGCATCAATTGAAATAATCATGATGTTTCCCCATGAATTGTGTTAATATAGTGGATTGAATTAATTTTTTAAAATGTTATATCAACCTTTCATTTCCTGTAGTAAACCTCATTGAATCTTGATATAGTATCCTTTTTGTGTATTATTTGATTCAATTTGTTAATGTCTTTCAAGGATTTTTTTCCCCCTCCTGTGTATTCATGATGTTGGTTTGAAGTTTTCTTTGTAATTTTGTCTTTTTTTTTTTTGTTGTTGTTAACCTAAAATAGAACTCATTAAATAAGTGGAGGAGTATTCAGTTTTCTACTTTCTAAAAGAATTTATATAGATTTGATATTGTTTCTTAATAAATGTTTGATAGATTCACCTGTGAAACCATTTGGACTAAAGTTTTCTTTGAGGAAAGTTTCTGAGGACAATTTCTTAAGTAGTTACAGGGCTAATAAGATTTTCTATTTTATATACATTTTAGTAAGTTGTATTTTTCATGGAATTTGCTATTTGACTTAAGGTTTTTTAAAAAAATTTGTTGGCATAAAATTAGACTCAATAGTTAAAGAATTTGTACTAATATTTCCACTTTCATTTCTGGTATTGGTAGTTTTTATCTTCGTTTTGTCTTTAACATAGTCTTATATTTGGAAAAGCAGTTTTAATAAACAAATGAAAATATAAGATAAAGTACTGTTACTTAAATAAGTTGTAACCTTATATTGCTTGACCATTTTTACATCTAAATAAGTCATTGCTTACTAGCTTCGGTAAATACATGATAGTCATCTATACAGAGGCAGAAAGCATAAAATATGAGAAAGGAAACACTGTTAATGGCAATTCTAGTAACTCAACAAATGTTTCATAATTACTAGCTCTTCTAATGGTGGAAAACTACCAAGTGTAGTCCCTGAGAAGTCAAGTAGACACCCTGGTTCTGATTGGGTTTTTGTTGTGGGGGGTGGCTACTGGGGATTCAATTCTGGGGCACTTAACCTCCGAGCCACATCCCCAGCTCTATTTTGTACATTATTTAGAGATGGGGTTTCAATGAGTTGCTTAGTGCCTCACTTTTGCTGAAGCTGGCTTTGAACTCGCCATTCTCCTGCCTCAGCCTTCTGAGCCACTTTGATTACAGGAGTGTGCCACTGTGCTGGCTCTATCTTCTAATTTTTTTTTAAATATTTATCTTTTAGCTTTAGGTGGACACAATATCTTTATTTTGTTTTTATGTGGTGCTGAGAATCGAATCTAGTGCCTCACGCATGCCAGGTGAGCGTGCTACCACTTGAGCTACATCCTCAGCCCCTCTGTCTTCTAATTGTTGATGCAGGATAACAATGTCAGGGCAGTCCCTAGTAATGGTACATTAAGAAGCTAGATTCCTTCCTTCTGGTCATTGATTTCATCGCAGTATTTAATAATAGTGTAATATGACTACAGTTAATAGGCTATGCATATAAATATTGATCTGCTGAAGAATGTTTAGTATAATAACAGCTTTGCTTTATACAGTAGTACATTTTCATCTAAAGTTTTGGCATTAAATAAAAATTTTGTTTTTAAAAATTAATTTAACTAGGGCTGGGGAAGTGGCCAGTGATAGAATGCTTGCCTAGCATTTATAAGCCCTGGGTTCAATCCCCAGTAAAATACATATCATTCTAGCTAGAGTTTTCTTAATTTCATCAGTTTGTTCCAAAGATCCAGCTTTTGGTTTATTGGTTTTCTGTTTTATGTCTCATTACTTTTCAGGTCCTTATTATACCTTTCCTCTATCTACTTTGGGCTTACTTTGTTTTCTACAAAGAAAAGATTGAAGATTGATAAATTTGACTCAGTCACTTTTTTTTTTTTTTTTTAAGTTGCCTGGCAAAACCCAAAGTGGACAGAATCAAAATTCAGCTGTCAAACTGTGTAAAATACTTAAAACATATATCATAGAGGGCTGGTATCCTTTATGTATAACAAGGATGAAGGACCAAGACCTAATAAAAAAATTGAGAAAGTTATCACTAATGCACACGGATAAGATATAAAGATGTCCCTCAAACATATGAAACAATATGAAATTCATAATTTGAGCAATTGCCACAGTCCAGCTGCAGCAAGCCGGCTGTAGTGCCTGGGCAAGCAATAATAAAATAATACTGAGATACCATTTCTTGCTTATCAGATTGGCAAAAATTTAAAGTCTGGCTACAGATTCTTTTATACACATGGATTTTTGGCTCACTGTCCACATGGTTCCCTGTTCTTTGGTTTGTGATGCCCTCACATCCTAGATATTTTGGCTTTCTCAGGCTCTAGATTTTGTCTCCTTAGCCCTGAAGATTTCTGATTTCTATTCCTGTGAATTAGCACATGTTCTTAAAAGAAAAGGCCATGGTGAATGTGGAGCTCACTTTTTTCAGCTTCGTTTCTATTAGGGATAATAGCGCCATGAGATTCTGCTGTACTGATTGTTATCGAGTGGCTTTTAGCAGTTGTTTTATGTATTTTTGTCTTTTACATTGATTTTGATGTGAGACTTAAGTCTGATGTAAGATATGTTGCCATGGCTGGTCTGAAATCTGTGTGGGTGCATTAAAAAAAAGTTTGTTTTCGTGTCAAATTCACATAAAAAATAGTTATTTAAAAGTAAACATTTCAGTGGTGTTTTAATTACATTCACAATAGTGTGAGTTTTTAATTTATATAAATGATAGAACAGTGTAGCTTTTGTTCCGATTTCTACTTAATTATATGTCCTAATATTTTTTCGCTATTGTGTTTCTGTTAATCACTTTTAACTGTGGTACAATGTGAATTTCACTTTTCTATGATAGACATCATATCATTCACTTTTCTCTTGATAGACATCTACTATTTTTGTAGCTTGCCTCTATCTAGATTTATGTGTGGCAGTTAATAATAATTTATTCTTGATAAGATTTCCCCCACTAACATGGATTTTGTAGGGCCTTTTTAAAGAAATGTGATTCCAAAAATTTCTGGTTTGATTGATTTCTGTGATCTGGAGTAATTGACACTTGAGTAATTGAATGGCTGGACTTTGGGGAATAATTATAGAGCTTAAATTTCTTCCCATGATCCATTTTGGCACCAGTCTGATTTCTTGAGCAAATCTAAACATCTCTTAACACCAAATTTTGCCAGATAAATAATTGGAAGCACTTTTCCCTCTACTTTTTGGTGTCTTAGTTAAATATATATGAAAAAATTGGGTGGTAGATCCTTTCTGCCATCCCTGTTAGGGACAGTATTCTGCAATTCACTGAAAGTCTGTGACTTCTGTTAATGTTAGAGTAGTTAGTAACTGAATTAAAAATTTAGGTTTTGCAAACTGCTTTACTGACTATTAGCTTTATGATTTTGGGCAAGTTACAGAACCTCTCAGAGCCTTGCTTCTAGATCTTCATGATGAGGATAATAATAGAGTATTGTTGGAGTAAATTGAAAGAGAATAATAATATAAAATACTTAATTACAGGGGGCTGGGGTTGTGGCTCAGTGGTAGAATGCTTGCCTAGTATGCACGAGGCACTGGTTCGATCCTCAGCTCCGTATAGCTATAAAATAAAGATAATGTGTCCACCTAGAACTACAAAATAAATATTTAAAAAAATACTTATTACAGTTCTGTAATGTACATAGTAATAATAGCTGTATTGGTTTTTGATATAGACTATAAATGACATTTTATCTTTTTTCCCTTTGAAAACTATTTATGTGGAAATGGTTATACTGTTCATTTGACATCCAAAAATATGGTACCTTCTATTATTTTTAAATGAATTATCTTCTTTTCCATAGAGAAAAGATTTTTTTCCCAGAATGTAGCTTAGTTTGTTCTCCTGCAGAGTAAATTAAGAATGCCTTTTGAATATTTTTTTCCTTTTCGTTTACTTTTCTTGGTTTTGAGAAACAGAGAACAGTTGTACTTAAATTCAAAATTGCACTTTTTTTTTCTGCCCAGATAACCATGATGATTACAGAGACTTCTTCTGTGACTCTTGCTCCTTTTGAAGATATATTGAGTCGGATGCTCTTTGGTTGGCAGCACCATTTTTCATTGTGTGAAAAGAAATGTGGAGCAAAATCGTCTTCCAATGGCACTGGTTCATCAGTCTCAAAACCTATAACCGATGGTTCAGATAATGTTAAAAGGAAACATTCTAAGAAGACTGAGTAAATTTACTTGAGCTCTAGAAGGCAAAAAAAAATTCTTTTCTACCTATCAGATTGTGATAAATATTTCTATGTAGATGATGTGAAATAAAGATTATATATAAGGAATGTTGGTGACAAAAAGAAAGAAATTCTTTCTGTTTTAGGGTGACTACCACTTTCTTGATTGTAATTCTTGAGTGTCATGAGTATATCATGTGAATTTTTTTCTGATATAAAGTATCTTGTGATTATTTGAATAGTTTACATTGATAAAAGAAATTAAAAAAATTTGAAACTTTTAAAAAATTGGGTAATTTCATGCATTTAAAAAAATCTGAATCTATTTGAGCTTTAGTTCAGAATTAAACTTTTAAAAGTAAATAAAAGTTTAATTCCTAGGTATGGAAAATTAATTGATTAAAAAATTAAAATTTTAATTTAATTTTGAGCATTGAGGACGTTAACTTTTCCTAAAATACTTTCTATTATATATGGATATAAATTGCTAGTTTATATTTGCTATATAAACATTGTAATTTTGCCCTCGTTAAAATAGAAAATACCTGAAATTTATCTTAATTTTATCTCTAATAGTACTTTTCAGTAAGAACACAATATTGTTGTATGAATTTCAGTTTGAAGTCTGCTTCATGCCCTTGTTTAAAAAACTGTTTTTTTCCTCCTCACAAGAAAATTAGGGGTACAATTTTTGATAAATTACTTTTCAGTTCTCCAAGATTACAAAACATGGAATTTTCTTTTTTTTTCCTTCCCTCTTTCTCTCTCCTTAAAACACATTTATTTCAACTGTAGAGAAAATTTTCACATTTCACATGTTCTCCCTGACTTTGGTTGTTCTGAATACATTGGTAGCAGTTGTCTTAATGATTCAACACAAAGTATTATCTCCATTAAATTTGTTTCTTCCATATCTCCTTTCTAGTGGCTACTTTCTCAGTTTTTTGTTTGAATGTTTCATGTTAGATTAAATATGGTTATATTTAGTTTTAATCTATGTGTACATGCATTATTTATTTTGTTTTAAATGAAAACCAATTACCTTCATGTGAAAATGCTCAGCTCTGAAGAGAATTGTCTGTACACATTTGATAGTAATCAGCTAGGAAACAGATCAACCGAAATCTCATGGTTGTCTTATTTGATTGAAGAATGATGACATTAAATCTGGTTTCTTATTGGCAAAATAAACCAGAAAAGTACTAAATGATATTAGAGTTTCTTTATTTTATGATTTAAAAGTACAGTTCTAACATTCAAACTCTGTGACATGATTTCTTATACCAAGACCATGAACATACTACCTGTATCAGGTAGAACTTTTAGATGGCTTAGAAGTACTCAAATCATTCAAGTTGAAAGTTCTTTTTAACAACTGTGAACACCAGCGGGTACCATATAGCTTATGAAAAATGATTTTCTTTTTGGCACATGGAGCACTTTTGATACTCTTAGAATGCTAAGAATGCTAAGAAACTTGTTTTTAATATTATAATAGCCTTAAAATGAATTCTGTGTTATATTTGATATTCTTATAGTTGAAAACTTTTCAAAATTAACTTGTTATTAATTATTTGTCAGTTTTGAAGTTTGGATTTAACGTAGTTAAACACTTGTTTTACACTTGTATTAAAAGACAAATTCATTAAAATAAGTTATTCAACACCAATGGAGTATTAGATTATTATTATTGTTTTTTTTTCCTTTTATACTTTTCTTGGAGGAGTGCAGAATTCCTCTGTTGTTTTGACTGATATAGTATATATTCAGTAACTACTGTTTAAATATGACATTGATATAAACTTTAGTAATCTATAACAAGTATCCTATAACCCTCAGTTCAAGGTTCATAGGGGTGTAAAAGCTGTATTGGAGAATATAGTCAGCCCTGAAACTGCCCACTCTGAATCTGCTTATGCTTCCTGCAGAGACTTGGATTTGTGAACCAGGTTGTTAGACTCCATATTCAACAAGAAGCACGAATAAGGCCTGTAGACATGCCTCACACAGCCTAGCCAAATCAGAGGTGGCACTGAAGATGTCAAGACCTGGTTAGGTATCCCTTAGTGAGAAGGAGACAGGAAACTGTCTAGAACATGGGCAGCTTAACTTAGAGATATCATTCTGTAGTAAAATGTGTCCAAATGAATATTAAACTCTCATTTACCAGATTAGTCACTCTTCCTTGCTAAGGGAGTAGTAAGGACTGGAGAGACATGATGGGGTGAGGTGGATGAATTTCAGTGGAAATGCCAATCTCTCTGTGGGCACAGACCAAAAACTGGAGTAATGAGAGAAGAAGGGAGACCTCAATATATTTGGTCTGCTCCTTTAAAACCAAATACCTTTTCATTAAAATATGTTTCAAATCATAAGTTGATTGCAGTTGAGTGGAATGTTAGAAATGGAATAATGCCCTTCCACCCCACATGCAAATCTCTTTAGAATTTTTGCCAGGTATAATTCACATTTTTGGTGATGTTCATTCCTGTGCTTCTTCAGCAAATATTGGATACTAGTTATGGATCAGGCATTGTCCTAGGCTCAGAATATACCACAAACAAATAAACAACAACAATAATAAAACCAAGTAGAAATAGCCTACTTCTGTGGAGTTTGCTTTCCACCAATGGAAAGACAAATAAATGTGTTCTTGTGATGATGATAAAAGATTATGAATGAATATTACCTAAGATGTAAAGATAGAAAGTGAGGGATGTAGAGGTATTTGTTAAAATAGGATCATTAGGCCTTTCTGTTAAAATTGCTTTTTAGCAGGTAACTGAAGGACACAAGGGAGCAAGCCACGTAGAGACATATGGGTAAGTGCAAGAGTCATACTTTTCATTTGTATACTTGATTTAGGTTCTATTTCTTAAAAAAATATTTTATTTATTTATTTATAGAGAATTTTTTAATATTTATTTTTTAGTTTTCAGTGGACCACAACATCTTTATTTTATTTTTATGTGGTGTTGAGGTTCGAACCCAGCGCCCCCGCGCATGCCAGGTGAGCGCGCTACTTGAGCCATATCCCCAGCCCCTTGAATTTATTTTTATTACTAAGTATAATGGTACTGTGTCATTTTTAACAGACATTATTCTTCCACAGAATTTATTTTTGATTTTCCAGATTTTTCTTTTGAGATAAATCTGCTTAAAAAATGCACAAATTATAAATGTCTAAGCACTGAGTTTTGACAGATGCATTCAACTGAATAACTAAACTCCTACCCAGCACTGTAGGAAGTTCTTTTCCGGTTACACCCTCCCCTATTGAAGTTAGTATAAATAAGACTTCTTTGAAAGTCAGCATAATGTTTTTGAAATTTGTCTTGTTGCATTTATCAGTATAGTTCATTCCTTTTTAAATGCTTGATAGTGTTCTATATGTCTATACCACAGTTTATATGATATACATCAGAGCTGTTTGTGGCCTGGGGTATTCTAGATAACTATCATGAACATTTTTGTATAAGTCTTGATGAACAAGTTTGTAGTTCTTTTGGACAAATACTTAGGAGAATATTTACTGGGTCATATGCTTGGTTGCATAAAAAACTGCTGAACATTTTTTTCCAAAATGGTTATACCATTTTATAGTCCACAAGAGCATGTTAATGTTCTGGTTGCTCTGCATACTTACCAAAGTCTAGTGTTGTCAAGCATTTTAATTTTATCCATTTCTAATGTATGCTTTGTGCTTTTATGGTTTTAATTTTTCATCTCCCTGATGATTAATGATGTTTTAGAGCTCTTTTGTCTGATTATTGGCCATTTGTGTATCTTCCTCTGAAGTATCTATTGAGATCTTTTACATGGGTAAAAGATTTGCCTTTTTATTATTAAGTTGGAGTTCTTTATATGCCATAACAATCCCTTGATAAATATTTTGTACACATTAGCTTTCTGGTCTGTGGCTTAACCTATTTGTTTTTGTAATGATGGATTTTAATGTGCTGATATTTTTAATTTTGAAGATGTCCCCCAGTATTTTCTTTTATAGTTATTTGCTTTCCTCTGTCTTTAGAAACCTTTGTCTGTCCCGGATTCATGAAGATATATGCATCTGAGGAACCCCAAATAAAGGATCTCCTAGAGAAACATTTAAAAGAAACACTTTGTTATTATGTAAAGCATTGATTCTGTTACTCTGAAAGTTACCCAGTCCTACTTATTGGTTATGCTTCCTGAAAATGATTGTATAACTTATAAGTAGACACTTTTTCTGTGCATTTGCTATGGGCTGTACATCACAGGAATTCAGGAGTTTTAGTGTTTATCTAGGTAATTTTTGTGAGTATGCTTGGTGTTGGTTTATCACAACCCTAGTACTTAGAAGAGACAGTAAGGATGTAACAATAGCAGATACACTCTGTATGGCATTCTGACTCCTGCACTTAAATATTAAAAATTAAATCTCCTGGGCTGGGGATGTGGCTCAAGCGGTAGCACGCTCGCCTGGCATGCGTGCGGCCCGGGTTCGATCCTCAGCACCACATACAAACAAAGATGTTGTGTCCGCCGAAAACTAAAAAATAAATATTAAAAATTCTCTCTCTTTCTCTCCCTTCCTCCCTCCCTCTCTCACTCTATCTTTAAAAAAAAAAAAAAAAATTAAATCTCCTAAGTCACTGTTGTTACCATCACATTCACATTCCATGTCTGATCATTTATGTTTTCAGTTGGATATGAGTCCCCAAAACTCATACTAGCCTTCCTTATAATTGTTCAATATATATTTTGACAAATATTTTGTAATTATAAATTCATTTGAAAACAACTTTTAAGAAAGTTCCCATCTCTCCTTCTGATATTTCACCCCATATGATTATGTATTCAGGCTTCAGATATGGTCCTGTCTCATCATGAGTATTGTTATCAGTGCTACTCATTATGAAGGAGACTCTGGAAACTGAACTGCAGCATCTTTAAATTAAAACAATTTCAAATCCCCCTTCCAACCAGATCCCTGGATGCTAGGACAGCCCACAGCAGTAGGAATGACACAAATTGAAGTAATAATACTCCCTAGAGGTGGCAGAGGCTTGGGCCAATAGGTGCTCAAGTACTCACTGCTGATGGAGTGAAGTGGTTGAGAAATATTGGGCACAAAATGGGGCTCCAGGAACAAGGTTGAGTGTTTTCTAGGACAAGAGACCCCTCAGCAAGGCTCCATGGAGTACAAGTGCTCTGTGTTCTGGCAGTGTTCTCTGAGGTGGTGGAGGCTAACTCTTCTGCTCTAGCTGCCATCAAGGCTGCCAGGGGGAAGTTCTTTCCCAGCACTTGGGTAAATGACAATGATCCTGGATCATATGCCATAGAGGTATCTTAATTTCTTAACAGATCTGTTAGCAATTGATGTTCACTTAACACTACCTTATAGGACACATGCCTAGAACCATTAATCCTTACATTTCCTCCTTGGGGACTAACTTACCCCAAAAGGATAACATTTGAAGCCATTCAAAACACTGTTGATTTTCATTTTGCTAACACAGTACTTAGTTTTGTTGAGCCTCTCTCTGTGGACAGGAACCTGCTTTTTGGGGGTGGGTACTGAGGATTGAACTCAGGGGCATTCAACCACTGAGCCACATCCCCAGCCCTATTTTGTATTTTATGTAGAGACAGGGTCTCACTGAGTTGCTTAGCACCTCGCTTTTGCTGAGGCTGGTTTTGAACTCAAGGTCTTCTTACCTCAGCCTCCCAAGCTGCTGGGATTATAATAGGTGTGTCCACCACACTGGACCTGCTCAATAGATTCTTTGCAGAAAAAAGAAGATCAGCTTCAGGGTGACTTTCCGTCCTTGGCTGTATCAAAATGCAGCTGACAACTCACTAGAGAAGAGAAATTGAAACATTTAAACTGATAGGACACTCCCCTCAAAGGACACCCAATATAGAAGAATAAAGGAGATAAATTCAGGCAGCATGAGAGGAAATGGTCAAGGCCAGTGATTTTTGTTAGAAACAGAAATGTTTCTACATGAGGTCATTTATCAAGTTTGCATTTTAATTTGTAATTGACAAGAATCCTGTTTGCCTTGTTAAATGATAACAAAGAGGATACTTATGTAGCCACAGCCTAACTCAAGAAATGAAACATCAACATCTCATTTTCTAATTATTGTCCTTCCTGTGTCTAAAGGTAACAATATCCTCATTTCTTTCTTTTCTTTTTAAAAATTTCATTGTTTATTTTTAGTTATACATGACAGTAGCATCCATTTTGATATAATTACACAAGCATGGAATATATCTTTTTCTAATTAGGACCCCATTCTTGTGATTGTACACAATGGTGGAATTCACTGTGGTGTTTTCATATAGGTACTTAGGAAAATTGTGTCATTCATTACACTGTCTTTCCTTTTCCTATCCCACTTCTTTTACTCCCCTGGGCCTAATCTACTGAATTTCTATTCTTCCCCTCCCCACTGTTATTATGGGTTAGCTTCCACATGTTAGCAAAAACATTCAATCTTTGGCTTTATGGGAATGGCTTATTTCACTTAGCATGATCATCTCCAGATCCATCCATTTACTGGGAAATGATATAAAGTAATTCTTAATGGCTGAGTAATACTCTATTGTGTATATATACCATATATATATATGGATTAATATATATATTAATCCATTCATCCATTGAAGAGCACCTAGGTTGGCTCCATAGCTTAGCTATTGTGAACCGGGCTACTAGAAACATTGATGTGGCCACATCCCTCTAGTATGCTGATTTTAAATCCTTTGGATATAAACCAAGGAGTGGGATAACTAAGTCAAATGGTGGTTCTATTTCTAGTTTTTTGATGAATCTCCATACTGCTTTCCAGAGTGTTTGCATCAATTTGCAGTCCCGCCAGCAATTTATGAGTGTACCTTTCCCCCCACATCCTCGCCAACATTTATTGTTACTTGTATTTTTGATAATTGCCATTCTGACTGGAGTGAGATGAGATCTCAGTGTAGTTTTAATTTGCATTTCTCTAATTGCTAGAGATGTTGAACATTTTTTCATATATTTGTTGGTGATTTATATTTCTTCTTTTGAGAAGAAATGAGCAAGAAACTGGGACAGATACTTCATGAAAGAAGACACACAAAAAAGCCAATAAACAAACTCATTTGATATGCAACTTCATTAGTCATAAGGAAAGTAAGCTTTAAAAAACAGGGAACACTATACCATCATCAGAATCAGTTTCTTTGCCCATTTATTGATTGAGTTATTTGGTTTTTTTGGTGTTAAGTTTTGAGTACTTTATATAACCTGGAAAGTAATGCCATATCTGAGGTGATGGTGGTAAAAATTTTCTCCCATTCTGTAGACACTCCCTTCACATTCTTGCAATATCCTGATTTCTGATCCCAGATGTTTTTTTTTGGATTATTTTTGAATTTTGTATGAATGGAGTTAGGTTGTATCCTTATTTTTGTGCATCTGACTTATTTTGAGGATTATTATGTTTATGAGGTTTGTCTGTGTTACTTTGTATAGCTGGAGTTCATTTTCATTGTTAGTATTGCATTGTATTAATATATCTTAATTTGTGGATCCATTTCATTGTGTTGATGGAAATTTAGTTTTGCACTGTTGCAGATATTTGCTGCTATAAACATTGTTGTGTATATCTTTTGGTGCACATGTATACATTTTTTTTTTTCAGTGTAATCCCAAGTGTAAAAGTACTGGCTCCTGGGGTCTGAGTATATTCAAGGTCTATAGATAGTTCCAAAATATCTACAATAGTTGGCTTAGGCTTAATTTGCATTCCCAACAGTGTATGGGAGTTCCAGTTCTCCCATATCCTTACTAATACTAGATATTATGCATCTTTTAAGTTTAGTGATTCTGATGATGGTATAGTGTTCCCTGTTTTTTAAAGCTTACTTTCCTTATGACTAATAAAGTTGCATATCAAATGAGTTTGTTTATTGGCTTTTTTGTGTGTCTTCTTTCATGAAGTATCTGTCCCAGTTTCTTGCTCATTTCTTTCTTTTCTGTTGGGTCGTCTTTTTGTTGATGTAGAGGGATGTGTATTTGTGTGTATTATGTGTGTAAGCTCAGGATATGAACTCTTCTGTAATTTCATATTGTAAATATATTTTTCAACTCTGCTGGCTTGCATTTGCACTCAACAGTAAAGTGTCCTGAGAAGAGAGGTTTTCTTTTTGTTTGTTTGTTTTGTGGTGCTGGGGATTGAACCCAGGACCTTGTGCATGTGAGGCAGGCATTCTACCAACTGAACTATATCCCCAGCCCCTGAGAGGGAATTCTTAATTTTATTGTGGTTTGATTTAGCAGTATTCCTTCTATGATTAAAGCTTTTTTGGTTTTATTTGAGGGGTATTTCCCTATTCTAAGGTTATGATAATGTTCTCTCATGTTATGTTTTAGAAGCTGTATTGCTGCATTTTTTTTTTGTTCTAAGATCCATATTCCATTTGAAATGTATATTTTTGCATAGGGTGAGCAATGGGTATCCAACTGACCCACTATCATTTATTGAAAAGTGCCACTTTGACACAAATCAAGGACCCATATATGTCTAGGGATGTTCTGGACTGTTTAATTGTTTTATTTGTCTATTCTCATGCTATATCACATTATATTTACTACTCTGGTTGTATAAGTCTTCATATGCAGTGGAATAAATCCACTTTGATCTTTTTCTTCTAAGTTTTCTGGATTCTTCTTGGTCCCTTTGCTTTGGTCCCTTTGGTCTATATGAATATTGGAATTATCTTGTTAATTTCCACAAAAATAAATTTCTGGAATATTTATTGGGATTTCATTGAACCTAAAGATAAAGTTAAGGAAGAATTTGTATTTTGAGTTTTTTGACCTGAAAACATAGTATATTCCTTTCTTTTTCTTTCTTTCTTTTTTTTTTCTTTTGCATATTGGAGAGTGAATCCAGGGGTGCTTAACCACTGAGCCACATCCCCAGCCCTTTTTTGTATTTTATTTAGAGACAGGGTTTCACTGAGTTTCTTAGGGCCTCACTAAATTGCTGAGGCTAGCTTTGAACTCACAATCCTCCTGAACTGCTGGGATTACAGGTATGTGCCACCACACCTGAGTATATTCTTTTCTTAACTATATAATATAGTTCTTCCTGTAAAAATATTGCATATATTCTGTTATTCCTTGGAATTTGTAAGTTTTAAAGTTACATTCTCTGTACTAGCATATAGAATTGCAATCAATTTTTTATACTAGTCAGAAACTTTATTAATCTTATTTATTAATTTTAAGATTTACCAGTGTATTCTTTCTTTTACCCTTTTTTGAGGTTGTCATGTCACAAAATTTGCCATTTAAAAGCATAAGCTTTAGTGGTTTTAGTATATTTTTATGTCGTACAACCATCAGCATTAATTCTAGAATATTACCACAACTCCCCAAAAAGCTGTGCCTATGAGCAGAGCCTTAAATCACCTTTTCCCTCAATACCTGCAACCACTAGTCTGTTTTTTTGTCTCTACAGATTTGCCTATTCTAGACATTTCATATAAATAGAGACATACATTATGTGACCTTTCGTGTCTGGCTTCTTTAAAAAGACTTAGCATACTATTTTCAAGGTTCATCCATGTTATGTAGCATCCATCAATACTTTTTAACTTTTTTTTTTTTTCCTCTCAGTGCCAGAGATGGTACCTAGGGCCATATGCATGCTAGGCAAGTGCTCTACCACTGAGTTACTGCCCCTCACAGCCCTGTAATACTTATAACTGAATATTATTCATTATATCAATAATACCACATTTTGTTTATGAATTGCTCGGTTGGTGGTATCTTACTGTGGTTTGATTGCATTTCCTTGATGACTAATAATGATGGGCATCTTTCCATGTACATTCTAGGCCCTCATGAAGTTGGGGAATACAGTTGAAATGGTACTGATTTATTCTGTTGGTGATTTTTTTTTTTTTTTAGGTGTGCCACTAGCTTGGGTTTAGAAGTAGAGTGGTAATATGGAGTGTTTGCAGTAGCTGTACTAGCTTGTTGTCTTCTTATATGTAGGCTAGGTGAAGGTCATCTTATCAGAAGGTTCCTTGGTTAAACTTGAAAATAGGTCAAAAGAAGTTTATGGCACTAAAATGTCTAATTGCAGGTATGTCAAGTAGTCTGATAGAATCATCACAGTTGTGAGGCTTCTGCCATGTATACATAGGAGTGTAAAGTTATTTGTTCATCCAGACAGTGCTGAGAAGGGCACCACCACCAGTAAATGTGAATGCTGTTTTACTCTTCACCTGGTAATCTGAATGCTGTGGTCCCTTGCAAGGCAGTGACTCTGAAGGGTAAGAATGCCTCAGAGGCTGTCGTACCAGAGGTGCACTTGTTAAGATGATCTAGTTAACTCTTCTTTCTTTAATTCCTGTTTACTAAAGTAATCCTTTGATTGCAGTTTATCTCAATGAAGTACATATGTATCTATATGTACATGTATTCATTCCATTTAGGATACACATTATATTTAGTAATCATATCTCCTTGGGCTCCTCTTGAATGTAATAGCTTTTTCTTTGTTATTGATTACTTTGACTGTTTTGAAGTGTACTGATCTAGCATTTTGTAGAATGTATCTCAATTGGGATTTGTCTGTAGTTTCTTGATTAGACCAGGGTGGTTTTTTTCCTGGAGGAAGAGTATGGGTATAAAGTGTCATTTTCATCAAACATATAAAGGGTACATACTATTTTTTTTTAAGATAGAGAGAGAGAGAAAGAGAGATAGATAGAGAGAGAGAGAGAATTTTTATTTATTTTTTAGTTTTCAGTGGACACAACATCTTTATTTTTTTATATTTATGTGGTACTGAAGATCGAACCCAGTGCCCTGCGCATGCCAGGCGAGCGCGCTACCGCTTGCGCCACATCCCCAGCTCCAAGGGTACATGCTATTAATGTGACTTTCTACTCTTGGTGTTAACCTTGGTCTCCTAAGGAAGTGTTTGTCAGGGTTTCCACTGTAAAGTCACTCTTTTCTTACCCACTTCTTTACTACCCTCTGGAAGGAAGTCTCTGTGTGCAGCCCACACTTAAGGAAGTTACACTCCTCCTTCTTGAAGGTCAACTATCTACATAAATTATTTGGAATCCTGCACAGGAGATGCGTTTTTTTTTTCTCCCTCACTTATTCATCCAGTCATTTATTTAAATTGGTATGTTCTCATGAATATTTTATATATTGATTTACAATCCAATACTACTTCATTTCTTCTGTGACTCAAGAGAAATTAAAACTTTTAAATTTCCTGGCATTATAAGATGTTCCAGGCTCATCTTGGGTATTTCCTGCCTCATCCTAGCATCATTCACTTCTTCTAAGGATCTTTTATTTAGAAATAAGATCTTAGGTGTGCTTGCTGCCACTGGAGTGTTGTGCTTGCTGCCACTGGAGTGTTGAGGCTTCTAGGCCCTGTCAGCTGACAGAGCAAGGAGATAGATGTGTACTAAGGAAAGCATATAAGCATATTTGTAAGTATTCCTATATGTAATCATCTGCATCTATACCAAGTTAAACATGTTCACACTGACAACTCCAAATGCACATATTACCACATGGATTCTTCAGGTCTCCTCGGACCCTTTCTTATCTGTAACCTCCCATCCCAACATGTGAGAGAAACTTGGCTCCCAACATCTACCATCTGCCATCCATTTACTTAAAAGTATCATACATACTTTTGTTTTTGCCTTTAGCTTTATATACGCCATTCATTTTCCAAAACTGTTTAGGTCAGTATCTTTTTCTCCATTTCCTTTAGTGAGTTTATTTCATACATTTGTTAGGTTGGTTCGTCACATTTCTGATTTCATTCTGGGATCCCTTGACCACCTCAATAATATTTTTAAATTTTTATATATTAAGGTTTACTTTTATACTGTCAACCTCTGTGGATTTTAACAAATATATCCATTACAAGATACAGAGTAGTTTCACTGCCACCACTCCCTGCCAAAATTCTGTGCTTCACTTATTCAACTCATTTTGCCCCTGAACTCTTGACAACTGCTGATCTTTTTATCATCTCTATAGTTTTGACTTTTCCAGAATGTTATATAGTTGGAATCATCCAGTATGTAGCTTTTCCAGACTGAATTTTCCAAGTGGGAGAAACCTGACTTCCAACATTTACTTAGTTGTTCAGTTCTTAATTGTTGAAAAACTCTGCCTCACTTTTTCAACTTCCTTTCACTCAGCAGTGTGCATTGTAAATTCATCTTTTTGTGGCATTATAGCTCATTCTCATCTCTGAATATTGTTCCATTGTCTGCATATACCAAAGTTTGTTTATCCATTCACCTATTGATAGACTTCTTGATTGCTTCCAGTTTTGGATGATCATGAATAAAGCTGCTGTAGGTATTTGTGTTAGACATAGGTTTTCAAGTCAACTGGGTACATATCTACTGTATCATATGGTAGAATTACGTTTAACCTTTATGCGAAACTTCCAAATTGTCTTTCAAAGCAGCTGTCTTGTTTTTACTTTCCATCAACAATGCATGAGAGTTCCTATGGATCCTCATTCTCAATAGCAACTGATACTGTCAGGTTTTGCATTTAAACTATTCCAATAGATGTGTAATGGAGCCTCATTACTTTCATTTGCTATTCCCTAATGACAAATGATGATAGCCTTCTTTTTAGGGCCTCCTCCACCCCCATGTTCCAGTTTTAAAATTGTGCTGTTTCTTTATTGATGTTGAGTTTAAAAGTTCTTCATAGATTTTTGGATACAAGACCTTTATCAATAGGTGTTTTGCAAGTTATTTTTTTCCCAGTCTATGGCTTGTCCTTTCAGTCTCATAATGATCTTTTGGATAACAGAAATTTTAATTCTTAATAAATTGTAGTTTATTTTTTTCTTCATGGATTATACTTTTGTTATTGCACCTAAAAAAAATTATCACCAAACCAAAGGTCACATAGTTTTTTTTCCTGTATTTTCTTCTAAAAGTTTTATGGTTTTGCATTTTACATTTAGGCTTATGATCCATTCAAGTTAATTTTTGTGACTACGTTATTTCTTTATTTTTTTGGACAAGGATGTCCACCTATTCCAGCAGTATTTGTTGAAAAATAAATGATCCTTTCTCCATTGATTGTTCTCTTGTTAAAAATCAGTTTACTGTATTTATATGGGTCTATTCTTGAGCTTTCTGTTCTATTCCATTGATATATGCATCTGTTCTTTTGTCAGTACCACATTGTCCTGATTACTGTAGTTTTATAGTAATATACAATTTTGAAACCAATTTTTGAACTTTTTAAGTGGTTGTTTTTTGATTGATTCTCTTGTAATTTTTTAGTTTTACCATTATATTCATAAAAAGACTATAATTTCCAGGACAATATTAAATAATGGTAGTTGCAAGTCTAGAGACTCAAACCTCAGTGTTCACACAAAATGGCTAATTTTATCTATTAACTTGGCTGGAGTATAGCATCCACTTACTTAATCAAACACTAATTTAGGTATTGTTGTGAAGTCAGTTTGTAGATATGGGTAATATCTATAATGGATTAACTTTAAGTAGGACCGTGGATAATGTGGATGGACCTCATCCAATTAATTTGAAGGGCTAAGGACAAAAACTTTTTTCAGAGGAGAAGAAATGTTTCCTCAAGACTAAGATCAACTGTTGCTTGAGTTTCCAGCCTGCCTTATAGATTTTTTGGACTTGCCTGCTCCACATCTGTGTGATGCAATTCCTTAAAATAAATATCTTAATATGTATATTTATGTGTTCATCCATACCTCAAGTTCTATCTCTTTGGAGAACCCTGAGTGATACAGCATTCAAAAGAATAAAAATAGCTAGAATTAAATTTAACCATGAATATAAAACTCTTGTGGATTAAAAAGTACAAAATATTGGTGGAAGAAATTAAAGGAGAACTAGAAAAATCAAATTTCACGTTCATTAAAAGACTTAATGTTAAAATGGTTATACTTCCTAAAGTGATCCACATATCCAGTGTAATTATTATCAAAATATCAATAATATTTTTTGCAATAATGTAGAAGTTAGAGCTAAATTCATGTGGAGTTTATACATGAGCTCATCCTCATGGACATCTACTCACCATGCTGATCTACAGTCACTGCCAAGTGCCCAATCTGCCAATGGCAGAGACCAACAATGAGTCTTCAATATGTCACTATTCCCCAGGGCCATCAGCCAGCTACCCAGTAGCAAGTTGATTACACTGGACTGCTTCCATTATGGAAGAGGAAGCACTTTGTTATTACCAGAGCAGACACTTAGCATACAGATTTGACATCCTTGCATGTAATGCTTCTTCCAAAACTATCATCCAGGGGCATACAGAATGCCTTGTGCCATGTTGGTATTTCATACAGCACTGTTTCTGATCAAGGAATTAATTTCACAGTGACTGAAGTACAGCCATAAGCCCATATTTATGGAATTCACTGGTCTTACCATGTTTCTTTCTTTCTTTTTTCTCCTCTCTACCCTTGGCTGGTTCAGGGACCTCAGATTCTCAGCCTCTCCTAAGTATAGGAAAAGCATGGCAGATAGGAAAACCAGGACACCCTTTATAACATATTTAAACTGGGTTAACAGAGGTTCTATCCAGTTCCAGGAGCTCCTAATTATTATAAAGAAGGCAATTTCCATATCTCCTCGTAAGAATCAATTTTAAAAAAATCTCTAGAAAAGCAAGAGAAGTCAGTAATATATCCTTACATGTGCAGGTTTACCTATCTTGGCATCCAGACTTGATTCCAGGTCCTCCCTACTGGTGGGTCTAGGACTGTTTGGACCAGGCCTGGTTCTGGAATTGTTTGAGGATGGTCTTCTTGCATTGTCTTTTCTTCTGCCCTACAAAGATCTTAATGTTTCAGAAGTAGGGGTGGTAGGTGGGTAGGTCCTGGTAACTGTGGCTCTTCAAGCAGCCTTAATCATACTTCCCAGATTCAGAAATTTACATTAAAACCATGTTGGGATACAGGTCACAAATTTCTGATGTTCTGTAACCTCCTAGGACACAGTCTGTCTCACACTTTAGCATGTAACTAAGGGCTATATAGAGAGCTGGAACATGAATTGCTTGCTTTGTTTGCTTTCCTCTTGAAGGTGGCCAAAAAAAAAAATCTTAACAATTGTTTAGGGCTTTCTGAAAATTGTCTTTTAAGGATGATACCTCATGTACTGTCTAGAGATGTTGTTGGAACAGATGTTGTGAGAGGCTCTTACACTTTCATATGCCAGGAAAGCCCATGTATCCCCCAGGCATTATCACAGAAAATCCTCAAACACATTCATAGCACTACAGGGCATTGCCTTCCACTTGACCCTTCCATTCTCTTGATTGTTCAATGCACAAGGGTTATTAAGAAGCTGAAAGATGATTATTACACTCCATTGTGGCTGCCAGCTATGTGCTGGCAGATATTTGAAAACAGATTCAGGAAATCACTGTAGGTTAATGGTATAATAGAATCAGGAAGATTTTAGTCTTTGAGTAAGCTAGCCTATTTATAGAGCAAAATCTGGGATGAAGTTATCCTTGACTGGCAACTTGACCTTGGGTTTATTTTAATGACTTAGTGCCTCAGTTTCCTCATCCATGAAGTGGGGATTATAACAGTCTTCATTTCCATCTCGATGTGGATAAAATAAATGAGACAATGGAAGTAAAGTGCTTAGCAGAATACCTAGCATACAGTGGACCATTAAAGATTTAACCTATTATAAGATGAGGTTTTTTTTTTTTTTTAAGTCCTATATTAAAGCAAATTCAAATGCTTATTGTTAGTGATTAAGGATTGAATCTTAGAATTCTTTGGTAAAAAAGGGAATCATTTTCATCATCTCTGCCTGAATTAGTCCTTTCAGTGAGAAAACTCAGTTCACATGGGGAAAATGGCCCAACAAAAATCTAGAGCAGGAACTGTCCTGCTGTGGGCTACAGGTTAGTTCATTGGCACCCCAGGGAACTTTTTAGAAATATCCGACTCACTGAATCCAAAACACTGGGGGTAAAGCCCGGCATTCTGTGTTTTAATAAGTCATCTGGGAGATTTTAAAGGTCAGATTTGAGGGCCACTGACCCAGATCCATCAGAGATAAATTGTTGATAAAAAGCAGCCTATAATCATTGCACAAAATTGATGGAAGTTTATGATCCCAGTCCTGAATTCTCAGCTGCCTGCTGGAATCAACCTCCGCCAGAGCCATCCTTCCCTCCACACTAATTCCTCCTGGGCATCTTGGGTTTGTCCCACTGGCCACTCTCCTAGATTATCTCCTCTTGCTTTTTATCCACCCAGGCACCAAGAGCCTGTTGATTCAATTTCCTGTGTGTGGGTATCTTTCTGCTCCTCTGTCCCTGCAGCCTCCACCTTCATTCAGGCTCCCATTGCCTCTCACTGGGATTAGGATGATAGGGTCACATTTTTTTTTTTTTTTGTTTGGTCTTCTGATCTTTGTTTCTTTAGTTAGTTTCCCTGCTTATCTCTCCATACCACATACGTGACAGTGGGTAGATGGATGGAAAGTAAGTAGTTCCACTGCTCAAAAAACCTTCCATTGCTGAGAATTGAACCCAGTGCCTCACATATGTTAGGCAAGCACTCCATCACTGAGCCACAACCCCAGCCCCCTTCTACTCCATCTTGTACTCTGCCAATGCCATGCTCTCTTGGTCCCTTGCTCTGCCTTCTGTATTCCTCCTTATCCTCTTGTGAAGTTCCATTTAACAGTTCAGCTTCAATATCACCAATCCTGGGAGCCTTCCTTGTTCTTCTAAGGAAATTTAGAATCTCAGAGTTTTCCAGCTGTACTCTATTTTAAAAGGCCTTTACTACTCATAATGATGGCTTATCTACTAGACTGTGAGCTTCTCAGGGCCAAACATTAACTGTCATTCATCTTGGCATTTCCAACACAGTGCTTAGCGCTTATTAAGTAGGTGCTTAATAAATATTTGCTGAAGAAATGAGAGTGTGTGAGAGAATTTTCTTTGTCAGGAATGAAATCTCAGCTGCCCAGGCATAGCATACTGCCTTGAGAGAGCATTTATGTTCTGGATCACAGCAGCCACGGAAGAGGAATAGGTCTCTCGAGGAAAACCACGGGAGAGCCTGGGCAGGTGAAATGTAATTATCCACACTGGCTCTGAGCCAAGGATTCACAGAGCCACTTCGAGGCCAGGGCTAAACACAATAGGTGTGACCTTCATCTTGCATCCCTTCTGAAGAGTGGCTCCTCTGGCAGCGTGGAGCCCTCTAACAGCTTGCTGGGGCCTGAGGTCACTCACCGGAAAGAGGCAGTCAGGCCCTGTGACCTGGCTGAGCTGCTGTGTGGCCCTACATTCCCTTTGGTCTAAACACAGAGCCTGGTGTGGGAAAGGCAGTGGGCCAGTGATGTTTCTCTCATTCTTTTTGGTCTGTGCAGCCCTTTTCTGGACAACAACCCCAGCAGGTAATGATAACTTGACATTACATTACTGGCAGCCAATTTCCTCACCTTTTGTATGTGTGTGTGACTTTATGTTTATTTCCAAAAACAATAAATCTCCCTATCCAAGTTACAAAGCAACCCATGCACAAATGCAGAAAATTGAAAAACCTTTTTGCAGCTGACCGTAAATCCTTTCTGGAAGAAAATGCAGGTTACATAAAAAGTGGCTGCCTGGGACTTAAACTCAGGAAGTGTGACTCTGGGGTCTAAGCTGAGAGACTGTGCTGCAGGTTGGGCTCCCTGAGGATCTACCTGGGAGGGGTTGGGGGCAGCAGAGGCCAGCAAACATAGCAGGGACTCCTGAGCCTCCCGGTTTTTAATATAACTAAAGCTATAGAGCCTTGGAGCTTCCACGCTTAAATGACCTTGGAGATGGCCACAGGAGATAGGCGGAAGAATACAGAGTGGAGAACCAGGCGCGTCCTTTATACAAAGCAATCTCACATTTCGTCAGAATTGTGCCTCTCAACCATTCTCCAGACAAGATTTTATGCCCAGAGCAGAGATTTTCCCCTAAACAGCAATATTCCTGTATGTTCTACTTTTCATTTTCTTGATTCTCCTTCCAAAGGTCTCCAAGCAATTTACAAACTGCAGGTTGTGTTTGCAATTCGGACCCTTAAAGTTTATCTATCTTTCTCTCCCCTTCACTTTTCCTTTGTCTTTTATGATTGTGATGAAAAAGAGGAAGAGTGGGGAGACCAAAGCTCATGAATGTATATGAAGCCATTACATCGGCGGGGTGAGGTGCATGCACAGGGTCTGTTTTTAAAATGCCTGTCTCCTCAACACCACAACGGCTTTGGAGTCTTTTCCTCCAATTGCAAAAATTCATTATTTACTCTTTTACTGCATCTATTTACAAGTCCGCATGGACCCTCTGGGAAGCCCAATTCGGGCCCAGAGCTCCTATAATGAAGCCTGGCTCACTCCACTTTGATATATCTCACTGCTACTGCTGCCTGGGGGATAGAGAGTGTGCCCACCTCCTTTTTGGAAGGTCAGACTGACTGAGGACAAAGGATTTTAAATTGTGCTCTGTGGAATCCTGGAATCCTGAGTAGGCTGCCAAGAGTTCTAGGAAATAATAATAATAAGGCTGGCCATGGACAGTCTTTTATTTTCCAAGACACTATGATTTTGATTTGGTTATTAAACTTTCTCTGGGGTTAAAATACATATCTAGAGCAAGCAGACTGTACTCCCTGAAGTTTTTTTTTTTTTTAAAGTTTTCCACAGGTGAGGAGAAAGAAGGTTTGGAGGGGTCCTGATGAGAGCAGTCACTGGGGACTTCCCTGGTAGGGACTTGTCCCCAATAGGGATGTGTCTATTTGACTATGATATCAGATCCAAGGAGACAGTGCATGGGAATAGTAGGTGGTCAATAAGTAGTTGAATGAACAAATAAGTTTTCTGGCTGCTGTATGCTCCTGACAGCTTTACCTGCAGGTTAATTCTGCTGCAGAACTTGATCCTTTTGACCAAGGAAGGAATTGAACAGCAACTTTACTGTACATGCCTCATATGCTTAGAGTCAGGACTGACTGGGATCAAGTGACCCCCCTCATGGCCCATGGGTTGACCTCGTCTTGCTCTCTGATCTCTTTAGGTGCACAAGACTTGCTCCCAAGGGAATTCCTGGTTGCTCAGTTTTAACTCTTTGCTTTCCCCTCTAGTAATGACTCCTAGATTCCTTAAAGCAAGAGTTCTGGGATCCTGTCACCCTTGGGTTTTCCTCTAGATAGGTGCCTGTCTTTTTAACTCTTAGCCACCAGCTGAGATGTCCTGAGAGCCAAAAGCTGTGCAGGCTGGCTGCTCCCTGGAGTGTGCTTCTCTAGCGAGCCAGACCTCTGCCCCAGAGAGCTGAGTCTTGGGCATGGGGGCATGGGATGTGTGTGTCAGGGTGTGACCCAGAGTCTCTCCTAGGGTGACCCAAAATGCTCTAATCCTCTTATTCTCAAACTCGACAAAAATTCAAGGTTCTTTATTTTTTAATTTGTTCTTTTTAGTTATACATGAGAGTAGAATCTATTTAGATATATTTATATAAGCATGGGATATATCTTATTCTAATTAGGACCCCAGTCTTGTAGAGGTACATGATATTGAGGTTCACTGTGGAATACTCATAGATGTACAAAGGAAAGTTATGTCAGACTCATTCTACTGTCTTTCTATCCTTACTCCCTTTTCTTCATTTCCCTTTGTTTAGTCCACTGAATTTTTATTCTTTCAAAGTCAAGGTTCTTAAGTTGGAGTTTAGATGGAAGGGGAATCTTGTTGGAGACTTAACTGGTCACACGTAAGTTAACAATAGCTCAAGTTCCTCAAATTGAGTGACTCCTTGTTTCAAAAATGTTATTTATTATGATTTATTACAATTACTTTGGGAAAAGCACTGGGGGTAAGAGCAGCTCAATTCTGAGAGGACTCTGCCTCTTCCCTCCGTGCTAGTGTGGCTCAGAAGTGGTGGGAGCCCAAATCCTGGCAGTAATTTTGGTGAGGACTAAGGCAA
This sequence comes from Marmota marmota marmota, assembly GCF_001458135.2. NCBI lineage: Eukaryota > Metazoa > Chordata > Mammalia > Rodentia > Sciuridae > Marmota > Marmota marmota. The sequence goes on along the minus strand of NW_026000101.1, from coordinate 7,345,288 downwards.
TGGCCGCAGTGAAGGAAAAAGTAAAGAACCAACACAGGGCTGTGGAAGGTTCTTCAGATGGGAGAGGAAGCAGAGGCTGGAACTGAAGAATAACAAAGGGTTGGAAAGGAAGTTTTAAGAATGTTACTTGGGTTATGATCATTATCTCTTTTAATGTTTTTTTTAAAGTCAAAAGTTTCAGATTATTTTTGGCTGCTGGACTAGATCATTTGACTAAGATCCGTGCTTGAATGGAAACATTAGGGAAACAGGAATTTCATTCAACAAATATTGAGTGCCCAACATTGGGGATACGGTTGTGAACAAAACATACCCAAACCCCTTTCACAGAGACTTGCTGAAAAAAGACAGTAAGTAAAATAGTAAAGCATGTCATAGAGCAAAAAGTGATAAGTAGTATTTGAAAAATAAAGTCAGAAGAGGCTGATGGGGAATTCCAGGGGAGGAACGTGCTGCAAATTTCAAACATGGTGGCCAGAGAATGCTTTCGAGAGAAAGCGACATAGGAACCAAGATTTGAGGTTGTGTGAGGGGCTAAGACAGAGATTTGGGGTAAAGCCCTGGAAGAGCTGGAGCTGGGGCACATTTGTGGACCAGCCATGGTTGGAATGGAGTACAGAGTGTGCCAGGAGATGAGGTCAGAGAGGTAAAGAGACCTGGTCACACAGGACTTTGTAAACCTCTCCAAAGAATCTGCTTTTCCTCTGGAGAGAGCTCTGAGCAGAGGAGAGAGAAATACAATAAAAGTTTTAAAGGAGGAACTATGGAAGGGGAGACAGAAAAAAGGAGACCAGTCAAGAATTATTACAGAAATCCAGGTGATAGATGAAAAGGGTGGCAATGAAGATAGTGAGGAGTGGTTGGATTTGTTAACATTATACATTCATCTATTCATCTATTTTTGGTGAGGGTAGGGCAATGGCTGCAGTGAAGGAAATGTTTAAAATATTTAACTGTTTATGAAATGTTTAATGCTATTTGATAAACAGTTAAGTATTTATTGAGCCCTTGCAGAGATTGCAATCTGAAATGGAAGGCAAATAGTTAATCCAGCTCTGGAGTTCTAAGTATCCTCGAAAGGGAGGAGCTGGCACCCTTCTCTCATGAATTGATTGAGAAGCATAAAGAGTGAATGTCTGGCGGGGACATGCCATGTGGCAGAGGATACAGCAGGGGCAAATGTCCAGAATTGAGTTTTTTTTCCAGCCTCTCCTTTTTCTCCTTTACTCAGGGGAATGGGGCCTTTTTCTCTTGCCAGAACCCATCTATCCTGAGGGTCTGATTTCTCTCTCAGTAGGAGAATCATGGAAGGCACAGATTTTGCCTTGGAATCAAGCAGGTCTTGGACTTTTCCCTAAGAGTTTTGGCCCATGGCCCTTGTTTAGCACCTCTTGTCATTTGCCTGGTTTCATGACTTGCTCTCTACTCCAATCTCCTGCTCCTGTGACCTGCTCATCTCTACCTGATGACCCATTTGTGTGTGTGCCCAGTTTTGTTCCATCTCCATCCACCCATCTCCTGTACAAAACAACACCATTTCTCTCCCATTCCAAGCTCTAAAATATTTATTTTAATCCTAGCCCATAAGCTCTCTCTTTATCTCTGGCCCTCTTCCCTTTTCTGCAAAAATTCTTTTCCTCATGTCCAAAGTTCTCATACTTTCTTTTTAGAATCCTGGCATCGTCTTCCTTTTCTTGTATTCTCTCTCCTGTGATTAGTCCATGATTCACAAAAATGCCTAGGAGGGACCGATTGGAAAATTGAGCAAGAAAGAATACTTCTGGGAGCGAGCAGAAGGAGGAAAGAGGCTGTGAACATTTATGCTTTATTATTTTTTTCTTGGCCACATCTGTGTTTCTCATAACAAGCAGGGCTCTTAGGTTTGGTCTGGGCCGTGTAGAGCCCTTCTCCTTATAACTATGTATTTTAATGCCAAAGACAAAGATTGTGATTTTAGGTTGCCAGCAGTGTGAGCTGCTTGCTTAACTAAATGCTTATCTTCCTCTTTCCTGCCTCCACCAAGTCATGATATCTTGGTTTGTTATATGGAATTTTATGTCATGTCCCATAGGTCCAAATTTTGATCCACTTCTGACTTCAAATACCATCTCTAATCTGATAGCTACCAATTTTGTACCTTGGGCCCAAATATCTCTCCAGATTTAAGATCCATTAGTTGTTACAAAGTTGTTAGGCTCTTATAAGTATTACAAGGTTGGGGCTGAGTTCCAATCCTGTAATTATCCAACTTTTACACTAAGGTATGTTATTTAGCTTTCGACCTGCTATCTCCTCTGCTTAAAATTGAAGAGAATATGAATATACCCAAGGGGTTGATGGGAAGATACAATCAGAGGGGATGTATATGGGCCCTGTAACTTCTCATGGAAGTAAAAAAGTCCCCTACAAATCATCACTGCTTTGTGAGTTGCATTTTCAACTTCAGCAGACACCAGCTAAATTTAGAAATTGCCCCTGCAATAGACCTATGTTGCCACCAGGTGGCAGGAGAAACCTGTGATCCAATCAAGGAGACAAATGTTCCAAGAAACAAAATTAATAAAACAAAATGAATGCTGATTGTTAAATGCAGCTAAGATCTTAGTGGTTATTAAATAAGCAACAAATCTTATTTATAAATCACAGCATCCCTGAATAAACCAAACATAAAGCTCTTAGTACAATGTGTCACAAAAGTTTTTAGCTTATGGTGCTCACTTTTCAGCTGAAACCTTATACAGAACCTGAAATATAGAAAAAAGATAAAAGTGGTCTTACTTTTGCTGAAGTATTTGACAAGGTTTTTGGGAGATAATTTCTGCATCCTTTATCCTTGAGCCACCTCTGCTGAACTTTAGGTCTTCATGGGACAATTTAAACCACTCTTCTAATAATTGTATTTTCCTAACACCCTTCAAAAACATGCCTTTATCATTATAAGAAAGTAAACTAATTTGTTAAAATATAGAATTTTAAGTAGTTTATATAAGTTATAAATACATAAAATATATGTAAATATATCATTTATAGAATTTATAGCATATAAAAATACAATTTGTATAGATTACAGAATATGGAATACATAAACATACATTTAAAATTTTAGAATTAAAAAAAAAGAATGATCTTTTAAGGTACTTAAAGTGTCTAGAAAGAATATTCTATACATGCCAAGCTGCTCTGTACCTTTTACTTGAATTGTTGGAAATTTTCTTCCTTGGTTTCAGTTCAAGATGGCAGACGGAACCCAAGCATTCAAACTTTTCCACCCTTGAAAGTCTTTATTTATTTATTTTATTGGTACCCTTGAAAGTCTTAACAAAAATAAATTAGTTCAATGTTTTAAAAAAATGAATTCATTAAAAAGTGAGGATGGGTGTAGCATAATAGATAAAAAGTTTTGAAGAATTTCTAGTAGCCACATATCGTATTTGAGATACAAGATACAGGAGGATGCTTTCTCCATTAAACTGACCAGGCTGTTATAGGGAGGGAAGAGGTAATAAAATAAAAGGTGTAAAAAAGTGTGGGCATGCCAGACTGCAGAGGGCCAGGTCTCAGTCCTGCTCTGAGAAAGCAGCAGAGAGGAGGGAGGGGGAGACTCCCATCTCCCCAAAGTCCACAGTCTGGAGAAATGCAGAACAGTAGAAGGCTGGGAGGCCAGCCTGGAGGTGCTGAGCAAAGTGTCTGAAAGGATGACTGCTTTTCTTCCCTTTCAAAACTCCTGTCCTGATTCTCACTCTGGGGTCCCCTGAACAATGATTTCCTAGGAGCATTTCCTAAAGAAACGGGGAATCTGCATACAAGGGGGCGGGGCCTCACGACATAGATAGTGGAAATGCTGAATCCAGTCTTTCCACTGGAAAGGGAGTCAGTGGGCCCCGGGATGGTTCTGCCTCCTGCTCCCCATTCTCACACCCTGAAGAAATGTCCTCTAGAAATAGAAAGTTCACAGTTACTCCCCTTGCACGGGAGATGCTGGTGGCTGAAGAGGTATAAACCCATTGCTCTCCGCTAATCCATGCAGACTTTTCTTAAAAATATCAGTGGATTACAAATGACCACCCGACTCAGGCAGAGAATAAGCTGCAAGAAATGAGAACGAGCCAACGAAGTGACCTCGGAGAACTCGGGGATAATTCAGGGAAAAGGAGGGAACTTGAAAAGGACTGTTAAAGACGTTAATTATTCAAGATGATTTTGTACTCATAAGATGAAAAGAGTATATTATAATAAAGAGGCAATCAGTGAACAAGGAAAATTCCGCGGAGATTTAGACTCTTAAATTAAGTGCACAGCTCTAGGGCGCCATCTGTCTGCAGCCAGGTGAATGGAGCTCTCTGGATGATGTGAGCGCTGCCGGTGTGGCCACAGGGGAGCGCTCGAGTGTGGAGGTCGAGGCATCCGGATTCAGGTACAGTTCATTCAACTTCGGAGAGATGACTTGGTCCTCCTGGGCCTCACTTTCCTTCTGGCTCTAAAATATTGAGAGACCAGGACTGTTTTCAGGGAAGGCACAGCAGGAATTTCTTTCTATCTTTGATTATTTTAGATGTTCAGAAACTCCCACAGATGGCCCTGCAACTCTCTAGGTCATTTAATCCTTGCATTTATAACCTGTTGCAACTTTTTTCTCCTTTGGATCTGAAGACAGGCATCTGAAGGAGCTGGAGTGTTCTTTCTTCCACTACCTCCTCACCCAGTTCTCTGACTAGTCCAGAGCGATTCTTTCTTGGTGATGCTTCACTACTGAACAGCGTATAGCTCCTTCATAAAGATGAAAATACAGAAAAGTCAATATGAGTTTTATGGAAACATTCTGTAACTCAAGAGAAATATGGTAATATATTGTGACTAAGCAAATTTACTTTCTTCCGAAATAGATTTCTTACAAGAAACTAAGCACATTAAACAAATATATCAATTCCCAATAAGATAAATGAGGTTACTTTCTTCCATTAAACTGACCGGCTGTTATAGGGAGAAAAGGGGGTAATAAAATACAAAGATATAAAGAAGAGAAAAAATAAGGTATCTAAAATAAAATCAATATAGGAATCAAAATGGAGACATGACACCATAGAAGAACAATTGAGCAAGATAGAAGACAAACTTTAGAAATTCTCAGAATGTGGAGGTAAAGGGCAAAGATATTAAAGCAGTGTCAAAGAAGAGGGCAGAGTGAGCCATAGTGAGCAGAAACTCACTTTGGGATCAATAGGTGTTCTAGAAAAAGAATCAAGAATGAATGGATTCTAGTAACAAAGGAAGAGTTATGAAAAGCATCTCTGGATTTTAAAGCAGTCTTAAAAATAAAAATTTAAATTTCAGAGAATGAAAAAAAAGTATTCTGTAAAAAGATGAAAAAAAAATACCCCAATGCTGACAAATGAGTAAAAAACAGATTGGCAATGCTAAATGATGTGCATAGAACTTTCTGGAGTAAGGTGCTGTTCCTATGTGCAGACACTAAAAAGACACAGTAAAGTATGTTTGGTGCCTGGAGAAATATAACATCTACATGATACAGCTTAACAGAGTAGTCATGAGGTGAACACGTCACTGATACATAAACTGTGCTGCAGTGAGCACTGAATATATAGAGATTCAATTCAGTAGTGGTAGGTGTAGTTATATAGAAGGCAAAAGACTGTATGTAAAGAAATTATAAATATAATGTATTTAAAAGAGAAAATAATAACATCTAAATTCAAAATGAAGAACAGAAGAAAGAAGAAGACCACAGAGTAAGAGAAAATGAAAGTCCTAATTTCCACATTTTCAATAGATTAGAATTAATACAGTGAAAAATCTTTATATTTGATAAATAAATACAGATTTTGAAAGTTTTAGATACAATTTGCTAGTAGAATTCCAAATATTTGCAGAAGGCTAAAACATACAGTAACCTAAAGGAAAATTAAAATAGAAAGGAAATAGAATAACAAACCCCAGAAAGCATAAAATATCGTTAGGATGACCGGGCATAATAAATATATGAATACATGTGAGCAGAGTATATTTTTCTATTTACAATAAGTTAAACATTATCAAACTGATCATAAAATAAAATTTAGTGTTTTATGTGTGCTGAGGTATACCTAAACAAAAATTACAGAAAAAGTCAACAATCAAATAAAAGACAAGGTATATTAGAAAGACAGAAAAAAAGAAAACAGTGCTTCACCATTAAACGAGTTGTTTAGGTTTAATTTTATATATTACAAGTTCTTCTATAGACCAGTAGTTCTCTTGTTGTATGGTACATGGGAGTCACCTAGAGACCTCTGAGAAGATAGATTTCTGGGCCTCACCAGCAGAGTTCCTAGTTCTTCAGATCTGTGTTGGGGACTGGGAATTTGCCTTTCCAGCAAGTTCCCAGGGGAGGCTAATGCTGCTGAACCAGGAACTAAACACTGAGGAACGCCAGTGGGGTATTAAATAGTAATGAAATTTTATGTGCCGAGAAATAACATCAAGATATACATAGTGAGGTCTGGGGTTGTAGCTCAGTGATAGAACACTTGCCTTGCATGTGTGAGGCACTGGGTTTGATCCTCAGCACACATAAAAATAAATCAATAAAATAAAGGTATTGTGTCCATCTACAACTAAAAAAAATTTTTTTAAATATACATAGTGAAAAACCATCGGAAGTGTGAACAAGAATAGAAGAACAAGTTTTAACACAATATTAATATTAAATAGTAATTTAATAAGGGATAGAATTATCTAAATGTTTTAATTAGTATCACTACACTGATACTATACAAATAGAAAAGATAGCCTTTCAAGTGTCCATGAAATATCTATGTTTAATCACTTACTTGCCTATTTTTATATATCTTTTAAAATATCTATTTATAAAGATCAAGGCAGAAAAATATGATAAATTTTAATTGTGTGTTTGTGTGTATCATATGCACTTTGGAACTAGCAAAAGCATGAAAACCACACTTTGGAAAAGTAAAAATACAGTAATTACAAGGAAATTATAAAAAATATCTTAAAAAATTTATAAATAATACTGGAACTGGTCTTATAAAACATAAACTTCTGTAAATTGTAAGATTAAAGTGAAGAAAAGTATAAAAGTATAGTCATAACAGTAATATAATGGTAGATATGCAGATCATTACTAAATTATAAGTCAACAATGTGACCAATTGCAGCAGTGAATTAGAATTTCTCTAAGAAATGGAGGGGGTTTACATTATTGCTTTAATAAATGCTGAAAAAGCATGTGATAAAATGTATAAAATATTATGTCCATTTTACTAGAAAACTCAGCCAAAATCACACTCAGTGGTAATCAATTACAATGATCTAGAATTCCATTAATCTCACAGAATTAGTGGGAGCACTCACACTTTACAAAGTAGAGGATTTGATTAGATCGGTTTATCTCACTTATATGAACTTTTCCTTGTGAGTAGTGTGTGCATCAAGCACTGTAAAGGTTTCTGGCCTCCTTTATACCTTTGCACCTGTTTCTGGTGTCATCTACTGAGGCTCAAGCAGCAAGATTATTTAGGCTCCAGCCAGAGTGTGTGTGTGTATATATATCCAGCCAGAGTGCATATATGGGAAAGACCTGCCTGGGATCCCTATTCTCAGGAGAAAAGTGAACCAGAAGGCATTTCTTGAACTCTCTTTGCAACATGTGCAATTCATGGGCGCCACATATTGAGCCAAATAGATCTGTGATAGAGGAAATGCAAGAGCCAGAGTTCAAAATGAAAGATGACGCAGTACGAACACCCTTCCCCACTGCAGGAACCCTTTACGAGTATTGGTAACAGCACAGAACTCCCTGCAGCTACATCGATTGAGGCTTTGAGTTGTTTCCCTTGGCCATTAAAGAACACAGTGACTCAGAAAGGCTAGATGTGATGATCAGACAGTTAAACGCAAAAGAATGACGTTGAATCCCTATTGCATGCAAATATACAAAAATTAACTCAAAATGGATCATGGACCCATTTTTTAAGAGTTAATACATACAATTCTTAAAGAAAAGATGGGTATAAATCTTTGTGGTCTTGAATTTGGCAATGGTTTCTTTAAGCACCAAAGCACAAGCATCAAGAGGTGGGCCCATGGCACCCACCTACAGTCCAACTTTTTGAGCTTCAGAAGTTTTCAAAGAACCCATCAACAAAGTGAAAAAGATAATCCACAGAATCAAAGAAAATATTTGCAAACTGTTCATCTAATAATGTATTTGTATCTAAACTATTTCACAAATTCTATAGCACAGTAATAAAAAAAAATCAATAGTGGAGCTGATTGGATATTTCTCCAAAGAAGACATATAAATGATCAAGAAGCACATGAAAAGATGCTCAATGTCATTAGTCATCAGGAAAATCAAAACCACAGTGAAGTACCACTTCCTACCTACTAGAATGACTATATAAAAAGAGAGTAAAAAGTATTGGCAAAGACTGAAGAAACTGGAATTCTTATACACTGTGGGAGGTAACGTAAAATCATGCAGCTACTTTCAACTCTTTTCAGTCTTTTTTTTTTAAATTAATTTTTTTTTAGTTGTAGTTGGACACAATACCTTTATTCCATTTATTTATTTTTATGTGGTGCTGAGGATCGAACCCAGGGCCCCGTGCATGCTAGGCAAGCACTCTACCGCTGAGCCACAACCCCAGCCCTCTTTTCAGTCTTTCAACTCTTCAAAAATGAACATGGAGGGGCTGGGATGTGGCTCAAGCGGTAGCGCGCTTGCCTGGCATGCGTGCGGCCCGGGTTCGATCCTCAGCACCACATACAAAGATGTTGTGTCCGCCGATAACTGAAAAATAAATATTAAAAAATTATTAAAAAAAAAAATGAACATGGAGAATATGGAGTTCCCATAGGACCATCAATTCCACTTCTGCATATATACCCAAGAAGGAAGAAAGCATATGTCTACACACGTGCACGTACATACATGTGCACACGCACATCAAACCACAAGAAAACTTGTACATCCATGATGCTCATAGCAACATTATCGATCATAACCAAAAGGTAGAAACAACTCAAGTATTCATCAATTGTTGAATAATCCAAATGTAGACATCTAAACAATAAAATATTACTTGGTCATAAAAAGAATTAAATACTGATGAATTAAAAAAATCATGCCAAGCTCCAAAATACAGACACAGAAGACCACATATTGAGCTGGGGTGAGCTCAGTAGAGTGTATGGTTGGCATGGGCACAAGGTTCTGGGATTCAATCTCCAACTCCTAGAAAACACCCACTTTTTCAGGATTCCATTTATATGAATTGTCCAGAAGAGAAAATTTCAGTCAGAAAGTATGTTAATGATTGCCTGGGCTGGTGGGGGATGAGGAGTTTAGGAGACAAAGGGTCTGTGGTTTATCTTGGGGTGATGAAAATATTCTAAAAATTGTTAGTGATAATGGTTGCACATCTTAATGGTGTGGTTTATGAATTATATCCATTATATTATATCTATAAGCTATTACAAAAAAGGCTAGACTATTTTGAACATTGGGGTCTATACATAGATTGTGTCTCTTCAATGTCCCTCTTCTTTTCTTACATTAAAAAACGTGTTTTTCTTTCTACTTAGAAGTTTGACTTCTTTGTTCACCTTCTTCCACTTTGGTAACCTGATTTTCTGCAGCATCTTCAATTTCATAGATGGAAAATATATTCTTGATTTGCTGAGACCAAGGCTCTTGGTCACTTCAAACTTTGTCCTGCTTTTTGAAAAAAAATTTATTTCATAAAATCAATTTTTAAAAATGATTTCCTTTCCTTCCTCTGACTTGTGCTATATCCAATCTAGCTATGGTGATTTTACTGTTTCCTCATTCGGGACATCCTAGTTCCCAGGCTAGGTACTTTGCCTGTCCTTCAAAGCACCAGCAATTAGCATTAATCAGCTGTAAATGTTCAGGGGTTGTGTCAATCTTAGTGGTCTTCAGTAGGGTTACTCTACAAATGAGTTTTAACTGAAGTTTATTTTCTGTTTTAATGGAAATTGGAGGTGGGGACATCAGATGTTGGCTATACGTCACCATCTCAGCCAGTCCTCAGTTAAATTTTATTTGCTAAATAGTTTCATGTAGAATTATCTATAGACAGTTTGAGAAGATTGACATAAATGTATGGCAGGAATCCACTATAGAGGATCCTTGATTTATGATGGATTACCTCCCAATAAACCCATCATAAGCAAAATACCATCAGTTGAGAATGCATATAATACACCTAATCTACCAACATCATAGGTCAACAACACAGTACACTGAAGAATATCAGCTCTTTACTTCCATGATTTCATGGCTAACTGGGATCTGGGGCTTGATGCCAGCACTCAACATCAAGACAAGATCTAACTGCCTATCACTGGACCAGGAAGAGAACAAGGGTCAAAGTGTGGTTTCCACTGAACGCATATCACTTTCACATCATTGTGAAGTTGAAAAATCTTCAGTCAAATCAACATAAGTTGGGAACCATCTGTAATTGGAAAACCTCAGCCTTGAGAGGGATTGCCTTATCTTGTGATAGTGCTTAGAGTTAGAGACACCAAGGAGGCCTGGGTTACGTGTAAGCTAGGCCAATTGGATCTAAAATCTGATTACTAGCATGCATCAGATGAATTTCAGATGCATTCAAGAGTTAAAAGAGTGTACAATCAGAAAACAGTTAAGTAAAATAAAAGTGTTTTTCCCCTGCTAGCAGAATACCTTACCAAGAATCAAAGTTACAGAAAAATAATTAAGAGAAAAGTTTCAGGCCCACAAAATGAGAATATTTGCCCAACAATAAAAGTAACACAAATTCAAAAGGCAAATATAGTTCAAATGTATTTGTAGTGAAAATGACAAAGTCATGATCATAGCACTTAATCCCTTCACGGAACCTTAGGAATCACTTTGGTCAAATTCCTTCTGAGGGCCCCTGTGGGATATTGAGTCCACACTGGACTTGTGGCTAAATTGCTGTGGGGAGGTCCTCAAGTGTTCTGATTAAGAGTGCAAGCTTTTGGACTCTAGGCCTGGGTTTGGCTTCAGCATTACTACCTCCTAGCTGTGTTACCTGGAGGAGCTTAGTCCCCTCTGACCCTCAGTTTCTTTATCTGTAGCATGGAGAATAATGTCAATCTCTACCTTACAAGGTTATAGTGATAATAAGATGAGATACAAGATGAAGTTCTAAATCTTCTAATAATGTCTGTCAAATACAAAGAGCTCAGTAGATGGCACTACCCTGTCATCAACCTTACCATCCCTGCCATGGATCATTGCTGTCACCATTATCTTTCTCCTTACCCTCTCCACCCATCATTACCACCATAACTGCCACTATACTACCACCACCATCATCACCATCATTGCCACCTGCGTTTGAATCCTGAACCACCTTTCTTGAGCTTTTTGGAATCTTCAAGGTGTCTTGGAGGAGGTCAGTCTCTAGTTGTAATTGGACACAATACCTTTATTTTATTTTTATGATGTGCTGAGGATCGAACCCAGCACCCAGCACATGCCAGGTGAGCGCTGTACCACTGAGCCACAACCCCAGCCCCTCCTCTCCTGGTTTCTCGACATCCCTCTCCCTAATTTCAGTTGCTGCCCCCACTGACCACTCCTGATGTTCCGGGACAGTGTGCGATCCTGGGGAGGTTACAAAACTTTTCTGAGCCACAGGTTTGTCACATGGAATTTGGGAATAATGATTCCTACATCCTTACAGATGCCGTGAGGATTTTCAAAATTGCACAATTAAGAAATTTAGCCTAGCGGCAGGCCGATTGAAGGTTCTTCAACTCTCTTGATTAATTTTGAGATGAGGTGGTTTGCTCAATGTCATGTATCTTATTGAATCAAGGAATGCCCTTGGACTCTCAATGTATCTCACTACTGTTAGATTTATGGCCTAGGCTTATGATAAATATGGAAAGACAGGCTGTGGCTTGGACATGCAATGTTTGACCCAGTCCTCTCTGACCTCCATCTTCATCCACTTCTGACATTCCTAGATTCGCGTTTTCCTCACCTGGTAGTAAGAGCCTTTTAGCTTCCTGTGATGGCTTTCTTCTTTTCTTTTTAAATTACCATGACCATTTTTTAAAAGACATAATTTAAAGAACCAAATCTGACACCCCTCCCCCATGTAACAGTTGGCAAAAACACTAAAAATATGCTAAAACTTAATTTTATGTGTATACTTTTTTTTTTTACCCCCAAAGAAATAATAAAAAATTATACTTGCAAAACATGTAGTGTGGGGCTTGAATCAAGTAATCAAGTTACTTCTGCCAGATGCCTCTGACAGCACCCAAGGAGGTCTGGACTCCTGGGGTTCCCTTCCTCGTGCGCACCCTTCCCGTGTATGCACTTTGTATGTGTTCAGGGTCTAGGATGGGTGTGGCCCACCCTTTAGTCATGCAATTATTGGTGTCAAAAGGCAATTCCAAGGACATCTTTTTTTTGTTGTTGTCTCAAACAGCTTATTTCTGCCTCAACAGTCTGATGCTGAAGCAGACCCCCTCTGGAAAAGCAAGTCTGTTTCTTGTGCAGCTCCTCCCCAACCCCCTCCCACCGTTGCCATATGCTTTTCTCTATCTAATTCCCATCTCTTGGATGCCATACGGTTTGGCAGAATCTTGGCATGGCGCTCAGCGATCTGAAACTATGTCGGGCATGGTGTCTGACCACTCTCCCCTTGTCTGTCCTGCTTTACTGTCTGCACTAATATGGATGTGCACAGAAATACAGGTTTGGATTTTGTTCCTCTGGTGGTTGAAATCAATGGCATCTCATTGATATTGAGATCCTCACTCTTGATTTAAACACTGCCTTTTAATTTAAAGAATTTTATGGAGAAGGTATTCTTAGCACATGTTCCCAAATGACATTATTCTCCTGTAGCTGTAATTCAGTGGGAACGGATTCAGTAGGAGCTGGATGGTAGGCCCCTTGATTTTTGCAGCCAGATCGCCCTCACATCCGTAGGCCCCTTGATTGTGAATCCTCTACCTGGGAGTCAGGGTGCCACAGTGCTAGAAACCATTAATGAATGGTTACCCTTGAGTTATTGTATACAGATGTACTTGCATAGGGGTGAGCTCTATGCTGCACACACTCCAAGGTCAGTTGTGAAACACTCTAGAAAGGCCACAGTATCAGCTGGAATCTTGCTTCTCTAACCTCTGCTGTCCTCAGCAACTTTCCACTGGGCTCCCTGATGTCTTCCTCCTACAGGATCTCTTTTTCCTCAAGTCTTGAGCTGATGATGATGAAGAAAGCAATTGGAGGTTTTCCCCTTGACTACATGTTCCTTAGGAGGAATTCAACCTCTACCCCGTGTCCAGGTTCCACCAGGCAGTCACCACCCCTGGGCCTCCTCCTGACCCATCCTTTAGCAGGTGGGATAAAGGATGTTACTAACCAAACTTTGGGCCTATGCAGTGACCAGGGGCTAGTCCCAGGCATTAGGACTGTGTAGCTCTCCATCCAATCATCCATCTGTCCATCCACTCATGAAACATTTACTGAATCCCTGTGTTCAGATGGGCTTTCCCTCTAGGCTCAGTGAAGGGGATAGAGAATTGAGAGGACTGTTATGGTTTGGATGTGAGAGATGTCCCCTAAAAACTCACGTGTGAGACAATGCAAGAAGGTTCAGAGAAGAAATGATTCAGTTGTGAGAGCCTTAACCCAATCAGCCAATTAATCCCTTGATAGGGATCAATTGAGTGGTAACTGAAGGCTGGTAATGTGTGGCTAGAGGAGGTGGGACACTGGGGCGAGGCTTTGGGGTATATATTTGTATCCAGCGAGTGGAGTCTGTCTCTCTCTCTGCTTTCTGATCACCATGTGAGCTGCTTCCCTCTGCCACACTCTTCTGCCATGATGTTCAGCCTTACCTCGCACCCCTATGGACTAAGGCCTCTGAAACCGCGAGTCCCCAAATAAACCTTTTCTCCTCTACAATTGTTCTGTTTGGGTCTTTAAGTCCCAGCAGCTGAAAAACTAACTAAAACAAGAACAATTACACTACAGTGAGGTTTAGGCTAAATTAGAAGGAAGCACAGAATACTATGAAAACCTAGAAGGGATTTTAACCCAGGGGCTAACCAAACTGAAGAGGGGGGGCTGCAGGGAAATGTTTCCTGGGAAGTGGACTCATGGAACCGAGTCGGTCCACTTAATTAGTCCTCTGCCTCCTTCTATACTCCAGGATTGGTTTCCACTTTTACTTCACCGGTTGTCCTTCTAATGCTTTGGTACCCACTTCAAATTTGATTGAACTTACTTAACTCCTTTTGGCCCTTGCCAGGCCCCCTGCCCATTGCCTGGTACGTTCCAGAGCTGGGTGAGCCTTCTCCTGATGCTGAGTTCTTTCACCTCTGAGCCTTGGACCTTCGCCGCTGCATCATCCTTTTGAGAAGACTGCCCAGCCCAGGTATGTCGCCAGCTACCCGGGCTGGCCACCTGAGCTGGGTTCACCAGAGCTGGCTACACCAAGGACTAAGAAAATCGCAAAAGAAGCACGCAACACGCAGATTGCTTACAGGAATCAGGGATGGCTCTTGACCTTAAGGGTCCATTGGAAAGAGAGAGAGAGCACACCTGAGACCATCCTATTTATTGAGGGGAAGACATTTGAGAAAGTTCAGCCCAAATAAGGCAAGGGATTGGGCTTCCGGGGGTTGCTTGGTGATGTCTTCTGGTCAGCAGATTGACTGACATCTTGGAAGGTCACACCCATCTCAGGTGCTGTGTGGGATCAAAGGCAGAGTGAGCGAAAAGGACACATACGTCGCATGGCCCAGTCAGAGCAGCAAGTCCAGTCTCCTCGTGTGCTCAGTGCTCACAGCTCACACACACAGCCCATGGCTGGCTCGTGACACAGGTATGTGGAGAAGCAGACTTTGGGAGCTGGGCTGGTACCACTTACTTGTCCTGAGCCAGCCCTCTCCTCCCTGGCCCCACTTCTGGCTTTTCCTCCCAGCTCAGAATCCACATTGAACAACCCCCTCCCTCCTCGTAGCATGCCTGACATCTAAGCTCATCTGAGCTAGGGATATACCCTGCTTATGTATTAAATGAACTGAACCTGGTAGAGAGAAATCCAAAAAGAAGTTTATTTCCCCCTCACTATGGCTCTTCAAATGGTCTCTGTTGGAAACCCCTAGTCTATTCCTAGATAATATCTCAAGCAGAAATAGTAGCTTTTCTGGTAATTTTAAGTATCATAACAGACTCATTTTTGAGTATTAAAAAGTTCAATTTGATTTAAATTAAAACTTCACCTTCTCACCCAATGCTAAGTTTGTCCTCTAATCCCCAGCTTAGGGCAGACGGCTCTGCTTCCTGCCTTGGGCAAGGGAGACGCAGCCTTGTGCTTTCTCTGGGCCTCCCCGCTCCTGCTCCCTCCTCCCCATCCGCCTCCTGCCTCGGGATGGGTGGGGAGGAGGAGAAAGGGGGAAATCTCATTTGACAGCTGCTGGCGTAACTGGGCCTGAGGCTGTCTGCGTGGCAGATGTCCAGATGTTCAAGGAGATTCTCTGAGTCCTTCAAGCCCTGGAATCTCTGACACTGCACAGCCCGGCACGGATGATGCGTTCCTTGGCTGGCCACCAGCAACACTGCCCTGGGCTCCTGCTCAGAGGGAATGCCTCCAGACTTCCTGCTGCAGGCAGGCCTCCTGAGGGGGTCCTTTCAAGATGACTCCAGCTTAGCCACAGGTAGAGAAGTCCACCCACTCATAGGGAAACCCGCACCCTTGCCTCACCCACTGAGGAGATGGAGCTTGCTCTCAGGTGGCTGTCACTCTCCACTCTGCTGTCCCAGGCAGCCCCTGGGGCTGAGATGGACTAAGAACACACCTCATCCCCCGATGTGAAGAGGGAAGCAGGATATCACGCAGGTGTCCTGGGCTGTGGGACAACTTCCTTCAAAGAAACCCTTTACTCCAAGTCTCTTGAGTTTGTCTAGATTGAAAGGGGCGATGGACTACAGGATCCGGGTCCTTTTTGTGGCCACCTTTCAGCTTTGAGCATGAGCCAGAATTCTGAAAATACCATTTAACAGAGACACACTGGGTGTTTTTTGAGAAGAGATGCTAGATAGGAACTGTCCAGCCTTGGAGAAGCTTGAGTTTGACTTGTACAGATTCAGGCAATGAGATGCCCTCACTTCTCAGTGAAGCCCACACTGCTGCACCGACACTGCCACGGGCCCTGCTTCCCCCGCTGGTGGGAGGTGAGTGATAGAATCTGGAGGGAAAGCAGCAGGAGCAGGAATGAAATGGGAAGGTTGTTGGGTGGATTCAGGCAACACCTGCTGCTCACTGAGGGCCATAACAATGCAACGAAGAGAAACAGCCTCACTGACCAGAGCTGGTCACAGTGACAGGCAACCTAAGTGCCACCAGGAAGTAGGACATCAGCGAGTGACACTTACTGCTCCTGTACCTGAGCTTCAGCCTGTGCCGATGGAGGATGTGCGTGCATGTGCTTGCACATATGTGAGGGAAAAGAGCTGGAGTGTGTGTCCAAGAGAGTTAAGTGAGCTTCCGAGAATTTGTTATGAGTGTTCCAAAGAGTGCCGCCCCCCCCCCCCCAAGAAGGAGAACCTCACTGGAAGAGAACTGGGTTCTTTGAGGTGTGATATGTATATGTGAAGGTGTGTGTGGGGGGAGGTAGAGAGGAAGCAAGAGAGAGAGAGAGAGAGAAAGGGGAAGAGGGGTAAAAAGAAAGAAAAATAAACAGAAAGGGAAAGAGAAAGAAAGATTAAAAAAAAGAGAAAGAAAAGGAGAAAAGGAAAGAGAAAGAAAAGAGAAAGGAAAGAGAAAGGCCAGGAGAAAAAGAAAGAAAAAGAGAAAGGCGAGAGAAAAGGAAAGAGAAAGAAAAAGAAACAAGGGGAAAGAAAAAGAGAAAGAACGAAAGAGAAAAAAGAGAAAGAAAAAGAGAAAGGAAGGAGGGAGAAGAGAAAAAGAAAGAAAAAGAGAAAGAGAAAGGTAAAGAGAAAGAAGTGAAAGAGAAAAGAGAAAGGTACAGCGTGTGCACGTGCGTGTGTGTCCCTCTGTGTGTGTCTCTGTGTGTGTGTGTGTATGTGTGTGGGGGGAGGTGGTGGAGAAAAGAATATAAATGCCAGAAGGAGCCAGAAAGCAGGTGGAGCCAGGACTCTGGCCAGAGCAGGCGGCTGGGTGGGGTGGCCTCACAGAGCCAGCAGGTGGCATGGGTGTTAAGGGCCTAACTGTGCCACTCGGGTGGCTCGTCCAGTGGTACAGCTCAGAGCTGTACCTGCTCTTGCCCACCTTCCTGGGGCTCCTACTGTGTCCTGACGAGCATTAACAGAGGGGCTCAGTGCTAATTGCTCTGTGGGGTGTAGAGCGCTTCCAGAGCTGCGCTGGAGTCAGACCCTCACACCCTGCTGCCGCAGAGGATCAGGGCGGAGGCCATGAACCTGGCCATGGGGGCAGGGGTCACTACTCTAGACTGGATCCCTCATCTTCTTTGACCTTTAATAATTCCCAAGCCACGTGTTTTGTTGGAGTGCAGGTCTAGTCCCCTGGGTGGTCCCCAGTGCTACAGTCTCCTGTGGCCCCAACTAGAGGCCTCCCTGTCATTTCTTGTGCAGCCCCCTGTCAAACACCCTGTGGCACCTTGGCCTCCCCTCCCCCACCTGCCCCACTTGGGTGGGGTTCCTCTTTAGTCAGCGGGGCCTGCCTTCCCACCCGGCCACATACCTGGCAGATAAGTCCTCTCTGTCCCATGAAGACTCCTGGAATGAAGAAATGGAGGATAATGAAGGGGCAAGGGCAGAGCTTTGGGGTCAGAAAGCCTGGGTGTGATCTCAGTGTTACCATTTCCTCCAGGGCAAGTCACTAACCTTCTCTGAGTCCAGTTTCCACTTAGCCCCATGGTGATCCTAGGGCTGGAATAAAGTGACTGTGAAGTAAATAATCAAATGTCTAAGACAAGGTGTTAAAAATCACAGAAAAATCATATCTGCAAGCTGAGAAACTTGGGCAAATTATTTTCGACGTCCTTGTATAGCATCTCAGTGTTTTATAACCTTCCCAGAAGATCAGAATAACCTGGTACTCCTGTTAGAAAACACAGGCTGCTTGTCCTGGTCGGAATGTCCAGGGGAAGCGTGACAGCTAGCTAGCCGGTGTCCAGAGGAGCCACAGCAGTGGTGGAGTTGGGGAGTCTCGCTCTAGGACGCTGTCCTGCTCAGGTGGAGGGAATCCAGCAGAAAAGGAGAGAGGGAGGAGTGGAGGGTGACATGGGAACAGAGTCAGTTCCATAATCCACAAGGGGGAGGACCGCAGGCTTACTTGTCAAACGCTGGGCGTTATGGTTGTCACTATTGGTCCTGGCTGAGTCTTTGCATGAGGCCCTTCTCCCTGTCACTCTTGTCTTGAAGATTATCACTCCTACTCTGTAGCAGCTGCCCTTGTAGCAGGAAGTCAGGGCACATGACGACAAGGAAGTGTACAGAATTGCCCTCTAGCAGCAGCTGTGACTCTGGGGACTGTCGGATGAGTGGCACATCCTTTGGGCAAGGTGGGCTTTGGCTGGATACAGAGGGTAGCTCGCTCTGCCCTCTCTGTCCCTTGTGGGCAGAGAGCCTGTCACTGCTCTGGAATGCAAGGGTTGGCCAGCGCAGGCAGAAGTCACGTTGCTCTCTACTAACTCTTAGGGAAGGGGACTCCTATTTTGTTTTCTGATCACTTCTCCGGCAGAGCGTGGCTGGATGGTTTTATTTGCTCTTCCTGAGAATCCTGGGGTTGGGAATGATTGTTTTCCATCTGCAGGCCTGGCTGCTACAATTTCTGCACATATTTCTGGCTGCCTTTTTCTTGTCTGTCTGAGCAATGATAAGTGAAGGTCTCTGGGATGGTGGAACTACATGACGGAAGGATCCTGGCACGAGACCGTCCTGGCTTGCATGGGTTTGCGATCCATGGTGAGAAATGCACCACTAACGTAGGGGTGTTAGTGTGGTGAACACGTCCCTGGAGACTGGCAATTCTGCAGTGCTGACCTATGTCCAGTTCATCTCTGCAGCTCTCCAGTTATAGGCAGTGTCTGGAAATGAGTGGGTGTAAATGAAAACACTCTAGGTTGAGGTAGGCAAGGAGTCAGGAACCCTTGGCTGTGAAATCAGGGCGGATGATCTGATTTCAGATAAAATAGCATAATGTTGAAAGCACAGGTTTGAAGCCAGATATACTTGGGTTCAAGTTGCCTCTTTCCTACTTGCTATCTGGAGAATTTTACTACCTCTGTGAGTCTCAGTCTCCACACCTGTAAAATGGACCTGAAATCTCCTACTTGCTATGATTGTGTCGAGGATTAAAGGAGATGACATTTTTTGACAAAGCTGTAGGGCTTTCACAAGGTTGTTTAAATGCTACCAGTAGCTTGATCCCACCTGTGATAATCCTGAATCCATGCATACATTTTTTTCTTTTTCTAGTGGGATGTATATAAACACAAACTTATTGAACCTCTCTTATGCCTAGAGAAGAACTTGTTATATGGATGCAGAGATTTTTTTTTTTAAAACATATTTATTTATTTATTTATTTTTTTAGTTATTGGCAGACACAACATCTTTGTTGGTATGTGGTGCTGAGGATTGAACCCGGGCCGCACGCATGCCAGACGAGCGTGCTACCACTTGAGCCACATCCCCAGCCCCTGGATGCAGAGATTTCTTCTGAGTATGAAGGCTAGAAGACAGACCCTGGGGGGTCACTTTTTACCCCTCTGGTCTGCACCTCCCTTTGCTAGAGGCTGTGAGGCAGGTGCTGTGGGCATTATTCTTCATTTTTTACAGAGGAAGCTCTGGAGAGGATAAGTAACTTTCTTAAGGACCCACAGCTAAAAGGTCAGATCTCTGGGATTCAAACACAGGCCCTAACCTTAGCACTGGAATGACTGTGATACTTGCCCTCATCTCAGGTATATTGTGAGTTACTGAGTTTTTTTTTTCAGGTTGGACCCTCTGGTTGCCATTTGAAGTGGACCTTCTGAGGGGGTGGAGGCAGGAAGGCCAGCCAGGAGGCCAGGAGACCGTGGGGTGGTGTCTGAAGAGGCCTAGGTCAGGAATGCGTTCAGGGGGTCTAGAGACCCCAGACCCACCTCCCACCCCAGAGCCCCAGGTGTCTGCTTTGATTTCTGGTCTTCAGACCTAAAGGCACCACATTGGAGGTGATGACCCTTTGGTGACCCTGCAGGATGCTGTTGTCCCTTGCTACTCCTGGGGCTGGCACCTGGAGGAGGAATAAGGGGAGTGTTCCTCTTCACCGAGGGCCTTTCGGGGTGGGGTCTGACCCCATGTGCTCTCATTCTCACGCCGCTTTCTGAATTCATGAGATTTAGATTTGCTCTGTGGACCATTTTTCCTTTCTGGATTCTCTAATGTCCTCTCTTGATTTCTCCTCAAGAAGCTTTATCCTCGACTTCTGTTTCGTTCCATTGGATTCACGACAACTGCCCTTTCCGTTCCATTCCAGTTCATTCCACCCTAGAAACTCCTTCCCTTTAGCAGATGCAGCTCCATGTTGAAAAGATCTGAAAAACCAAGTGTCCATGACAATTTGATTCTGCGTTTGGGCCTCGGTTTCCTCATCTGTCAATTGGGCGTGATTTACCTTGCAGAGTTGTTCTGAAGCTTAAGGGAGGTGTTTGTGAAAGGGGCTCTGCTAATCCTAGGGCATTACGTCAATGTTCATTGGTTTAACTTGGTCCTTTTGCTCAAAATCTCTTCACCTCTGTAGCCTCCTGTTCTTGCGGCTGCCTCTCTCTGGCTTTATGGCAGTAAAGTTGGCCAATGCAACTATCAAGTCATTAGGCGATTCCCTGTGCTCCATCATTTTGGTAAACGCAGAACACCCTCTTGGACATCAGGGAAGGTCTGATTTATTTCACCTGGCACAGCGGACCCTCAAGGTCATGCCCTCTTCACTCCTCCAATTGAGGTTCACCCTTCTATATAATCAGAATACTTTCCTCACAGAGATAGGCAACTTTCAATTTGCAATATTCTATTTTTTTAAAAAAATAATTACATCGGTACTTTCTTTTTTAAAAAGTAAATTGTCAGTCACTTTAGGAAAATTGTCTAATGACTTGATAGTTGCATTGGCCAAAAATTCTTGAGGCCAAAATTAGTAGACTCACTGGGAGGTGAAACATCTTGAAAATTGCAAGTTGGGTTTGAGCAGGATTTTTCAGTTTTGCTTGCTTTGAAGAATAACCTGCAGCCCTAGTGAAAACACAAATTTCTTGCCCCCCCTCATGGTGAACGGATCAGCTCCTCATATGATTCTTATCAGGTGACTTTGGGAAGCACTGATTTTGTACCTCTGGGAGATATTTTTGATATCTGAATTAGGATTCCAGCCTTATCCCTAATAATAGTTGGTTTTAAAACTAACAAACTCGGCATATATATCATTTTAACAAACCCAGTGTGTGGTTTTGTTAGTTTTCCCCACTCATGTGCAAACGGGGAAAGCCAAGCACATTCCCCTGTAGGTCAATATAAGAAATTTAGGATTTTGGGTTATGAAGTTAATTCAGTCTCTACGGTCTTCCTGTTTATTCTTTACCTAGAAAAAGAAAGATGAACTCCCTTGCTTTTTTTTTTAATTCCCCCAAAGAATTTGCTCAAAGAAATATTTCCTTATATCTACAAAAGAAACCATGACTATTAGAAGTTAGATTATCACTTCAATGGTTTCTGACATTAAGGGATTTCCAAACTATTTCAGAACGGCTGGTTTGAAGATTCAGAGTAGAAAACAAGCACTCTGACAGCTGTTTTCCCGTAAATAATCTCATTTAATCTTCATAGCAATTTTGTGGGGAATTATTATCTCCATTCTGCAGATGAGCAAACAAAGGCTCTAGAGTTTACTCAGCCATCAAGTGCTGTGGCTTTCTTGGAACCTCTTAGTAAGAAGCATCCTTAGGCGGGGCACAGTGGCACTTGTCTGTAATCCCAGTGGCTTGGGAGGCTGAGGCAGGAAGATTGTGAGTTCAAAGCCAGCCTCAGCAATTTATCGAGGCCCTAAGCAACTCAGTGAGACTCTATCTTTAAAAAAATTATTAAAAAGGGCTGTGGATGTGCCTCAGTGGTTAAGCACCCCTGGGTTCAATTCCTGGTACCCCCCAAAAGAAAAGAAGCACCTTATTTCTGAAATGAAGTACTATTGGGTCTCAAAAGTTCACTTTGGATTTGCTTGTTTGAGAGTTTAACAATTAACTTCAGTATTGAGAAGAGGGGTGACATGCAGGAACACTTTTGCTGAGATGGAAAAAAAAATGTGTTATCATAGTGAGGGGGAGAAAAAAGAGACCCTTAGGAGGTACGTGACAAGTTACTAGACTTTTGGGCAAGTTACTAAAATTTTTTGAACCACAGTGTCTGAAAAATGAAGACAGTAGTGTCCCGTTTGCTCTTCAGAGAGGGTTGTGAGAAATGAATAAAACAAATGAGTTAAAGGTCTGACTGTCCATAGCATGGTCAGTACTTAAAAAAGGTGAATTCTTTCTTTTTACTTCTAGTTGAAATTTAAATGTATGTCATTATACATTTCTTCTTAAACTTTCTGCCAAACCCCTCCCAACTGTGGTAGGATTCTTTATAATAATATTTAAATATATGCATAATGTGGGGCTGGGGGTGGAGCTCAGCAGGGCTCACTTGGTTAGTAGAACCAGGGAACATGGGAGGAAATGAGTAGTAAACTCAGTCCAGGAGGCTGAGCGGGAATCAACCATCCCAGCCTCCTAGTTCATACCCATGGAGACCTTGTGAGAGCAAAATATATACTGCGCTAAGCTCCTGAGGTGTTGACATTACTTGTTTCTTCAATGCAAGCCAAACGTATCCTACTGGTTCAATGGTTTGTCCTCCTGCCATTTTCTGATTTTTTTTTTATTCTGATCTGTTTTTTTCATTAATTTCTTCAATATTACTTGATACTAAATTAAATATTGATTTACTCATTTGGTTATTATCTGTTTTCCTCTGTTAGAACAGCAACTCCATCAAGGCAAAACTACCATAAAGTCTTTGCTTTGTTCATGGCTGTATCCCTTGGGTCTAACATAATGACTGGCACATAGTAGGTGCTCAATAAATAATTCTGAATGAATAAACAGCTATTCGTGACTGTTCTACACTTAGCACATAGCTTTTGGTATTTTTATTTTTATTTTTTTGTGTTTGTCCAAACATTTCTCATATGCTAAACAGGACCTGGAAATAGAACAGAGAGTTTCTCAGTCAATTATATGTCTGTCTCTCCTGCAATGAACTCCTAAAGGCCAGGCACTGTAGTTTTTGTGTTTATGTCCCAGTTCCTGCACACACACCAGACATCCAGCCCTGTTTATTAAATGAAGGAATGGCTCCCAGTCTGTGAGGAAGGCATTCTCATTGGCAAAGGAGGATATGAACTGAAATGACTTTGGACCAGACTTGGCGGTTGCTGCTCACCCTCTGGGACAAGAGTTCCTGCAGAGACATGTTCTCTTCAGCTGTCACTCAGAGGCTGCATGTGGGTTGTTATGGACATCCAGATTGTAAGTCTTCTGAGGGAGGGGCCTTGTCTGTTTCTGTCATCTCAGTGTCACTGGTCCTGCATGACGCCTGGCTGAGAGCAGGAGGAACTTGATACATGTATGGAATGAATGTATGAATGAATGCAATTTAGCAACTTTTGTAAATGTGTCCATTTCTTTTGGGTACACTTTCTTGAGCATCTTACCCTTCAAGATCTATCTGGTTGTCAGGCTGAATTTGTCCTATGCCAGAGCGGGATGGTCCTGTCTTTTTCACCTTAAAAGCTCAGTTGAACTCCTTCTTTTTCCCCCCACCCCCCTTTTGAGGTTTTCAAATTCAGCCCTCACAGGGGCTGCTCATATCCCAGGTACCTTACCAGTCACAAGGACACATTGCCCCCAGGAGGGTGATGGGGCTTTATGTTTTGGTTCTTTAGATGTGAGGGTCAGGCTGGTAGGTCTTCCCATCCCCACTGAGAAAAACTAGTTTGAAACTTAGGCTCACTGGTATGTTTCCATAAAAGATGGTCCTATCAGTGTTTCTTAGAGGAGGTAGTAGAGACCTGTGCCAGAATCACTGGAAGATTTTTATTAACACTGCAGTCTCTTCTTTATGGTCAATGGCAGGCCTTGACTGGCAAGGCTGAAGGAAGTGTTGGGATGAACATCATTTTGTAACTGTCACAGTAAAGACTGGTTTAGGCAGGGGACACCAATAGATGTTCAATATAAGGAGATTCTGATTATAGACAGGACACTTGCTTGATTTTAAATTTTTACTAATCTTTTACAACTTTTTAAATAAATGATTTACTAGAAGCAAAGGAGAAATGTAGTCTCTGGCAGAGGAGAGATTGAACAATACCTTGACTGGGTGTTTATATTTGGTGTTACCAGGGAGGGTAGACAGTCTGTGCCTTTAGATACGAGGCTTTGAGAAAGACACAGTTTCTCCTATGTGTATTACAGTGGGAAATGTATAACCTGGATCTACTCATGAGAAAACACCACTTCGTGGAAAAGAACTTGGCCTTGTGCCCTTAGCTTCTGGGGCTGTGTTAAATCTGATAGGAGTGTCTTTGTTCATGGTGGAGGCTGTCCACACCTTGCAGTCTTATGGTGGAGGCTGGCCATGCCAGAGAGAACAGCCATTTGAAGAGTATGGGGGCTTTGGGTCACATGATATCTCTTAACCTGGGATTGAGTTCAACCATGAGGCAATCAATCAATATCACCCAGTCAATTGATCAAGCCTATTTGATGGGGCTCAAAAGCAGACTGAAAGCTTGAGTGAGTTTCTATTACCCAACTTGCGTGGATGGAGGTTAATGTGAGTTAACCCCAATGGGAGGGGACCACAGAAACTCTACATTTGGAGCCTCCTTTATAGGGTGAACCCTGAGCCAGCTGCCGTGCTGGAAGGTTAGGAAGTGCTCAAAACCAAACAACCGAATTCAGGGGGTATGTCAAAGAGACACAGGCCAACCCGGTGGGCAAGATGGAAGGAGTAGTCCAACAGAATAAAGTAGTGTTAGATAATAGACCCAAATTCAAAATAAATAGCGATTTCAGATTTGAATCTGTAATAAACTGTGAGTATAATTATAATAGCTTCCGCTGAGTTCTGTGAGTCCTTCTTACAAATATTTAAAACTTCAGGAGTTTGGGGAACCCCTGAACTTGTAGTTTTCACAGTTCTTCAGGGCTGTGCCCTCAAAGTTTGGTTGACTTTGGGCAATCAGAAAACTCTCAAAGCTGAGATTTGTTTTAAAAAAGAGTAGACAGTATTAAAACATTTGTCACCAAAGACAAAGCAAGGTTGAGGACCTGTCCCAGGTCAAAGGAGACTAAAGACACATGACAACTAAGGGCATACCGAAGCGTGGACTGGATTCTGTACTGGAAGAAGTAAAAGTCCATAAGAGGTATTTGAATCCATCAGTAAAGTTGGAAAATGGATTGTAGATTAGATAAAAGAATTATATCTATGCTAAATTGACAGAAATCAGCAGCTCTATAACAGTGTCCTTATTCTTTTCAGCAAATGCACACTGGAGTGTTTAAAAAGTAAAGGGCCATCATGTCTCAAATGGTTTATAAAAATTATATACGGAGGAAAAGAGAGAAAATGATATAGCAAATGGCACAAAATACTAACAAGAGATGAGTTTGGATAAAGAATAAATGGATGTTCTTTGTGCTATATTGCAACTTTTCAAATTATTTTCAAATAAGGAGTTAAATAAAATACAGGTCCTGCACCCAGCACTCAGATCTTGGTTTCTGAAAGCTTTCTCCAATAAAACATCCAGGGATTCTTGAAGCAAGGCTGATTCTAGGACTGGAAGAAGAAAAATATAGGGTGAACTTGAGGCAGCTGCAGTGCCGGAAGGTTAGGAAGTGCTCAAAACCAAACAATCGAATTCACGGGGTATGTCAAAGAGACACAGGCCAACCCGGTGGGCAAGACAGAAGGAGTAGTCAACAGAATAAAGTAGTGTTAGATAACAGACCCAAATACAAAATAAATAGTGATTAGTGTATGCTGACATTAAACAATGATTGAATAAATAAGTGGAAAGAAGAGAGAAATTTCTTGGGCAGAAGAATTCTAAATAATGAACAGAGATCCTCTGTCCTTCAAGGAGGGCCAACATTCCTTATGTGTGGGCTGTACCCAGTGACCCTCTTCCTGAGAGGATAGAGTGGCACTGGATAAGAAATGTGACTTTATAGTGTAGAAAGCTGAGAAGAACTACCTCATTGAGGTGGTCAAGGTCAATATCCACAGTGATAAAACAGGCTTGAAGCGAGATACCCTTGATATGGTGCAACAGAAATGGCGCTTGAACCCCGGCTGTTATCATGAGAGAAATTTTCGATAAATTCCTGTAGAGGGACTACCTGACCAGTAGTCTTCAAAACTGTCAAGGTCATCGAAAACCAGGAGAATCTGAGGAGCTGTCATAGCCAAGAGGAGCCTAAGGACACATGGCAATTAAATAGAATGTGATACCCTGGAACAGAAAAAGACATTAAAAATGTATCAATATTGGTTCATACATTTTAACAAATGTTCCATTCTATGTAAGTTGTGGTAATAGGGGAAAGTGGCTGAAGACATATTTGGAAACTCTCTAGGGTTGTCCTGTGGAAAAATTAAAAATAAAATCTATCTTTTTAAAAAAAATGCAGATTCTGGATTAAGTGGCTGGGAGTGGAGCCCAGGAAGCTGTGATTCAGGGGACTCAAGATCACTGGCTGATCACATACTGAAAGTCACTTGGTTGCTCTGTGTCTTCCCCCACCAGAGAGGACACAGCCTTGGACCTGGAGGCTTGAGTGTCTCCTCTCTCTAAGACTCTGGGCTAGTACAGACCCCACCCAGAGAAGTGCACCACAGAAACGGACTGATTAATTCATGCTAACAACCAGTTCTGCCTGTGTGATAGCACACGTGGAGAGCACCGGTTAAACAACCCCCGCCAGGTTCAATGGTGAGTAATCCTCGGGACTGAGCACTTGCTATCCATCAGGAGTCAACAAATATTTACTCTGGGCAATGCATTGCAGTTGTTAATGATTCATGGTGTCTGTTGACCACATCTTTGAAAGGCTGGGAGGGCTGCTTTCTGCTCTGTCACCAACTGAGCAGAGCAGGGAACAGAGCCAGGCTGCAGGCAGCCGGGGCTACCAGCTGCTCATTTCTCAAATACTATGGGGCATTAGCTCCTTGCTGCCTGGCTTGGCTGGACCCTAGGGAACCTCTGCTGCAAGCTCCTGAAATGCTGGCATCTTGTTCTTCCTCTTGGACTTCTCCCTGGTGTGTTTCATTTTCTTCCTAGGTTGGCTGCTTTTCTAGGAAGTTCGACTCTGACTATGGTTCCTAATTTTGAACCTAAGTTTGGATTTGGACTTTGGCTCTGGCTACTGGTCTAATTTTTTCTTTTTTGGTGGCGGGGTGTTCTGGAGCAATATGTCTGTGATTGAGCCTTTGCTACAGACACTGTGTTGGGCTCTGCCTGGGGACTTCCCATCATGTCTGCCTAAGGACCCGAAGATGATACAGACAATGAGGGCACATAAAGAGCAGCTTTGGATAAGGATTCCTAGAGGAGAAACAAGAACAGCAGCTCACTCATTTTCACCAGGGTGTTTTGCATGAATTATTCCCGGTACCCATAAAAATGGCCCTATGAGGAAGAGTTATAAGTCGACCCGTTTTCTAGAGGAAGAAATGGAGGCTCAGAAGGGCTCAGTTCCTGGCATCGAGCAGGTGACAGAGATGTGCTCTGAATGCAGACTGCATGCACCCCACCCCAAGTTCCCCCAATGCTCACCATTTCCATGTACCAGACTTCCTTTTACCTTCTAGCACCTGTGTCTGCCTGAGGGTTCTCCCAGGCCCCCAGGGCACCCTGTGCTTTGAGTGTGTGTGCAGGGGAGCAGGCTTATCAAGCCAGGGAGGAGTGTCCCCTTCCTCCAACGTCCCTCAATCAATTTCAGTAGGTGTTGGAATATGAATACTCCAGCTTCTTCTGGTCCCTAGGGCAGGATGACCAAGCCCAAGCCCTGCTCTGCATTCTCTTCCAGCATTCCCCTGGTGATGCCTTCCAGCTGCCCAGAGTGTTAACAGCTTGCTCATGTATACTTCATTGGTTTCTCTCCTTTCTGTTTCACTTCCTCACACCCCTCCGGGTATTTTCTGGAATCACCTGTGAAATAAATGCACCAGAAGCCTTATCTCCAGGGAATCCCCGATGAAGCCAAACAGTGGTGCATTCCACAAGCCCTCGGTACCCACGTTTCCCTAGGGTGTGTCCTCATCATCGTGGGTCAGAGCTGATTTGTCACCAACATGTACATTTTCTCACCTCTGGGACAGAATAAAAAGAGGAGAGCAAGAAACTTCCTTCTAATAACACCATCCAGAAATAGCACACAGCAGTGTCCCTTCATCCCATAGGCCAGCACCTGGGCACATGGCCATACGTAGCTGCAAGAGAGTCCTTGTTCTCAGCCAACTCAAGAGATCTGTTATGGAAAGGAAGAGGTGGAGCTCAGGTTTGCACTAGCTACAGCCACAGCACTAGGCTACCGGATGGAGCAGCTGAGTGGGGTGTGGTGTGGGTGAAGGAGCTGGGCTGGAAAGGTAGTTCAGGGTCAGAAAATAAAGGGGTGCTTTGAATCTAAGAGAATATGGCTTTGTTCTGAAGTTGAAGGGGAGGGGTTGTAACATTTTCATCAGGCACCAGATGGAACCCAGTGTTTTGAAGACTGTTGATGGTGGGTTATGAGAAGGGCCTGGAGGCCAGGTCTGTAGGTGGCTGACCTTTGTAGGGATCTAAGCCTGACTGAGGGCACTGGTTGTGGGGGCAGAGATGATGTGTCTAATTCAAGATCTATTTAATCAGGATGGGAATGAGAGTTGAAGCAATAAGGATGAGGCTCCAATTCCCAGGTTCCATTCCTTTGGTGGCTGGGACACTGTGGAGTGCTTCCTGCTCAATCTGGAGTTCCTGTACCAGAAGAAGTAGGTTTTCTCTGCCTAGAACTCTTACTTGCCAGCAGAGTGACCTTAGTTAAGTCATTCTCTGCTTGTGAAACAGGCTGTTCTTATCTTTTTCTTTTTTTTAGTTGTCAATGGGCCTTTATTTTATTTATATGTGGTGCTGAGAATCGAACCCAGCGAATCACACATGCTAGGCAAGTGCTCTAGCTACCACTGAGCCACAACCCCAACCTATTCTTATCTTTTGTGGGGCACTATTAGAGTGACTAAGTGTGCTGAGATCCTCCGAGGGTGGATTCAATGGGAACACAGTTACACCAGAGAAAACTCAGAACAGATTTGGAAATTGACATGGCAGAGATCTAAAGAGGGGACACAGCACACGGACATTTTAAAGATGGAGCCAGCAGCAGGATGTTTATTGTATTCAGTGTGTACCTCCTGGAAAAACTCAAACTACGGTACCCAGCAGGTGAGCGCTCCAGACCTGGCTCTCCCACACACTTCCAGATAATCCACTTCTTCCACACCTGTGAGACTTCAGGTAAGTCACTCAACCTCTGTGAGCCACAGGTGCCTCTTCAGTGAAGCAGAGATACATATGCCTCCCTTATAGGGCTGTGAGCATTACGTGAAAGTGCTAGTGAAGTGCCTAGCCCGGAGCCTGGCACACAACAGTGCTGAGCAGATGTAAGTTCCTTTCCCCTTTGTTTTTGTTTAAACAACTTGACTATAGGTTGAGTCAGAAAACGGTTAATTCTGAGAGGAAAAATCACCCCATCTGATATTTGGAATTTGGTCAAGGGAACCCGATTGACTTGACTCTCCTTTCCCCACCACTTGCATTGGCACAGTTTCTCCATAGCCTTGCTCACAGCCACTTGCTAGAACACTAAGAGCTGCCTTAGCTCTGGAAATATCAGGCTGAATCTATAGGGTAATTTTAGAAATATAAGATAGGGTGACATGCAATCGATTAAATTACATTTCCCCCCTCCCACCTAGGGTAATGACTCCAGAATTGAGGGGAATGGCTCCAACAGAAGGAGAGGGAGCCATAGTCTGTGGTCCATATGCCTGCTGCATTCCGCAGTTCCTCCTAGCTGCCCATCTGTTCGCGACTGCCGCGACTAGCCATGGGGCTTATAAAACCGCATCTCCGTGTATGGAGCCGTCGCTCAACAGCTGTGAGGATGAGGGGTGTCCGCGGCTCACACCAAGTGCGGGCATCATCCCTCTGTGCCTCTTTCTGCAGTGCTTTCTCCTCTTTGCCTTTCAATTTCATTTAACTAGAGTTCTCAATTATTGTTATTTGTAACAAAATGGAAAAAAGAAACTGGGCTAAAATTTAGGGAATTCCTATTCTGTATTAAGTACTTGCTGGACACTCTATTTAATTTCTCGTGTAGTTGTTACTGTGGGATACGCATGAGAAGTCCGATTTTATTGATGAAAAATTTAGGGTCACAGATACTAAGTCACTTGCCCAAGTTCATACACTAGGAAATGGTGGCACTGGGATTGGACTATGGTCTTACCACATATTGCTCTTGCATTGTAACATCAGAAAACACACGTGCATGCATGCATGCACACCCCAATTGGCCCTTTCCAGCTGTCTCCCCTAACAGGTGACCTCTAGTTTTGACAGTTTGGACTGAAATGACTTCTTGATGTTAAAGGATGAGCTCCCTCTAGTGGCAGAGTGTGGTTGGTGCAACCTCAGGTGCCTTGGGACACAGGTATAATACTGAAAGACATTCACTTTCGCACAGTACAATTTCGTCTACTATTATTATATATTATCGAGACTGCTTTATATAATGCACAAATGGAATTTAAATCTATGTTTACCCTCATTTCAAAGTTAATGCCAGGAGAAATGATAACCCCTGTTTATCCCAGGGTAGCAAGAGAGACAATGGGATTACTGTTGTCACAGAGCTCTGTGATTTCCCAAGAGCTCCTTGGTCTCAGGAGCTTCAGAACATCTCTGAAAGGCAGGTGTCCTTTCTTTACAGTCGAGAGAGTTAGGAATCAGGGAGGTTAAGTGCTTTTTCCAAGGTTACCCAGCTGGTCAGTAAAGGAACCATAAAGAAATATGGTCTTGAATATTAGGGCTTCTACTTTCAGAACGTGTGTGTGTGCTCAGCAACATGATGGAATCTTTCCATTCCAGAACTGGATGCACATCAGAGTGGATTATCTGTCAGGAAAAGGGCAGGCAATCATGGCAATGATGTGAGGATTAAATGAGACAGATTAAATTATGATGGATAGTTTTAACTTCCTTGTCCTCTCTTCTCTGATCCATCCTCTCACTGTTCCAGAAAGATTAAAATTAAAAAAAGAAAACACCCCCAAATTCTGTTGGATTCTTGCTTGAAAACCCCCAGGTTTCCCCAGGACTCTCAGGATAAAATATAAACTCCTAGGCTTGGAATGCAAAAATCCTTCACCACCTGAACCCTCTTTACCTCTTCAGGCCTCTCTCTCTCTCTTTGCACCTTAAGCCACTGCCAACTTGGAAAATTCACCCTTTTCATCTTTCCCCACAAACATCATCTCCTGTCACACCTGTGTCACCTCCTCCATTTTGGATCGATGCAATAGTCCTTCCCCCTCCAGGGGAGATGGCAGCTCTCTCCGAATCATTTCTGACTCTAACCATTGATGCCTCATGTGCTTCTAGGTTTATGAACTGTAACTTTGCTTTAAGCATCTCTCCCTCCCTCCCACTTCTCTCTCACTCCTAGCTTAGTTCGTCTCCAAAGCCTAGTGCACAATGAGTTCACTAATATTTGCTGAATGGCTCCAGGAAAGGTAAAAGAAATGCTCTCAGGGGTCGTGGGCAGAATCAAAGTCAATGTGATGTGGTTGATGGGGTTCAGGGCTACTTGACAATTTGTAAGGAACACTCATTGTAAGCCAATATTCAGATGCCAATGGCGAGGGTGTTCAAATCAATGTTTTTTTTTTTTTAAATAAAGAAATACTTTTATGGGAAAGATGGTTGAAATAAAGGACACTTGGCTAATCTTGGGATTTTTCTTTCATCATATTTTCAGAGACTCTTTTGAGCATCTGGAAGAGAAGGAAGCTTGTGGCTTCTTGTATGACTCAGGCTTCAGAAGGTCTGGGTGGTTTTCCTGCCCAAATGCAGATTAGTCGACCACAGCAAGAAGGTGCTGGAGGAGAGGTACTCAATGTTCTTTCTCTATGGGCCACTCCAAATCATCACTTCACTTGTCCCTCCAGGAACCCATGTAGATTACACCCAGCTGACCTCCTTGAAGTGTGTTTTTTTTTTTTTTTCCCGGTGTTGGAGATTGATTTTGCCTCATGCAGGCCAGGCAAATGCTCTACCACTGAACCACATCTCCAGCTTGAGCTTAGTTTTGAGTTTTTATTTATTTTTCTTTCTTTTTAAATTTTATTCTGGGGATTAAAGCCAGGACCTTGTGCATGCTTGGCAAACTCTTCAAATTATTTTATTCACCATCTAGAGTCTTCTCATTAGTGTCTTTGACTCCCTGAAACTCTTCAACAGTGTTCTTGACTTTAGTATCTTTTAGTATCTGCTTGAATCTAGGAGCTGACTATTCTAGAAACAGCCCATCAGTTGTTATTACAATGACTCTCCTTAAATATTGATTTAAACTCTGTCTCTGTTCATGTTCCATTTCTGTTACATGGGGGAGGTGGAAAGACTTCTTTTCTTCTCTCCCCAAACTGTTTTCCTCATTGCCAACTTTTGAACCTCCTTTGCTCACAGACACAGCTAACAGCTTCCCCTAAGCACCCTCTGAGCAGGCTTGGGGGTTCACCTGCAGTGTGGGCTGTGCACACAGCTGTCACTGCAGGTGTGAAACAGAACATAGCGTCTGCCAGCTGCACGCCAATAGGAACATCCGTAGATGGTCAAAGCTGGAAAAAAAAAGAGTTTTTTACAAAGTATGATGACAGGAATTAAGACCCACCATGTTCCTTCCATCATAAAAATTGATGGTTTTATTTTCTGCATTTGCTGCCAATGTCTGTCCACATGCAGAGCTTATTTTTATAGTTCCACTGATAAGGTGACTGTTTTATGTGCTTTTCTCTGCTGAATGTATCCATTTGCTGATTTTTTCTTTGTCATTTAAAAGTTGCCTGAACTATTATTGTTATTATTATTCTTTTTGTATTACTGGGGATTGAACCCAGGGCCTCACACATGCCAGGCAAGCATTCTACTATTGAACTATATATCTCCAGATCTTTTTTATCTTAATTTGAGAGAGGATTTTGCTAAATGGCCCAAACTGGCTCAGCCTGTAATCCTGCCTCAGCCTCCTGAGTAGCTGGGATTACAGGCATGTGCCACAGTGCCCAGCTTCTGAATTATTTTAGTGGCACAGGAAAGTTCTTTGAGTGGAAGCACAAAGATTTAGTCTAATGTTGTGCAAGTGGGCTGTTCCCAGATTTTTGTCTATGATGGATATGGTACAATTGTGTACCAGCCTTCCTGTCCCCACGTGGCCAGCAGCTGTTGCCAGTGACCCCGGCCTGGTCCTGTCTGTCATGCCTGAGCGTAATAGTCTCTTGGCTTTGACACACTAAAATGGGTCTGAAAGAGTCCTGCTTTCCTTGACATGGTACCCACAGGGTTTGAGGAAGGATCTGCTCCTCAATTTCAGAGAAAACCTCACCAAGTGGCCCCATCTTATGCCTGGACTGTTGCGCTGTTTTCTAATTGCCTTGTGGGAGCCTCACCCCAGCTTCCCAAAGTCAGATTATATTCTTCTGTGATGGACATGACAGTGGCCACGAAGACTCTGTCTTTGCAAATGAAGTGTGTGATTCCCCAGCTGATGGGGACAGTTCTGTAGGGATTGCCTCCATTGAAGATGGCTACCTCACCAAGGCTTTGGCCCCTCCTCTGATCATCTCCATGACTGATGTGGTGATACAGAGGCCTGACCCTCTCTCTCCCACCTGGGATGATTCCGAAAGTCCTCCCAACAAGGTTGGACTGCAGCCCAGCTTCTCCCGCTACTCCATCCTGCATCCCTCCCTCCTCTTTTCCATAGTCATTGGTCAAGAGAACACGCCTCAGTGAAATTCCTGTATTTTAATCTCTGCCTCAGAGTCTGCTTCTTGAGAAATCCAAACTCTAGCATCATTCTGGTGGCCACTCCGTGGACTCAACTCTCTCTTGGAGTAGCTAGCCACTGTCTGGGAGGCTGACACAGGTGGGATGTCGTCCCCTCCCTGGGCCACTGCCTGGGAGGTTGATGCAGTGTCCCTGAGCTGCAATGCTGCCCTCAACTACAGTTATGATGTCACTGCCCCCTGGCTAGGCTAGTTTCCAGTTCTTTCTCTGAGATCGTTTTTTAACTCATCTCACCTCCTTAAAATTCCATAGTCAAGCTTTTGCTCAGACCATTCCCTCTGCCTGGAATGCGATTCCTAACTTACTTCACTAACTTGCTCATCCTTCCAGATTCAGATTAGTTGTCAACCTTGCCAGGAATGCTTTTTCTGAACTGGTTAGGGCTAAGAGACCCTCAGTAGATGATCATATAAACCCCCGTGGTTACCACTAAACTTGAACGTTTGTGCTGGTTGAGATATGGGTGTCCCCCCCACAAATTCATGTGAGACAATGCAAGAAGGTTTAAAGGTGAAATGACTGGGTTATGAGAGCCTTAAGCCAATCAGTGCATTAATTCCCTGATAGGAATTAACCAGGTGGTAATTGTAGGCACAACTGTGACTGGAGGTGGTGGGTCATTGGGGGCATGGCTTTGGGGTAATATTTTGTAAATGGGGATTGGCGTCTCTTTCTGCTTCCTGATGCCATGTCCTGGGCTGCTTTCCTTCATCATGCCCTTCTTCCATGATGTTCTGCCTCACCCTAGGCCCAGAGCAGTGAAGCCTGCATCTATGGACTGAGACTTCTGAAACTGTGAGTCCCAAATAAACCTTCCTCCTCTAAAATTGTTCTTGTCAGGTCTTTGGGTCACAGCAGTGAGCAAGCTGACTAACACAGTATTGAAACATGCATTCGCATCCCGCATACAGCGAGTCCTTTGGGGGCCGACACAGTGCCTGGAATAGACTAGGCACTTTTGCAGGATCCAGCCCGAGTTTCTTGATTTACAGTGCTGCAATGGTTTATCAATTTAAATTGTTACAAGCAACATGCAAATGAACAAATTTAATTACTCCCTCACTAAAGTTGGGTATTGTTAGTTTTTGATAGCTATAAAATGCTCTGCATTCTGTTTTGATTTCATTTTATAGATTAAACATTTTCCCATGTGCATTGCTGATTAATAACTTCTCTTTATGGATTATATATTCCTGTCCTTACCTTTGTTTAATAACCTATAGTCTAAAGTCAAATTTCTCAGAATCAGGAACACTGAAGTGGGTGTGTCCAAATGGAACTTGGCAGGAAAATGACGGCATGATTTTGAGATCCTTATGTTACTCTGTTTTCTTTTTTCAAAATGATAGCCTTCTGTACTTTGTTCTTGACTGGAATCATTTGGTAACCTTATAAAAACATCAGCTCCTGGGCTTAAATCTACTGATCTGTGTTCTCTCAATGGAACAGAGACTAGATGCAGCCAATGTAGCCAAGTCCACAGACTGACCTTGGGAGCCAATGGACCTCCCAGTTCCATAGTTTATGTGCTTTCTGTGTGGCCCAGGTACTTGGGACCTGGAGTAAAGGAAAAAGGGAGAATCTCTTGCTGTCTTCTGATGCCTACGGCACTTTGTAGAGCAAAGAACATTCTTTTTTCCCTGTAGCTCCAGAGGGAGAAGCAGCAGGTGCGGGTAGTAACTCCACAGAGGCAGCTTTGGGCTCAGCAGATGCGGAAACTTGCTAGAGACACACATCAACCAGCACAGGTGTAGCTGCCTGGTGGACTGTGGCAGGGATCAGTAAGCCAGATACAGAAAGGGCTGACTGGGCTCCCACAGAATCAGCGCTCCCAATTTGGAAGCTTCCTGTGCAGAGGGAGCAAGCTCTTACAACCTTGAGGCTGTGAAGCTGGTGTCTGCTCTGCTCCCTGCTGGCTGTGTGACTTAAGGCATGTTACTACACCTCTCCAAGCCACCATTACTTCATCTGTAAAATGGGGAGATAGCCATTAAGGTGTTAGTTATTTTTAAAATCACTGCTTTATTGAGACAGAACTCCCAGACCATAGAATTCATCCTGTTTAAAGACCACAGTTGAGTGGCTTTTAGTATGTTCATGGAGCTGTACCTCCCCTGCCATATCACTTAATTTTGAAAATAAAACAAGAACATGCAGGGGGAGTGTTTAGCACAGGGTCAGATGTGAGTGTGTGCTCAGTAGGTGCCGTGCCAGGTATTGTTCTTGGTGAATTCCTTACCTGTCACTACAGGGTTTGAGGGCGCTCAGGGTGACCACCTCCTGGGGCCATTATAGGGGACATCCAGGCAACCAGAAGGAAGGTGGAGAACCCAGCAAGGGAACTTTCAGATCTCATCTACCTTGTGCATGTGCATGTCTATGACAATAAATATTAACGTGCATTTGTGAACAAGTCATAGAAGATTCTTTAATTCTCACTTTAGCTCCATGAGCTCAGTTTTTATCCTTAGATATCTCCATTGCTCAAAGGTGAGAACTAAAGTTTCTAGAGACCACAACTTTATTAAGATCAAGATTCCATGACCGCTGGGTGCGGTGGCACATGCCTGTAATCCCAGAGTCTTGGGAGGCTGAGGCAGGAGGATGGTGAGTTCAAAGTCAGCCTCAGCAAAAGTGAGGCACTAAGCAGCTCAGTGAGACCCTGTCTCTAAATAAAATACAAAATAGGGCTGGGGATGTGGCTCAGTGGTTGAGTGTCTTGAGTTCAATCCCTGGTACCAAAAAAAAAAAAAAAAAAGATCATTCATGTGGAGCAGCTAAAAATATTTTCCATTTGTTCCCTACAATTTATATTATACATCTACATATAATATAAAGTTGCAAAGCTTCCAGAAAGGAAACACCCAGCTGGAGAAATTCCAACAAGGACAGAAATTGAGTTTACATTTATCTGATGAGCAGTGCCCAGCAAGCTCCCATCTCTCTCTGTGCTCTCTCCTTTGATTTTCTCCTGCATGCTAGAGAGCAAGCACAGACCAGAGAAATCTTTCACAAGAGGATGATGGGTCTGGGAAGTGGAAAGGGGCTGTTCCAAACCCACCTCGTACTCGGACCCTGTGGTGTATGTTTGAGTTTTGGGCTTTAAAATCCCCACGGGTGAGGGAGTTCCTGCCCACGCTGTTTGTACCAAGTGGATCTGAGCCAGCCCCAGCCTCACTTTCCGGGCTACTTTCTTCTTCGTCAACTTCTAGCTGGATGCACTGATGTCCCTTCATAGGTGCTCTTTCATCCCTGTCCCATATCTGTCCTTTTGTAGGCAGTGGGTGGGTACCTGCTGCGGCACCCTTCTCCCTGCCAGGTGGGTGGGCCCAGGGTGGCATCAGCTTCATTATAGATGGGAGGGCATCCCCAGTACTGGCTGCTGGGACCTACTGCTGTGGCCTCCAATATGTCCCCACCCAGGGCCACTCCCTCCCTGTATCAGAAGGCCTACTTCAGAGAGTGGTCTTGCCTTTCTTGAGTCTTGGCAAAACTCAATGGGTCTTAGCCCATGTAACTGGCCTGATTCCCGCTCCTAAGTTCTAAGCCTAGTGACTCCCTGTGTGTAAGGCGAGCTTCCTTTTTCCCAGCTCCAGGCCCCTTGGTCAGGCCCTGGATGTCAACAGTTGACCCACCTTCTGCATACGTATGGTCTATTTTCATTTATGATGAAATCCCTAAGGTCTAGTACCACACCTGGCACAGAGTAGGAACTGAATAAATATTTATTTAACAAACAAATCATAACCACTTAAGGGCCATGGGTGTTGCAGGAATGGATGATGGTCAGTTATTTGTTTCAGAGCTGGGATGATTTTAAATGTTTCACTGTTTATTTTCACCTCAGCCTCACCTGTTAGAGATACATGGCTCTGATTTTGTTAGATTTTAAAAGGTGCCAGAGGACTTAATTTAACATGCTGAAGCACTTCAACTTTTAGGACAGTCACCCCGGACACTTTTGATACATCAATCCAAATCCTGTTCGCATTTCTGTCATTTGGATTTGATGCATCTTCCCATCCTCTTGGGGATAAACGACTTTTAAATAATTCTGGAATAAAAGGACTCCATCCGTCTCTGCTATTCAAAACTTGAATCTATCCAGATATTTATTTATAAGTACACTTCCTGCTCATGGTTTGAAGGGATTCAGATGCTCTTTGGAGGTATTTTAAATCTAAGACTTCACTTTTCAAAAATGAAAATTTGTGGTTGTTTTTCTATCAGGAAATTAGTCCCTTGAGTAATAAAAAAGGAGAATTCCATTGTCCAGGCAAAACCGAACGTGAGTCTGACTTAAGAAGGTGGAAGGAGGTGCAGGAAGTTCTCCTCCAGGCCTTTGGCACGCTGCTAAGAGTTCTTGGGCCATCATTCCGTAAAGCCCTGGAGGCCCCATTCCAGAAAACCATCTTGTCCTTCAAAACACTTTAACTTATCAGAGTGGAGCTGAATCTATTTGCTGTGGATTTAACACATTCTTCACAGGGCCCATTATGGACTAAGTTGTGTCTCCATCTCCCACCCTCAATTTCATATGTTGAAGCCCCCATCTGCAATCTAACTGTATTTGGAGATGGAACCTTTATGGAGGTAAATATGGTTAACTGAAGTCATGGGCCCTGATCCAATAAAGTTGGCATCCTTAAGAAGAGGAAGTAACATCCAGAGCTCTCTCTTCATAATCACAGAGAGGAGAGGTCATCCACAAGCCAGGAAGAAGGTCCTCACCAGAACTGAATTTGCTTGGCACCTCAATCTGGGATTTTGAGCCTTCAGAGCAGTGAGAAAATAAATAGTAGTTGTTTAAGCCAGTCTGTGGCATTTTTTTTTTTATGGCGGCCAAGGTAGGCTAATGCAGCCGCCTCACAGTATTCCCTTCCAGGGGGAGTGTGTTGGTTAGTTCACTAGGACTTCCCTAACAAATCACCTAAGCTTGGTGGCTTAAAACAACAGATATTTATTCTTTCACAGTGCTAGGGGCCAGAAGTCCAAAATCAAGCATCCAGCAGGGTCGCCCATCCCTGCAGGGTCTAGAGGACCCTTCTCTGCCTCTTTCTATCTTGGGGTCTTCCAGGTATCTCTGGCTTTGACAGTGACACTCCAATCTCTGCCTCCATCTTCATGTGGCCTCACCTCCTCCCTCATGTCTTCTCCTTTCATTTATAAGAAAAGTTACCACTGGACTTAATGCCCCCAAAGATAGCAGAGGATGATCTCATACCAAGAGTAGATCTGCCAAGACACCCTTTTCCAAATTAAATTCACATTCAGTCCATAAAGGACATGGATGGATGTTTTGGGGGCTACTATCCAGCCCACTGTAGACTATTTTATGTAGTACAAATGAAGGCCCAGTGTATATGTGTTTCTTGCAAAAAAATTATATAGCTACATTTTAATTCAGGTTTTTATTTTCCTATTTCCAGATTTCATGTTCTTACCATTCCTTACTGGCTCTCAATCTACATAGAGGGAAAATGACAGTATTGAGATGTGTGACTGTGACACTGTATTAAATGCTCACTCTGGGCCTGGCCCTGTGCCAAGAATTTTTTTTTTTTTTTTGTGTGTGTGTGTGTGTGTGTTACCTCATTTCATTATCACTATAACTTTAAATGGTAGATGCTATGATAATGTCCATTTTGCAGTTGAAGAAACTGAGGCAGAGAGTTGAGATTGGTTGCATAAATTTCCCAACTTGGCAAACAGCATAGCTAGGATTTGAACCCATGTCTGTCTCAATTGAAAACCTGAAGTCTCAATATACGCTCGCTGCTCGCTTGAAAGAATGGTGTGCTACCTTGACATCTGCAAGTATCTGGGGAGTTAAAACCCCAATGGCACACACATTATCAGGCCAGGCTGTGAGGTCAGCTTTCATTCTAGTCTGTCCATTTTTGAGTACAAAGAACTGATACAACATAACTGTGAAGAGCATGGATTCTGGAGCCCATCTGGGTATGGATCCCTGTTGTACCAGTTGCCGTGTAGGTGGCATTGTGCAAGTGACGTTACCCTCTGGCTTGTTTCCCACAAGCTACTACGGGTTTCACTTCTGTTCTACTGGGAGTGAGACTCACAGTACCTATCTGTAGGGTGGTTATGTGAACTCATCAAGACAATATTCGTATGGTTTAGAACAGTGGCAAATGGTAATTGCTGTATGTGAGAAACAAATCATTCTTGATAGCTGGACAGGTGGTGAATGCCTATAGTCCTGGCAGACTGAGGAAGGAGGATCGCAAGTTAGAAGCCAGCCACAGCAATTTAGTGAGGCCCTGTCTCAGATAAATAAATAAATAAGCAAAAAAGGGTGGTGGACGTGACTTGGCAGAGTGACCCTGAGTTCAATCCCTAGTACACACACACACACACACACACACACTCCTAGAATCTTTCTAGATTTTTCAATATAGCATGCCTTAGGGCCTGGCTCAGTATAATAGATAACAAATTGTGGTTGTTATTGTTGTAGGTGGGGCGTCAAGGGTGGTCTTGATTTCTTCCCTGGCCCTTCTCTGGCAAGAACATTATAGCTCAGGACTCCAGAAATGGAGATCCACAAAATACTCACCCCAGTGGGCAGAGAGGTGCAGAGCTTCTCGAGTGATTTCCAGGGTGGCAATTTTCCATGTAACAGAATTCCTGTTAGAGGAGTCTAGTTTCGTGGCAAGAAGCTACTGTCCACCCACTTTTAAAAATAAGGTGTGAGTGGACAGTAGCCACCTGCTCTTCTCTGATCTTCCTGGGATGTCATGACTAGAAACCTCATGACTAATGGACACATTTCCTGATAATGCCGGGAAACAAACAAACAAACAAAAAAAAAGTTTAGTGACACTGTCCAGGCCTCTTGGAAAAGCTTCTTATAAAAGTGATTTCTCAGCGACTGTGCTATGTCACAGAGAAATAATGGTGGATATGAGACTAGGATGAGGGAAAGTTTCATTAAATTTTTTCCCACTTTTGTTCTTTATTCTTCTCCTTTTGTAAATCTTAACCTGGATCCCCCCAACCAGCTGCTACTAGGTCTTAGTCAAATATTGTAAGAAATGATAGCATCTAAAATTTGTATAGGTCTATATTATAGACTTATCTTCCAACCTTCGAAATTTCACTTAATTCTCATAATGATTTACTATTATCCCCATTTTACAGATGAGGAAATTGAGAACCAGGGAAGTCACTTACCAGGACATAGGAGGGAGCTGCAGAATTGTGATCACAGATGGGATCTTTGGAGTCTAGTTTCTATACAATATCTTATCAGTGCTGGAAGGAGGCTAAGCCTGTATATCAACTTCTTTTTTTCCTTTGGAAACTTCTTTTCCTGTTAACTTTCCACTCTGCAGACTCCAGAAGACCTCAAGGGAATATCTGGCTCTCCAAACATCTCACCTCCTTAGAGCACCTGGGTGAGTTCTTGTTGGCCTGATTTTCTCTAAGTCCCTTCCCTGTAAATGCTCAACAAATGTGGCACCAGGTTTCTTCATACTCTAAGTAAAGCAATTCCTGTGTGCCATGCACAAAATAATCCTCCAGGGTGTGCTTGCATTTTGATATCTTATTGTTAGCCTCTGGGATCCTGGATCCAAAATGCAGCCGACCCACCTTGCCTCCAAGGGAGTTAAGATACACAGGGCTGTTATTTTCTTCGCTGTGTACCATCTGCTCTTCCACCATTAGGCTCTGAGCTTTGTGAGTTCAAGAC
The DNA here is from genome assembly GCF_001458135.2 of Marmota marmota marmota. NCBI lineage: Eukaryota > Metazoa > Chordata > Mammalia > Rodentia > Sciuridae > Marmota > Marmota marmota. The sequence continues at coordinate 7,303,324 of NW_026000101.1, read as the reverse complement.
TGGGCACAGGTGAGATGCTTAGTGAATCATGTTTCCTGCACTGTTCCGTGTTGTGGATTCTCTCCAGTTTTGCCCCACATAGCTTTCCTGAGCAGCAGGGGCCAGAGACCTGTGGCCTGTGTCAGTGCACAGGGGCCCACACTTAGAAGAGCCCAAGTTTGACTTAAGCTCCCATGCCATTCTCTTGAAATTCTCAATAGTTTTTGAATAAGGGACCCTGAAAATCATGTGGCTGCTCCTGTGAAGTTTTCCAGCCAAAATTCAAAGCCCTGGGAGCTCCAAAGTCCTGATTTGTCCTTTAGATGGTGTGCATCCAAATAGGTGTGTGAATGTTGAGTGTTTTCACTTGGTCAATTCTCTCTATTATTTATTCCCTGGGTACCATGATTAGAAAGTCTCCTCCTCCCTACTCAAGATGATGTGAGTATCTGTTGGGCTTTTTCTTTAGCTATAGGGTCTAGTTTCCTTTGCTCACCAGATTGTAGTTCAGCCCCGCCTTTTGCCAATCAGACAGTTATTGTTTTGCTCAAGAAAGAGGATAGTACAGGTCTGTGAAGGTGAAACAGATGCGCACTCTGGTCTGCTGATAGGCTGGATGGAATGCAGGCCAGGGACTCAGCAGGTTAAGGACTAGCCCTCATTCCTGGCATCTCTCTGTTGTCCCTGTCCCTGTGGAATAGCGAGAGATTTGCTGAAACAGGGATGCTGTTTGGAGGAAGAGAGACCTGGTTTGGACATCAACTTCTGTGTGCACAATTTGTAGGGACATGACATTAAAAGATGAGCAAGGGACAAGGTCTCTGCCCTTGTGGGGCTTGGAGCTTACGGGACAGAGCAGGCAGAGGCACAAATAGTGATTACAAGCCCTGCTGCTGCGTGTTGTGATAGAAAACCACAAGGAGAGAGGACCTGGGGGTCAAAAAGGCTTCCAGAAGGAGGTGGTATTTAGAGAGGAGAGGGCAAAGAGGAGTTTACCAGGCAAGGAGCTGGGAATAGGGGAGTTGTGGGGACTGCAGGTCCAAAGCCCTTGAGAGGGGAGGAGACAGGCTGTTTGAGGAATGGAAAACAGAGGTGGGGGTGCTTCATGATCCTGAAGAGGGAAAAGAGGGTGCAAGGCGGAGATTAGGATTTTGGTCTTGGTCCTTAGAATAAGAATGAAGTCTTTGGAATCATTAAAAGCCTTTAAACGTTGTGTTTCTTAAAACAATTTTGTCTGAATTATGGAGGGTAGATTGGGATAAAAAGTGGGAAAGAGGTCCAGTTAAGAGGCTGTGCAGGTGGCCCAAGCAAGAGCTAATGGAAATGTGGACTTGGTAGTCCATCTGAGGAACATTAAGAAGGAAAAGAATGGAATTGATCATATATTTTCTGGAGGTTGTGGAGAAAGGAGGGAATGAGACCATGCCTCTGTGCCTAACGGGCTCTCAATAAATATTACCTTCCTTCTTGCCCTTGAACCTGGATTTCTGAGGCTCTGTCAGGCCTGTGTATCCCCCTTGGAGATGTTGGGCTCCAGCTGCGCAGAGAGTTCAGGAGCATCACCTTCCATTTTTCCAGATCCCTTGACTAAGTTCCTGATGCTTACCTTGTTGTGGCACCTGGTGGGCGGTCCCCTCCTGTTATGGTTTAGATATGAGGTATCCCCCCAAAGCTCCTGTGTTAATGCAGGAATATTCAGAGATGAAAGGAGACTGTGATAGCTGTAGCCTAATCAGCCCATCCTGGTTTGAATGGTCTAACTGGGAGGGGGTAACTGTAGGCAGGTAGGTGTGGCTAGAGGAGGTGGGTCACTGGAGGCCTGCCTTGGAAGGGTTCATCTTTGCTGTAGCCCTTGCCTGTCTCTGCTTCCTGGCTGAGTAGCTTCCCTACACTGCTGCTCTTCCACCATGATATTCTGCCTCTCCTTGGGATTAATGGAATTGGCTGACAATAAACTGAACCTCTGAAATCATGAGCCCAAAGAAACTTTTTCTTCCTCTAAGTTGTTCTTGTCAGGTATTTTGGTCACAGTTACAAAAAGCTAACTAGCTGGCTATAATTCCCTATGTTGAAATTACTGTCAACCATGTCAACCAAGGCCCTTCAAGTCTTTGTTCTCATGCTGCTGAGGTACACCTCTGCCACTGTATACTGTTCTAAAATCAAGGCCCCAGGTGAGGAAAAGCTGGGTACAGGCAGGCTAATCTACTGCTGAGGTGAAGCCGAGATCCCGTGAGGGGACTACATGGTATCGGAGCCATGGAGTGAACAGTACCTGCTACCTCAGAGGAGGAGGGCAGAGGGGCAGAGGGGCTTCTGTCATTCCCTGAGCAAAATCTTGGAGGAAGGAATTTGCAAAAGGGGGCCGTGGGTGAGGAAGGGGCTTAAGCAGGGGCCATTCTTATGTGTATATGCTCTTGTGTGCATGTTCCTGTGTGCCTGTGGGTGTTGCAGGCTCATACTTATGAGTGCACATGAAATTGTGCAGTGTTCATGTGCTCACGTGCTGGGGTTCAGGTCTGCACATGCATGTATGTGCATACCTGGTTCTGAGAGTGCATGCATGTGGTTGGGTGTGTGGGATGTGTGTTTGTGCATATGCACTTTGCATAGGTAGAGGTGCCTCTGTATGTGTCCCTGCAGGAGCCCTGAGCCTAATAGCAGCCCCGCCCCCAGAGTCACACATGCCCCTAACTGCCAGCAGGTGGCCCCTGAACACCGTGTGCTGGGCTCTGGGGAAGGGGTCAGCTGTGTTCCTCCAGCCCTCTTCCTGAGAGATTCACAGTGCTAAGACTGCAAGAGCCCTGGCCACTGCTGTGACCTCTGGGGCTTTGCCAGAGGCTCTACCCACCCTGGTTTTGCTCTTGGCCCACACAGAGGAGAGGCAGATCCAATATTCCGGGGGCATATTGGGCCTGAGGAAGACAATTCTCATCTGTGTAAAGGTCCTGAGAGTGGCATGGCTTGTCTTTAAGTGGCCACTGAACACCTCTGATGCTCCTGGCTGTGTGCCAAGCTCTCCCAGAGAGATGTGGGCTGGACCAGCAGGGAGTAGGCACACAGGCAACCCTGGCCTGGGCCACAAGAGGGAAAGAAGAGAGTGCCCAGGTATGCCGACTAATCCCTGCTTGTGTGGCACCTTGGCCAAGCAGGACAGATAGGTGACACTTCCCTTTCTTGGAAGGAGGGGTAGCACCATCATCCCCTCTTATAGACAGCAAGCCAGTGTATAGAGATTGTCTTTATTTAATAATGATTGTGGTCTTTGAACAGTTAGGAAGGCTTGAGAAGGAAACCAGGGACTTGGATGGACTTGACTACATGCCTGTGAGGGTCACCAGAATTCCAGAGAGCTCCCATAGCCTACTCTGCTGAAATCAACTGTGTCCTGGGTTTTCCCCCCAGGTCAGCTTGCATCTGGATATTTGGTGCCCATCACAGGACTGAGCTGTGGTGAGCGCTTGATGGTGACTATGGGCAGGAGCAGTGGAGGGGCAGTGGGTGCTGAGTAGAGTCCCTGGGAGGAGGGGTGCCTGGGTGAGGGCATCTGGGGAGGTGGAAAGGGGTGGGTGGAGCCGGTAGCCAATTCGGGGCCAGACTTGTTCTGGTTGGATGGGAGGGAGTCTGAGGAGGTGGGGCTTCTAAGAAGCAGGGCTCAGCTTAGAGCCTTGTAGACTATCTGACTTGGAAAACCGTGCGCCATCAACCATCTGTGGTTTTACTCTCTGTCTCAAGGCAGCTGTGGTGGTGGGAAGGGAGTGGAGAGAGAGGCTTGAGCCAGATTTTGGGCCCTGCCTCAATTTGATTGTAGCAGCTCAGTTTTTTTTTTTTTTTTAAACTTGAGGACAAATTAGAGTTCATTTTCAAACAAAAGAGTATTTATTGAGTACCGAATGTTATAGTCCATGGCTTTAATTCTCAGGGCTATTTGGAGAACATGACATAAGGTCCTTGTTCTCTTGGTTACCTTTTAGGAGGCAGACAAGTAAACACATAAATGAGTTGACTTTGGGTGCTGAGTGATAGAAACACAATAAAACAGAGTGCAACAATGGATTATTACTCAGCCATAAGGAAAAATGAAATTATGGCATTTGCTGGTAAATGGATGGAACTGGAGACTATCATGATAAGTGGAATAAGTCAGTCCTCCCAAACTAAAGGCCCAATGTTCTTTCTCTCTGATATGCAAATGAATGCTGACACGCAATAATTGGGGAGATAGGGAAGAAGAGAAGTTCATTGGATTAGACAAAGGGGAATGACATGAAGGGAGAGGGGATGGAAATAGGGAAATTATGTCCAATTCATTCCACAGTCTTTCCTATGTTCGTATACGAATAAATAACCAGTGAAACTCCATATGGTGTACAACCACAAGAATGGGAAGCTATATTCCATGTATGTATGATATGTCAAAATATATTCTACTGTCATGTGCAACTAAAAGAACAAATAAAAAATTAAAAAAAAAGTGCGATGGAATGACTTGCAGGGAGGCAGAGGTGGAGCTACTTGGATCAGGTGGTCAGGGATGGGCTCTCTGAGGAGGTGACAGTTGGGCCTGAATGATGACGGTGGGAAGAGCATTCTGGATAAGGTTTTGTTTGAAGAAAAGGCTCAGAGGAAAAAAATGTGTAAATCACCCAGTTAGTCTTCTTTTATTTGTATTCATTTATTTAAATTTCAAAAGTGATACATATTCATTGTAAAAATTTCAAACCTTATTAATGTATATGAGGCAAAATGTACAAGCAGCTCCTTTCCCCTTCATCTCCCCTCCCCCGGCCCCCCATTCCACTTCCTGGAGAGAATCCCTTTGTCAGTAGGTAGGCAACCTCCTAGGTTTTTCCCTGTGCATTTGCAAATAGATATTCTAATTACTGACTTTATCTTTAGTTGCTCGTCTCATAGGACATTCAAGTTTAACAAGTCCAAAATGGGACTCTGGATTCTTCCCAATAAACCTCTCCCTCTCCCTGGTACTACCATCCCTCAGGGCTGGGAGACATCCTCAACTCCTTCTTTGTAGTCAAAGCACAAGTCAAATCCCCTAACAAGTCCTTCAGGGATTACCTCCAAAGTAACAACCACCCCCTCACCCCATATTCGGGGCCTCCTCACTCCCCCCACAGACTCCCCCTGGTCTAAGCCATCGGCACATCTTGTGAGGACCTCCCAATTGCTCTTCATCCTCTGGGTTTTCTTTTCTACAGTTCATTCTTCACCCAGCCAGAATGATGTTTAAAACATGGCAGAACTGGTCATGTCCCTCCTTGCTGATGACCCCAGTAGTTTCCCATTACCCTCAGGAACAAAACCCTGAGGCTAAAATTCAAGGTCTTAGTGATTGGGCCCCGTCTTCCTCTCCAATCTCATCTTGTTCCTTTCTCCTCTTATTTATTATCCTTCATCCACATCGGACTTTCTTTTCTCCCTCGTGTTGCATTTGGGTAACTTGAATTTGCTGGGCTCATTCTTTCTCATTCTAATCCCTGTCACCCTCAAGGTGGCTTCCCCTAATGGCTCCATGTAAAACAGACTCATTTCCTCTTTGCTTTTCCCTTCACCCCTGCCACCTTGTTTGATTCCACTTTATTTCTTCTACAGTACTTAGATTATCAGAGCTTATCTTGCTTATTTGTTTCTCTGCTTATTGTCTATCCGCTCTGCTCCATTGGGACACAGGCTCCAGCAGGACAGAGATCCTTGTTCATGGCCCTATTGACAGATTCGCAGGGATGCTTCCAGGTTGTTGCTAATGAACAAGGCTGCAGTGAGCATTTTGGTGCACACATCTTTGGGTAATTGCATGAGAGTTTCTGTGGAACAGCTTCTAAGAAATGGAATTTCTAAGTCCAAGATGCCATATTTTATTTGTTTGTGGTGTTGGGGGTTGAACCCAGGGCCTCAGGCATGCTAGGTAAGCATTCTACCACGGAGCCACACCCTAGCTGTACACATTTTAAAATTTGATAGATATTGTCAAATTGCTGTCCAAGTTGCTATGCCAGTTTGCATTGCCATCAACTTCGATGAAGCATGCTTTTCTCTATATCCTTGTCAACTCTGAGTAATAGACATCTTTTCCTTCTTTTTGGACTATAGTTATAAGCAAAATCAAATCTCCCCCCCTCAAACAAGTATTTTATTTCATTTTAATTTGTATGTTTCTAATTATATGAAGTTGAATATCTTTTCATGTGCTTTTTTATTATCTGTACTTTTTCTTTTGGGTAATAAACACATTGATGATCCTACTCCCTAATATGGTCATTTGTAAGAAAGAAGAATAGGAAATAGACAATTACTAGTATGTACCACGTAGCTTTTGGACACACATGCACACGTGCGTGTGCACACACAAACACATGTACCTGTGTATATACATATATTCTAGCTGTTTATCTCCATTTTATTGATTGATAAGAACTGTTTTCTGTAGTTAACTTTGCTGTATATATTGTCATAATTCTGTTTTTTCTTTATTTTTCAATATTGCTTAAGATGTTAAATCCTCTAAAAAAATAGAGATGAATCCTTAACTTTTTCATTTCTGATTGTGAAAACAGCATGTGTACTTGTAAAAATTTTAAAAGTCTATAAAAAGCTGTTCAATGAATAATCCTCCCCATTACACTGAGGTAAACTTATGTATGTTTTCCAGAATTTTTCATATGCCTACATGCACATTCATTCATCATTCATTTATCAGTCATCCATCCCTCCAGCAAATATTTACAAGCCATTTCTACTTTTAATAGATATTTACTGGGTATCTAATATGTTCCTGGCATTGTACTAGGTATACAAAAAAGGAATATATAAATATCATCCTTTTTAGTTTTGGAGGAACATACTCTGTATTATTTTTTCAATCTGGACACTTCCATACTAGCATATACATATCTACTTCATTTTTAAAATGTTTATTCATTATTGTTTTTATGCATATAAGAGAAAATATTTAGTCCAATCCTTACTGATGGGCATTTACATTGTTTTCTGTGTGTTTGCAATTATAAACGAGACCACAGTGAATATCCTGTAGCTCTATCTTTGCAAGCATGTGCAAATATATCCATATCACAGACTCCTAAAATGGAATTGCATTTTAAGTTTGATAGACATTGCCAAATTGTCCTCCAAAACCGTTCCAATTCACACTCCCATCAAATGTGTGAGAGCGCCCATTTCTCTACTTTATTTGCAAGCCTGGAGATTATCAGTCTTAATTTTTTGCAAACATAATAGGCAGAGGATGGCATTTCATTGTTTTATTTTGAAGTTCTTTTATTAGGAGTGAGATTGAAAATCTTCTCATGTGCTTATTGGTCATCTGTATTTTTTTGTGAATTTTCCACACTTTCCCTATTTTTTATATTGAGTTTTTGTCTTTAAAAAATTTTACAATTGATTTAAAATTCTGTCTTGTACAGATAGTCAAGCCTTGTCTGTTCTGTGTGTTGCAAATATTTTCTTCCAAACTGTCCTTAATCTTTTAATGTTTATGGCAGAACCCACCTTTTCAATGGAGAAGAACATGACAATTTCCATTTAGAACACAGTTTGCATTTCTCTAACATTTTCCTGTAGGTGTCAGAACCTTTATTTGGGTAGTTTTCTTTTTTCCAACCCAAATTCTCAGATTACTCTGGAAGCTTCCTGTCCTTGAGACAAGGAGGACTCTTTCACTGGCCTCGATGCTGTCACTTTCCTGCCCAGACAGGGCATTTCACTATTGATTTGCATGTTTTCCAACAAATGGAAGCATTTTGTTTTGTTGTTTCAACTGTTAGTGCTTCATGTCTTTTCCTTGCCTAAAAAGTTATATCACACAAAACAACCGATGTCTCCTCATCCTTGGTTTAGATCATTTTAACAGCTGCACCAGGGAATCCTGGTGATTCAGTGGAAGTGACTCAGGGGCATCAGTGGGTGGGGATGGAGCAATGGGTTCAGGTCTCCACCCTCTCCACTTTGAAGAGCTGCCACAGGTTTCCACATGATTCCATCTGAAGACACCCAGTGGTTTCTGTGCTTTAGTCTTTTTGGAAACTGCTATGATAGAGCAAGGCCTTTATTTTCTAAAAGCCGTGAAGTTCTGGAGGATTCAAAGAGAATATTCTCTTCATCTTGTAATCTCTCCCTTCTTAACATGAGACCTGTCTCCCCAACCCTTCCCCTTGGTATTGGGAATTGAACCCAGGGCCTCACACACACCAGGCAAGTTCTCTACCATGGAGTTCATCTCCAGTTCCCACTTTATCTTTTAAGTTTTGAGATAGTCTTTCTCAGTTGCCTGGACTGGTTTCAAATTTGGGGTTTTCCTGCCTCAGTTTTCAGAATGAGTTCTGGGAATGAGATCTGTCTTGAAGCTCTGTGTTAACACAGTAGCTGGATGTGTATGGGTGTCACTGAGCAGATTTTGGTTATTAGGCCATTATGAAATCTTTCTGTTATTTTGAAGGTACTCAGTGATAAGACTGATCAGTATCTTTTATTTTTTGAACGACATTTATCCATGTCTGCTCAAATATGTAAATGTTTCCATCTCAACCAAGAAGTTCATCTCCAGAAGGGTACAGCAAGGTAAGAGGTATGTGGAGGGTCATTTCTTAACATATTCATCTATAAGGACAAAGATCTACCTGTAGCATTCATGACATTTTTGATTGGCACTAGGAGCTAGGAACCCCAACCATGATCTCCTTTTAACAAGCTCAAGGCAGGGCTGCTTCAGGGTTGGTTAATTCAGCAGCTTAGCAAGGAGTGAGATTCTTGGCATTTTGCACAATAGGGCCTCTGTGGTTCACAGGCATATGCAGATACAACAGTGTACATATTTTTACTACTTATGGATTCTCCACAGGATCTCTTTTTAAGAATGAGGAAACCTTCTCTCCCCCAGAGCTGATTTCCCTCATATCTCATGTGTAAGAATTGAAATACAACCGACTGTCAAACCAGTCCCTTCCAAGGGAATGTGATTAGTCCAATCAATCACTACCTGCTCAAGATTCTACCTGGAGCTGGGAAGAGGGCCATCTTCCCTTGAGTGGTGGTTACCTGGTCAAAACCAGGAAGGCTCTTGCTAGTGAGAAAGGGAAACGAATAGGAAACCAATGCTGGTTGTTAGAATGCTGCTTTTATTTTAATTAATTAATTTTTTTTTCTAAAAATTAAATGTTTATTATTGGAACAGTCTAATCCAGTATTTTGAGGTTTTGTAGTTCATTTCAAATGACTGTAGGTAAGAAAGTATGTATGTGCAAATCTTAAGTCCAGTTCTAATAGTGAATGGGCATTTAGTAGGAAAAGTATAGAACTTTGCTCTTCTCAACACAATTGAGTATTTGAGACAAGATAGTTGGTGTTAAGAAAATTGGAGGTATATTCGATGCAGAACTACATGTACAGTTCTTTTATAATTTCCTCACTTTCTCTTCTTTGAATATCTAACACACTCCATCCAATTTTAGAATTTCATCTGTTTGAATTTGCATGCATCTAGTTTGGCAACAATACTACCATCTATTAACAAGAGTTTGAATTAATTAATTAATTTTAATTTGTTTAGATTGGTTGAAAGGAGTTTGGACATGAGAATGTCTAAATCATGCATAGCCAGTTCCAGATATTTTCTTGTCACTACATGATGTCACAGCTTTTTAATATATATATATTTTTTGTCTAGATAAAAATGTGCTGGTTCTGCCTGTTGGCCAAAGAGAACAGTGGGGGGGAATGACTTGGCTTGTGCTAGAGGGATATTACATCCATCCCTGACAGTTGGCTGTGTGGCAGATTAAGGTTGCAAGGTATAGATTCCCATTGACAGAAATGAAACTGTATATGTTCTGACTAGACCTGCTGGGCTCCGAAGACGCTGGAAATCTAGTTGTCACAGGCAGTGTGTACTGTTCATGGCATAGCAAGGGTAACAAGAAATGCTGTATCTTGGGTCAAAATGCATGCAGTGCCCAGAGAGCGCCACTGGCACCAGAGAACATGAATTATGCGATTTATACCTCCCAGCTATTTGAGCTAAATTGACCCTCCAGGGTCTGGAACCCCATCCAAATTTCCTCATGCTGTTAGGCTGTGGAAGGCAGGAAGGGGAAGAGTGGAGAAGGCTCACCCCTTGCTATGCTTTTTATATGCTTTCAAACATCAGAACAGATTCTCCCAAGTAATTTTTCTTCATGCATCCGGACATTTGAACAATGCAACACAGAGTCAGGTCTTGAAATTAAATACCATTCCAGGAGTCATCCTGAAATTAAATACTATTCTCAGCCTTGGCAAATAGTTTTCCCACTATCTCAGAGCTGCAGAGACCTGGTGGTCCTGTCCTACTTGAGGGTAGGGCTGGAGGGACATACTAATGGTGGTGATGGAGAGAGTCAAATAAAGGCTGTGTGTGTGTGAGTGTGTGTGTTTTTGTGGTGTGTATGGGAAAGAAGAGAGAAGAGATTGGGAGAGAATGTGCCCGTTTTTAAGAGAAGCCCTGGTAACAGGTTTCTGGGTAAATGAAAGTTGTATTGTCTTCCATCAGAGATGACTTGGAAATAAAGTGCTTTAATGCTAATACTGCAGATGTCTGCAGGAAACTCAGCACCGCACTGAACACTGCAGTTAGATAGCTGTGCAAAAAAGTCCATGAAGGAAAGGGCTAATGTGCAATACTTCTATTTAAGATAGAAGGAGGAAATAGAAATTGTGATAGCATGCTATTTCAAGTAATAATAGAAAGTACTTGATGTTTACATGGTGAATGGATCAATACTAATTTTGTAGTCAGTGCACATACAGTAGTTTGGATTATACAAGTGATAGATGCACTCAGTATAGCTGAAATTTCCACCCTGAAACATTTATTTCTTGCTGCGTGTTAGATGGAATTTTCCACCCAACTATCTGGAAGGATTTGCATAAGAATGGTGATAGAGCAGTATTCTTTAATGATGTGCTTTTCTTTGTTAAACTTCAAAAATGTCTATGGTGCATGATGAGGTTTGGGTGAATTGCCAAGCTAATACTTTTATATTTTCTTTAAAGAGCTTATCTTCAGTGTGTTGTGGGAGTTACTTTATATTGTGGTTATAAAGGCAGTGGCAGTAAAGCCGAATTTGTAGCAACCCTCAATAAATGCCTCCTCCTCTTCAAGAGCTTGGTTCTACTAAGGGAATTTGGAAAGGCATTTGGCCGCCACTGGTTTGGCTGCAATGGATCCAATCCGTTGGGCTCATTCTATGCTCCCATACCTGGCTCTTGTCACCCAGAAACGAGGAAGACATTCTCCAGCTCAAACAATGACTCCTTGTTAGCAGAAATTGGCACCCTTGCCCGTCAGATGGGTTTGAGGTTGGCCCCAAGCTTGGTGCTCACACTGAGGTTCAGTGGAATTATTCAGATGAGAGCCTGGGAGCAAGGGCTGTTTGCAAAGTGACCTTTTTGTCCTCCTCCACAAGAACCTAATGTTTACAATGTGGAGAGGAAAGGAGACTGGAATCTTGGGAATCCCAGGAATGCAGCTGCCAAGCAAAAGAAGACTCACTCTTCAGACTCTGCTCCACAGCAAGGATTTATTTGCACAAAAGTGAAAGCAACAAAACCCCAAGCTGCCCAGGAGGGTAGTGTGATAGAGGGCTGCACACTAACCTCAGTTTCAAAGAAACAAAGAATTTTGAAACCCAAGTGTGGAAGGAAACTTGAGGTCACCTAAGCCAGTCCTTTGTCTAGTGCCTGAATCTTGTTCCCAGCACAACTTTGCAGCTCACTCATCATCAGTTGCTGCTTGAATATCTCCAAGGACAAAGAACTCACTTCCTTCCAACAGCAAGGACAACAGGTGACATCTATGGAGGACTTGCTATCAGTTCTGGAGATTTATGATCTTATTTAAAAATTTTGTTTTTTAAGTTGTAGATGGACAAATACCTTTGTTTGGTTGATTTAGTTTTCTGTGGTGCTGAGGATTGAACTCAGTGCCTCACAAGGCAAGGCAATCGCTCTACCGCTGAGCCACAATCTCAGCCCCTATGATCTTATTAGATGCGTAAAACAATCCTGTGAGGTAGGTACTATCATCATTGTCCCATTTCACAGATGGGGAAACTGATGCTTTATATATTGTGGAGAGAAGATTTAAGCCCTTGAGGCTACCATACCTGTGTTCCCAACCCTACATCATCCTACCAGCCTGGCACATCCTTGGTAGCCCTGATTGGTACTTTTCTGACCTTTGGAGACGCTGAGCACACACCTTGCTCCTCTCTTGCATGATGGCTCTTTAACTATATGAGGCAGTTTTCTTGACCTCTTTCAGTCTCCAAGATTAAAAAAAAAAGAAAAAAAAAATCCAAGCAAAACATTCCTCTTTATACCAGTTTGTTCTCTAGACCATTTCAATTTACCGATGTTTTTCTTAAAATGTTTCATTTATTTATTGAACATTTTGAAAAGACTTTATAACACTTGGCCTCTGATATTGGGGACAGTGGATTTGTTGGTGACATCTAACCTGAAGGCATCTATTCTGGGTGCCAAGGGAGGCCTTCCAAAGAGCACATGGTGAACTTTTCCACAGCTTTTTGCAGGGAGAAGGCATTTAAACAATCCGGAGCATTAAAATAAGCCAGGGTTGAGCTTCAGTGTCATTGCTGGTGGGAAGGGCAATGACGGAATAAAGGATAGGAGCCCTTCTTGCTCTGCATTAGAGGGGGTCCTGCATGGCCCTTGGTGGCTAAGAGGGTCCATTCAACAGCCTCTGACCTGGATTCTCTGAAGTTCACGATCATGACACCACATTCTCCCTGCTTCAACTCCCCAGCTTGTGAAAGGTGATCATTCTGTTGACAACCTAGTGTCTTATTTCTTACAGAGTGAGTTCTGATTCAGAACCAGGCAACCTGGGGTTTGCTGTTTTCTTTGGGCAAATCAACTTACCTGTATGGGCAGAAGTGTCCTCATATGTGAAGTAGAGACAAGTAAGCCTTCTTAATGGGGAATGAGAAAAGTAAAATGAATTGACAAAACGGTGATAGAGACCAGCCTCCTAAAAGTTGAATTGGTTTGTCATGGTCCTGTGTAAGTCTTGCAGGGCTTAGAAGTATAGCTAACTCCAAATTCTAGTTCATCATAGAGGAAATAGTTAGTTTTTATTGAGCATTTTCTATACACACTTGCTTCAGAGGTATATTAGCTTGTTCATAAGTCATAGGAGTCTTAGCTGAGACCTACAACTATTTCTACCCAGGAGGAAACTGAGGCACAGAAAAAGGAAGTATTTTGCTCAAGGTTACATGGTTCATAAGTGGTTGGGCTGAGCCTTGGGCCCAGGTGCTCAGCCCAACCAGATACTGCCTCTATGCTGCTAGTCAAGAGTGTCATTTTACATGGAAGAATTTGAGTATTGATGAGTTGATGCTAGAGGCAGGCTGTTTGTTAGACTTTATCCCCCTCCACAAGGGTCCTTCTGATGTCTAGGATGCTCACTGCTCACTACAGAGTCCCCCATTATGTGGACAACTCTGTATGAATTAAGGTCAGTGCAAGCTCCGGCAGGCTGCCATTGACCTAAAGAAATTGACCATGAGGGTCACATTGACATAATCCTAAATTAAAGGTATAGGACTGGCTAAGATAAAGTTATTCTGAGTTTAAAAAAAAAAAAGCTCATCAGTAGTAAGAAATTGAAAAAAAATTTTAAGGAGCAATTTACATTAGTAGCAATTTTCCATAATTCTTGGGTTTTTCTCTGAGTACAATCAGTAAAGAGTTTTTATTCTCCCCCCCACCCCCCTCACACCCCTCCCCCTTCCCCACCAAGTACCTTGTGTGTGCTAGGCAAACACTCTGCCACTGAGCTAAATCTCCAACCCCAGGAGTTTTGTTTTCTTACCCACCCATCTTTCTTTCTAATTCTGTAGCAAATTTAGGACAAGCAAAGGAAGTGATACTCATTCATTGGTTTAAAAATATTAAGTATTTTTTTTACAGTTGGGGTCACTTGAGTTTTTTCACTTAATGATGTAGAAAGAACACTGGGCTGTGATGGGAGATCTGGTTTCTACTCCTGGTTGTGTGATCTTGAGAAAAGCACACTGCCTGTCTGGGTTCCTTATCCCTCCTCTGTTAGGGTTGGTGAACGTGATTTATAAGGTCATCTCCAGATCTGGATACTATGCGTTTTAGTTAGCTCTTTGTTGCTGTAACAAATACTTGAAATCAATCCACTTAAAAGAGAGGAAAGGTTTTTCTTCACTTTCAGTTTCAGAGGTTCCAGTCTATGGCTGGTAGGTTCTGTTTCTTTTGGGCTTGTGGTGAGGTAGTACATCATGGTGGGAGCTCGTGGCAGAGCAAACTCTCTCCTCAAGGCAAGGAGTGGAACAGAGTGAGAGAAGAAGAGATCAACTCCAACAATCCCCTTTGAGGTGTACACTCCCAGTGACCTCAGACTTTCACTAGGCTCCACTGCTTATGTGTTCCACAGTGCTACAGGCTGAGATCAAAAACCTTTAACACATGGGCCTTTGGGAGACATTTCAAATTTAAACTATAGTACCGTGTGTTACAGTAGCTCTAGGCCAGGCAACATGAGTCAACTTAGGCTATACTGCCGGGATCCCCTCTTAGCATCACACTCTTACAGACATGGAGTGTCAGGCCAGTGCAGTTCAAGCTCCAGGCTGCTTGGGAGTATGTCCCAACAGTGCCTCTTACTGGCTAGAGGATCTGTCCATTTATTTTCCTGTTGTGCCTCATTTTCTTCATGGGGTTGTGTTAAAAATAATTAGTGACCCCATGTCACGTGTCTTCTATAGTGCCTGGCATTAACATTCAAATAATGTTAGCGTTTATTATAATTATTATATTATTATAATATAATCATTATGATCACACAAAAATGAAATATTTCAGTTGTGCTAAGTGCTCCGGGAGCACAGGTCAGAAGGATTTCATTGGCCTGGAAAGTAGTAACTCAGGTTGGAGTTGAGGGATAAGTTCTCTGGTTGGAGGAAGGGTAAAACAGAGTCTCAGGTAGGAGAAATGGCATATGCCAAGCCCTGGTGGTGGGAGAAGCACAGATTTCTAGGAATTGAAAGTAGGCCAGGGTGAAAAGGAACAAGGCAGAACATGGTGGTGGGACATGGGTTTGAGGAGGAGGACAAGGACCAGGTCAATGTGGACCCTGTGTCTGAGCTTAAGATATGGAAAAACAGGGCTATGGTTTGGATGTCTCCTCCAACTGCTGGGAACCTATCCCCCATTGCCACAGTGTTGAGAGGTGGGACCTTATGAAGCACTGGGGTCATGAATGGATAAGTCTATTCATGGGTTAATGGACGAATCCATGCATGAACTAACAGGTTATCATGTGAGTGGTTTTGTTAAGATGTCATATTCACAACCCAGTTGTGCCAGGGCAGTAGAGAGATCAAAGAAAATGCCCAGAGATGGCATACGAGGCAAGAGACGTTATTGCAAAATGGTTGTAGGGAAGGTCTAGTGGCGACAGGCTGAACAGATTGCACATCTGTCTGTCAAGACATTTTCCAAACTACACCTCCTTTTCCTCATTGTTAGAGTCTGTAAACAAGTCAGGATGGCACCAGGCATTTTGCCAGAGAAATGTTAGAGTCTGTAAACAAGTCTGGATAGCGCCTGGCAAAATGCCAGAGGGAGTGGTTTGTGAAGTAACACCAGCGAGCGATTAAGTGTGGAGATTCCTTATTGGTTGACTGATGTATCTAGTTTATGCTAATTAAGATAAGCTGTGTGGAATGTATAAATACCTCTCCTGTCCTACAATAAAGGGCTCCCACTCCTGCTGTATCAATCTACACAAGTTCCTCGTCACCCCCTGGTTATTTTGCCCAGCCAGCCGGGCTGCGGCACTCATGGTGCTTTGTCCAGTGGAGTCTGGCTGGATGAATGTGTATTCTTTCCAATTTGCCCTCAGTTCTACCCCAGTTGCCACTGAGAAAGGGGGTTTTATATGTTAGTCTGCAGAAGTAACATCACCAGCATTAGTTTGCTTGTATGACCAGCATCCCAGGGAGCAACTGTCCTGATGTACATACCAAGAAAGTAGCTTGTTATTGATAGCACTAACTTGCCCTAGTTCCCAGTATGCATAGGAGAAAGCTCGTAAGTATTCTTGAAGATAATATGTATTTAGACTTTCTAGCCCAGGCTCATTGTTCCCTTAAGTTGGCAAAATTTTGGGGAACATTCGGGGACATGGTGTTTTTCTGTCCCCTTTTCATTTAAGAATGACACAGATGTCCTCCAACATGTTATGATGCAGCAAGAAGGCCCTTTCTGGGTGCTGAGCACATGTTGGCACCATGCTCTTGGATTTCTTAGCTTCTAGAACTGTGAGCCAAATAAATTTCCATTATAAATTATCCAGTCTTGGGCATTTTGTTATAGCAGCAGAAAAAGGTCTAAGACAAACTGGTTTTTTGTTTGTCTTCTGGAGGTCAGGATTCCAGTTTTATCCATGGCTCTGACACCCTAAAGTGATGACTGACAAGTGTTTGGCTTTCTTTAGGGTAAAACCCAGCAGGAACTAGTTTCTAAGTTGTGGCCCAGAAGGGTTGATATCACCTGAACCATTAAGCATTCAGGGCATGCTTTAAGGACCAAAGTCTCTGGACTGATCATTGTAATGGCCTCTTCTATGTCGTATGACTGGTCAGATGTAAATGGGGTTGAAAGACCAAACTGGACTCTTCCCTGTATACAGGGAGACAAGTCTTCATGAGTCTTCAGCTCTGGGGATTATGTTCTTTATTTGAGAATCAGAAGAGATCTTTGTATTTTCTGTCTAGAGAGATGAATTTAAACATTTAAATACAAATTTGAGTGCATTTTTAGGTTTGGGTTTTGGGTCTCCATGAAACCCGCCCATGGTCACAGATTGTGTCTTTCCCTTGCCAGGAAATGTCCTGCATTAAAGACCATGGATTCTCGCTCAGTATCTCCGAATCTACCCAGCACCCCCAGCTATCCTCTTTTTTTTTTTTTTTCTGTCATTGCCTTGATTTTGGACTCTCGTCACTTAGGCTATTTAAATTTTTTTCTTTGCCTTTACTTTTCTCCCCCTACAAATCAGTTCTCCATATATTCTGTAAGAAAGAAATGTTATTGGATTGGAGGAAGTCATGAGACAAAAATAAATAAAATTGTAGAAACTTATTTTCAGAATAAAGTAAATAAGGCTTATTATAGATACTTTGGAAAGTACATACAAATTAAAATAAATTCATAGTCTCAGCATCCAGCGGCAACCAATGGTATATTTTTTCCTAGTTTTTTTTATGGAAAATATATTTTTATATAGTTGTGATCAAGCTGTATACATGTATATTTTTACATCCAAATATTTTACTTAACATTTATTTTTCCTTTAGTTCAAATGCATATATGTATGTATTTATTTTTATTACAGGGAGTTTAAAACATACACAAAAGCAGAGATAATCCACAATGTTCCTCCACTCCCACAATATATCAGCACCTAGCTTCAAAATTTATCACAATTGCAGCAGTGAACTTTTTTTGTTGTTGTTGGGGCGAGGAGTACCAGGGATTAAACTCAGGGGCACTCAACCACTGAGCCACATCCCCAGCTCTATTTTGTATTTTATTTAGATACAGAGTCTCACTGAGTTGCTTAGTGCCTCACTTTTGCTGAGGCTGGCTTTGAACTCAAGATTCTCCTGTCTCAAACAGTGAGCTTTTGATTTGAGACTGATCGCTTCAAATCTAGTGACCTAAAACAATTGTTTATGTGGTTCATAATAAATTTTGAAGCTAGATACTGATATATTTTGGGAGTGGAGGAACATTATAGGATTATCTCTGCTTTTGTGTATGTTTTGTGGTTCATAATTCTCTGGAGCCGTGATTTGGGCTGGGCTCAGCTGTGTGGTTCTTTTGTTAATGTTGGCTAACCTCATTTGTACATCTGTGTTTTGCTGCCACTTAGGTGGCTCTCCTTCTGGGATTGGCTGGGTGACATCTCAGTTGGCAAGCTCAGTCTGGGTGATGTGTCTCTCATCATCTAGCAGGTTGTCTGGGGCTTCTTTACTGGTGATGAAAATCTTCAAGCCCAATAGGAGGGCAAGTGCTATTTGAGCCCTGCTTCTATTTTATTTCCTAAGGTTTTATTGGCCAACGCAAGTCACAGGGTCAGTCTTCCCTCAAGAGGTAGAAAAATGGATTCTACCACTTAAAGGATGTCATTCATCATTTTGAAAGGGGATGGTTATTGGAGAGAATTTGTGGACATTTATAATTTACCACAAATGTGTTGCTAATGTTAACAAGTGTAAATCTTAATTTTTTTGATGCTATTGGTAACTTGTCATGAATATAATTTAGATGGCTGAGTAATATGTCACCCAGTAGATGTACTGACACTTGCATAACCATTCCTCAATTGTTGGGTAGTGAGGTCATTGCCATTTTTTTATCATTATGAATAATGCTATAATAAATGCTTTATACATAAAGCTTTCTCTGGTTTTAGGATGATTTCCTTAGAGTAGTCACAAAAGTGATATTACTGTGTCAAGCATTTTAAAGCTCTTAGTACACTTTGCCAAATTGCCTTCCAAAAGAATTGTATCAATTTACACTCCCACCAGAGTGTGAGAGAGTACCCCACAGGAATCCTTCTAAAATGCAAATCTGATTATGTCATGCCCAATTTAAAAGTGGTCTCTGTAGCTTCACAATAAAGACTGAACTACGTACGACATAACTTTGCTATATAACTTTTGGATAACCAAAAGACTCTTGGCTTGAAGACCCCATAACCCAGGTTCATGGAACTCTCTAGTGAGGAAGTGAGACTGAGTAGGTTCAGAACCTACCATGTTGTCCTTGAATGTGGGTATCATTATTATAGGAGAGTAAATGGATGGTCAGAGAGATCAGTACTGTTTTAGTCAACTTTTTGGCTGCTGTGACCAAAAGACCTGACAAGAAATTAGAAGAGGAAAAGTTTATTTGGGGCTCATGGTTTCAGAGGTCTCAGTCCATAGACGGCAGGCTCTATTGCTCTGGGCCTTAGGTGAGGCAGGACATCATGGAGAAAGCGTGTGATGCAGGAAAGCAGCCCAGGACATGGCGTCAAGAAGCAAAGGAGACTCCGTGGGCCAGGTACAAAATATATACCCCAAAGGCCCCCCC